>NC_082341.1:10780098-11427098 GCF_027477595.1 Haemorhous mexicanus
TAGATAGTGACAGAGTTTAATTTATTTCTTTGTTGAAGATTGATTTTTCTTGGGTTTCGACAGCACTGGCTGCCTTCCCAGAAGTGTTTCTGAATTTATCACTGCTGGGTGCCAAACTGAGATGGAAAAAACAGCCTTTAAATACAAAACCCCTCAAACTAGGGGGGCATTTCAGCTTGGTGAAGTTCTGGCCATAACCCCGAGTGCCACAGGGTAAGGACAGCTGAGAGAAATTGAGGCAGTGATTTATTTAACAGTGTCAATGGAGGGAGATTAGCCTTAGAGAGGGATGCTCCTGTCTTCCATGGGGTAATTACTCCTCACTCCTAACTTTTGGTTCGTGCTGAAGATCTTTTCCTTCTTTGTCACAGTTGTGTCTAGGCACTGAGCAAAATAAACGAGAGTGTAAACTGAGACAGACTTGCCCATCTGCAGTGCTTTGCAGTATTCCAACACTCAGAGCCACTGTGGGAATCCAGCTGCCCAAATTGTTGATGGGCAGAAGTTTCACTTTACATTGCCTGGCAGAGGAAAGCTCCTGGCCTTGCTTTTTGAGTCTTCCTGCTGACCAACCTCGTGAGTTTTAACAGCTCCCTTCTGATGGCAGTGTCTGCAGAGGACAGGGTGAAGCCCACTGCTGAGACATGAGGGAGGTGACATTCCTTGGAGGCACACAGGGATGCAGCTGCTGATGTGACTTGTGTAACACCACATCACTGGGGCTGTACACACCTGAACACAGCTGAGCTCAGCCGTGGTGCTCCTCTGGTGAAGTACAGCTTCTCTGTCTACTCTTAGTGTCATCCTTCAAGACAAATCAGGAGTCAAGGCATAGTAAGTTGAATTTTGTACTAAACTGGAAAGATTAAATACTTTTATCAACTTCATCAGACTGGGCTCAGAGTGAAGATATTTAGGTTTTGTGCCAGGGTCTGTGGTGTATGGCTCAGGCTGCCAGCAGCAGTCCATGTAAGCACCATTGCACCACTCTGCTGGTGAAATTACCACAGCTTTTCTCTGTGTAAACCCCTGGTAGCAGCTACTCCTTGTTACACTCATCTGGCTGGGCAAGCTCTCAGCACATCCTTCCTGAAGGGGCTGCAGCAGGGGGGATGTGGAACAAACAAGAGGAGAGACAAGAGGCTGTAAAGCAGTGTCAGGAGAAGCACCCTCTTCCACCTCAGGAAGATCAAGGCAGTTAACAAAAGGTCCGGGCACCCGCCAAGATCAAACCAAGCTCCACTGCTCGGTGTGCTCGGAGATCCTCCCCTCCCTGCAGCAATGCGGCAGAGCCTCTCACTCCCTCTAACGTTATAACAATGCTTAATTTAAAAGAAAAGGAACTCCGATTGTTCTGATCTCTGGTTTTCACCAGCTCAGGGAAAATGGAATGCCCCTCTCACTCCCCAGGTGGGAAAGTGAAAGCCCACAAAGGAAGTTCTTTCCCAGTCCTTCCCCTTCGCAGTGAGCCCCCGTCCCGGCGAGCCCCGCTTCCCCGAGACAGGAGAGGTCTCGGCGCTGCCAGGGGAACCTCCCGTCTCCTCTCACTGAGAGGCACCTCCCAGCTGATTCATTCGGGGTGAAGAGGAGAACCTCTCTTTTTACAAGGATCTCGCCTCTCTGAAGACTCTTTATAATTAATTCTGCTCCTCCCTGAGCTTGGCAGCAGTGGCTGGTGCTGTGAAGCACAGCAGCTTCCGCTGATAAGCCCTGCACTGTGCATATCTTCCTTTCTTTGAATGTTTTCTGTCAGGAAAGCACCAATTTGTATTTCCTATAGAAATTGCTCCCAGCTGCCAGGCTGGATGGGCTTTTCTCTAACAGAAGTGAAGGTGTACTGAAATGTTTCTGCTCTTCTTCTGTGGCATCAAAGGAAGCAGCAGGTGACATAGAAAAAGGACAAAGGGGGACACAGACACCGGGTCCTGCTTTCCTGCCTAGCAAAGGTGCCAATGAAGAGCTTCTCTTTCCCTTTGCCCTTCCCAGCAGATGGATATTCTGAGTGAGCACAGGAGTGCCACTATGCCACTTTTTCTCTTGTGCCAGTGTTAGGTTCTACCATTCAGTTCTGAGTTTTGACAGCACTCCATTTTAAAGGAAGCACATTCCTCCTTTAACCTCTGCCCTGGTGATGGGAGCTGCAGACCCTACTGGTCCTTTTGAGGGGAATACAAGATGTTCCTCATACTGAAAGGACTGGAATGTGTTTCTGGTTTGAAATAACAGTGTGCTGGGTGGATTTCATCACACATGGAGGGGAAAGAAGTCTGTAATCCCACATCTTCCACTGTACACAGGCTTAGGTCCTACTATGGTTCCCCTTTGCAGCATGATAATACCATATTAAAGAAGGTCTGAGGAGCTCAGGTAGAGTACAGAGAGGTTTCTCTTCCCATCTAGCCAAATTCTAAAGCACAGGGTAAGATTTTAGCTGTTTAGGTAACAAATACATTTTCTGTATGTAAAGCCCCAATGGCTTGCCTATGCACTAGAGCACACCTTTGGGCAGGTTTAAAACTGTACAGTGTCCTAATGCTTCAGAAATCATCCAAAACATGGTATGTACAAGAAAATGTACACTGTAATACCAAAGCACCTTTCAAAAAATTGATCCTGGGCATAATCTCTAATTACTTATAACTTAACCTCAGGAATTAGCATTAAGAGGGATAAAAATTGCCTAACTATATCAGAGCAGAACAAGTTCACAAGCAAAACTTCATTAAGGAAAATTCTTTCTTGGTAAACTACAGTGAAAATTACCAGAGGGATTCAAACCTGTGCCTTTGAGATATGTCAGTTCTCTGAAAACCTAATACAGAGTTTAGTGTATGCAGACACCTTCCTCAGAAATAGCAAAGAGAACTCACAGTAAAACCAGGATTTCTCTTTAACTTGTACTGCTTTCTGAGTTCCTCTTGATATATGTTTTACCTAAATCTTAAGAATTTAGCACCTAACCATGCTGGTTTTGTCAGGGTCATGGGGTAGAGAAGCTCCAGGCAATGTCCTACTAAAACCTATTTCTAGTGTGCAAAAACAAAGCAAATGGTGCTAATTAACCTCTAGGGTCTGTCAGACTGCTGTGGGAGCACTGATATGATATTTCTGAACATTCATCTCGTTATCAGCATAGGTCGTTTTGTCACTGTTTCATTTCTGTTGAAGACAATCTTCTGGAACAGGCTGTGTTCAGAGAATTCCACTCAAGATGTCATGGTCCATACAGCTGATCTCATCCTATCTGCACACACCTATAGCCCAGGAACTTCTCCTTGGAGCAGAGCATAATTTCCATTCACTTCCAGGTTCCTTCAGAAAAATCAAATCATAAAAAGCCCTTTAGCTTAACTGATATTTCCACTCATCCAACATCCATCTCACTTAGAAGTAATTGAGCAGGGGATGTATTCAACTCATACAGAATTTAAAGTAAAAAGCATCTAGAATCCAGTGTTGTTGACTGGAAAATATTGTACTCATCCTCCAGCTGTTTCTAACTACAAATACATATTATGAAATATCCATTTATTTAGACATTGCAGGGAAGATGAATGATGTCATCATTCATGATGTCATTGCAGGGAAGATGAATGATGTAATCAGAATTCCTTTTCTTTTTTTCTGGATGAGAGATGTGGTATTCCTGACATTAATATGCACCCATTGTGCAAGATCCCTTCATAGGGATATGTTGATCTGCATTTGAAAATGTATAAAATCAGCACTGTCATGATTGTTCCTGGAGGAACTTATTTTAATTGGGCTTTTGTTGTGAGACTAGTGAAAAGTGACACTGAAATTTGAGAATTTGCTTTAACTTGCAGCCATATCCAGAATTTAAATTGAGATCTCCCATATGGGAAAAAAAAAAAAAAAAGAAAACCTCTAGGATATTGTATTGCCCACTCCATTATGTGATAGTTAATAATTAAAAACATGCTGCAGTTCCTTTTATGAACTCATAATGTGGAGATGAAGGATTACTGCGAGTCGTAATTTGACATACAATAATCTTGACTGTATTTCAGTTACTTGCAAGCAAAGCTTAATTTCCTTTCTCAATTTTGATGATACAAAGAAAGAATTAACATCAGACGTTTCCTCTGCACTTCCACAATTCTGAAGGGCCTTCATTTAGCAGAAAATAAAATGGCACACAGTTTGCTAGAGCACTTCTCCAAAGCCCATCTTACATGTCACACAACAGACCCCACCATCCCTGGGGGACAGGCCCACGAGTGGCTGCCCTGGGGGCTGCTGCTGCTGTGATGGATGGATCCCTGCAGGCCTTGGGAATGCACTCGGATCCATCATGAACTCGAGCAGGGTGGATGCCCTGCAATTTCCTAAGGTAGAGTTGTCATATTTATGTCCCCAGACACTTCAGCCAGCACCTAACCCTGGGTACAGCAGGAGCTCTTCTCCCAGCTGGGTTTACCTGCTGCTAAAGGCCTGGCTAAGCTGAGCTCGGGAGCAGCTGGCACAAACACCTCCTGCCCAGCAGCTTCCTGGGAGGGGAGGGAAGAGTGCAGACAAATAAATGGACTCTGGGGTTAGCAAGACAGCATGGTTTCTTCAAGTGCATTTTCTGTTCTGGCTGTCACAAAGAAGCCACTCCCTAGCTTGAAGGGGTAAAGGAAGAAACACTGAAGCATCTGGAATAGCACAGTCAGACTCTGGTAACTCCAAGGGGGTGGGTACAGTGAGCCATTGTGTCCCAGCCCCTAGGACAGCACAGCCCATCAGCAGTGCCTTCCTTGCACAGTAATTCCACTTACACAGAGGAGGGCGTGTCACAGGTAACCACATCCAAAGCCATTAGGGGTTTGTGGGTTCAAATCAGTGTCCTGGTTTCCACCTGTGCACTTAGCCCAGGCCTGGGCTGCCAGGAGGGATCCCTTGGCTGTGCCCATATTGACAGGCACCCTGCAGTGCCCAGTGCCCAGACCATGTGCTGGACCATGTGTGGACCTGGCTGTGGCTGTGGCCCTGAGCTCCTGAGGCCTGTAAGTGACACATGTTGGGCACATCTGTGCTGGTACACTGAACAGCACCAGGGAATGTACCCAGGGGCTGCACCTACATCATTTCTGATGGATGGCCCAAAGCATGGCTTTAGACGTGCAAGACACTCCTCTCCCATCCCTAGTGCTTCTGCTCCATGAGCTGGACATGTGCTCTTAGCCAGTATTTCCAAGTCTGCTTCCAAGGATGGTGGGGAGGAGGAGAACAGGACCTACCTGGTCCTCTCCCTCCCTCCACCCCCCACCCCCAGCTGCCATAGTGAGTGAAGAGTCTGAAAGGGCAGATGTCTGTCATTAGTAAAGGGCTGGCATGCAGCCCTAACTGCAAAAGGTTGCAGACTGTGTGAGGCACCAACAAGGTCTCCCAAGTGCTATGTGCAGTTTGTCACAAAAGCTGGCATTTCTGGCTGCAGCCAAGGACTGGTGTCTGAATTTCCATGTCTGCACACAGCTTCCAATACCTTTAATCCAAAACAGCACTGCTCAGTTGTAAAAAGCTCTCTGTACTTTATGTGTCTGGTATTTCTTCATATTGCTGCTGGCAAATCTTCTTGCCAAAGAAGCTGTGGGTACAAACATGGTCCTTGCAGATGTGGACCACAGGCACAGCTGCTTCCTAGCCAGCCAGATGTGGCTTTTTGCAGCGTAGCTCTGGATGTGAACAATGTAGATAGTGGCATAGTGTATGTGGGTCTCACCTCCAGCCTACATGGAAGAGCTCCTCTCTATTAGTAACTTGCCCACCTCACTTCCAACAAAATGCCAGTGACTGGATGTGTCAGGGTCAGCTCTCTGCATCACATGCACAGGATCCTTTGTGATCCTTGGTGTTAATACAATGAAAACAGGAGTGACTGAACACCAGCTATTGTTCTGTCTGCACACTGCTGTCTGCGGGAGCTCATGCTCTGGGTCAGAACACAGGCAAACAGGAGCACTGCATCCCCTACAGCTCCATCCACAATCCCCTTGTCTCTGGAGCCCTCTGTTGTATCTCGTGTTGGGCTGCCTAGATATGTGCTATTATTTGAGAATTATTTGAGCACTTACTATGTTGGAAAGGTTAATTAACTGTTTTTTAAAGTTGGGAAAATGAAAGTGCTGTGTAAGTGTTCCTAAGTATTATACAACAATGGTTCACAGCATCAGGTTTTTTCCAGGTATTTCTTTAGGAAATAGGAAGCTTTAACTTCCTATCTTGGTGCCACACAAGTGTCAATTACCAGTACTAGTTCAGTAGACCATGTATCAAATGATAATTCTCAAAACATGTGAGAAATGAATTCCAAAGGCTAGGAATGTTTTGTCATTATAAAACCATTTGTTATATAACATATGAGACATATACATTATCACATATGTATATATTACAAACAGGTATACATGTGTGTATGTATATATGTATGCATGCATATGGACAATATTACAAATTATTATATGATAAATAGTAATTATTCACAGATGATGCTGTGATAATATACCCCTGAGAAATAACACGCAGGTCCCTTTAAGTTCACAACGTCTGTGTTTCTGATACTGCCTTAGTATCAATGATTCATAGCAATTACAAGATTATACAGTAAATTATGCACATTAAATCAGTTACCATCATAGTTTGCTATCAAAGGCTCTCCTGGATTTAGCTCACTATTATTTTAAGAACTGTGAAGACATACAGGTGCTGCTGAAAGATTCTCTATCAGCACAGTGACAAGGTGACCTTATAAAGATCCAGTCAGAAACTGGTAAGGAAAGGGTTTTAATTTCCTCTGTCACACTGTGATACAAATGGCATCTTTTCACAGTGCAGTGTGGTTGTGTGCCATATGCAAATACAGAAGAAGTGAAAGAAAGCCCAAAATGCTGAGGAAAGCCCAAAATGCTCAGTACCAAGTCACATTTATGTCTCAGGGAGTTTTGCTGATTTAATGGCTAAGAAAAAATACTGCAAGGACATTCTCATTGAGCAAGAATCAATGAAAGGTTTAAAAAAAAAAAGCAAAAAAGAAATTAATTCTGAAAATAATGAGCAGTTCTACAGCTATGTAATTAGCAGGTATTTTTAGCTTTTCTTCAGAAAGAAAGCCAGGCAGCATTCATGTGATTGACAAGGACAATGCTGGTGTGAATGACGTATGGATCTGTATAGGCAGGAGTGAAAGATGTGAAAAGAAAGGCTTTGTGATGGGTGGGGAGACTGGCAGCTTAAGGGCTGTGGGAGAGGGAAGTCAGTGACTAGAAGGTAATGAAAATACAAAATTAAAATAGTGGAATGTAGACATGTTTGGTGACCTGTGTTGAGAGGAGGGAAGCTCCTGCCATCCAAGGGAGTCTCTGTTTTGAATCAAGAGAAATGTTCTGTCTTTTGTCTCACCTCTGTGGCTGCAAGAATAGGGGACTGCAGAACTATTGCTGGCTGGCTAAAACCAGCTTGCAACCAGCCTTACATGCTCTAACTTAGGGCAGCTGAGTCTTCAGACACTGCTGGCCTGACATGGTAGGGTGACTTGCAGAGCCAAAACCATCACTGGATGGTGGCAGACTGGAGATCCTTTGGTGGGATCTGCACCAGGGAACACAACTGACTTGTGTTCCAGAACCTGGATAACCAGCAATGGCAACCCAGAAACGTGAGGTGACAGGCACATGAGATCCTGGACCACCCACTGAAGTTAGGTCCATGAAGAATGAATCGTTAGGGCAAATTGTAACAATATCAGCAGCTCTTGGCAAAATACAGCACTTGGCAAAAATACTGTTACTGTGCCTTACACTGAAACAATAGATCCAGCAGAATGCCATAAATCTTCTCTGAAACTACCCTGAAACTACCCAGAGGATTGCAGTGTTGGTTTTGGCAGTGTGACCACACTATGACTCCAAAGCCCCACCTGCTGAGCCCACACTGTACAGAGTTTTCCCAGCTGCCACCTTCATCAAATATTGTTTTATCTACTTGTAGCTCCTTGGCTTTTTCAATGGATTTAGCAATATCAGGGTGATATTTTGAAAATGTCATTGCTAATACATTTTAACTACACGTTGACAAAGATTTAGTATTATTATAAAACCTGAAACCTGCTATCTTCTGTGTAGCAAGTGAGGATGAAGGCATTACTGTTGGAAAGGACATCAGCTTCATTTCCAATTTTATGTCAAAAATACATCTGTAGATAGAGTTTATGTCATAGCTGATTGCAGGCACATTTGGATGTCAAACTGCTCATTTGCCAGACAAAACAAAATAGGCATCTAAGTACAATAAAATGTGCCCGCAATTATATGTGCCAGCAAAAATGACACCTGCAAATGTTGTCAAGATGTTGTAGATGCAAACATCTAAGAACACTTGAAATCATTTCCAAGTATGTGAAGTTTGAAAAATGTAGGACATGAATATCTATTGTGAGTACAAAGCACATCCTGCTTCTGCCCCTGGAGAAATATCCACTCAGTAATCTGATTTTTACATTTCTGGATCTTAAAGTCTTTAAAGCCTTAAACAGGATAAATAATAATTATATAAAATCTTAATATGGCCCTGCTCTGTGTAACTTTCCAACAATGCTGTTATTGTTTGTTCTTTTTTCTTCTTTTTTTGTTCCTTTCCTCTCTCTCTCATGGCAAATGCTGCCTGGCTGATTCCTGCTGTCACTATTCAGGGAAAGTTCACAGAAGTGGTTAGCCTTTTGTGAGTGCAGTTTAACCCTTAGTGCCAATGAATCCCACACCTTGGGCCTCTATGTCAAGAGCCTCTGATCACGAGGAGTCTCAGTGAGGTCTCTGCCAACACTCCTTTTTCCACGGAGCTACCATGAGTCACGACTGGGTCAGCAGCCTAGGATGTAAAGTAATTTAAAAATGAGGGTGGCAATAAAAAATTAGAAAGTGAGCTAGTGGAACTCAAAAATAACTCTTTTGCACCTCAGAGCTGGGCAATAGCCCACCATTCCCCTCAGGTGTCTTGGGGAGCTGCCCAGGGCACCAAGTTGTACTGCACACTGTGAGCACTTTCTTCCAGTAAAGGAAGCCTGGACCTGGCTGGTTTTGAAAATGTAACCCACTGGTGCCACTGTGTCAGGGCCAGAGCATTGACAAGGCTGACATGAGGCACTATTTTTGCAGAAGAATTACCTATTCATTAAAGCATGACAAAACCCTGCCAGCTCAAAGATTGTGTCCATATTCAGAAAGATCAGCAAAGCAACTCTTTCCTAACCATAAGAATCACCAAACTTCAGATGGTCCCAGGGGATTTTTTTTAGAATTAGGAATGTATAGTGCAGCAACTTTCAGTATGATCTGCTGAGGGTCTCACTCTTTCAGTTTGGCTGTGGACTCCTTGGGGAATGGAGGGTGAGACAAGACACTTCAGAAACTCCATCTGGGGCTCTTTAAGGCTTTTAGAGGCTCTCTCAGCCTGTGTTCTTGGCTGAATGCCTGAGGACACAGGAGAAGGCAGCTCTCCCTGAGCCCTTTCCTGTCCATGACTCTGCCCCTACCCCAGCAGCACCACGTGCCCCTGCTTATCCTGACACTGGGGATGAGGGGCTCCCTCCACAAGGCCACCCCTGGTAGCCTCCAGCAGGAGCTGCCAGACACAGAGCAAATTCTCCACACACCATGGTTATTCTTTGTAATGCTGCCATGGCAGATCATGGAACAAAAGGACATACTCCCCCATCTCCATTTTGGTAAAGCTGTCTCCTCCCCCAACAACCACAAAGAGGAGTAGCTGGGAAAGACAAAACATGGTGTGTCTTTATTGAAGACTCACCTAAAGAACTTCAAAGTTTTTCCAGGATTACACAGTAACTACAGGTATTAATACTGTACTCCTGAGTGTACTCCAGAGTGTGCCACAGCCATGCTCCTGAGATGCATTAGATGGCATTACTCTTCTGGGGCAGTATTGTCACTCTCCAAAGCTCTTTGATCCGTCACCATGCATGCCCTTTGTAATGATAATTTAGTAAGAGACCCTGATACTTAATAATTCAATTTTGGAACTTCCCCTTTGTGTGTGATGTGCCTTTTGTGTGCTGATATGAAATGGCACAGTTTCAAAATAAAATTGAGCTCTTGATATTTCAGATACTGCAGATAAGTGTAAGCACTATTGCCTGTTTATAGCTTTATTTTCTGTATTTAATGTGATACTTCTGGGCTGGTAGTTCATAGATCAATGTTCTCTGATGAAGACTGAAGGAGTTGCTAGAGAAGAAACAGTAGCTTTTTGTACCTGGCAGCTACCAGTGCCCCTTGGCCCTGACCTCTTGCATCCAATTTACAGAGCAAAAGGTTAGGGAAGCTGCCAGGTCTGTTTGGGGCCATGCCTTTTCATTGTGAGGACCAGAGTGGGACTGAATATTTTTCTCCAACTTGGCTACTGACATGGAGGAGATTTTCAAAACCAAGAAATTTAACTGAAGCAAAATTGCTTCCAGAAATACCATTTTCTGACTACCCTGTTAGCTTTTAAGCTGCTGAAATCAAAAGCTGAGGTGGGCTGCATATTCCCGTGTCTTGGTTTGGAAAGACAGGAGTCTGCTAAGGAAGGCAGGAGCCTCCCCTGAAATGGAGAATGTAAACCCTCCCCACCCCTCCAAATTGCTATAAATTTTAAATTAAGGGGCTCTTAGGCAAAAAATATATGAGCAGGAAATAACAGTTCTTTAACAGGGAAGAAAAAATAAAAGGATAAAATAAACAATGCAGTACACTAGAACAACACTGACAGAGTCAGAACTCAACCTGATACCCTGTTGGTCAGGGTGTTGGTAACAGTCCAGTTGGAATTGTGGCTGCAGCCCTCCTGGAGGATAAGGTGTGGTTCTGTTGGAGCAGGGATCCTGTAGAGAAAGGGTGTATTCTTCCTCCGAAGATCCGTAGAAGTAGAAGCAGCTGCTGTTCCTCTGGGGAATCCAGTGGAGAAGCCGTGCTGGCATGTCAGAATCTCCAGATTATATCTGGGTAGGAATGCTTGGCTCCTCCCTCTGGGCTCACATCTCACAATGGGATATCATCGTTCTTATCAGCCAGGCAGTGACATTCAATAGCCTGTTATCAGCAGATGTTCCCCCAAGGGAGGAGTGATTGTGATCACTCAGAGAGAGAGATAAGGAAAATTGCCCACTTGACAAAAGACAACTGCCCTACAGACGGTAATAGAATAGTCTTGCCTTGCAATCTGGAACATGCTGCCAGACCAGGTTATCACATAACCCCTCTGAAAAGCTTTTTTCTGCTATAGAAACAGGAGGAGAGCAAGAAAGCTGGGGAAGGGGCTGGAGCACAAGTCATATGAGGAACAGCTGAGTGAGCTGGGGGTGTTTAGCCTGAACAAAAAGAGGCTCAGGGGTGACCTCACTCTCTACAATTGCCTGAGAGGAGGCTGCAGCCAGATCAGTCCCTTAAACAGCCAGCAACAGGAGGAGAGGGCATGGCCACAAGCTGTGCTGGTTGAGTTTTATGTCAGACATTAGGAGGAATTTCTTCATGGAAAGGGTGATTAGACATTGGAATGGGCTGCCCAGGGAGGTGGTGGAGTCACTGTCCTTGGAGGTGTTTAAGGAAAGACTGGATGTGGCACTCGGTGCCATGGTGTGGTTGACATGGTGATGTTGGGTCAGACGTTGGATTCAGAGATCTTTTCCAACCTAATTGATCCTGTGATTCTCTAATGCCACATCTAGTCATTATAAAAATTCTGGCATGTGTTCTACAGAAGCATTTCTTACAGAGGAATGCTTGGGTGGCTCCCTGGGCCTTGTCCATTCTTGTGCCTGTTTTTGCAAGTTCCTCTCTGGCAGATTGGCACAGCACGGTCTGAGCCTTGCTGGTGCCATTAGTCACCCTTGCACAACGTACAAGAATAATTTTGTGTCATTCAATTTCAAATTTATATGAATTACAGTCTACTAGAATGGTGTTTTAAACATAAAATAGAAAATAAGTGTTACATGCCTGAAATTTATCATAAATATGAGAATGTGTGAGTGTAGAAAACCAGCTGGGATAAGGAATTTTCTTAAATTAAGGCACTTTTAAGGCACTTAAGGCACTTTTCTAAAGTGCCATGGACTAGGGAAGGCTGGGTCTGCTGGTCCCAGCTGCTGGGCAGTCTGAGTGTCCCAGGCCACCTCGTGGAAGGATCTTTCCAGAAACTGAGAAACTGGGGAAATGTGGGGATATACTTAGAGAAAAGCACCTTCTATTCCATAAAATTATGTATTTGCAGGCAAAATACAATATAATAAAGTGTGAAATCAAATCTCACTGCTCAAGAATGCTTCAGGAAGGCAGACCGAAGTGGTCATATCAAAATGTTTAGGAAGCTGCATGTCCCTTCAGAAGGGGGAAGCTGCAGCCCCCTGTGAGACCTGAGACAGGAATGGCTCTAACAGCATGTTTATGATCCAGTAGTGCTCATGCAGTCATTACTGAAGTTAATTACTGGAAAGGATTAACTACCATCTGGCTGATAAAATTAATTCTTACTTTTCAAATACCTTACAAATTTCCACTGCACTGGACAGCTGTTTGGAGCATTTCAGCAAAACCAGGAGCACAGTTGAATAATGGAAACATAAAAGGAGTTATACATTTAAATTTCTAGTAGTGTAGAAAAATGTGCAATCACAGATTAACACATAACTAAATTCTCTCAAGTGAAAAATGTCATGTTTTTGTGTGGAGACAAAAAAACCCAAACCAGAGTGGAAGCCAAGGGAAATACTAATTTTTAATCTAGTTTGCCTCCCAAAGAGTATAAAGTAATTTTTATTTAAAATTATTTTTTATTTAAAATTTAAACTGATGTGCATGTCAGCTTACTGTCAAGTGGAAAACAGGAATAGACATGCAAACTGCAGGACACGTCTACATTCAAGCATCTTAGATATCTGGATTTCTTGTTTGCTGAAAATACATAAAAACCCTAGAGCACAAGGTACAGTCAAGTTCATAAACTGCTCCAGAATTCACTCATGCTTTGTCTTTATCTGAAAGAATTTACAATTAAGTATGAGATAAGTCACTGAAAGTTACTAAGAAAAAAAAGAAATTAAGGAAAAGCAATAAAGAGGGAAGTAAGAGTGTGTTTGTTTGGGGTTAGGAGTTCATCAGCCTGATGGAGATGAGGCTGCTGCAGCCCCATGACAGCAGACCCAGCTGAAAGGAAGCCTGAGACACACACACCCAGATATTCCTTTGCATGTGTCCACCCACACAGACCCTCGACACTGGGATCGTTCTGGCCCCTTGGAGGCCCTGCTCTCCCAGTTGCACTCACACACACAGTGGTTTGGCTTGGAAGGGACCTCAAAGGTCATCTCGTTCCAACCTGCTGCCATGGGCACAGACACCTTCCACTAGACCAGGTTGCTCAGAGCCCCATCCAACCCAGCCTTGAACACTGCCAGGGATGGGGCAGCCACAGCTTCTCCAGACAGCCTGTTCTGGGTCTCATCGCCCTCACAGTGAGGAATTTCTTCCTACTATATAACTTAAATGGCCCCTTTTTGCTGTTTGTACCCATTACTCCTTGTCCTGTCACTCACTGACAAAGAGTCTCTCTCTGGCTTTGCAGTAGGCCCCCTTTAGACTCTGGAAATTTCCTGTGAGGTTTCCACACAACCTTCTCTGAACAGCTCCAAGCTTCTCAGCCTGTTGAGTATGTGTGTGTGCATGTACATGTGCACTGACACACAGTGTGCATGCACCATGCTCCCTCCAGCTCCTGGCACCCCAGAAACATGGCCACCATGGAGCTCTTTTCCTGGGGCAGGCACTTGGCTTCTCACTCACAGGAACAGAACAGAGAGACCCCTCAATCTGGAAAATGGTCAGGAATGGAGTTTAATAAAAAGGGCAGACTGGAGTCATAGGATGTGCAGGGTAAGATCAGACATTTGTACTGACCATGGTGTGCTAGCAGCCTCTTTATCCCCTTTTCTCTCCATTTCCCCACACTTTTCCAGCCCTTATCAACATGAATCCCTTGGTCTTCACAGCTTTTGTTCTGCCTCCTAACATCCCATTTGTCATTCAAGATATTCTCCGAGACATGACATTCTTCAATAAGGACACTGAGATGCTGGATTGTTTCCAGAGAAGGGCTATGGAGCTGGAGCAGGGTCTGCAGCACAAGTTACATGAGGAACAGCTGAGAGAGCTGTGGGAGTTTATCCTGGACAACAGGAGGCTCAGGGGGGAACCTTATTGCTCTCTACAACTCCCTGAAAGGAGGCTGCAGCCAGGGGGGCTCGGCCTCTTATCCCAGGCAACCAGTGACAGGACAACAGGACATAGTCTCAATCTGTGCCAGGGGAAGTTTAGGTTGGACATTTGGAAGACTTTCTTCAGAGAAAGGATGATCAGACACTGGAACAGGCTGCCCAGAGAGGTGGTGGAGTCACTGTGCCTGGAAGTATTTAAGGAAAGACTTAAGGACGTGGCAAAGTGGCATTTAGTTGACATGGTGGTGTTTGGACTCAATGACCTCGGAGGTTGTTTTCCAGCCTAACAGATTCTGTGATTCTTGCACAATCCCAACATATTCTTCCAGGTATCCCATGGGTGACCCAGAGCTGCTCCTGGAGATCCTCCTGGTGGGTGCCTCTGCTGGGCCACAGCACTGACTGCCAGCCCTGATAGCCTGGGGACGAGGCCACTTGTGCGCCCCTTGGCCCCCAAAAGGCTTTCGGGTCCCTTCCGCCATCCTTATTCTATTACTAGCTCCTTCGTGCTAATAACAGAATTAAGGATTTATTCTATTATTAGCACGAAATCAGCCTTTACTCAGCACTCAACAGGCTGAAGGTGTATTTTGCCTTCTCGGCCCTAAGGGGCACCAGCCATGTCTGCCCCGAATCATCACATCAGGCAGCCGTGGCCAGAACCCTGCTCGCGGCCAAGTGCTTCTCTGGCAAGACCCAGACTCAACCCCAGGTGCCCGTCCCCCTTCATCTTCCCCCTTTCTCTCCGTCCCTCTCTCCCTCCCCTGCTCCCCTCTCTCCCCCTCCCTCTCCCGGCCAGCCCGTGCCGGACGCGCGCAGCTCTCGCGAGAGCGCCCGGCGCGCTCCCTTTCCGGCGCGTGGCGCGGCGGTGGCGGTGGCCATGGCGCTCTACAACTTCAAGAAGATCACGGTGGTTCCGTCTGCTAAGGTACGGCCGCGCTCCCCGGCTCCTGCCCCGGCCCCTGCCCCTGCCCTCAGTGCCCTCCGCACCGGGCCGTCCCTCCCGTTCCTCCCGCTCGGCGCCTTCCGAGGATCGCGCTGCCCTCCTGCCCCTTCCGCAGTGCCGGCGTGGTGTCGGCCTTCGCCTCCTCCCCCTCCCGCGGGAGCCGTGGACTCGCCCGGGCCGGTGCTGCTGCGCCCGGGGCCCGTACCATGTACCGTGTAGGGGGGGGTCCTGTCAGAGAGGATCCTGAGAGTGATCCTGAGGCCGCGTTTCTCCCTGCGGGCGTGTCCCCCACCAGAATCCCTCCTGTTTTCCAAACCTGCCTCATACCGAAACTCATCGCAGCGTCTTTCTTACTTCAAAATGAAGTCCTCTGCGAGGCGGAGGAAGGGGTGTTAAACTAAGCACGGTGAGGGGAGCTCCGGCAGGGCTCGGGCTGGCTGAGGCGGCTGGGCCGGGACAGCCTGCCGTCCATTGCAATAGAAACTGGACAGGCAATGTGCAAACTGCTCGTTCCTGCCTGCCCTAAAACATACGTGTCCAATTGTGGATGTACTTAACTCATCAGCGTGCTCCTCCTCCAAAATAAAATTGTTGCCTTTACAAGAACTTGACATTTTGTGTAATTATTCATGTTTCCTCGACTGCAGGACTTCATAGACTTGACATTGTCAAAGACTCAGCGAAAGACCCCAACTGTCATTCATAAACATTATCAAATCCATCGGATTCGACACTTTTATATGCGAAAAGTCAAATTTACTCAACAAAATTACCATGACAGACTCACTCAGATCTTAACAGATTTCCCGAAGTTAGATGTAAGTGTTTTCTCATTTGCTGATTTCTCTGTGTAGACAATTTGGTTGATTTCAAGTAGATTTTACAGTGAGTAGTGGGCAAAACCTGTACTGCAAAAGTAGTATGTTCCTGTGAAGAACAGAAGTCTAAGTTGTGCTGGTGGATAGTCATTAAGGGCTGCATTTTATAAGCTTTTAGCGGATCAGATATGTTTGTCAGAAATTTTGCTTATGTTTAATCTTCCCGAGGAAATACCAAGAAATGTAATGTATCATATTGCTTTCCATCTTCAGGAGTTAATTTGACAACATAAATGTTGTCCTCAGCCCCATAAAGGCAGGGGTTAGAATCACAGTATTAACTTCCAACAACTGCAGCAGTATCGATGTGCCCAGTGGGACTTATTTATGGGCAGTTTTCTGCTCAGACTGAAATTATTCACCTATTAAATTGTTTTTCTTGATAATTTAGTATCTAGTGAGAGTTGGTCCAGAATTCCCAGAAATATCTTCTGGGGTTTTTTTTTTTAACATCGCATGATGAAATTTCTTCAAGTAAATATATAACTAGCTGAAATACTCCACTTAAAAGATTTGTTCCAGAGATGCCACTTCCTTGAAAAGTTAAGGATTTATTTGGGCATTTACAAAACCCTTTTTGTCCAGTCTTGTATAGAATTTAATGCAGCACTCAGAAAAGAAAAGGAATTAATAGTATTGCTGTGTTTCTGCATTAATATGAATTTCCTTTTAGACACAATTTCTGTTAGCTTCTTGCAGTTTTTTATTTGAAAAAAAGAGACTTCAAAGTTATAATATGAAGTATTTTAGAAAGTAAAAGATCAACTGGAAACTGTATGAATAAGTCAAAAATATGTTTGCAGAAGAAATTCAGAGCAATTAAGATTCATGCATTTAATGACCAAGCAGATTATTTTTCTTACTTAAGATAGTAATGAAAATTGTTTGGCTTTTAGTGTCATTTGTTTTAGTGTCATTTGTTCTCCAGTCCGTTGTTGTGGAGAAAAAAAGAAGAACTTACATTGTGTGCAAGAAATAGTCAACTTAGAATAGGAAAATAGGAGACTTAACATCAGATTCTGCTTTTAACTGCTTTTTTAACTGCTTTTTAAGCTTAGTGCTTTTAACTTAACTAAAGATTCTGCTTTTGTTTTAGGATATTCATCCTTTTTATGCGGACCTGATGAATGTTCTGTATGACAAAGACCACTACAAGCTGGCTTTGGGGCAGATCAATATTGCCAAGAACCTGATTGACAAGTAAGGGCTGTTGATCTCTCTGGTTTGGCCCGTGCCTGGGGGATTGTGGCTGACCTGTGATCATCTCATGTCTCTGGTTTTGCCCGTGCCTGGGGGATTGTGGCTGACCTGTGCTTCCCTGTGCCCGCAGCGTGGCCAAGGACTACGTGCGGCTGATGAAGTACGGGGACTCCCTGTACCGCTGCAAGCAGCTCAAGCGGGCGGCCCTGGGGCGCATGTGCACCATCATCAAGAGACAGAAACAGAGCCTGGAGTATTTGGAGCAAGGTTGGTGTTACATATGGGCTGAAAAAAGGCACCTGCATTGGATAGAAAGTTTGTTAGGCTTAGTAGCAGTTAGAAGAATGTGTTTAAGTACAGGTTACAGACCCAGGAAGCACAGGAACGGTTTTGAAATCCCCAAATATTTAGTGCTTATTTCTCAACAAAAGAGTTTTCTCATTGAATATTTATTAAGTGTTATGTTATTACTAACAGGGATAAAACTTTGTTTAAATGTCACAGGCATGCTTTTACTTACCATTCTTTTCACTAATGTGTATGTGAAAAATGTTGCTAAAGATTTTGCAGACATTGCTCCTTACTTCAGACTTATTAGTCTTTCAGGTTACATTGTCTTCACTGTCTTACAGCTAGAATAACTTCAGTGAAGTTATTCTAGCTGTAAGACAGTGGTCTTCTTTCTTAAAAATTTCTTAAATTTTATTTTTGTTGTATGTAGATACTTGTGAAGTCTGCAAATTATTACATACTTTCATAAATGATCATATATCAGAAGTGTTACTAATTTTTAGGTAAACAATTCAGCATATGTATAGTTATTCCATCTCAGTAAAACTTAAATTATTACAGATACTTAAAAATCTTTTTCACATTTCAGTGCGACAGCATTTGTCTCGTTTGCCAACCATTGATCCCAATACACGAACTCTTCTGCTGTGTGGCTACCCAAATGTTGGGAAATCCAGCTTTATAAATAAGGTATGTGAGTGGTTTTTCCATAGATAATATGGAGATACAATTTCATTAAATTAAGGTAGCTTCTAAACAACTTGATATAGTTGTGGCAGTGTCTGATGTGAGCAGTAGCAAGTTCAAATGTGTGAGTAGAAGTTGAATGAAATTCCTGGAGGAATAAATGGAAAGTTTTGATAGATTTCACTCTTAAAAATCCTTATCTTTTCCAAAAATAGTATCTCATTAGCATATTTTCTGATAGACCAATATTTGCAGAGAAGCTAGAATAACCAGGTTTTAGCTCTTTTTATTTTTTACCCGGTAGCAAAGACAGTGCATTATAATTAGAATATGCTGCTTTCAACTTCAGGAATTTTTAAATAAAAGTGTGTGACTAAATCTTGTTTTAAGGTTACAAGAGCAGATGTAGAAGTGCAGCCTTATGCCTTTACCACGAAGTCTCTCTTTGTGGGACATATGGATTATAAGTATCTACGTTGGCAGGTAAGAACTGTTACTATTTTGCAGTTTCTTGCAAGAGTGATCTGGTTATAGCCTGATTCGCCTTTTTGCCATGGGAGCTTCATTTTTGTGTCTTGATGAGACATGCTGTGTCTAACAGCTACTGTGCAAGGTGCAGTGTGCCAAGTGAGAGCAGCAGTCTAAACCTGTTCTAAAAATGTACATGCATGGGTCTGTTTTCAATTGGAGGGGAGGTGGGAAATGGAATTATTGACTAAAGCCAGATCACTTTTTATCACTCTCAAAATCTGGGCTGGGTCGGGACAGCATTTTCCCTTCCTCTGCAGTACTTGGAGTGTTGGTTATGAAACCTCATACTTCTTCCATTTCTACATTTTCACATTCTCAGTTTTGCAGAGCTCACAGTTCTATTTGTGACTGAAAGGAAAAACTACTCGCTGCCTTAAAAAAGACAATATAGATGAACAATCAAACACGTATTCTGCAACAGCTGATCAGTAACACCTGGCTTATTGATGGTAATTTTAGGTAGTAGACACCCCTGGTATTTTGGATCACCCCCTGGAGGACAGGAACACCATTGAGATGCAGGCTATCACTGCCCTGGCACATCTGCGTGCTGCTGTGCTCTACGTGATGGATGTGTCTGAGCAGTGTGGGCATAGCCTGGAGGAGCAGGTGGAGCTCTTCAGAAATATTAAGCCATTGTTTGCTAACAAGGTGAGTTTTGTTCACATTATTAACAAACCCCAGGGGTTTATAACGTGGTAACTTGAATTAAGATTTTTTTTTTTTTTTTTGCCTTTTTGTCAGCCACTTATAATCGTTGCAAACAAATGTGATGTGAAGAGGATTTCAGAGCTTCCTGAAGAGAGCCAGGTCAGGATACTTCTCTCCCCACTTTGTCTTCTGATGTTTACAAAAATACTATGTGTGCTTTGTGGATGGTTATAATTTTTATTGGGCAAAATCTTTTGCATGATCATTTCTTTATTGAACTGCTCTAGTAGTGCAGTGGAAGGTAGCTTTGCAGGTCTCGACCCCATCTTTCTTTAGTACTGTGTAATGTAGTCCTTGCCTGAATATTGTAAAAGCCAAACAGAAGGCAGGTTCTTAATGGTTTCAGAAATCTCTGATATTGTGAGAACTTTCAGTTACTGCCTTAATTGGAAGTTAGACAATAGCTTTACTCAATAATCCTTTCAGTGACAGTTAAGCACAGTGAGCACTAGACTCAGGTCTTGCTGAATAGTTGCAATAAAAGGTCTTGCAGGCTTAATTCAATTGTACCTACAGGCTAAAGCACATAGAATTTGTGTCTCTCTCACTCTTTTTTTCTTTTTCCCTTAAGGTCATTTATTTATGGGCCTTTTAAAAAGTAGTTATTTGCTTATAAAATAAGAAAGAGATTAAATAGAACTATAATTGTAAACTTCCTGTCATCTTTTTAGAAACACCTAAAAAATAGTAATGCATTTTATGTATTGATACTGGATTACGATTTCTGGTCTTTATGTTTTGTGATATATTAAGAAATGCACAGGATGTCATTATTTGGGTTAATTTTTCAATTTTAGAAAATATTTGAAGCTTTTGAAGCAGAAGGATTTTCTGTAATAGAGACAAGTACGCTAACTGAAGAAGGTGTAATCCAAGTTAAAACAGAGGTAGGTTCGTTCTCTTAGTTTCATCCCAAATGAGCAGTTACCATCTTGCTTCACTTTATGAGTTTAATCTCAGTTAGACTGCATTATAGTGATAAATTTCAAAAGTGTTTTTCTTGTTGCGCCTTAGTGAGCTTGGGTGAAAATGGAAAATAATGTTGTAGTATTTTTTTCTTTAAATTGTGATTTTTTTTTTTCTGAGTCCTATTAAAAAATGCATATCTGCATATACATCTTCCCATGATGCTTTTAATATAAGATAATTTGATGCTTTCTTGAGAGTTAGAGGTTTAAGACAAAAAGAAAATAAGATGTAAAGCCAGATGCCTGGGCTTGAATGCCTGCAGTGTCATTTGCAGTGTCTAAAAGGCTTTGTTCCTCACCTTACCTTGCCATGTGCCCTTTCAGGCCTGTGACAGACTGTTGGCCCATCGTGTTGATACTAAAATGAAAGGAAACAAAGTGAATGAAGTACTGAATAGATTACACTTGGCCATGCCAACCAAAAGAGATAGCAAGGTAGGCTGCATGTTTACACTATTTAATGTATTTTCCAGTACTTCTTAAGTAGGATAAGAATTCTGTCATTGTTAATCTGCAAACAGATTCATATGATGAAGTTTTCTAATTTATTATCTGTAAGTGCCTTTCCTGGTGGGAACTTGGGATTTTGTATTCTACAGTGCAGCTGGTGATTTATAGCAGTGTAAAAAAATTGATGTGAACTTTTCCTTTTTTTGTTGGGGTGGATTTATTCCAGGAGCGACTGCCTTTTATACCTGAAGGAGTAGTAGCTCGTAAGAAACGCATGGAAGTAGACACTCCCAAGAGGAAATTGGTAAGTGGCATCTCGAAATCAGGAAATCAGCAGCTGGATTTTAAATTTGCTGTGTTAGTCCATAGCTTCTAAGTTAAATGGTATCTAAAGCCATGTATGTCTTTGCAGGAGAGAGATATTGAACTTGAAATGGGAGATGATTATATTTTGGATCTGCAGAGTAAGTATTAGATAAGAATTGGTATTACCATTATTATTACTAAACAGTACAGTGTGGCTATTTGAGCCTTAAGGGGGAATACCTAAACCTGGCTCCTTTCAACTAATTGCCAGTGGCCCCATTTCATTGCATACTATCCTTCTGTTCCAGAACTGGAGATCTTTACTGATCTGTTTTGTGATGTTACTCAGTTGTTTCCCATTTTGGAGTAACAGACATGAAACAGCTGGTCTGATGATTCAAGTGATTTTTTCTTTCCGTTCTGTATTATAGTACTTCATTAATTTCTGATGCTCTCTTTGTTAAGAAAGTATGAATATGAGAGAGAACTGCATGTATTGTGTTTCAGCTGGGTTTTTGTTGCCTGCCATGTCTTGGGACAGTGGGTCATGCCATAACTGAGCAATCTTTGGCAGTAGGAGGGAGATGAGAAATAATTGTGAATATAGCAGAGGTGCTGCCAAATCCTTAGGGATACGGCCCTTCTTTTATGTGTGTGTTCTGAGTGTTGTTTTTTGTCAGGGAACATTCTTTGATATTAATTTTTGCCTCTTTATATTTTTGTTGTATTTTTAAGAGTATTGGGACTTAATGAATTCATCTGAGAAATATGATAAGATTCCAGAGATATGGGAAGGCCATAATATACTTGACTACATTGATCCTGATATAATGAGAGTGAGTTTTCCATTTTTTGCTTTACACTTTTCTTTCCTCTTTATCTCTTATTTGTTTAATGTCATTTACCATTTGTAGATTAAAAACAATGTATCATGTGAACCTGTTCTTTTTTGCATTGTCTGCACTTGTCATGGGAAAAGATACTAGTTTTTGAATGATAAAGGACAGAATTTCAGAAGAATGGAAAATTGCTTCACCTTGTCAGAATGATGGTGATCTTATCTGTTCCATTCTAAAATATGAGGTTTGCACTAGAAGTTGTATTTCTTTGTTCTTTGACTACAGCTACAGGAATGTAGCTGTCAAACTTTATGTATTTTTAATAATATGAAATTCATTCATCAGATTTATGTCTATGGAGGAAATGGACTGAATGCTCAGTTTGTAACATTTTTAGTTAATAACAATCACTGATTGGATTTCCTGCTGGGTTGTTAAGTAGGAGTGGTGAGTGCAGCTCATGGAGCCTGCCAGTTATGCAGTTGGGTTCCTGTGAATTTCTGGTGTTCTGGACTCATCTGGAATGTCAGAAGAGAAGGGTTTTTCAGAGTCTGTTTCCAGAAATGGCACAGCAAGCACAGCTCACAGGACAGTACAGCTGCTTTCACTCACTGGGCAGCTTTGGGCAGCCACACAAATTTAGCCAAGTGATGATGTGGAGTGGTGGAGTTAGTCTGCACAGCAGTGTGTCCATGGGCTCACAGTGACCTGTATCACCAGCTCCATTAGCTGTGGCTCAGTGTGGTTATCAGGCAATGTAGTTCTTTCTTTGAAGGGCCTGTGTGCTGTCATGGCCCAAGACCATGTACAAATGTAATGTTGAGGATTGTAAGTCAAGGATCTGATCTCCATTTTACCTCTTCAAAATCTAAGAAACTGGAAGAATTGGAGAAAGAAGAAGAGCTGAGAGAAGCTGCTGGAGAATATGACAGTGAACCAGAAAGTGAAGATGAAGAAATGATGGAAATCAGACAATTGGCAAGGAAGATACGAGAAAAAAAGAAACTGAAAATCCTGCAGTCAAAGGAAAAAGATGTTCATGGTCCAAGGATGCCTAGAACAGCTAAAAAGGTGAGTGTACAACATGTTCTGTAAAAACATGTTCTGTAAAAAAATCTTGCTGCTATGTAACAACATCATGAAAGCGTATATCACTGTTGGATAGTGGAACTGCAGGCTGTTGTTCATACTTGGCCCTGTCACTGCTTGCCTCCTTCTCTTCTCCCAAGAGTTCTGGTCACTGCTTAGCTTAGGAGGGATAGTAACCCTTTTTTTTTTGTGTCACATAAGTGAGTCTTGTGTAAAACTCCATATGTATTGCAGAAATTTTTTTTAGTAATATGATTCAGTTTGTTTACTGGATTTTTTCATTGTATATTGTCTGTTTGCTTAAAATTCAAATAATGCTAAGAATTAGATAATTTCTTAAAATCACAATCACATAAAATTTGTGCTGGAAAAGGTGATGTGTCTTTTTGGTAGCCAGGTATCACTCTTTCTGATGGCAGAGTCTTTTCTGACCAGTCCAGGACAATTGCAAAGTAATAAACTGATTACTAGACATTTTGAGAGAATGAATCTAGCTGCTGTTCCCCTCAAGATCTCTTACCTTCTCCAGAGTGTGTGCCTTTTGGGATAATAGGAAACATTTTTTTGACCTAACTACCTCTCCTTGTCAGCTTCCCCCCAAAAAGGCAAACTAATTATATGATCTTTAGGAAATGCTGGGCCACTGGAGTCCTGTGAATCAGAATTTATGGGTGCAAAAAAATAAGTTGTAAAAAATGAAATGTGAAGGACATCAATGACCTGTGTGTGGATGTGATAGAGCCAGAAATATATAGTGAATATAATTGATTTGTGCTGGTATATTGAGACAAAAAGTAAGGTGGAAGGATTTTTTTTTAAAGAAGTGTGTTTTCTTAACTGTGTTTTTACAGGTCCAGAGGAAGGTGTTAGAGAAAGAAATGACTGATCTTGGACTTGACATGACTAATAAAGATGATGTAAGTTTTTGCTAATTAAATGTAATATTTGTCTAAAAGTGAGTTAGATTTCTTTGAGCACAGTTGAAATGCATATTGGCACAAGAGAGAGGTGGGGTCTGTTAAGGGTGAATTAGGAACTGCAGATGAGGCAGTTGGTACTGGAATTTTTTGAGTAATGTGATCAAAACGGGTTGTAAGCTGAAAAACTTAACATTTATCAAGCATGTGCACTGCTTTCTTGCAATTTGTGTAGGATTCAAGAACAGATTTAGCTAAGCATACTTCTTAATTTTCAAGTCTGCTTTGTTGGATGAGACTCTACTATGTCAGAAATAGTAATAGCAACAGATCAGGCCTATCTTTTTATAGTTCATTAATTCCAGGAGCAGTAATTGAAGTTTTTGAGGGCAGCTGGCATCTTTAAATGTAAGGCAGATAAAGTACTTCATCAGAGACTGGCCTTCAGGAGACATTTTTTTAAACAGAAATTTAAAAGCATTTTGTACAGCAAGTCCAGCATTTTTACAGCTCCCTGGATCTTGAGATCTCTAATTCTTTAGCTAAACAAGGAGTTGGGAACCAAGAACTGTCAACATTACACATCTGAAGCAAGCATTTATGGTCCTCAGAGCTGCCATGCCATGTTGATGTAGGAGCAATGTAGGAATGTAATACTTACGCTATAACATGATTAGTCTTCATGTCTGAAATTCTTTAGGGTTATGCCCTATGCACAGAACATTAATCAGGGTAGCCTTCATCATTGCTATTTTGCTGTTGCAAAATTGCTTAAGTGTTACTATCCATTAATTTGTATCTTTTAATTGATTAGTTATGAGTCTACTCCACCCAAAGAAAAAAGCCAGTTAGTAATTATGGAGGAAAAAAGCTAATATTCACTGAAATTTGAATGTGCAGGATCCTGGGCTGGGGTCTTCTGACCCTTTGGCACAGAAATCCCACAGTGACCAATATCTGTCAAGGTCTTTCTTTACTATGGAATATCTAATATAATTTATCACAGCAATCCACTTCCTGTTTTTCCTATTACTCTGATTAGAAGTGAGCTGATTGTTTCTGGCTTTAAAGGTTAGATGATGTTTCCAATTTCAGGCCCATTACGTGAGGAGGTCACGCAGCACCACGAGGAAACGGAAGCGCGATGAGTCCGAAACGCCCAGGTCGGTGTCGCGCAGTCGCAGCTGCTCTCGCACGCCACGGGATGTGTCTGGCCTTCGGGATGAAAAGGTTTGTTATTTACCTCTATTCACCTGCTTGGCAGCTCAACCGGCAGGACTGTACCTAGAGCAGCTCCTGGGAAACTTCAGAGTAGGCTGGCTGTGTTTGTCCAGAGTTTTTGCTTGGTTTCCCTGCAGCTTGATCATCTTTTCATTTGGACTCTGTTTCTCTACTTCCTTCTTACAAATAACATGTAATAATACAGACCAAAGACGAACATTTTAATTCTTTATTCTCTAAATGCAAATCTGAAGGAAGAATTCTGCAAACTGTGGTTCCACCTTTAGTAGGTGAGGAATTCCAGGGATAGCATGCATCCTGTGTTAGTGTGCTGGAAAGTTTTGCTAAGGAGGGTTAGTGCCACTTTGATAATGTCACAGTGATACTGCTCTAGAGTTGGTGTTAATGTTCTTGATAAAACCATCAAGCTCAGTGGGTTTTTTTAAAGGTAAAGCTTGTTACCTGAGTTACTGAGGAAGTTACTCTGCATGTTTGTTTGTTTATTTTTAAATAGATGGTGAAGAAGGTCAAGATCATGGCAAAGAAAGCTCAAAAGAAAATGAATCGCCTGGGCAGGAAAGGAGAGGCAGACAGGCACATATTTAACTTGAAGCCAAGACATCTGCTGACTGGGAAGAGAAAATCTGGCAAAACACAGAGAAGATAAGCAGTCTTCTGAATCAAAATTAAAAACTAATCAAAAAATCAAATTTAAAATCAAAATTAAATTTATTAAAACTTCATTCTAGTCCTGTCATCTTTTTTGGTAATACTTGGTGTTTAAGTGTGTGTTTTATGTTAGTGGTTAAGATACTTCAAGCTCAGTTTTTCAATATCTTGATGTTGCAGTTCCAAGAAATACCATGAAAGAAATTTCCCAATTCTACTGGTAGAAACCATTTATAAACAGACATTAAAAATACTTTCTTCCATATTCTTATTCCTGACTTTCATGTATCAGTAAAGTGTTTATACTTCTATACAAGCCTAATTTAAAATGAGGTTAAATCTAGAAATGTGAACACTTTGTTGAACTACCATTAATAAAAAATGCCTGGGTTCAGTATGGTTGGGATTGTTGCATGCAGGTAATCCTTTGTGATGAGTTTATGTTGCTGGTGAAGGCTGAAACAGGTGGAGAAGTAACAAAAAAGCATTAAGAACTACACAAAGTTTGTGTTTGTGCACCAAAGCACGGGAGCAATGCTGCCACTTCACTGAGCTACAGGGTGACTGGAGAAACTGCAGTTCTAGTACTGACCTGCTGCCTGTAATAACCTGAAACAGCAGGGGCAGGGAAGGTTACACCTTACAACCTTGAATAATATTAACATTTCAGATATGTAGAGAATGAGAATCAGACTGAAATTTTGTGCCAAGCACATGCTGCTGTCATCCTTGGCTTAGCAAGACATTTTCTCTTCAGGACCTGTTAGACAAAATTCTCTATCTGCTCAAGGCAAAACATATTGCCAAATATGAATTTCTTTTTTGTTCCTACTTTGTCAATGGCTACATAGAGGTTTGTAAAATTATGCTTGAACAGTACACTTCAAATCCATGTTAAAAATTAACACATGCCCCCCCCCCCCCAAAAAGGGGGAAGAAAGAACCCTCAAATCACTACTTTTTAAAATACAGCCAGTAATTTCAATGTCAGCTTTTGCAGCATGTGTAAATTGATAGAGCTTCTCTCATCTACTTTGAATAAATAAATTCAGAATATAAATAAATAAATAAATTCAGAATTAAAGCATACTGTAATGCTGTAAAGAAGACTAATGTCAAGAAAAACTGAGGGACCTTGAGGAACTGTTAAGCAAAACTTTTCTTTCCAGCTTTTGTATGCACAGGGCTTCTACTTCAGGATCTGTTTTGCCACCTTTTGCTCCAAGCTGAACTAGAAAAAGTTTTTTCCAGTAGATCTGTGCCCTGCTGCCCTGCCCACATCATGCTGCTTCAGTGGTGTTTAATGGGCAGGATGCTGCTTAGAATGTGGCAACAACAGAGATTATTCTCCACGTGGCTTCACATCTGGAAAGAAAACAACAGTCCAAGGTTTTAGGCAAGGTATTTTAATTATAAAGTTAGATTTTAAGAGTATTTGAGAACTTCTCCATTGCCTACAGCTGGGTATCATGGCTGATTGCACTAAATTCAAGGGCTACTACATCACATCACTGTCCCCTCACCTGATATTATTTGCTTTGAAACAATACATCAGTCCTGGCCAATACACAACAAACTTGGCTCTAACCTTGAACCACTGGAGGTGCTGGTACGTGAAAGCTTCAGCGCTGCAGTCACAACAGGGATGAGAAAGAGAAACTTTGACCACAGAAAAAGTTAATTTTACCCCCAATCCAGACACAGAATCATTACAACCATGTTTACTTTTAATGATAAGTTGGATGACAAACATCCTATTTCATCAGGCTCTGGGAGAATTTAAAAACTAGTTTGAGTGGTGTGCCAACAGAAGAAATCACACTTTTTTGAGGACCCTCTCTCCCCCCAGTCTATAATTGAAATTGAAGTACCCTTGAGTATTTGTCTTCCTGAAAAAGCCTCCTAAGTTACTAGCAATTGATTGACTGCAAGATCAAAAAGGATTAGCTCTGGTACAATTTCTAATTAACTGACATCAAGACCCAGTGTAAGCCCACAAATTGTCAGTCTTGAATTATGAGGTTCAGGGGGTTGGAGTTGTCTGGGAATGGCTATTACAGGAAAAGAAAAGCCCTTGTATCAAGATGCCTTGTTTTTTGAAAATGGAGAAGAGCCATTTAGTACACATCCTGTCTCCAAAGACAGACAACTGACATTTGACAAGTACCACTTAATTTGCTGTAATTAACAGGTGTTTTTTTTTAATTTGAGATGTCCAGTATTCAGCCATCAACTAATCAAAAAAGCCTGGTGGGGGAAAAAACCCCAAACAGTGTTTATTATCTAAAGGTTTAACACATATGTCAGCACTTCAAAGTCAAACTTACTCCACACAGGCAGTCCAATTACTTAAGCTTTTATGGGTTTGGTTAATTATAGAGTACAGTAGCTGAAGAGATTTGCTTTCTGCAATTAAAAATAATCCTGCTTACTTTGAATTGCTTTTTTCTTCTGGCAGCTGGTCTTCTCAACATCACAGCAGAGCCCACAGTCATGTGTAATCATTATTTAATGTGTGGTTGAGTTCAATGGGAACACCCCAGTCCTCCTGCCTGAGCTGGGCAGGAGGTGCCTGGGCTCCCTCCCACGTGTGCAGGGCACACACAGGCTGAGGATCTTTCACCAGGCACTGGAGGAAGAGGAACCCAGGGGTTTCATGCTACTGTTACCCATTTTACATGAGCTCTAAACAGGCTCAAGAGAACCAAGGACGAGGGGGAAGAGGTGACAAAGAATTAAAAACATTGGCTATGACAATATCTGTATAAATTAAACATGCTCCATGTGGAGCAATTCTCTGCATATGCATCATGATTTATCAGTGTTAATGAGACAACACATCGCTGCTAGCCTTCAGCACCTTTTATCCCAGCTATTCACATTCGGTGTATTTTTTCATGCTCAACAAATTTGTTCAAGTTATTCAAGTTATCCCACCACTTAAAAAGAAAGGTCTCTGCTATCAGCTTGAACCATGGAGTAATCTTAACTTCATTCCTGGCAGCTTTGTCCAGGAGCTGTTTCAGTTCTTTCTGTGTCACATAGCAGTAGCTTTGGATCTCGTTGGGGTCAGGATTCAGGGTCACATCCTTCTGCACAAATAAGATATAGTCTATCTCATGTTCTCCCCAGATGCCATCAGACTTGGCCTTGTAGTGAATTCGAGTCAGGTAGGAGATTTCTTCTGGAGGAACCTACAACCAAAACACTTGTCAGAAGTGCTGCCAGACCAGGAGAATTGCACTGCTGGGCACTGCAGTACAATTTACCAGCTATTATCCTCTTCCTTAGAAATTATTTGTTCCCAAGTGTACAACTGCAATGCACTTTTTCACAAAGAATTACTAGGAAAAAAAGTTAATTTCAAGCAGTTTGATGGCATGAATTGCACAGCATTTCTCTAGCCAGACTCACTCTGTAATACTGGGAGTGTATTTCTCCTACATGGGATGTTTTAAATAATGTTTATCAGACTTTATTGCACGCTCACTGAGCACTGGTGAACACAAACACTTGCACATACCCCTCATCTCCCAAGGAAAAGAGCTGACAACCACCTGAAGTCAAGGTCAGAACCATGTACTGACAGACCAAGTGTAACCCTGCTCTCCAGGGATCTCTGGAAGTTCACTCACTTCTCTGCATCTCCAAAGAGAAGCTCATTTATAGGTTTGAGGCTGACTCTGTCTGCCAGACACAGTCTGTAAGCTGGCAAATGCTGGCCAGAATTCCTGTTTCTCCCTCCCTTCTTTACCTGCTCCATGGGAATTCCCAGCTCTGCTTTCAGCCGTCTCTGTGCTGCTCTCCGAACACCAATGGCATCATTTTCTTCCAGTTCTTGAGGATGGCTTAGAGGGTGACTGCAACAAGTGTTGGTAAAACAATCTGCAAAAGTTTGGATCAGTCCATTTTTGACACATAAAAGGATGTGGGGAAAAAACCCAAAAACCCACACCACCAAAATCCCCCAAAGACAAAGGCCAGTTATTCAACACATCCCAGCTTCATTTCTGTTTTGCAGACAAGGGTCACAGAGAGAAGACATTTACACCTCTTATTTTCCTTTAAATATTTTGCACTGGGATTTGCCTCTGCCAAGCACTACTTTGTAGGCTACTGTTTGATACACATGAGGACAGGCATTCTTATCCCCAACACATCTACTTAGAGAGCCAGTTTATAAAGACCTTGTTTGTATCTCAAATGCTAATTAAAATTACTTTTGGGAGTTCATATGTAACAGAATAATGAAAATATTCCCAGAGCTTCAAGAACAGCTGGCAGTAAGTAGAATTAAATACAAAGTTTATACTCGTGTTTAAAGGACAAACAATCTATACTGTTTTTTCTTTTTCCTTCTCTGCTAACCAGTCAAAATGCTCAGACATGGTTTGTAGATATTCTAACTCTATTTTAGATGCTTTTGAGCTTGACTTTTATAGACAAAAGGTTGAAACAAGCTCTAAAGTAAAGATTCCCTTGGAAAAAAGAAGGAAAGTAAGGTCTTCCTTACTCAAATTGGAAACATATTGTTTTCCATTGAAAATTCTGCAACAGACAACTTCATGGTCCCTCCAGCACGCCTCATGTAAGCTGTTTCTATTTGATCCCCTTCTTATTTTTATGCCTCTCTATTTGCATTTCACACTAATAGTTCAGGAGTGTTCAAAAGTCATGCACTGCATGGTTTGGCCACACTTTTGCCTCACTTCTGGCAGAGTTAAACAAATGTTTCTAACACAAAGGTCCACAGATCTCCCAGGCACCAGGGCTCTGCTGCACATCAGCTTTTACCAGTGCAATGGGACACTCTTCACAGCCACCAGAGCCATTTCTTCAACTCCAATAAATGTCTTGCAGCAGAGAGGGTAAACATCACACCCTCTGCCCTTGCATGAACAGGACCAAATGTGTCAGGGAACAACCATTTCCCAAGAATATATATAGCAATACACAAGCATTCCCATTATCTTACTTCACCCACAAGGTTGTTTGAACTCTCAAAAGTATTGGATGTATGTCCTCTCCAAAGTAGTAAATTCTAAACCCTCAGAATGAGTTACACTGCAGGATTGGATTGATACATACTTTTTAAAAATATTGATCTAAATAATACATTTATATAAATACAGTGTTTCAGTACTAACCTGGAAATGTAATTTTTGCATTTGACCTCTGCTGCAGTAGAAGTTTATTTTCTGTATTAAATAAGAAAACACTGAAAGCTCGGTGCAGTAAACCTAAAAATTAAAAAAAAAAAAAACCACAAGGAAAGAACAAAACAGATAGTTAATCGATGAGCAAAAAAACATATGAAGACAGTTAAGGGCTTATAATGGCCTCATTTCTACTTTATCCCATTTTAAATTAATATATGTTAAAAAACAGGGATTTGATAAATAACTCAAGTGCTATTATTCAGGTTTCTAAGTCAGCTTATGCAAAACATAAAATTAAGAAGAGGTCCTAGAACAGAAACACAACAGAGTTCTTCTAAACTCAGTCAGTTCACCATTCTGAATGTGCACATTTGGGCAAGCTTCCAAGGAAAACTTGGAACCAATAAATTAACAATCAAAAATAAATTACTCAATTTCCTAAAAAACTGAATTTCAAGACCCTTCAAGAATTGCAAAAGCAGAACAAAAATAGGCTCCATTAAAAACAGTATAATTATTGTTTTCTTCACTTTTTGAGTCTGTTATTCCTCACTCTTCAAGAAGATGCTTTCCCTAAGTACATAAAAAGAGGTCACACACTACCATGAGAGACTGTTGAATCTGACCAACCTCAAGTAAACCCAAAATCAGTTAAACTTGCAGTGTTTGAAGTAGAACTCTGGGTGAACTACTTTAAAATGAAATCCTTTTCTACTTGAAAAGAACTCAGCAAAGTAGCAAACAGCATTCTTTAGAAAAAGCTACATAGAACTAGGTATTCAGAATAGGAAAAAATACTGCTTTATCTTCAAAATGGGATTAAAAAATATTAGTCAAGTTTGTATGTGCAATCACACATTTCTCTCCTTTGCAATTGCCTCTAATTGAGTGTTCCTCCATTCTGCAGAATTAAACATTAAATATTTTAAGTTGAGGAGAAAGGGCCTAAGAGGAGGTACTTGCTCTGGTTTGATGCAACACTCACCTGAAATCAAGTATTTAATTTAATCATGACTATGCTTCTGAAAATATTTAATCAACTCAATGGGTCAATTAGGAGATGAGCAAGCTGTACCTTTGTCAATGTTTTCATTCAAGTGACAGTTTTTCTTGGTCTCTGCTCCAATCTTATTGTCATTTTCATCAATAAGGATGCACATCTCTGCCAAGAGCTGCACCTGCTGCTCATCCAGGTGATCTGTGTTTACCTCAGGCATCCTGACGGTAGCACTACTGAAGACAGACAATGAAGAGTCATTCACTAAAAACAACATCCATAAGGTTCTGGGCAGAGTGTGAGAAATAACCTAATGGCTTTTTTCTCTGACATGGTGTACATTGCACACCAATTTTATTCTGAGAGGGTTTATATGCTTTTAGTTTCCTGAAACTTCTTATCCACAACACAAACCACACAGCAACACCTGGCAGGTACTTGAAACACTTTTATTTCTCGGGAAGCCCTTGCAGCAGCTGCTGCAGGACAGCCATGCTGAGCCTAACATTGTTATGGGCTGTCAGAGGCAGGAATTCCAGTTCCAAAGTTCAAGCTGTGCACCAGCTCTGGCTGCTTTATAACGCCAGGCATCCTGAGCACGAGGATTTCTCCTCTCCACAGCCTTTAAGGTTCGGGAACACGGAAAGCAGCACCGGCCCTGCCCGAGCCTCTGCTGCCGGGGCTCCCGGCCGCCCAAAGAATCCCTGAAGGGCTCAGGTCGGAAGGGACCACAGGGGTCACCTGGGGACCTCCCTGCTCTGTCCGGCTCATCCCGGCACAGGATTGCATTCAGACAGCTCTGGAGCATGCCCGGGGAGGGGGCTCCACAGCGACTCCTGTTCCACTGCACCTACACGGGAAAGGAGCTCTTCCTCACGCTCGGGTGCGAATTCCTGTGCATCTGCCCCCTGCCTTATTGCTCAGCAATGAGGACCATTCCCTTGGCACCCTCCCACGGCTATTTATAGACATTAACGATGTCTCCTCTCAGCTGTCCCTCCTCAAGGCTGAACAGACCCAGCTCCCTCAGCCTTTACTTCTAAGACATGCGCCAGTCCCTTCACGACCTTCGCTGCCTTCCGACAGAGCCGCTCCGGGAGCCCCACGTCTCTCGGGTACGGAGGAGTCCAGAACCGGACACAGAGTTCTGGACGCCACTCGGCAGGGCTGAGGAGCAGGGTGGCCGCCCTGGGCCCGCTCGGCAGTTGTCCCCGTGCCCCGCTCTCCGTGTCCCGCTCACCTCGCTGTCCGTGCGCTCGGCCCCCGCCGCTCTCCCTTCACGCCGGGGCGGCTCCGAAGGGCCACGCTCCCGGCCCGCAGCAGCGCGCGCCACATCGTTCGTCACAGCTCGCCCGCCAATGGCGCCGCCGCCCGGCGCTGACGTCACCGCATCGCCCGATCGCCCCACTGCGGCGCGGGGGGCGGTGCCAGCAGTGACAGGTGGGGGAGGTGGAGGGCGCTGCCAATCGCGACACAGCCCCGGCTCGGCGCTGGCCAATAGACACAGGGAGCAGCGGCGAGCAGGCCAATGGGCGCAGGGCGGCGCGGCGGGCGGGGCGTGCGGCGGTGCCCACAACCGGCACCGGAGAGGATCGGGGCTGGGTCGGGCTCCCGAGCAGGGAGAAGCCTTTGGCTTCTGACGGGAATCATGGAATCAATGAGGCTGTAAAAGGCCTCTGCGGTCATCGAGTCCAGCCTATAACCGGACAGTACCATGCCAACCCCATGGCACTGAGTGCCGCATCCAGTCTTTGCTTAAACATCTCCAGGGACTGTGACTCCACCACCTCCCTGGCAGCCCAGTCCTGTCGTTAGAGAGCACGACTCAACACAAAGTACCACGACTCCATCAGAAAGGTGCAAGAGACAGATTTATTACAGCAACGTTGCTTTTATTCTTTTTCAAGATATTTACATTCATCCAACATACACATTCACTGCCCATTGGTTATAAGAGACAAACAAAGTTCCCAGTAGGTGATCAGGGAGCCGCGTCACTCTGTGAGCCAGCCAGAGTCTGTATCTCTTAACTCTCTCTCCTTCATCCTGTCTCCATGGTGACAACCTTGGTGTCTTCCTCAGGAGAGATATGGGGCTTCCCCTTATCTTCAGGAGGCCTTTGCTAGCTCACAAGAACAGCAAAGAATGTGTTTCCTACACATCCCAATGTCTGAACTTGAATATTTCTAACATTCAGCACTGCTCATGGTCTTTTCACCCACTCACGAAAAGGACTGTGCCCAGGTCCCGGCTCCTACAAATGTGCCGGTGTTCCAGCAGTTCCAGCATGGAATTTCTGCTCGGTTCTGGGAGTGTTCCAGTCGGCGGCCATAAGCCCGGGACTGCAGAGTAATGGGGCTTTTTGGCACGTCTCATCCTGGATGCTTGTCTTTGATCTGTGGTTCGAGCTAAGGAAGTTCGGCGTGTGCCGCACAGATCAGCCTGTGGCACCGGGAGCGGGGGAATGAACACCGGCTCCCTCCGGCGCTGACAGCCGCAGCTGCTGGGAGGCAGTTCCTGCGCTCTCAGCGTTAGGTTGGACGTGATATACACACGTGATCAGGGTTCAAGAAGAAAAAAGTTGTTTATTCTGTGTGTTCTCTAGCTTATATACTCTTAACAAAGCGTGATCTTAAGTCATTAACTACATCACAATAACTACTTATATTCATTGGTACAATTTAATTGACATTATTATAACTGGCAAAGGTTTTACAGAAATTTATTAAGGCATGTATACACATCTACTTATGCATGTAGTCTAGCTTACAAAAAACTTTTATGTATCTTTTCTAATCTGTTTCTATGCTGACGGCCTTGTCTTCTTCTTTGCTATGGATACACTCAAAAATCATCAATTGTTATTTCTTCTATTAACTCAGCTCTGCTTGCAGGCCAGCTGTCAAACCCCTCCATACCGTGCTAGTCAAGCTCTGGAATTCCCCAACTCAGGAAGCTCTTGGGGGCAGAGAAAACAACAAACAAACATCCTGGGCAGCAATTGGAACACAGGCAGGATGTCTAGATGAACTGGTCAGATGGGGGAGTTTAGATAGGCACAGATAACAAATTAGAAAAACTAACTTCAATACCAGCCTCTAGAAACTTCACACCACCATAGATAAATACCTTATCAGCTAGACTTTTGCTGGCTTATTGGTCGTCCACAGGTTTGGGTTTATGCCTGGATGCCATAAAAAGCCTAGAAATGACATTTATCATGTCTTGGAGGCATGGCTTGCTCTGATTCCCTCTCAGATCAAGTTCCAGCATTTCAGTCTGGTTTGCTTGAATGTTCCTGTGAACAGGACAGATGGCCTGTCACTGGGAGATATCATTAACAGCACAAGTGTTCAAATGGACAGTTAATATTTTTCAATGGAGGGGGGATGGGGTGGGTTATCTTACAGCATTCCCCTGTGCACAGCTTGCTGAAAGAAAGGAGACTGGAGCTGATTTGAATGAAAGCCACTTGAAACCAGCCGAGTGCCAAAAGTGAAAAAAAAAAAAAAAAAAAAGAAGTCTGTAACAATGTGTTGGCTGCTACATATCCTTTTAACTACATAAAATATAACATTATCTTTTAATGTTAATATCGTGTTATTCATTAATAAACTACAAATTTAATGTTATCACAGGACTGTTGAAAATAAATATGTACTCTCAGAAAGGACAGAAATGTACACAGATTTCTTTTTATTGAGTTTACTTTTCATTACTTTACAGATTACTTATTGCTGAGTCACTGGCACAAAAGAACAGTAATTGGAGACTGAGATATACTGGTATATCTTGATAAATATACTGAGAACATCCTTCACCACATGAATCACTTGCTTGTTTCATTGTTCCAGATTAAAAAACAAACAAACTGTAATATTTTCTTCTATCATTTTCCTAAAGCAACAAAACCAGCTACACAGATCTATCAAAAAAATAACTACTGAGATGGACATAGAAACCAGCATTTCATATGATGACAACAGAGTTAACGAGCAGCTCTCCTGTGATTGAAGCTCTTTTAGAATAGAAACTACTCCCCTGGGAGGCAGAGATGTGTCTGTGCCCGGGCACAGCTGGCATGAGACATTAGCAGGTGTAGTGACCTTCAGGCTGCACAGCAGAGGGAAACCAGGAAAAATGTGCTTATAGAGGATAGAGAAAAGAGGCTTTTCTTCTTAGCAATAACTACTAAAACCTTCTATACAGGCACTTCAGAACCTGACAGTCAGAAACAATTACAGTTCCTGCCCTGCACAGACAAACAAAGCAGTTCACCTGAGTCAATGCTGGTGAGCAGCAAGAAGTGACAAGTCCTGGTGGATAATGAGAGGCAAAGAAGCAGGGACAAAGGATGACAGAGACAAAACAAACCATTTTCACAAAACAAACAAGGGAGAGACTTCCCAAGCCTTTAACCAGATACTGGATTTTATGTCATCTGTATCATCTTTCCTTTTTCTCCCCTACAGACTTGCTCTTTACCTTCAAAGCTCTGTGTTGAAAATAAAGCATGCTAATTTTTGTAATGGTATGCACTTCACTGTAACCTCAGAACTTCTACTCCACCCTGCATAAACAGAATGCCTGAAGTGACGTACAAATGCTTTTGAGACTTAATTTTTGCATCCGCTGAAGTCCCCTGACTGTTTTCAAACACAGCTACCAAGGGAAAGACAGTTTCCTGTAACGACTGGAAAGTGTTTCATTCACCTGAAAAGCCAACCAGCTGGAAACCCCTGACATACTTTTGGTGTCTACTAAGAGAGATGTGCAATCCCCACCAAACTGAAGAAAAATCTTTTAATTCTCCAGCAAGCTAAACAAGATGATGACAAGTTACAAGATGAAATAAATGTTGAACAAACCTGAGATTTGACCCCAGCCTAGAATGCATAAACTCCTGAAAAATGCTTGTCCTCAGTTTTCAGATTTGCCAAGGAAAATTAATGGGCTTCTTTCCCCCCCTTCACATCCAAACTTCTTCTTTTTCAGCTACCTGTTAACTTGCTCTGATGTTTAAGTCTTCCACTTCACCCTTCTCAGCTTCAGAGCTAACCTTGTTCCTGGTCTCCCTAGAGAATTTCTCTTGTGAGTCCTTTCCTGCCTGGAGCTGTAGCTCTTCAGAAAATATTTGTCTAAATGATCCACTCAGGTGCTTAGTGAGAAACAACCTGGGTTTTATCTGAAATGAGAAGTAAATTCTTCCCAGTCTTAACTAATCTGTTCCCTTGACTCTTCTTAAAAGGCCTCTTTCAGGGAAGTGGGTTGGTTTCAGCTTGCTTCAGAGAAGACAGATGTCTTTGTAGTAAGAATGTAATACATATATGCTAAATATCTAAGTAGGATGTTGTATTTGCATTTGTTCTGCTATCTCAAGCTGATGGAGAGAGTACTGTGATGGATGGCTTCCAAATGTTTTTATACAGCATAAGGTGAATGAATAATGGTATAGGAAACCACTCTTCTAGGAAGGAGTTATTAGAAGGTTTCCTACATGAATCAAGAAATAACCCTTGAGTCCTTTTCTCCCTTAAATTTTTTTGGTTGGTTGGTTTTGTTTTGTTTTTATTTCTTTTGGTTTGAGCTCTGGACGGAAGGCTTTGCCTTTTCCTGCTACATTTGCAGGTTTGAAAAATGCTAATTTGGGAGGTTCAGCTAGTGCTCTGCTGTTGCTGATTTCCCAAGCCTCCTGTCTTGTCTTTTCTAGTCCAGCCATGGGTGCAGAAGTAGATTTGTCCAGGGTAACCTAACTTTTTCTAATCTATTTACTGTATGCTTATTGAAAAAACTTCTTAGTTATTGAAAAGATGCTGAATAGTACTGCCCTGTTTCCCCTAGGCTCCTGTATTGCTATTTATGTCTCTTCTTTTGTACCAGGTAGTTTGTGAAAAGCTGTCTTTTGTTCTGCACTTGCTCCTACACATTACACAGGGCCTGCTACTCTTGCAGTGCCATGACAAAACCAAACCAGCAGCAGAGCTAGAGTGACAACAGGCCACTTGCCATTCTCTTCTCATGAAAAAGCAACTGCATCCATACGGGGCATGTTCATTTTCAGGTGAGGAACCCTGTACCAAGGAAAAAGATGTTTAAGCCCATCTTGCCTCATTTCAGTATTTTGCATTTCTTCAGGTAAAAAAAAAATGGTCATCTTTGTAATGCACTCTCCTCCCGGGGAGTGTGCTGCTCCAGAGGAGAAAAAAAGCTGCCAGGTGTTCTCCCCAGGAAATCTCTAATGTGGATCTTTGTACTCCTGCTGGACATTTTTTTCCTTCATACATATAGCTAAAATTGTTACAGTACAGTACTGTTATGTTAAAGTAATTTTGGTAGGGATTATAAAGCTTAAAAATGTCTAGTTAGAAACTGAACAGCTGAGAACTCGAATTGTCACTTGGTTTAGATGGCTGAGCCACCCACAACTGCACCAACTCTAAAGAGAATTCAAAGCATCAAACTGGGGCATTTGGTTAGGTTGTGTTTAGCTTCCTCCTGGGCACCTCTGCTCCATCTCTTGTCCCTCTCCTTTTGCCTGTGCAATCTTTTCTCTTTTCCACTCCTTGAAGTCATTTAGCTATTTAGTTTGCTCCCTTTTAGTGGCTTTGAAAAAGGGAATAGGCTAAAATTACAGGATGTTCTCAACCAGTTAGGCTGGTGATTTTGGAGAATGACCTCCAATAATGAGAAATATGCTAGTAAATAGGTAAACCACTATTTTTGTTGCTGTTTAATACAGCTTTAAGACACGACAGCACAGAAGTGAGTAGAAAGGAAAAAAGACAAATGAGAACTGCAGGCAGATTTGTAGTTGGGAAGCACATTAAAAGAAAATGTAATATTTCCAGCTCTCACTGGCACATGTTCTTCTGGCCTTTTTACAGACCTCTTCTAAGGCAGTTAAGATAATCTGCCGGAAGAGAGAAAATAATTAGGCGAAGGCCTCTTTTGACTTTCACTATCTGCTACAATGAATGAGAATTTTAGGTGGAGGTTTATTCCAAGTGCTAATCAGCAGAGGAATTAATCACATTTCAATTACGCCTTGTAGGCTTCAGAGTGAACAGCCTGCTTGCAGAACGTCGTGGTTAGCTTTGATGCGCTGCCTCTGTCACTCCGTCTGCAGACACTGTAGAAAAACTCCACATTCGGTATCTCCCAGCCCTTCTGTATTAAAAAATATGGAATTCCAGTGATGTTCCCGCAAAGTTTCAGCTCCTTTGTCAGTCCACCTGATGCAGTGTTACCGGAGGTAACTGCCAAACCAAAGCAGCAGCAGCAGTTTCAATTCGGTAACAGTAACGGTAAGCGAGCACAGCGTTACCCCGAGGGGCCGCGCTCGGCACGGAACACACTCCGCTGTTTAACCTCCGGCACTGCGGTGACCCGGGCAGCAGCGGGGCCGGGGAGTGCGGAGCTGCCGGGGCAGCTCCTGCCCGGCCCGGCCCTACCGAGCCCGCGGGGCTCTCCCTGAGGCCGGGGCACTGCCGAGCCCGCGGGGCTCTCCCTGGGGCCGGGGCACTGCCGAGCCCGCGGGGCTCTCCCGGGGGCCGGGGCACTGCCGAGCCCGCGGGGCTCTCCCGGGGGCCGGGGCACTGCCGAGCCCTCGGGGCTCTCCCTGGGGCCGGGGCACTGCCGAGCCCGCGGGGCTCTCCCTGAGGCCGGGGCGTTCCCGAGCCCGCGGGCTGTGCCGGGCGGGAGGCTGTCGCTGTTCCCGAACCCCAGGGTTGTGCCGGGCGGGAGGCTCTCCCTTTGGCCGGGGCGTTCCCGAGCCCACGGGCAGTGCCTGGCGGGAGGCTGTCCCGGTGCCAGCCCGTCGCCATCGCGGCTCGGAGCGGGGGCCGCGCCGCTTCCGCCGGATGTCGCCGCGAGGGCTCGGCACCGGGGAGGCGCGTCCTGCCCGAGCGGCGCCGCGATCATCGCCGCTGCTGCTGCTGCTACTGCCTCCGCTGCTGCCCCTCCCGCCTTCTCCTCCTCGTTGTCCTCATCCTTCCCCTCCTCTTTCTCCACGCCGCCTGCGGCCCTGCCCCTCTCCGCCCGCCGCCGCGGCTGTGGCTGACAGGTGAGTGCGGGGGACGCGGGGCGCGGACCCTCCGCCATCTTCGCGGCCGCCCGAGGGGCTGAGGGGTGCGGGGGTCCGGGCGGGGTCCGGGGCAGCGGCGGTGGCACCGTGGCTGTGGTACCTGCGCCGTGCCGCCGCCGCCGCCCAGGCCCGCGGCGCAAACCGGGGCTCCTGCCCGGGCACCCCCTCCCTGCCCGTCCTATTCTGCTTTATTTCCTCGTGAAATGACTTGCACGTTCTCGTATAAAAACCCGAAATAAGCGAAAATAAGCTCTCCTTCCTCTTCTGTGTGTGGCGGTTTTTGAGCGCTTCCAGCCCCAGGCTGTAGGGATGGTTCCAGGTCTGCGGGTAGGGAAGCCGAGGGTGCTGTGAGCAGACTCCTCTCGCTAACTTTGTTCGTGTGCTGCTGCCTATCCTAAGGACAGGCCAAGCGTAGAGCCCCAGTAGTTTACAGGTGGCGTTCAGATCCTCTGACACCTGTACAAATGGAGTAAACATGGAAACCTTAAATTTCTGAAGAGGGGCACAGCTAAATGATGAGGGGAGCATCGTTTGTGGTGGCATGGGTGAATCTGGCCTTCAGCAATGGGAGGATGACATGGAAGTGTCCACGGTGGGTAAAAGTTGTTTGCAAAGAGCCATCTTCAGTAGTCCTCTAATTTTCTGAGCTAAAACCCTGTGAAAATAAGTTTGAGGGAAGAATAGATATGCTTAATGTATTCAGGGGTTGACTGGATGCTAGATTCCATTCCTTATGCAAAGACAAGGAAAACTTCTTTCAAGTTGTGTTGATCTGTGGCTCAAGGACATCATGGTGTTTGTGAGAAAAGAGAAACTTCTAAGTGTGGTTTTATCTTTCTTGTCCAGCTTGTCAAATTTATTTTGTTATTGCTGTTAAAGTGGGCTTTCTATAACAGTAATGTCATGGAAGGTTTACGTAAGGAACTGGTGGAACAGCTTCTTTGAAGTGATTCAGTGTCATTGAGTACACCTTGACATGATACAAACGTCTGTTGTTCAGGCACCCATCTTGCAACATTACAACTGCATCATTTGCCTTGAGCAAATTTCTGAAACTGCTTTCCAAGCAAGTTTGCTGTTGGCGTTTCTTGATGTTTTTGAAAGAGAGCTGGTAACCCCAAGAAGCCACAAGTATGTTTTCTAATGAGTAGCTTAGATTAGATAATCTTTGTGCATGATGTCAGCTCTAACCTGTCTTGTAGTAACTTTAGATTTTGTTTTGTGTGTTGTGGACTTGGGCAATTATTTGAAGAAAAGGTGCTGGCTCCAAACATTAGCATTTAAGACCAACTGTAATATTGATTGTCTTTTAATTACCAGTTGTTTACGTGCATGTTTGTCCCTCAACTGGTTTTATCATGTTAAATCTAAAGATTTTAAGATGAGACTGCCTCTTTAATATAGACAGGCCCTTCCACCATCTATTTTTTTTTAATTCAGGACTTGTTTGAAGCATGCAGTCTTTAGTACGGACTGAAGTGCTTAAGTTTGTTGGTACAGTCACAAGACAAATATTGTGAGTGTGGTGATAATGTCTGATGAGAAGATCTTACTTCTATGAAATCCTGAAATTGCAAGCTGGAACTAGTATGTGCCAAGTAAGGAGGAATTAAGTGGTGTTGCATTTTATAAATTTGAGATGAGATTAGGATCATTTTATGTCATGGAATTTTAAGTCTTGGAGCTAAGACTAGTAGGTTGTCTTGTGAGGTGAAATGCAGGGTGAGAGGCTTATTTTGGAGGCCAACCCTTCAAAGCCCTGTGGGGGAGAGTTGGTTATTGCTCTGTGAATGACATCAGAGGAATGGACAGGAATCAGGATGGTCTTCTTGCAATCCAGAGTGATTTGTATTTTCTCATCTGCTAGCAATATGTACTGACTATTTTTAGGCTTGGTGTTCAAGATGGTAGGCTGGGTGCTTGCAGTGCTCTTACATGGACTGTTGGTAGGTTCTGTAGTTCTCTGTGCTAGACCACATGAGGTAATGCTTCAAGAATGTGCTGTACAGAGATTATTTATTGGTGCTTCTGAAGAGCTTGGTAGATGTATTACAGTTAGAGTCAAAATTACTTGCTTTTGTTCAAGTCTTAAGAATTAAAAGATTTTAGTTTACTATATATTCCACGTGAAGAGCAGTGATACTAGAGGCCACTGTGCTTGAATAAGACCATAATAGCAATTAATTGCTACATCCATAACAAGTACACAAATATTATTTGTTTAGGGACTAGCAGAATAAGATTCTGGCTTCTGAGTGTGGTGCAGCACTTCCTTGAACAAACACCTGGTTAAATTGCCTTTGCTCTTGAACTTCCTTAGGATTCCTCACCCTCAGGTCCTGTATTTGCATCCCTGTGCCTGCATGGAGGCTACTTCTGGGCTGTTAGGGATTTGCTAATACGGAAATGGGAGCTGCAGTGTCTGTGAGACAGCTGAGGAAATAAAGTACCCTTCAAACATATTTTAGGAGTTAACCAGCTGTAAGTGATTTAGATGGACCTGATGCTGTCTGTTGAGTTCTTCAATAAAGTCATTTCATCAGTACCTCTAAAGAAAGGAAGGTACAATATATACTGATAGGTTACTAGCTAGAGTTGAAGATTAGATTGTATTGTACCTTGCACCATTTAAACTAGTTGAAACAATGAGCACCCTCAGGTGGCACTGGTCTCAAAGGGAAGCTTTCAGGTCTTAGTCTGATGATTATTAGTGGACCCAGGAAGGTTTCTACTATATTAAAGGAAGTCCAAGTCTGCTAATGATTGTTGTTTAGTATTAGATAATATAAGCTTGTATGGTGAGAGTAACATTTTTTGCTTTAGCAGACTGTATGGCATGCTGGGTCAGCCCTGCATTTTGGTGTGACTGCAGCATTTGCTGACATAGCTGAATTAGCAACATCAAAGCTTGCTAGCTGCAAAACTGGGCTGGCTTACATTTGGATGTTGGTGTTAGAAGCTTGCTTAGAGTAGGTACTTACTAATGTGTTAAAGTTTTTATCCTTGATTTCAGCTGTATAACATACTTCAAATTTATTGGTGCAGCTTCTTTACTCTGCTTTCTGTTGAAAGGAGGTTGTCACTTTCAGTGGATGCCTGCTTTCCCCTTTCACATTTCGAGGAACATCCAGTTTCATTTGAAAGAAAGCTGCACTAAATTTAGAAAAAGAAAAATCAATACTGTAATGCTTGAGTGGATTTCACAAGGTTTGAGCACGCTCATTAGTGTTTCTAGCATCATCTGTGATGATCTGGAATGGTTTTGTTTCCTAAATATTTACCTTTAGCAAAACAGCTAGTCTTACAAAGCAGTCTGTTTAGCCTGATCTTTCTCAGGTGTGTTGTAGTCTTGCAGCTTGCGTTGAATTAATGGCACTTGAATGTACAGCATCACTGAAGCAAATTGTTCACTGAAGACGTCAAAATGAAAGTTTTACTCCTTTAAATTTGATTTCTTTGCATATTAATAAAAGAGTGTAGTGGCATATGTTGATACTTAAATTCCCTTAACTCATGAATAATGCTGTCAAACTGAGTTCCGTGTAATTAAGAACCTAATAACTGTAATCATTCTTCTCTCTTTCTGTTTTCCCTCCTTGCTTTGTGGAAAAAAAAAGCCCCAAACCCACACACTCACCTACCTTAATGGGCATCTTTGTATTGTAAGGTTTTAATGCTGCACTAGACAATAATTACTATTGTAAAATGTCTTTGTGTTTTGTGTAGTATACACAGAAATTTTCTTCTAAGCCATGTTTGAAAATGGGAGACATGAGATGAAGAAATTTAAGCACACACAAATACACTAAAATGGTATGGTTTTTTTTATTCCATTTGACACAATCATTTAAATAGCAACTATTGCTATTTCTAAACTCTAAAGAAAATGGAGCAGAGAGATGTTGGGGAAGATGTTGCTGAATCTTCCTGATGCTTTCCCTTTACAGACTTGTGTGTTGCCTTGTATGAACAAAAAAGGAAATGCAATACTGTAGCCATTCTGTCTGTGCTCTGACAGCAGAGCACAGCTTTTCTCCCTGGCTTCAGCAACATGCATACCCCAGGAATTCTTTCCTTTCATCAGCCTTCTTGTTCTGTGTTCAAGAGCAGAAATAGGCAAGTATGATTAGTTACTGCTGCAGTGAGTTTTTAAGTCTGGAAAGGCCAGTGTGTGCACTCTTTGTTGGTGCTGTTTCTCTGTTGTAGCTGACTAAAACAGTAATTGGTTACACATCTGCTCTTTTACTGTTACTCTGATGAAATACTTCCTGTGACTGAGTACATCTGTTACAGAAAGGTAGGTGGTGGAACTTTAATTTAACACACTGTAAAATATCCTGTGAGTTTAATTAAACAGCATATCTGAAATACTGAAGCATCTTTGCATTCAGCAAGTACTAACCACCTGTGGTCTAGATGTTTTCTGGGACATCTTTTACTCCCCTACTTCTGCAGATTTATATTGCTAGAAAGGTTCTCTTGAGGCTTTGACAGATCATTGTGTGAAGTCTATACAAATGGAATGTTTTCCAAAACGATTGAGCAGAATAGCTCAGTATGTCTCTTAATCTCACTTCTTACTAATACAGTACTTGTGAACTGCCACCCTTAGTGAAAATAGTTTAGTAATACAATATGCTTCCTCTTTCTCCCCCTCTCCCTTTTTTCTCAGAAAGTACTTTTATTCAGGCTTTTTTTATGCTTGATTGCTATTTTTTAGCTTCTGTGAATTTAGCTTTATTTGATTCAGGAAGCAAGATTCCAGTACTTCTTGGTGGTTTCTCCATCCTACTTGGGGCATTACTGAGTAGAAGGAAAGTGACCTTAGTGAATTTTTCTTTTCAGAACCCATTTGGAACACTCGAAAGTAAAGATTAACTATATCTGGCTAATAATATATAATAGATTGTTTTGAAGCACTTTTTTCTTACTTGGTTTCACTGGGATTTGGTGTCTAGCCTTGACTTGTGTTTATGTTTTCCTTCATCCCTCCCTTTCCTGTTGTCTGGTGTGTTCTAACTACAAAAGTTTCAAAGAATTGAAAGACTTTGACTGGTTTGTGTACTACTGACTGTTTCACTAATCAATATTTAATATGGTTTTCATAGGATATGTAACATGACACTGATATTCTGGACAGGTAATTTTCATTGTTTGAAAACCTTACATAATAAGGGGAATCAGGTAACTGCTAGAAATGAGCACCTAATTTTTTTTAGCATCATATTGCCAAGGATCTGTTTTGTGAAATCTACTCTTGAAAAACCTATAGCTTCTTGCTGCTGCAATTGGAATCAGAAGAGTTCTGAAATTGTCAAAGTGAAGTTAATATTTAAAGGGACACTGTCACTATTTTAAAACTGAATTTAAATCCTTGTTCTAAAAAACCATGTTGATTATTGCTCCATTACTCAAAGTTTGTCAGGCTGTTTGGTGGGATTCAGAACAATACTATTAAAGGCAGTGAAGCTATTCCCCTGAAGTTTTCCTTCCCATCCTCTGTATGCACATGCCTGCTTGTGGCCTCTTTGGTTTCAGCTTTGCTGTGGCTGTGTGCACCCTCCTGCCGAGCCTGGGAACAGCTGCATGTTTGCCCTCTCCAGAACGTGCATGGGTGGTGTGTCATGCTGCTGCATGAGGAGAGGGCAGTCCCTGGCAGTGACACTGGCTGCAGGTGAAGTGCTGCTGCCAAACAGAGACAGTGACAGTGATTCCTACCCAGTCTGCTCCGTTTGCTCACGAGCTGCCAAAGTAGAAACTTCTACGTAGTGAATGTGAGAATTTCACTCTGTAAAGATGTAATCTCATGCATATGACTGTGTCCCTTTAAATTCTGTGTCCTAGAGTGCATAGCTGCCAAATCTGTGGACTGATGCTGAGTGCTGCAGTTGATTAATTGAGGAAAGGGATAGCACCCAGTGGGATCATGACAGGCTTCAGGAGTGGGCCCATGCAAACCTCATGAAGTTCAACAGGACCAGCTGCAAGGTCCTGTACCTTGGGTTGGAGCAGTCCCTGATATCAGTGCAGGCTGGAGGGTGAACAGATTGAGAGCAGTCCAGCAGAGAGGGACCTGGGGGTACTGGGGCATGAAAAACCAGACATGAGGCAGAAATGTGTGCATGCAGGCAATGGCACAAGAAGATGTGGACCTGTTAGAGCTAGTCCAGAGAAAAGTCAGAGAAGTTATCAGTGTGCTGCAAACCTCTTCTGTGAAAAAAAAGCTGAGAGAGGTAGGGTTTTTAGCCCAAGACGATTCTCAGGGGACACCTTATCAGGGTCTTTCAATACTTAAAGGGAACTTTGGAGAAAGACAGACTTATTGCCAGGGACTATAGTGATATGACAAGGGATAATGATTTTAACCTAAAAGAGGGTAGATTGAGATTAAACAGAAGGAAGAATTTTTTACAGTGGGGGTGGTGAAACATGGGCACAGGCTGTGCAGAGAGGCAGTGGATGCCCCACCCATGGAAACATTCAAGGTCAGGTTGGACAGGGCTCTGAGCAACCTGATGCAGATAAAGATGTCCCTGCCCATTGCAGAGGAGTGTGACTAGATGACCTTTAAAGGTCCCTTCCAATGCAAATCATTCTACTCAAAAAAAGGGTATTGCTTGGTAATGCCCTCCAAAATGAAGTAGCTTGGCAGAAAGGGCAAGTGGAAACTAACATAGTTAAAACGATGGCTTCTAAGGCATAAGCCACATTAACATCTTTGTGTCTAACAGTTCAGGAGCCACATCTGGCAGGGATTAGAAATTGTCTTTTGGGTTTTTTTACACCCCTCTGCCCCCAGATCTTAAGTGAAACGGTGTTAATGGATTTATGGGATTATATGTAGCTATGTGTATGAATAAAACCGTCTCAGCAAATCTGCCTGTGCGCACACTGATGCTTCTGGCCTTAAAATGTAATCCCAAACTGCAGAATATGGTAACTGAAAGCCATTGAAAGAGTGGTTCCCAAGGGAGCTAGGAAGCAGGATGGAAGAGGGAAAAAAAAAAAAAAAAGTATGTGTTTGGGATCTGATCTTCTTTTGAAAAGAAATAGAAATGTGATGAGCATGGAAAACCTGTTCCTTATTCTTGACCATATGTCCATGAGCAGGAAGATACTTAGTGAAGCCCAGAAAATTGGCAGTAACTGTTTATGGGATGGACTTTTAAAAATTTTTGTAGAGGAATCTAGCCACAGTGAATAGCAGAATTTAGGCAAATAAGGAAGTACCCAATGGTAGTTTTTTCTAGTCTCTTCTTTAATTTGTGAATATAGCTATTTAGTTACTACTGATTAATCACACATAAAAAGCTCTGATGGGATTAGGTGCAGGGGAGGACTCTGTGGGATCCAGAGGATGTGAAAAATAAATTTTAGTACAGTACAGGTCACTGGTGCAACCTAAATTTTATTTTGGATTCACTATGGAATTGGTGCCAGGTTACTGGAACACAGTTCTTCTAAAAGCTAATTAAAATACCAAGTTTTTTAATAAGGATGGATGTGCATTAAAATCTTAACTAAATCTAGTCTCATTTTTGATACTAATATCTGTATCTTTATACATTTTCATTTTGTGATATAAAACCCAAAGAAGACTTCAAGCTCATGTTATTCACAGTGCATACTGTGTTTTTAGTAATGCTTTCCTTGGCTTTATGATCTGGTAAAAGGCTGCAAACACCACGGCAAACCCCTGAACTGGTTAATGCCTGTCTTGTTCATAGCAATGGTGCTCATTCCTAGCGTGAGATCCAGCGTGTTGGCGGATCTTAAATTGGAAGTGGCCCTGGGTTTGGTTTAAATTTTCTCTGATCAACTTGTGTAAAAGGAAGCTCAGTTGCCTGGTTAGCTTTGCCAACTCTGCTCTCCTATTTCTCTGCAGACTATTGCACCTATTTTAAGTTTTAATTGTTGTTTCAGAAATGATTTATGCTGGAGAATGAATTTTTATTTTGTTCTCATTGTGCATGATTGAAAAAATTTGGGTAATCAATCCTGAAACATTTGAAATGTGTAACAACTGGTACCCCATGAAACAAAAATTAATTTCTGTTGAGTGATGGGTTTAAATTAAAAAAATCCAGTAATTAAATGTTTGAAAAATAAGATTTTGACAGTAAAGAACATATTCTCCATATTTATGCAATCAAACATAATTTGATTTTTCATATATATTCTCCACATCTGTGCAATAAATCAATATATTGATTTTTCTTAAACAGGGGAAGCAGTAGCTCATACATGGTAATACTGTTTGGTGATACTGTCAGGTGGTTTTAGGCACATTGAAATGCATATATTTGGTTTTATCAAGGTGACAGAAATGAACCACATCACCAGCAGCCTGTTAAGTCAGGTGCACTTTCACTACTCTCATAAATTCATGGGAATTTTCATTATTAAGGCAAGTGAAACCATGAGCTGCCAAAAATGGTGGAAGGTAGTTTTCAGAACTTCTGTAATGAAAATTAGTTTCTGCCTAATTCTGAACAAGGACGTCTTTTAAATTTTGTATAGTAATGCTTAAAGTTGAATAATACATTTTTAACCTGACAGTGTCCCTAAATTACCATGTTTGCTTTCATTTTCCAGCTGGGTTTTAATTTTGCATGCATTTCAGTGAACTATAGTCTGCATAATAGTTGTTTCCTGGAAGCATTTTGGGGCGGTCTCTGCTGGTGTTCTCCAAAATGAGCAAGGAAGTGGAATTAATTTTCCTTTTGTGGAGGTTTGTTAGCTAATGAATTAATAATGCAGAAGCAACTCCATTCTATTTACATATATATATATATATATATATGGTTTTGAACTTAATGTTGTTTGAAGACCAGCTATAAGTAAGAGGGATCTCTTCTTTTTAATGACAACCCAAACAACTCCAAAGTTTAGTAGAACTAAATACTTTTGAGAAAAATATTTAAATAGTGGTTCGTTTGGCAAAGCAATTTGTAATGTATAATGCTTGTCCTTAGTTTATCATAGGAGCCTCTGTGAAGCTGTTTTTTTGAAGTAATGCCAATAGAAAGTGGAAGCTGTGCATCTGCTCGCCAAGCAAAGCAGAAACGTAAATCACACAGCCTTTCCATCCGGAGAACCAACAGCTCCGAGCAGGAGCGGGCGGGACTGCAGAGAGACATGTTGGAAGGGCAGGTAAGGTGATGCTTGGGAGCTTGCATCACTTTTTTGTGTGTTTCCTATGGGGAGAAGCTAAACAAACTTAAATGTTGAAATATGTCCAGTAAAGCTGCAGGAACAGCAGATTTTGTTGCTTGTAAGTGTCGACTGCCTTTGGAGATCTTTGATTTGAATGTTGACAGTGTTTCAGGTTGTGTTGAGACCCGTGGAGTTTATCAACTTCTGTGTTTTCTTAGATGAACGATCAAGTCATAAAACAGCATAAACCCCAGCCTGTTTATTCATTGCAACTTCTCCCTCCCACCTGCAAAAGAAAAAAATCAAGATTGCTTCTTGCTTTCATAAGTTTGCATTTAGAATAGTAGCAATCCAGAAATATGAATAGACCAAATACTTCTTTTGATGACTCTGATAGGGAAAATATTAGTTGGAAAGCTGTTCTGCATTCCTTTCCATAAAGTAAACAAATACTGCCTGCCTGGCAGAAGTGTGAGCTAACTCAGATTTTTGTTTGTGTGGGTTTTTTCTTGTTTGGCTCAAATGAAGGTGTGCTATTCTGGGATTAAATTTAAGGGAAGGAACAGCAGCCACTGCTTCTGTAGCTTTCTTAATCATGTCAATGTAGTGGGTGCAATCTGGACTTGGAGTGTTGCACCTAAAAATTCTGAGATTATCTGTAGGTTCTGTCAGAAGCAGTACTGGCAAATATAAGCAAATACTAGTTTAAAAGTATTGTCAAATTGTTAGTGATTTAGTGTGAGACTGGCAAAGATGATGCAAAACTTGATTTTTATGAGACAGTTGGTTTGAAAAACAAATGGAGTTTGGCTATGAGAAACCTCACACTGAAGTCTCCAGAAACACAGAGTGGAAAACCTGGTGTTTTCTCAGTGTTGTGACTGTTTTATTTTAATTAAATCTATTTTTCAGTAAATCATAGCATTAGTTTTCTGGGAATTAACAGAGCCTAAGTTGTTGCTTCTAGTCATCTAGAAATTGGAGAATCAAGTACTTGGATAGAAAACTCTTCGAGTATTTGTAAGTACTGCAGCCTTACACTTCAGGAAATGTGTGAAGGGCAACTGAGAGGTCAAGATATGGTATCACCCAAAATGTTAAGCTGTAAACCAAAATGTTATGCAGTTTCAAGTATTTTAGGCTGTAATGCATAGATGTTTAAAATATTTTATCTATCATCTTGTTGGATTTTGTTGACCTTGATCAGTTAGGTGGCAGATTCTATCAAGTACTGAGTATTAATGCCCCTTCACAGTGGAGCTGTAAACCTCATGAGATCTAGCTAAGGACTTTTGCAGATAAAGAGATAACATTATTACATGCTGTTTTAAACAATGCCAACTTTAAACAGAGGAAAGGAAGTGAATGCATTTTACTATGTTGGTTACTTCATTACAAGTTTAGATTTGTTTATACTTTCAGGCTTTGAGAAGTGGTTTGAAAAACTTTTCTGCATCTCCTTTTTGGTTGCAAAAATTATTGGATAAGTTAGTTTCTTCCATAACCTTGCTTTGTGAAGTTATTGGGTAATTGAATTTGAAATAATTCTTCTGGTTTTGGTGTTTCTCTTAATAGTGTTTAATGCATTTAGTATTTTTGTTTAATCAGTTTTGTTTCAAGTTGGTTTAAATTAGGATCTGTTGTGCTTCTGGTTGTCTGTGAATGCCTGAACAAAAGAACCCTATCAAGGGAGAGGCAGATGAAGAAAGGAATGATGTAGAGGGGCTTAAGGAGCATGGTCCCACTTCTTCCAGCGCAGTGCCATGGCTTAAATCAGCTGTGAACCTTTGTAAAATTGTGCACAAAGCAGGTGTGCTGTGCTCTGGATCATGGCCATGAGTGGTTTCTCTTGCTCCCTCTTTAAACTTTGGAAATAACTTGCAGAGCCAGGGTCATGGCCGGCCTTTCCCGCTGTGCCTGCAGACAATTCCCGGGGCTGGGGCGGAAGGTGACTCAGTTAAGTGAAAACTTTTTTAAAAAGAAGTTTATAGCTGGCTACCTGGGTAAATAGTAAATGTAGTAAGCCAATTTACATATTGTGGTCTATCAGCAACTGAAGAATAGAGTGCTTCAGTAATATCTGAGAAGGGAGGGATTAGAAATTGTAGTTTTCTTCACACTTAGTTATGGTTAGTGACAAAAGTAGGTAAATGTCAAAAATACATTTAAAATTTTTGTTTGTCTAAAGCTTTGGTAATGAGATGCATTGTGTCCACAACTTTCCAACCCATTGCATAGTCAACTTTTGAATTACTTTATCAAACAAAGGTATTCTTTTTTCTTGAACTGGAAACATATTGATATTCAAAAGAATTTTTTTATTACTTTCTATTTTTTATGAATGAATCTTTTAAAATGAATTGTACATGCATCTTGAATTGTGCATGCATCTTGATTTTATAATTTTTCTCTAGTAGAGAAAACCAAAACAAATACCATCGGTGATTTGAGTTCTATCCCTTGAAAGAGAAAGAATACATAAAATGAATAACTTTGTGATGCACAGAGCTATTTGTTTTGTGTTCTGCACTAGGAGTAGGTTTAATTTGCCTCCTTGTTGGCACATTGAGATAACTGTTAAAATCAGTTCAGACTGAAGAGTAATTTTATCAAATATATATATAAAGAAAAGTATAACCCCCCAGTATTTTGCCTCCTAGGATTCTAAGTTACCCTCTGCTGTCCGGAATACACTCCTTGAACTTTTTGGACAAATAGAGCGGGAATTTGAAAACCTGTATATTGAAAATTTGGAATGTGAGTATCTATTTTTTTCTCCAACTTAGGAATTGTTCATATTTAGGTTATATAAATACTAATTAAAATGTTTACATTGGATAATATAGTATAATTGGTGTAGCTTTGCTGTGAGCAGTTTAGTAGTTTTTCTGAACTTGTAGCCAAAGATGGAGTTTGTATGTTTTCAGAAAAATCACTTTCTTAGCTCTTTGATGCAAGCAGTGAGAACTGATGTCTGTCAAAGCCAGTGATGGGTCTGTCTCCATATCATTGTATCATCTGGTTATGTTAATCTCCAGAAACTCCATCCAGCCTTTGAAGTTTTTGGCTTTGTTTTATATTTACAGGCTTAATTTTAATGGTGTAATATTAGTAAATAAAATTGGAAAAGCTACTTGCTTGAAAAAGTGTAAAATGGTGTGGTTTTGGATCAAGCTACTACATTGCATAACCAGCACCTGCAGCTGTTCAGGAGTTTTGAAGTCAAGCAGTCAGATAAAAATTCCAGGTGTTACCTTAAAAAGATATTTGTTTGATAACAGTGCAGTTGTCTGATAATGTAAGTGATCCAAGGTGATGTAAGAGGATCCCAAGTTAAGTAACACAGGCCTATGCAGTGAAGCCTGCCTTGATGGAATGTTAAGCTGTGTTACATTGGCTTGGATTCTGATTTGTGTCAAAGTCAGGTTTTTTTCCACACCTAATCAGTTCCCGCATTTAAACCAGACACTCTCACATTACAAAAAAAAAAACCAAAAAAAACCAAAAAAACCCACCAGAACCCAAAAAAATTTCTTGCCTGCTTTTTATGACATGGTCTGGGGTTTTTATTCTCTTGAAACCTGTGATTGTTTTGGTTAAAGGCTGTCTTCAAAAGTATGCATTTTTAAGTGACAATTTGCACAACTGAATTCTCAGACTCCTGCTGAGAAGTTGGTTGGTAGCAAGAAAAGTAGAATTTCCTTCCCCATCCTTCAGAAATGCTTGTCAGAAAACAAGTGGTGGATTTGTACCCTCCAGAATATGATTATTTTCCTTCTTTTCCATTTCTTTATCTACTTTCTTCACCTCACAGGTCTAGTTATGATTGTGATCTCTTTTCACCCCCCCTGACAATTTCTAAATTTTTCTCTTCTCATGCTGAGTCTAATATATTTTGTTCTTGGTCTAATTCCTGCACTAGGGCTGGAATTATTGTACACAGAATTTAAAAAGAAAATAAATCCCAAAGTATAAAAAAATTGTCATTTGCAGCACTACCTTTGCTGTGAGACTCTAGTAGTAGACAACTGTTCAGGGAGAATGCTATTTTGTGATTAATAAAACCTGTGTTAAGAAAGGATGTAGTAATTCTGTGGCTAAAATATTTATGATGCCACAAGTTTTCTGTCTTCTGCCAGATTTAATTCCATACAGATGGGCCATGTATTTCACAGAAATAGTTTTGTTAAACCTCAGCCTTATTTATTAGTAAGAGTAATTAGAAGCCACCAATACTTTGCGTGGAATCTGGATCAAGGTTGATCTCTGGAAAATTCAGTATAAGTCTTGCTTTATGTCTTGGTGAGACCTGCTTTTATAAAATCCCAGTTCATCTCCTTTCCTCTCCTTAGGATAAAATAGCTCACTTACTAACCATAACAGTTCTTAAATAGTGTGATAATGCTGTTATTAATGATAGTCAGTTTTTGTAGTAACGTGAATTTCTGGGTTTGTTAGTGCGTCGGGAGATTGATACACTGAATGAGCGCCTAGCGGGTGAAGGACAGACAGTTGATGGTGCTGAACTGAGCAAAGGACAACTGAAAACAAAAGGTAAGAGAGTCACAAAGAATCCTAAACCAGTATTTTTGAATCCACTTTTTTGTACCTTGTTGACCAAAACTTAGAATGTTACTGAAGGGAATGAATACCAGTTACTTATACAAAGAAACTAATGCTGTATTTGAAATATCTTCCTTTGTATTTATTTGTCTCCACAGCCAGTCATAGTACCAGTCAGCTTTCTCAGAAATTAAAGACAACTTACAAGGCATCTACTAGCAAGGTATGAGACAAATTGATCTCTACTCATCCATGTGTTCTTGTGAGACTAGTGTGACTGTCTTTTAAGTTGTAAATTGTGGTTTCTTTAAGCTGGGTAGTGCTGGTCTGTAAATAAATCTGCCTTCTAAGGAGCAGTATGTTTATCTTGGATTCATTAATGACCTATTACTTCAACCATACCATATGATATTGTTGCAATAATTGCTCACCTTTTTTGAAGAAGGGATGTTGGAGTGGAGAGAGTGTGCACATGTGTTTGTGGGAGTGATGTTTTGTAAACAGGACTAAAAAAATAATTCTGTTTCTGAGGGAAATAGAGAACTTGCTAGTGGATTTCTGAATAAAGATTTGGGTATTGCAGTTGAAATGGGGATTTAAGTAGGCGCCTCTACGTGTACTATTACACATTCCTTTTAAAAATAATTTTTATTTTTAGCTATGAGACTAGAACAATTTATTTCCTTAATGTTGCAAGTCTTGCTCATCAGTAGCTAGTCATGTTTTTTTGGCTTGGTGTACTGGCACAGTTAACCTTTCTGATGCTTTTCATTTTGTATATCTGCATCAGCCTGGTATTTTTATTTTCCTCACTCTCTCCTCTTTTTCAATTTTTGCAGAGAGTTTACCTGCTGCTCTTTTTTCTCTATATCAGTCATTTAATGATACATTATTAAGGTTGAATAAAATGTGAAGAAACCACAGTGGAATCTGGAATGTGAATCAGCTCTATAATCAGCTCTGTGGTGACCTGTACTGCAGGCTGATATGTGGTGTAGGTGTCTTGGAAATGCCTTCTCTTAAGTATGAAAGTTTGAGAGTAAGAATAGGGTAACGAGATAGACTGAAGCTACTGTGGTTTATTTGGTTTCCTTTTTATTTTGTTATTTTTCAAACTTTTATTCTTGCCAATTTGATGCATAAAGATGCCTCTTTCAAGACTTAAAGACTTGAAAATTCTTTAATGAGACCGCTTAAATAGTGTCAACATAATATTAATAGGGGCTGTATAGTTTTGGTACACCTACTATGTAGTTATGAATTAGTACCCTCTAGTGTAATGTGGTGTTTTTTTGGTTTTTTTTTAATTTATTTGTTTGTTTAGTTTCTTTTATTTGTGGGGTTCTTTTTTTTGTTTAGGCTTTTAAGGCAGGTGCTTGTCTTCTTTTACTTTCTTGCAATGTAGCACTTGTATTTTTTCCTCATAGATTCAGCATGGGGAGCTGGGAAGTATGAGGAGGAGACTCCTGGGCAGCTGATATGCATGCACAGCAAAGCAGCCATGAGTAGTGGAGCATGAAGAATTTAATACCTGAACATTATGCTCATCTCTTGTATCAATTGGTAGCCAACAGATATCTGCAAGTGCTGATGTATTTCACAACTTTGAGTCAGAATGTACTGGGGAGTAGACAGGAGCTGAAGGAAGTTACAACACAGAGAATATCTCTGTCCAATGTGTTCTTTGAAACCTTAATGCACTTCACAGAGGTGCTTTATTTTGACTTCTCCTTCCTCCCCACACAGAAGAGTCAAAGCTGTAAACTATTGCCTCTTGACCCACAGAGAGACTATAGCAAAGAGTTAGGAAAGAACATAACTTTCTAACAAAGCATGATTTTTCCATCTGTACCCTGACTGGATGTAGTTCCCCAATACCCTGTCTGAGGAAAAACACATTTAGAGTTTTAGGAGTTTGGCAGCTTTGAAATTTTTATGGCTGTACTTTCTATGAGCATTAAATGAACAATGCTGTTTCCCAGAATGGTTGTGTTCCAAACTCCCTGGGGTAGCAGATCACAAGTTTTCTCTTCAGCCCTGCCTTTATACTACAACCATACAGGAGTTCCTTGGGTGTGTGGTTTTTGGATTTTTTTTTTTTTTTTTTTTCCCCTGTGAAAGATTAGAAGAGGTTTAAGTTTTACAAACCAGTTGTTTTGTGCAATTGCACACAACTATATTTTTCAGATTGGCAGTGCATATAGAATGAATTTTTTTCCTGAAAAAAGCCTTTCACTATTTGCTTAATCTAATGAGAAGGCTGATCCTTGACGGCTTTAATATTGGTAATAAATACTGGGACATGGTAAGAAATACTAAAGCAATCTATTCATTCTCTTGGGGAAAATGCTGAAGTGAACATTCTAATTCAAGCCCTTCATATGAAATTTCCATGCTGGAATATTTTTCATCACTTAGCTATATATCAAGTTGGCAAAATTCATTTCAGAAAAGCATGGTTTTAGCAGCAAGGGTTATCCACCAGTGTCCAAATCCTGAAGAGGCAGAGTAGATTTAATGCTTGGTACTCTTAAAACTCATTTTTTGTTAATGGACAAGATTCTGTAATTTAACTGCAGTTGGTTTTGGATGCAGGAATCACTATATGAAATCTGAAATCCATGTTTTGATATTAACAAAATGTAATGGCTGCTGTTAATGATGCCTGGCTTGTGGAAGTTGTTACAACATCAGGGAAACATCAATTGTTTATGCAGAGTCCTAAAATAAACTGAAATGATGTAACTTGCTCCATCCAAACTAAATACCAGGATCTCTGATTTGTCTAGATCAGGATAAAGACTCTTTTAAAAAAGTATTTATGCAACCAGTATTTAAAATTAATAAAACTTTTTTGACTATGTAGTTTTGCCCTCGCTGCTTAAAGTTGCTTCACAGGACATTCTGTTCATCAGGCGCAGTGTAATGCTGCTGGACTGGTCCTGAGTTGGTCAGGTTTTCATTCTTATTTCTAATGTGCCTGTCTGTGTAAGAAATTTGTTACAGGGTGCCTCACTCTGCTTGCCATGCAATTGTTTCAGTTTGAATTCAATTTTCACTTGTTCACATAGTAAACAATTGTTTTCCTAGTAACAAATCTTTTTGTAGAAGGAAGTACATGAAACTATATCAATTTAAGAAAGAGGACAGGCAAAGGTGAAACACACTCAGGATGTGGTTGGTCATTTATTTGTGTATGATGATCTACAGAAGTTACTTCAGAAATTTTCTGCACTACAGAGACCTCTTTTTAGCGAGTTGCATGTTCTTTAAATATTTCTTTTCCTGACTTGGGACATTGTTTATGTGTGTTTAGCAAAGCAGGAAGTACTCCAGGCCCTGTCTAGTTTATCCAGTTAATGGTATGTGAGGTGAAGGGCAGCAAAAAAGGAAAGGAAAAAAAACTTGGAAAAAGTGTGTGTTGAGTAAATATCTGTATCAGGATGTTTACTGTTGGATAGTGTTCTTGAACTCTTCTGTGTGTTAATTAAAGACTGCTAATACCTCAAAAGGAGTATTGCATTCTTGCCATTAAATGATCAGTGAAACAACTGTCCATCAGTTTTGGAAATTCTGTGTTTGTTGATGGGTAGGGGATAGCTTCTCCTAGAAAACTTTTACATGAGGTCTTGACTGAACATTAGAAAGACAGAATAGAATGCAAGCACAGGCTGAGCTGGAAAATACCAAGTTTGGAGTTTGAGCTGAATGCTGTATTAGTCCTTTCCTGTTAGTACTTAATTCAGCCGTTCCACTTCTCATACACGAGTCCATTTAATTTGAGGACTGTATACAATGTGAAAGTTGTATCTGTAGGATGGTGTTCAAAATTTAGGAAACTCTGCAGTATGGTTGAACTAATAATCTTTACCATTAGCCCATTTTCTTTTCAGTGCATCTGTAATGACTGTTCCTTCTGCTGCTGTGAAACCAAAATGCATATTAGCTGATAATTTGGAATTCAAATAGGGCATTATCATTTCATCATTGGAGAGTTGACATACTCAGGGTTTGGAATGCTCTCGCAGATTTTCTTTTAGCTTTAAAAATCTTTTTTGAAGTAATTTGCTTTAGTGACATACTTAAGATCTTCTATTTTAATACCAGAGACTAATGGGATTTTTACCTTAGTTTATTGTATCTGAAATGTAGACTTAATTAACTTTCTAACTTTTACTAAGCTGTAGATAAGTCTTAATGTGATTTGTGTTGATGTATTTAAAGGTTTTGATTTAACTGGTCAAATACCTGCCTGTAATTCCATGCTGAGAAAACACTGATAAATCGAAGTTGGCTTTTTGTTTCAGTTTAACAATGCTTTTAACAAACTCTCAAAGAAGAGTTATGAGCTTCAAGACTTTTGGGGTAAAAACTGGATATTTGTAACAGTGGTCTTAACTTTTTTAAGCCATCTTTCACAACTCTTGGTTTAAATTGTCTCTGGAAGTGTTCAGCAAGAGAAACTTTTTTTTTTTTTTTTGAATATTGCACTTCCCTTTATCTGAAAATATAGAATTTCTGCAATTTGCATCCTTTCTGTAGATGCTGAGTGTTTTGAGCATTCCTACACTGTAGTGACTTGTAGTTTTACTGTTTTACTACACTTTTCTTCCTTTTGTTTGATATTACTTATGCACATAGTAATTTGGATTTAATGAGCCTTCTCTGTTTTTCCTTTAATAGCTTCACTTTGAGGGAGCATGCTTATCAAATGTTTAGATGAGTTTAACATATATTTTTAAAAGCTTCATTACACAAATAAACAGGCATATGCTCTCAGGTTGATGTTTGATTTGATTAGCTTCATACAGTTTTAAAGAAAAACAGCTGTGAGTGTTTTAAATTGGAATGTTTCTGGGTTTTACTAGAGTTATATAGTAAGTACATTTTTTTCAAAGACATTACACTGGCTAGCAGGGACTGTCTGAATTATCAGATGTACTTGTTTGGGAGTAGGCAAGGAAAGTTTTAAGGTCTTTTGCTGGGTTTGCTCTTTTTCTTTTTTTTCCCATTAAAATCCTTGCCCAGACTGAATGAGAAATGCACTCTGGAATTGTACAACTCATTATTCCAATAAGATTGCATCACTGTAGTACAACATAGTTTGTCTTGCATTCTGTAAAAGAGCTGCTATTAAAAAAGAAGAAAAAATAAATGAGAGGTATGTTTGCATCCAAACTCACTTTTCTACCATCAAATGTCACATTTTTGACAGCAGTGATTTGTCAGAATATTAAAGAATCATGGAAAAGTTAATATCTATTTTTATTTGTGAGATAATTACCTAATCTTGGATCGATGTGGAAAAAAAAATGTTGGTGTCTCTGCTATTTCAGATTGTATCCAGTTTTAAAACTACAACATCAAGGGCAATCTGTCAGCTGGTAAAGGAATATGTTGGCCACAGGGATGGTATTTGGGATGTCAGTGTCGCGAAAACTCAGCCAGTGGTGTTGGGAACTGCATCTGCTGGTAAAGTTTTGTGTTGCTTGAATATTTAGAAAATTCTGGTTAAGTCCCTAAGCTATAGCAAATACAGATCCAAAGCGTACTCAAAAACTGAGCTTCACACTGCAAGAGTCTTTTTAAAGAAGCTCTGTAGCTGAAAAATTCTTAAAAGTGGAATTTCCTTTCCTTTAGAAGGTTCAAGCATACTTGTTGGTCTTCCTAAAGTGTGTGCCAGTTCACTTCCATGCAGGTCACACTCTCCCTAGTCAGCTCTGGCATGTTGGGTGGCGTGGGTGGGTGGGATGGGGAGCTGCTTGCTTGGGGAGGCCTCTGGCACAGAATTCCATATGGCTGGATGCAGAGATCCCTGCAGGCTTTCTATCCTAGTATTGTTTAGTCTTTGTTTTATAGAAGCTGTACATGTGGTCATAGTTTGCATATTCTTGTATTCTTGCATTCTGTCTTTTGCCTCAGAACACAGGGGCAGAAAAATCTTAATTTTCAGTTCTATTTACTTTATTAGATTTATTCCTTCCGCTTGAGGGGGTACAAGTACTAATGAAAAAAATCACTAAATCTATTATAGTCCAAAAAATCAATGTAGAGACTTGTGTAGTTTTGGAAAATTATTAGGAAAATAAATCATAATCAGATAGAATCAGTCAATTTGAAGTGACATTCTTTGAAGCTGGAAGAGAATCTGAAGGTATTGACTAGGCTTTAATATTTATGGACCAGGAATCTCTGCTTCTTGAACTGAACTGTTACAATTTCAATGGGCTTGCTGAGGGGGCACATTTTGTCTTTGTGTGGGACATCTTGTCTTTGTCCTGATTTTACCTGGAAACCACTCTCCAATTCAGCTTTAAGGTACTACCCACTTAAATACTTGAATTAATTATTTATTTTTGGGTGTGGCAGGATAAAGGAGTGGCATTTGGAGTGATTTCCTTTTTAAATTTTTTTTTTTTAGTGCACTGCAGTGACCTGTATGCATTTGGGATTTCCATGCAGGAAGTAAATAGATTGTGCATAGAATTCCTGTTTGTAGTGGCTGCCTTTTTCACCATGGAATGCTTTCTCTTTTTGTTTCTGAGTCTCATGATACACAGCTGGAGCATTATACAGAATTTGCCTTTCAATTTGCCTTGCTGCAAATTAATCTGATTAGGACAGCACTTTTACTTTTTTGGGGAGATGTGTACAATGATAAGAAAATGTATAAGGTTTTGTATATAAGGTGGTAGTCAAGTGTTCTATATTTAAAATCTGTTTCATATGGTATGTGCTACAGTGGAAGATAACTTGTTTGTTGAAAGGGTAAAAATGAAAAACATATGTTTTTAACTATTTACAGCTGCTTTTTAATCTTTGTAGATCACACTGCTTTGCTGTGGAGCATAGAAACAGGGAAGTGCCTTGTCAAGTATGTAGGGCATGTTGGCTCAGGTAAGATAAGGGCATGTTGTGAAAACTGGGAACAGAGCATGGGAGGGGGAAATGTGTTTTGGCCAGCTACAGAAATGTTTATTGTGGTTTCACTTGCAGGTTTACCAGCATCATTAACAAGTCAATCGTGAAGTTCCACTAATTTTCATACAGAGAACGTTTTGTAATGTGATTCTTTATTGGAGAGGCACATTAAGACAGTTCTGCAAATGCTAAATGAATAAACAAGTCCATATAAAGAAATTTACAGGCACAGTTACGACACTCAAGTTAAATGTCATAACTCATTGTGGTCTTGTGCATGTGGAGAACAAAAGAAGCTTATATAATCAGAAATTAGCTGTCTTGCAGGATCTCTGTTATATTTGGGTTAGAACTACAGATGCTAGGTGAATATCTTTTTGCACTTCTTTGTTTAAGATCTCATATATAATCTGCTGCATAGATCTTGTTTTAATTAACTGTCTAAAAAACAAAGATCTTGTTTTTTAGACAGTTAATTAAATATAGGTGTTTTTCTTTCTTTATACCAGTATGAATGTTGTGGAAACTGTTTTTTAAACCCTTCTTTGGGTGGGGAGGTGCAGTGCAGTGAATATCTTTGATGTTAATTTTTGGTGTCCAATTTGACAGGAACTTGATTAATGCCCTTCTGCCTCTTAATGAGTTAGAATATAGGATTTTAAAGACCAAAACTGGAGAGGTTTTCCATAGCTTTAACTTGCTGTTGTTACCTGAGCACTTTGAGTGATCATACCCTGGGAATGTGAGGAACCCACTTATTGACCAGGATTGTTTGGTTAAGTAACTCAGCACATCACATGAACTTTGTGGCAAGGGTACAAATAGAATTAAATTCTCTAGAACTGCTTCAGCTGTGAGTTGTACTTTTGCTTCCTGCTACGAGACTTCTAGCTCCTACAGCAAAAAGATAAATGCATAGAAACAACTGGTGACATGTTAATGCATTCAGATATCTCAGGTTGTTTGCTGCATGGACCTCTAAGTTCTATAAAGTCATGTTTGAAAACTTCACTCACTTGAACTTTCATGCTGGTAGTTTTCTTTTAAAATTGGTATTTGGATAAGTATGAAAATAAGAAATTCTAACCTGTGTTTAAACAATTGTGTTTGAACAAAAACAAAAGGTAAATAGTATTGTATATACATTTTATATAACTACATACATCTATAAATTATAATATAAAGAATGTATTTTTTATGTAATAAAACTTTTTTGTTTGACGGTTGATTTGAAGTGGTGCAAAGGTGTTGGGTGCACCATAAAGTTCAGTTTAAGGAGTATTTTTTTAGACTCAGTACACCACGCTCTCCCAACAACATATGCATCTATTTTACTTGTATAATGGATGGAAATGAGTTCTAAGTTCTGTCTTGAATGAATCTTATGCACTGAAATGAAATGAAATGAAATTAATTGAAATGAAATGAAGATCTTTGTTAGTTGATAGAATTCTTGCAGGACATCCTGTTTTGATTACATATGGTTGCAGGACTGAAATCTGATTTGTGTTACTTGCATCAGGTTTTCAGGCATTTGTTCTTGCAATGCTAAGCAGGATGTTGATGGTAACATATAGTAAGTTTTCGTTGAGTTAGAAATAATTATGAATGCTTAAATTCTCTGTATGGAATTCCAGAGCATTATCCTGTCATCTTACATATGATTTGAATGTGGTTTGTCTATCCTCTCTAACATGAAACACTTGTACTGGATTCAGGAAGTAACTTGCTAGAAAATGTGTTGTACGTAGCTGCTTTCATTTGTTTCAATTGTTGCTGCTTTCATTGATACTACACTTTCATATCACCTAAAAGATTACTACCAAAAATTGCTGAAAACTTAAGACTACTTGATTTTTCAATGCTTTTAATGATAAAACATTGTGAAAGAATTCTTTTACTATACTAACTTAAACCTTTGTTTTGTTTCATACAGTAAACTCCATAAAGTTTCATCCCACTGAGCAAGTGGCTCTTACAGGTACGGAAAGTTTTTTCATATGTTAAGTATGTTAATCTTTATGGAAAATAAGGGTGATTTGCTAGTTTGTTCTGGTTGTAGCCTCTCTCCCTATTGCTTGTCAGCATCCTTGTTGATTGAATTATTTTTACATTTGAAGGCATAACAAATCAGAGCTAGATCTTGCCATCTGTGTTTTTCATGTCATATTGTCATTTGTACTTGTCTGCTCCAAACCAGACACTTGGAATCATACATCAGGTGAATGTTCTGGAATTCATCCCAGAGTACTCAAAGAACTAGTGGGTGTTATGGCAGGATACCTCCTGATTACCTACCAAAGTTCTTGGGAGTCTGGAGAGGTCCCTTCTGACTAGTGTTACTCCAGTATTACGAGAAGGGTATGAGGAAAGACAAGTGGAACTACCTGTTGATCCAATCTCAGTTCCTGAAAAAATTATGGAGATTATACTGGGTACTGCTGAAAGGCATTTAAAGAATAATGCAGTTATCAGGCACTGTCAACATGGGTTCACAAAGGGAAGGTCCTGTTTAATTAATTTGACATCCTTGTAGGATAAGGTCACCTTCCTTGCGGATGAAGATGTGGTGGATTAAATTCTTCTGGTTTTTAGTAAGGGTTTTGGTGCTGTCCTTCACAGTCTTGTTCTGGACAAGTTGTCCAGCTGTGGGATGAGCTGGTTCATGGTGTGCTGGGCAGCTAGCTAAAGGGCAGAGCTCAAAGGGTTGCAGTAAATGGGGCTGTGTCTGCCTGGCAAAGGATCACCAGTGATGTTCCTCAGGAATCAATTCAAGGGCCAGCCCTGTTCTATAGATTTATCAATAGATTTATGATCTGCATGCAGGAGTTGAATGCATCATTAGCAAGTTTGTCAGTGATACCAAACTGGGAGGTGCTGCTGATTCTCATGAGGGACAGGAGGCCTTTCAGAGGGATCCAGATAAGTGAGAGCACTGGGTGGTATCCCATTTATGGGATGAAATTTAACAAGTTCCAATGCCAGATGCTGCAGCTAAAACAGAGTAATGTTGAGCACAAGTATAAGTTGGGAGAGGAGTGGTTAGAGAGCAGTTCTAATCCTGCAGGATTAGAACATGTTTGTTCTGACCGTAGCAAGGACAATCTTGAGTTTGTCCTTAGTTAATAATGAATAAGTCTGTTTTAAAACAGATGGAGTTAAAATCACACGGTGCCTTCTGAGCTGTAAACTGCCACTAGTTAAGCTGAGTTCTTTAAGGTGGAAGAGGAATAGCTTCACACTTGACTATTTTGGGTTTCTCATTAAAACCATGATACAAATATTTAATTGAAGAAATCATTGAATAAAGAACCCCAGATTTTGAGAAACAGTAAATGCATATCTGGTGATGTATTAAGTGCCTTCTTCAAATGCTACATATTGAGCAGTGGTGAGACTCATGTTCTCATGTGTGGTATTCAAGTGCATGTTTCACTGTAGGAGTGATTAATTTGGTAGCTGCTTATATCTTACATAATGAGTTATGTTTGAGATGTTGAGACTTGTTTACCATAAAGTTCTGCTTTCTGTTAGGAAAAGATACAACTTAGACAGTATTGCTAAATGTAATATTAAAGCCTGTTTTTATTGCCCATGGAAAGATTCTTAGTTCTCTCTCTCTCTCTTTTTGTGCTTCTCTTCCCCTGTGCAGCATCTGGAGACCAGACAGCTCACATCTGGAGATACATAGTACAGTTGCCTACACCTCAGCCAACTGCAGACAGCAATGTAAGCAATCACCTTGCTGCAACTTAACCTAATTGCACAGCAATTTCATCAGATACAGGCTTTATGATATGACTGAATGTTAAATTTATACATAATTAAAAAGTTACATGGTTTCAGGAATGCCAAAGGTGGGATTTTGAGGTTTTAGTTTATCAGCCGCATTTCAGCTTTTCTTTGAAAATAGAGTCCCTTCATGTTTTCAAAAGCATTTGGTGCAGAATAGAATTTACAGCTTCAAGTAGACAAATTGACGTTTTGTTCAAGGTAGTAAATATGTAAATGAACTGTAAATGAACAGTCAAATAACTTCTTTTTTGTAATAATGAAGTTCTTTTTAAACTGGTTAAATTTTTGTAGCCCGTCTTACTGAGGCACCTCTATTAGCTTTAGCTGCTGTGGATTGAAAACTGATGGTAAAGACTTGTAATTTTGGCATTTATTTGAGTCTTCATTGATTTCTAATCAGCCCTTGCCAGCACGCATCACACTGTCTGATTTTGTTGTCCCCAGGCTGTTATTTAGTCAGTATTTAATTTAAAGAATAAACCTGTCAAATGCTTATTTTACTTAAAAGCACCCTTACTAAATTGTGAAGAAAACATAGTTTATAGCATGAGCTTCTCAGTAGGCTAAGTAGGGGCAAGAGTTGCCTGTGCAATAAGAGACAGATTCCTGAATGGAAAATGTTTGATTCAGTTTATTTGATTTGGCATTTCCATTTTGAAAGAAAATACAAATGTTAACTTTTCCACCCCCAAGTAACATAAAAGAAAGATGTTTTTGTCTTGTGTAAGTGTAAAGGGAGTTCAGAGAATTATGTTTAGTGATGAGCAAAAGAATTTATTTTGTGTCCAGTTTACATCAGCGCTGCATGATGACTGTGTATTGACCAACAGACAAATACTGCTGTAATGATTTGGTTTTTAATGGATAAAAATATGTCTGTAAATTGTTGTCAGTGTCTTGTTAGATGCTTCCTACCTCTAAAAATTGAAAGGAGAGAAGTCCCTTGATATTGTGCTGCAATGAAACTCTAGGGTAATACACTTATCAGATAGTAAAGGGGACTGATACTCAGAGCTAAAGAATTTGGAGGAGATTTTAAAATGAAATAGAAACATAGAATCATCCAGATTGGAAAAAATCTCTTACGATCATCAAGTCCAGCTGTTAATCCAGCAGTGTCACAGCCCTCCAGTGCACCATGTCCTTTAGGGTGACATCTACACATCTTTTAAATACCTCCAGGGATGTTGATTTCACCACTTCCCTGACTTGATAACCTTTTTGGTGAAGAAATTTTTCCTAATATCCACTCTAAACATCCCCTGGCGCAACTTGAGGACACTTCCTCTTGTCCTATCACTTGTTTCTTGGGAGAAGATTGACACCCACCTGGCTGCACTGTCCTTTCAGGGAGTTGTAGAGAGCAATAAGATCTCCCCTGAGCCTCCTTTTCTCCAGGCTGAACAACTCCAGTTCCCTCAGCTGCGCATCAGCAGAGGAGTTATTAAAACTGCAGCTAATTTACTGGTTATATTCTTCAGCTAAATTTGTGATAGTGGAATAGGCTGGGTGCAGCAGAATTAATTTACCCACATTCACATTGGGAGGCATTTACACTGCAAAATGTAACTTAGAGGCATTCTTTCCCTTTTATTCTATATCTTTTTCTACCTTGCATTTTACAGCAAGTGTCTGGAGAAGATGAAGTTGAAATCTCAGATAAAGATGAACCTGATGGAGATGGAGATGGTTCCAGTGATTGCCCCACTGTCAGAGCCCCATTAACCTCATTGAAAAGCCACCAAGGAGTGGTCATAGCAGCTGACTGGCTTGTGGGGGGGAAGCAAGCTGTGACAGCATCGTGGGACAGGACAGCAAATCTGTATGATGTAGAGACTTCTGAACTTGTCCATTCTCTTACAGGTATTTGTTCACTTGCAAAAAAAATTAAATGCCTGGTTTGTTTTCATATGAGGGATTATGAGATAGATACTAAAACATTGAGAAAAGAAAGTCGTTTCTCTGGAGCAGGATGTGAGTTTGTACCATCTACTGCTCAGTGTTGTAATAGTTTTTAAAAGTGCAGTCTTGTAAATCCCCTGAGCATGAATTTGTCTTCTTTCTACCTTATGATTTAACATATGAAAAAATAGTTGTTTAAATTGAATGTACCCAAATTTTAGCTCTTGCAAAAGGCTTTTGCTGTGTTCATGGTGTGTTAAGCAGCAATAACCTACACTACTTAATGTGAAATAAGTAGCATGGTTTTTGCCTTCAAATACATTCCCAAACTTTTACAGCAGTAACAGGATTAAAGCTCAGAATGACCATTACTCCTTTCTGTTTGGGAAAAAGAGAAAAAATCATCAGCATTTCATTTCAAGTGTATGTGGAAATGAAAAGTCTTATTTTCATTACCTTACACGTTCTCATTGTTGTAGGGCACGACCAGGAGCTCACGCACTGCTGTACGCATCCCACCCAGCGCCTCGTGGTGACATCGTCCCGCGACACCACCTTCCGCCTGTGGGATTTCAGAGATCCTTCTATCCATTCTGTGAATGTCTTTCAGGGCCACACAGAGTAAGTGACAGCTCCTTCACAGGTTTGCTTCAAGTCTGAAAAGTTGCAATTCTGCCCAGAACTATTCCTCTGTGCTTTTTGAGGTACTGAGTTCATTCCTGTTTTGTGAGACTGATTTTCACAGAAACCCCCAGTTGTCCTCCTTCAAATGTAGCACAGCAGTACATAATTTCCAAAACAGCAGCCAGGGCTCTTGGTGTGCTGTTGCTCATATGGTAAGTCTTGATAAAAATTGTTACAATTAAAGGTGATTTAGGGTGTGAGGTTCTTTTTGGCATTGGTTATGCTTGCAGTTTGGGGTTATTGCTGTAATGCAGTGGATCAAGCAGATTGCCTCTGCTTGTCTTGATACTCACTGTGAAGTAAAGGTTACTCCTTTGAAACCAGTGGATAAAAAAGGATTAATTTTTTTCTCTTAAAAGCTTCTAATTTTTCATAAAATAAGAAATAAAAGTACAGGCTCTGATTGCCATGTTCTGTCAAAACAGTGATTCTGATGTAACATTTTTAGTTACCAGTTTAGGCTTAATGTTGTTGCACTGACTATTATTGAATATGGACAAATGTAGTCCTGAGAATTTGTGTTCTGGTGTTTACTTAACTTTCTGGTTTTTGGAGCTCTGATACATGGAAAGTGCAGGTGTAATTTGGAAATACTTTACCCAAGGAAGCAAATCTTTTCTTCACATGTGAATATGTGAGCTTGACTGTTTCAGAAAAAAATTCACCTCCCTTTTTCAGAATAAAAGATGATTCTTAATCCTAGCTCAAAATACAAACCCTAAGTATTTATTCACATTTCTGTTTTTTGTTAATGGGGTAATTTACATGATAACTGAGTTGCAGTACCCTCTTTTTCATTTTCTCAGCTATTGACTAGCCTACTTATAACCAAAAACCTCTTTAACCCCATCTGCCCTGGACTCCTGAGCTTGATAAATAAGTGGCTGTCTTCTCCTGATCAAGCAGTAAGCTTGATTTTGTGGCCTAGATCCTAGAATTGTTTCATCTCATCACTTTTGTATTCTTCGATCACTTTTCCTAGAATGTTGTATAAAGTTAGGAAGTTTTGTATCCATTGGTGCTTGCATTTTTCCCCATGCTGATTAATTGCTTTGTCTCAGGATGTTTTTTTTCAGAGAAATGACCAAGACTGACATTTGTGTTTTCCTGTATATTTGCTGAGACCAAATGAAGTTGACCTTGGGTGATGGTGCACACTGTAAAAACTGTTAGCTGCTGTTTTGGCTTCTGTTGCTGAGACCTATAAATTAGCAGATAGTTTAGGAATGGAATAGACCTTGTGCAACCGCTTCAGTCACTCTAACTCTAGCTTTTTATCATCTTTATATTTGTGTTTGTCTGCTGTATCACCTATCTCTATTTTGTACTTTGAATATATGAGTTTTTAGTATTGACATGGGCTTTTTCACCAAACACACCCTACAAATCAAATTTTCTCAAATTTTACTTTTCAGTGGCCAGGGCTGCTGAGGTCTCATTTGTGGAAGGGGTAATTTTGTTACAGAAGGTCTTTCACTGATGAATGCAGATGGCAGGGATTGGGGGGGGTGAGGGTGGGGTGGGGGGGGTGGGTGATATTTTTGCAGTTGAGACATACTTTAAGGAATTTTATTTTGGTTGTTTTATTGTATTGCCTACCGGCAAAATATTTTTAAATTACCCTCTAATCAACACTGCAACAACCTCTTCACATTAAGCAGCATAAAAGAAACTGTTTTTTTTTTTTTTTGGCTTTTCTGAATGTCTGTTTGAATAATTTGCCAAGTATTTAATAGTTTGATAGACCCTTGGCATCAGTTCTGTAAATTGGATGTTACAGTTGTTAACGCTGATGATTTAAAGTCCTCAACCATAAGTTTTAACACCCTCTGGCTGAATAGTACCTGATGAGTCTGTTGCTCAAGAGCAGCTATGTTTTCACCAGATCAACTCCTAATGCGCTATGCCAATATAATGAGATGCCAAACATCTCAATCACGAGGCCAGCATTCCGTGTTTATTGTGTCGTACGCCCAAAATCTCTTTCCAGCCATCCCTTCCTCCGGGCGCGGGATCCGCGCTGCCGCCGCTCACCAGCAGGTGGCAGCACCGCGCCGCGGCGAGCGCCCGGCCGGGCCCGAGGCAGCGGGACGGGCCCAGCCGCCTTTAACTCGCCTTAATGAGCGGCGCTGGGGCTGGGCGCGCAGTGCCTCGTTATCGTGTGAAAACTAAAACTGATGTGCTGAGAGACTGAAGAACCCTGTTACAGACAGAGCATAGAAAGCTTTTATAGAGTTAATTGATGTCAAAAAATGAAGATTGCACTGCGTTGTCCTGTATGTCAAAGTGATGGTATGTCATCATCTGGGAGAGATTATTTGTATCTTAAGTGGACTGAGAAAAGAAATCACCTTTCATTTTAGTGTCCAGAACATAGCTTTATTAAAAGCAGAGTGTTTCTTATCATCTATTCCTAAGACAGTTTAAAAAAATAAATTCTCTTCCAGTGAGGCCAGAAGGAATTTTTGTGATCAACCTGTCTTGAGCTGCTTGTGTTGATGACTGTTTTCAATTAAGAGGTAATTTTAGAATTGCCAGCTTATGTTAGGTTGTTCCAATGGTAAAGATTTCAACTTACCTCTGGGCAAATTCTGTAAGTTACTTGTTTAATTTCTGTGTTCAACTTTTTGGGCCTCCCTAGTTGGCCTAGCTTCAGCTTCATCTTACAGGTTTTTTTATCTTCAAGATCTTTGTTTTTTATGTTAATTATGGAAACTTCCTGTATTTTCTTCTTGTATTTACTGTTCTTATTTACAGGTTACCTAATATGCCTCAAAGTGTGTTTCCAATATATTTTGACATTTATAGACCAAGTATAATACATTGATAGTACTTTTGCCCTTCGAGTCTTCATTCAGCTGGGGACTTTTTTGAAGTAGTGTCTTACCATGGAAGTTTCTAGTTCTGTAAACATTGCTTGTTTACATTTTTTGTGTGTGTGTGTGTGTGTATGAATATGACTGTTCCAGTTCAATAAATGACTTATTTGCCTGTGCCCTACTCACATAGCAGTAAAAGTATCTTCTCACTTACTGCTTTAGATCTGCCATGCCCCCAGCTCATCTCACTTACTTATTCTTTACTGATGAAAAAAATCTGAAATGGTGTGGAAATAAGACTGATGTTTGCATAAATGTAAATATTTGTTATTGTCTGGTTCTGTATGTGCACCATTAGGAATTTGTCTTGCTAGTGCTGTGAATCCCCAGTCACATCCCCATATGAAGAGTTTGTTAACAGAGCATTGGGAAAAGATTACGTTTATGTTATAATCCAGCCACTAACTTGTGGTCTTTAACTAAATTGATCTCCTGAGTTAAACCCTCCAAAAATCATACTGGTGACTTATTTTCCAATATCTTTTTTCCAGCAGATACCGCTTTGAAATACATGATTGATAATAACAGCTGTTCTCCTTTTGAGAAATTATTCAATTTAGAGGTTATTGATTAGAGCTCTTCAAACAGAGCTAAGGTTTTGTTTTGTGGAGTAAAATACTTCTGGCATCTACGTGGCAGTTTTCATTTCACTTCACTTGTGCCTTCCTTTGCTGACACCTGCACAGCCCATCTTGTCCCAGCTGTGAAGACCTTGCTTTTCCCAACACAGTGGTCTAGTTGAGTAACTCTGGTATTGGCATGCTCTTGAATATCTGCTTGATGAGTTTTTCTGTCCCTTTAAGCACTCTGCATTTGCTGGGGTGTGTCTTGATGTATGGAGCCTTCTAAAATGTTAATGCTGGAAATGTTTATCATTTGTAGCTTAAAAAAAATTTAAAATTAGCCTATACAGGTCTAGCCAGTACTTTACAGATTTTGTACATTTGTTCTGACAGTTTAGTAACACAGGAAATAAATTCATCCCCTATGGGCAACAGAATGTTTATTAGCTAGTGAATTCACGTACAGTGTTTAAACTACAGCTTTTGCTATACATTTGAAGCATACTGATGCTTATATGCAGCTGAAAAATTATTTGGTAAATAGTAAAGGGCTTTGTTATCTTTGATGACTGCCAGAGGTACACAGTGGCTGGGGAGCATTGCTCTTGAAATGCTTGAAAAAAAATATGCAGCACTTCCAAGTCTGTACTTGCAAATAGCATCCTTCAAAGAATAAAGTGATATCTTCAGAAGTGGCTTTGGGTTGCTACCCTTACGTGAATATCCTTTGTTCATGCTTTTTGGGTGTTCAGTTTATAGTTATGCACTACTTTGCCGTGGCAGTTGAATGCATTTTCGGCTTTAAAAACCCCCATAAATTGGAGTGGGTAATTTTGTCCTAGCCCAAAAAAAAAGAAAAAGTTTTTTTACTACTTTTCCAACTTACTGATCCTTGTGGCTAAATTGGGCCAGTGTATCAAGCATGAATGTGTGTTAGCTGTGGAATCTGTATGAGTGTTACTTTCTGGGCAAACTCAGGAAAAATATTGCTGATCGTGAATCTTATGTTATTTCTTACAAAGAGCTTATAGCTCTTTTGGACTGCAGCATATTCCATCTCCCTTTCACTCTGCTTGTGTGGCTCTAAGAGACCAGAAGGGAAAGTTCCTGTTCATTTGCTGCCTGTATGTCTCTGAATGTGCCAGCTGAATGTTGAGTTGTGCTTCATCCTGAGAACTTTGAAATTGGAGAATTGCAAATATGTCTTGTTTCAGCTTTGTTTTCCAACTCCTGTGCTTGCTGAAGAATCTGCATTTATTAAAAAATACAAAAATTACTAAGCAGCTGCTGATTAAGATGCTGGGCTGAATTCTGACATTTAGTGAATTGAGAGTTAATGTCAAAATGGCATTCTCTTTCAGGAGACTAGTAATTGCTTTAGTTTTTGTGGGCACTTGGGTTTGCCAAGGTCATTTGGCTTTCTCAGATTCTTGGGTCTGCAAGATTTAATTCTCATATCTTATTTGTATCTGTTTTGAATGTATTGTTCTTGAAAGAGCAAGTCATGTCAGGGGGAGAAGTGCCTCTTCTCCAGGCAGCGGTGCCATTAGACATCCCTGTTGGAAGCAGTCTTATTCTAGATATGCCCAATATCACAAGGTCACTGCTATGTATTCTTATTCAACCACACTTTCCTGGTGAAGTTAAAGCATGTGTAGATGTAGTCCTAAAAATGCAGGCTTTGCACCTTTGACTAAATTGGGATTTTAGTTAAAACCTTTGTGCCAAACAAAATGTAACCAGTTGGATGCTATCAGTGGTGTTTGATCAGTCTAACACATCTGTTCTTTTCAAGATAGTCCTGTTCTTGCTTCAGTTATTAATGACTTGACTGATGCTTTGTCTACCATTTTCCTGTTGTTTCTCATCAAAGAATGCCTTAGGCATTCCCCATATGTGGATATCTCAATCTAGCTTCTGTAAGAAATGCAAAATTTTTGTGATGAAACATTCAGTTTTCTTCCCAAGCCTCACCGATTGACCGATTGACTAGATGGTTCTGATATTGCTATTTTTATTCCTACCTTGTTTTGTCTGCTGAGGGACTTTTTTTCCTCTTGCATTTCATTGAAAAAAGGCTCCAAACTTGCATTTCACACACTGTTCTGATCCTGCATTTGAATGTTGAATATTCTTTAAATGAAGATTATGGCCTGGACTCAAAGCTCTAGGGTTAGCTTTTTTGAAATGCTTCTAGTGCTTCTGGACATTTTTACAAAACCTTTTGGTTTGCTTTTACTACATAGATGTAACAGAGCATGATAAGAATTCAGTGGTTTTCTTAGACTTGTTAGCAGCCTTAATAATGAATAGCTCAGAGATCCAGCTCTGAATGTGCCTCACTTCCCTTGCTGAGTGCTTCTTCATAGATCTGTTTCAGGACAGACTGGGGCCTGCATGTTTTACATGCATTCAGCCCATCCAAGTTACCACTTCTTGCTGTCTTGAATTCCTAGATTTCTCTTCTAACATTCTGCCAACCTGATACTGGCATAGAGTGTTCAAAGTGCCACTCTCTATGGCTCTCTGAAAGGAGGCTGTAGCTAGGTCAGTCTCTTCTCCCGGGCAGCCAGTGACAGGTCCAGAGGAAACGGTCTCAAGCTGCTAGAGGAGGTTTAGGCTGGACATAAGGAGGAATTTCTTCACAGAAAGCATGATTAGACATTGGAATGGGCTGTCCAGGGAGGTGGTGTAGTCATGGTCCCTGGAGGTATTTAAGGAAAGACTGGATATGGCACTCAGTGCCATGGTCTGGATGACACTGTGGTGTTCGATCACAGGGTGAACTTGATGACCTCAGAGGTCTTTTCCAGCCTAAATGGTTCTGTGCTTCTGTAATTCCTTCATGGTTTGCTCTTACTGTTTCTTACGTTGCAGAAAAAAGCTCTGCTGATATTTGGAAATAAATCCACAGACTTCGGGAATTATTTGGAATGATGTGTGTAGCTCTTGCTGGAATTGAGTGCTTTTAGCATTTCTGAAACCTGAATGCACTCAAATGTGGGTGGGTTCCTTACCTGGGCCTCCTGTGGCCAGTGCCATCTCCTGTTGAGATGGGCAGTGGGGTTGTCCACATCTGGAGGTTTTAAACACAGTTCCTGGCTTCCCCTCAGGCTGCAGACTGCTTGATGTGGGGATATGCTCTGTTCCCCTAAAACAAAGGAAACTTGTGCAGAAAATGTGTTACCAAAGTGAGCTTCCTTTAGGTTTTTTTCCTCAGTTTTACTATTAAAAATAACAGGCATATTTGAGCCCTCAAATTTTGCTGGTTGCATACAACTGTAGATAATTGTATGTATTCAGTTACCTTGAATAAATTAATCTGAAAGCTCTGAAAATGGATTAAACCATTATGGCATCTACATGCATAAATGTAGATGCCACCATTATGGCATTTATGCATGTAGATGCCATAATGGTTTAGTCCATTTTCATCCCACACACAGATTTATGCATGTAGATGCCTGTTCAAGGCCATGAAAATGTGTTGTCTCCCAGTTCAATGGTAAATCCCAGTTTAGGTTGCAAATCAAAACGGAAAGAGCAGTGTTAACTTCTGTTTTGGTGCGTTGCCAGTGAGAGTTCTGCATCAGCATTTCATGGTCCAACATTTTCCATGTTTTTTCTTTCCCCCTTCCCCTATGTGTGAAATTTCAGCAGATTGTTATGCAAAGCAGTTTTGTGTCTCAGTGTGACTGGGGAGACAGCTGTTGGGCCTAATGAGGAGTGCGAGCAGCGCAGCATTTCTGGTGATTGAGACCCACGCAGGGAGCAGGATGGTGGAGGCCAGGCACTGGTGTGTGCTGAGGAAGTGCCACGCTGTCAGCTGGAAGTACACGCTCGGCTGCTCCCTGTGACAAGATAAATGAGTTTTGCTGGGGTTTGGCAGAGGCTGAAGCTTTTTTGGAGAATAGTTGTAGCACCAAACTCCCTGTGGGACCCACAGTTTGAAGTGTCATAAGATTGCTTCCTCTTTGCTTGTTTCTTTCTTTTTTTTCCTTTAATGTCCTACAATACCTGTCATCTTTTTGAGTTATTAAAAATCTAATGTCTTCTAGCATTCAATTACCATGGGGGCTGATGATCTTTTGTTGGCACTTTTTATTAATTTAGCCAAGGGGATGTTAACCAGAGTTTTGTCTGGGTGAGAACAAACTGAAGACTAATATAAACAAAAATTAAATCTAGCTACATGAAAAGAGAGGAAAAAGGCTTTTAATTTTTGTGATATGGATGGGGTTATGGAGGCAATACTTTTGAAAGGTTGTTTGTTTATTGGCTACTTCTGTTAACTTCTTCCCACAGACTTTGTGTCCCTTTCTTCCTTCTCACAATTCCCCTTTAGTTCGGCTGAAACCCTGGTTTAGTTTATATGTAGGAAGTGGCATTTCTTCTTCTGTTTTGTTTTAATTAAAAAAAAAACCAAATAAACACAAAACCAAAAAAAGTTGCTGAGATGCATCTGTCATATTAAGAGATGCTCCTGTTGTAGTATCAGAGGAGACAGAATGTAATTTGTACTGCATAAGATCTATGAGTGCAGTTGCTCATATTTTAGGTCTGTAGTGTTGAGCATGCTTTTGAATTTAGATGCATGTGATTTTTTAAAATATCAACTCATTATGTCCCACTTTAAAGTAGAAAAGGAAAAAACAAACCCAAAAACCCATTTTGTCTTTACTCTGATGGATGAAGTGCTGATAACCCTCCCCAGTGTTAGGTTTGTGAGACTCTTTTGGCCTTTCTGGACTTGTTGTTGAGCTACTTAAAACTTGAAGCCTTGCAATCCTATTTTGAAAAGGAGATGCCTTTGAGAATTGAATTGAGTGTTTCCCTTAGAAGAGTCATGCTTCGTTTTTTAAAAGCATAGGGAATGTCATGCACACATCCATATACTGTTTGCTTTGGAACTGGGACCAAAATTCTTGTTCATAAACACTGGGTTCAGTAAGAAGTGTTTTTATATTTAGCCATTAAATTCAAAGCTCCTTATAGAAAAGATTGTTTTCATAGTCCCATGTGCTTGCAGATAGTGCACGTCCCAACCTGCAGGGCCTTGCAGGACTGACCTGAGGGTGAATGGAGGGCTAAGACCACCAAGCACCTTTAAAGTTGTCACTAAAAAGAGACCAGCAGCTTTCCCTTTGCCTTTCTATCTCTTGCCCTATTTCCAGAGAGCTACAGAAGAATTTAAATGCATTTTTATTTTACAAACTTTTGCTTGGTGTACCCAGTAATATCTGAACAGTTGAGCTGAAAGAGTAAGTTAAGCTGGAAAGGATTTTGTTATCTTTTGAGAGTCTTTGGAGGAGCAGGAAGGATTGAGCTAACCTGGGGTTGGCATTCTGTTTTCCTGGCAATAGTTTTGAATGTTTTAATTTAAAAATGATAAATCTAAGGATTAGAGAACCTTATGTGGTCAAAGAAACTTAACCATGTTTGAAAGTGATAAATGATAAAGCAAAACCAATATGAGATCAAAGAAGCTGGAAAGCTCTTTAAAGTTTTGAAAAAAAGCACTCAAAAGTGGAGGGTTATTTTAAGACAGTTTCCCAATGTATTCCAGCTGTAATTGGAATAAAATGTATGACGGGGAAAGAGATCAGATTTGTTTGTTGGCAGCAGAATACTAAAGCACAGTATATTCATTCACCTGGAGATTTTCTATGACTTGAATTCTTAATGCTGTTGTGTGCTAGGAAGTTTCCCAATGTGTGTGGAAATTATGGGGATTGAACAGAGAATTTTAAACTTGTAAACTTTGCCTCAAATGTATTGCAGCAGTATAGAGATTATTAAAAGCCTGATTTTTTTATGAGCTTCTTTATGTTGAGAACTAGTGAGAAGTGCAGATGTTGGTAAATTTATAGGAGTTTGGGCCGGTAGGAGACAAGTTGGGTGGTGAGAACATGCCAGCTGTGTTGTGCAGCAGCTTGACTGCATGAGTGAATTTTCTTCCCAAATAAGATGGTGCTTGAAAGAGACTCAGCAGCTGTGGCCTTCATGTATGTTTTAACTTTTTGACTTTTTGTTCATATAGTCCAGAAGATTATTCGAAGACCTCTTGGTTCTTTCTGTAATCATCTCCCTGGTGGCTTAGTTGCACTCTAATAATGTGTTAGGAAACTTGGTATCATGAAAAAAGTGGGCCTTCATCCTAATTAAAACTTAATTTGGTGTCAATTTAAATTAAGAGGCTTGCATAAACTGGTCCATTGTGACCTGGCTTGTGCTAATCTTAATCAGCAGCTTGGATAGGACATGAATTCAAATTTCTGCAGAACAACTAAAGTGACAGTAACAACTGACAACTTAAATTAAAATTACTAAGTTCTAAGAAATTGATGTGCATGACCCAAGTTACAAGGTAGGTCATTAAATCAAATCTGTAGAGACAGAATTGAGAAGCCTTCCCTAAAAATGCTTTGTTAGTACATTATGTGGGCAGAAAATAACTGGTTTTTAGTTGGGAATTCACACAATTACAATGAAAATTGTAGTACAAAATCTTTTAATTGGTGAATGTGAAATAAAGGTAAAGTATTTAAAAATAATCATAGAATCATCATGAAAATTATTTGTTTGAGCCCAGTATATTGATGACATACTGTTATCTGAAGCTATAAAATACAAAGATAATAAAACTCTAAAATAAAATTCTTTATAAAATAGGTGCTGTAAGTAATATGTTGGACTTCAATTGCTAGAAATGTTCCCATGAGTCTTCTCTGATTGCCCTTGTGCCTTTCTAGGCATGCTAGATAAAATTTGAAGAACTGTATGCTCGTGCTTCTTACTGCTTCTTGTTTTTTTTTAATCTGACTCTCAGACTTTAGCTGCTTGTAAAACAGGACTAGAAATCTCAATTGTGATTTCTATACCGATTGTTAATTGCTGTAGCTATTGGTAGTGGAGCTACACTGGAGACTCTTGTGTGTGGATTACAGCATATTCATGTGTGTGTACAGAACAGCTTTAGCTACATCTCAGGTGTTTGGGACCTCCTCAGTATCTGTGCAGTGAATGAAAAGGTCTGGGATAGTTCTACAGAAATCTTTGGATGGAAAGAAAAGCTTTGTTACTGATCTCAAATCACTTCAGAAGATTTGTACTCTATGGTGCTAATTCATTTGGGGTTGTGGGATAAACCTGCTGGACATTAGTGCAGAACTTCAAAAGTGAGTTCAGGTTTCAAGACTGGGCCTGTTTAGCTTGTGTCAGAATAAGTGGAATATGAAAGATGCTTCCAGAGTGAGTCTCTATTGTTGGGCTGCTTCTATTATCACTCGGGCCACTCAAGCCCTGTTCACCTTAAATGTCATAGCTTTTTTGTAAGAATATTTTTTGATTCAAAAATAACTGCTTGGAATGTTAAAATTTCAGATTACTCTGCTTAAAAAAAAAAAAAAAAAGGCAAGCTACATGTGCTAAAGGAAGTGCAAGAACAGAAAATAAAACTTTAAATCAGATGCTAGTTTAAGAAGTGTAGAGTTTGACATCTTTGTCTTTGTTCCTGGTTGTTTAGCACTGTGACATCTGCAGTTTTCACTGTGGGAGACAACGTTGTTTCTGGTAGTGATGACCGTACAGTAAAAGTCTGGGATTTGAAAAACATGAGGAGTCCTATTGCAACAATCCGCACAGATTCTGCAGTCAACAGGTGAGCAGATCTCCAGGTAACTGCTTTGCTGAATTCATGCTTTCTTAATTAATTCTTAATTTCTTTCACATGTGGGAATGGTTTAAAGCTGTGCCACAGAGGTTTAGAATGGACATTTCTTTCCTGAGAGGGTGGCCAAATCCTGGAACAGGTAGAGGTGATTGATAGATAGAGGTGAGTGACCAAGCTTTCCAGTATTTAAGAAGTATTTGGACAATACCCTTAATAACATGCTTTAAGCTTTGGTCAGGCCTGAATTGGTCAGATAGTTGGACTGGATGATTGTTGCAGGTACCTTTCAACTGAAATAGTCTATTCTATTAATTCACTATATATACATTTATTTTTTTGCCCCTGAAATTAAACTTGAGATTTATACGAATTTGAAAAAGGTTTGAAATGGTTTTATAAAGTGCAGGTGTGATCAACATTAATTTTTAGTAAGCTTTTAAGAAATTTTCTGTAAGAAAATGCAGATGTTGAGGCAATTTGAGGATCTAGTACAACAGAAAATACCTTAATGGTTCAAATTTTTTTTTCTCTTTCCATTTGTGACTTCTAGCCTGGAAAAATTCATCTGCATCCCCTCCCGTGAGCTTAAATTTGTGCTGTCAGTTTCTATTTGCCAGGCTCGTTGTTTGCTCCCCAGCCTCCTTTTGTCCCTTCTCTGCAGGATTAACGTGTGCGTTGGCCAGAGGATCATCGCCCTTCCCCACGACAACCGGCAGGTGCGGCTGTTCGACATGTCCGGGGTGCGGCTGGCGCGGCTCCCCCGCAGCAACAGACAGGTACCTGCACCCTCCCTGCCTCTGTCCTTCCTCAGGCAAGGACAAACGGCATTTGGTCTGTCTGGCTTACAGCTGAGCAAATGCTGAGCGGCACTGGTCTGAATAAACATGCTGTTAGTTATTAAAAATAACCAACGTGCCTATGTGAAGCGTTTTAAGCTTTTTTATTGCAGCTGGAGATGGTGTTTCAAGTGAATTTTATCATGATGTTTCCCCTTGCTAAAGTGAAACACATATCTGCTTTCTCTATGAAATGGATAAAGTGTGTAAGAGCACTTCTGATGTGCTTTAATGTCTGGATGTGAGTCATGTCACAAAAATGGCTCACTGTGAGGTTAAATGGTGATTTTTCTCATGGTGATTTTTTTTTTTAAATTCACAGTGTCTAGCTGGTTTATATATTCCAAGCTGGATGGGGCTCTGAGTGACCAGGTGTACTGGAAAGTGTCCCTGCCCATGGCAGGAAGGTTGGAACCAGATGATCTTTAAATTCCCTTCCAACCCAAACCATTCTGTGATTCTATGACATAGAAACATAGAGGGAAAAAGTGAGGGTCAGTTTTGTGAGCTCACCTTGTATGATTTGGTGATAAATTTTAATTTTTTTCTTCTATGCTTATTCACATACACTCTAGATACATCCTACCATGTAATAAACCATCCTTTCTGGAGCCATCAGGTTTTGTGCATTTATGGCACTATTTGGCATGGCAAGCATCACTAATGGAGCAAATCAGACTAAGTAAAATTAATTGGATTATGTCACATAAATCGGCCTTTTTGGGGGTTGATTCAGCAGTTCTTGACAGAATTTAGGAAGGACTTCTAAGACTTACTTAATCTCTTTTAGATTTTTTTTCTAATTTAGGTAGGTTTTAAAATTTATTAATTATAGTCTTGAGGGGATTTTTTGTGTATGTGTGCACATCTTCCTTTTTTCCTTAGTAGATCCATCGAAGCTGACACTACTGAAATAATGACTTTATTTCTTTTTTAACCTGAATGTTGGTCAGAACCCTATTTTGAGCGTTTTTGTTGCTATTGAGCTATTTTCATCAGTATGAAACTCTTCTTGCTGCAGTTTTATCACTCCTGAATTATGGACGATATGTTCACTTAGTCTTGCAGGCTTGTTACAAAGTAGTTGCCAGCAAGTAGTTCCTTATTTTAGGACTGCTTTTATAAAATAAAAATGCTAAAATCAAAATTTGATTTGCTTTTGTGAAGAAAATGTAACTAGATAGCAAACAGACCTTGGAAAACTCAAAAAATTTTGCACCTTTTTGTATGTATGCATCTGTCCTTATGGATGCAGTGCTGGTGCTGAGGAGTCACATCATTGTGAAGACTTTTAGCTTACAGATGCAGGTAGCAGTGACCTTTAGGATTCTCAAGGGCTGTTTGCAGAGAATAGACTGAGGATTGGCGGGGTGGCAGTGTGAGTTACAGTGGGCTGTTGCCCAGCAGTCCCGGTCCGTGTCAGTAACGGCGCTGTCTCCCGCGCGGTGGCAGGGGCACAGGAGGATGGTTTGCTGCTCTGCCTGGTGCGAGGACCATCCCATCTGCAACCTCTTCACGTGTGGGTTTGACCGCCAGGCCATCGGCTGGAACATCAACATCCCTGCTTTGCTACAGGAGAAGTGACGTGCTGGGAGTTTCTGCGTTTGTGTCGCTGTGGACTTCTACACCTGGGCAGACTTTTCTGAACACTGGTCTGCTGTTGCTGTAACAACTCTTCCCTGAGGGGAGACTTGAGCAAGTGTTGTTCTTGTTACCACATTGTGCACAGTTTGCATGGGTTGTACAGAAATATGTGATTTTTTAAGAATTAGTTTGTCTTGTGTATGAAATTTTATATTTTGGCATCCACTGGTCAATATGTTCACTGTTGCGTAGAGCACATAAATGTTCATAAGTTATTTAGCATTTAATAGTTACACAGTAGGGCATTATGTTTGTGACATAAATGTGAAACGTATGTAATTACTGTAGAGAGTGTATACAGTCTGTTATGTTTTTCCATGACTCTACATATCTGCCTTGTGTTAAAAGGAACCTGCAGGGCTAAAACTTTGAAATGAAGTGTGAATTTCGCTAGTTGTATGATTGTAAACATTTTCCTGTTTGCATCTGATTTGAATACTTTTTTTAGTGCTGCCATATAGTGCAACTTCAACTCCATTTTTACTCTGGTTACTAGACAAATAGTAGATTTGAGACGGAAAATGCAAGCAACTTGTAGTGAGTATAGACTGCCAGGTTTATTTGTAATCTTTTTTTTGTATTTTTTATTTTGAAAAAAGAAAAAGATTCATTCTGCCCTTCTTATATAAAGTGATTCTGAAACCTCATCACATTTCATATTAGCAAAAATCCAGGATATTACAATTCCAATCACTGAAATCTAGTCAAGCAAATTCTGAAGCACTTTAGTTTATAGCTATTGTTATAAACCACTTATGAAAGTTTGACTTTACCAGTGAATGTGAGCTAACCTTTGTAAGAAGGATTAATTCCTTTTGGTGATCTGCCCAGAAAGGAAATAGTTTATTTGGGTGTTGATGATTTTGTTTATGTACCTACAGTGAGCATACTTTTAATTGTGTTCACTTCCCATATTTTTATTTTGAGCCAGCAATACAAAGTAAATGAGTACTACCTCAAAAATGAATGTTGGTCAAGATGCATCGAATCTCTCTGTAGCCTAGAAAAAAGCACCTTTGGTCTCTGGCTGAAGTACTATCTCTGACAGGAGAGGAAAGACAATCATACATGTGATCCTTAAGGTAGTTAACACATAAAGCTAGTGGAGCAATACACTGTCAGCATCATGTGTCACCCAGCCATGACAGGGGCACTGCAGTCTCTGTCCTGTTCCAAAAGGGAGTAATTAGCATAGCTCTCCCTTCTTTCTCCCAAATGATCTTACTCTGGTTTTGCTCCTCACTGTGTTTAGCTGTTTTTGCACTGGCAGTGGGGTGTTGCTCTGCAGCTGCTGCTATCAGTAAATGCAGGTGGCAGCTGATGTCTTGGAAAGAACGGAAGGGCTGCTTCAGACAGACACTTGGTTTTTGGCTGAAGGGAGATGCCCTAATTGTTTGACATATCACAGTATAAGATGGAGGGTGGGGGTAAGGAAGGGTGCACTCTGACAGTGGGAATCTTGGGGTTCATGGTGGGTTGGCAGATGTATTAGGAGCTCTTTATCTCATCATCATGATTCTGTGCAACTACAGCTGTGCTCATGTCCTCTGCATCACTGTTTATAATGACATTAAGACATGTGTTAGCTGGTTCTTTTTAACTAACATTTGTGTGGCATGGGAGTATAGTGGGTTGGGATGGGATAATGAATGCATCAGCGAGGAATGGAAGGAAAATGGGGGTCCTAAGCATTGTTGTTTAGGACTGTAACAATAAGGAAACACAAAATATTTAATGGCGAGTATATGTAGTGTCTTTGTAGTACATGTCATCGGAGTGGTTTGATCCCTTGTTTTTTTCTATTGTGGGGTTTGGGATTTTTTTTCTGGAGATGCAAGATGGACAATGCGCTGGAGTAATCTTAAATACTAAAACTAGTGAGGTTGCAGAAAGTAGCTGCAGAATTTTAAGTCTTCTGGTGGTAAGAGTTAAATGATGGTGACAATGTTTATTTTCACTTTTTTTTTTTCTCCTGGGTTTTCTTGCTCTGAGTAGTAGCCATTTGATGTTGGGTTACAGGTTTTATTCCTTAAGAAAACAAGACTCACTTTCTTTTAGTTGGTAACAGAACTTTACAAAGGTTTATGCTGTTTTTAAAAAAAGAGAAAAATGTCTGGCCAGTACAAACAGTTTCTCCAGCATGGCCTGCAAGTAGGATCTGGACAATGGCTCTCCTTTATTACCTGAGGCAGAGGAGAGGGTCACTGGTTTTGGTCCTGCTAAACTAAAGTGTCTAAGCTTCTCTCATACATATGTAGTACAGAACCACTGGACTCTATGCAGTTTAATCATCATTGCTGCAAACTTTTTATATCACCAGAGGGACCATCCTCTGGCACCAGAATGGGTGATTACGTGGTTTCATTTTGAAAAGAATCAACCAAACAAGGTGCTAGAGCCACGTTCTTATGAGTAGGCTAATACTTAAATCAGCTGAACACTGAACTATCACTTAGTTTAGTTTTCTATACTGTAGTGAAGGGTAAGCCAAACTGCCATTCCTCTTGAAGCTAAACATATGAGCAGGGGTAGTGAATATACTACATTGACTAAATATGTGGAAAACATTTCATGGCTCTAAGTGTTCTAAGGAGTGTTTTTTCAGCACTAACAATGTCCAGCATTTCATTAAATGGAGCAGAGTTGCAGTTACAGTTTCAGTATTGTGCAGAATTTCACAGAAAACTCATCACCAGGCAAAACCAAGCTTCTGTGTCTTTCTCTCAAGCAATGCACATCAATTTTCACAAAGTTTGTGTATACTTTACAATCAGAAAGATCTGGAATGAAACATCTTATTTGTTGCCTAAATCTGTGAAAACTACCTTTTGGGGAAAAGAATTTATAAGTTATGTGGAACCACTTTTTATTATTCTGCTAATTTGTTTTTAGATGTAAAATGTTTTTCTTCATTACAATTCAAAATGCATTAAAACATTCAACAATTTTTTTTTGCAATTTGCTGTTTTTCTGTGTTGCATTAAGGTTACTATTGATGCCAATATTACAATTTTTTGTAGTCAAAGGATCTCCCTATTCACTTTCCACTCTTTTCTACTAAAGAAGTTTGTTTCTGAGGCATTGATGAGCACAGTATGGAAGAGAAGGCCAAGTCTGTTTATTACAGTAAGTCTTCTGTAGCACTAATGGTCACACTGCTAGCAAAGAGTGTTCAGGACTGCATTTGTATTGTCGTCTCCCATTCTGTATGGAAAGAAATTGTAATTGCATCTTATTATACAGATTATGCTGAAGTTTCTGTGACTTTTCACCCCACTTTACAAACTGTTATTTTAAAATTAAATCTAAACTATTTTTTGATGTTTAGAATACAGCGAAAGTATTGCAAAACTACTCTGATGAGTAGAACCCTCCCTCAGTTTTTCTGTAAGTTAAAGGCTGGTTGCTTGTTGCACCTGTGTTCAAACCAAAGCTCTGTAGTGTTGGAGTAAAACCTAAAGCACTTGGTGTTGTAGAAATACTTTTAATGGGTTTCAGAAGCCAAGGCAGAGTCTTGGCTGGTACCTGAGTGCACCTTATTCTCCTTCAATGTGCTTTATGATCCCTCATTGCTGCATTTGGGATTAGTCAGAGTTGCTGGTGAAATGGACCAAAAATAAGAGACTGGTGTTCCAAGGTAGCACAAGTGACATAAGGGCTGGTTTGAGACAGAATGCCAAACCCTGGGCTTTAGTTGATTTTAGCTGAGGGCTTCCAAATCAGGCCTTACTGCCGACTGACTTAAACTTAGTATTTCTAGTATCATTTTAAACTGCTGGGTAAATATCATGTACAACTAGTGGTTTCAGGAGTCTGTCTGTGTTTAAACCTGAAGATGAGCTGCAGGAGAACTGCTCTGTCATGCACCATAGTTTGCTCTTTAGACCGGCATAGAAATTTTATTTAATGCTCTATTGAGACCTTAGTATGTCACTGAAAAATTACTCAGCCTTGTGATATTTTATTTTTAAGGAGTGTTGTTACCTTTTCTAATTCCCACAGGTCAGAGTTTTCTGAACATAAGTAATTTGCAGGAGCTTACAGAGGAAATCCTGTTTAATTCAAACAGTAAATCCTGGTCAAAACATACCATTAACTGGGAGAGATGTTCCACTGGAGCAGTGTGGGATTTTGTAGATGTGCTGCTTGTCAATGTCCTCCAAGGGAGAATATTCAGTACTACCACAAGGGGCTGTTTCTATCAGGTGTAGGGTTGAGGTTGGTGAGTGTTTGCAGCGTTGAATCCAAGTTCCTGAATTTGCAGCTTGGATATTTTGTAACAGGTTTGGGGAGTTTCTGGCATGGTTCAGCATGCCATGTAGAAGTTGGAATTCAAGCATTTGGACTTAGTCTAGGAAAATGGAAATGGTGCAAAATGTCAGTGCTGGCATGTACAATGGAAGAGAGTTAATGTAGAAAAAACCCCTAAGTTCTGCTTCTGCCTTGAATTGTTTTGAAAATAGAAGATTCAGCCTGGCTGATGACTGCTGTGCCGTGCAATGACACCATTGCATGTTAATTGTGTTGCTTGACTCTGCTTGAAACTTCATTTCCATTTGTTGGAAACTGCTACAGTTCTGCCTCCTTCCACTGAAACTTGTCATACTTGGCATTTGTGTAAGTTTGACATTATTTTGTGCAGTTCCTCTCCCACTTGTATTTGTGGTATTTCTCTTCTCCCTTGGGCAGAACAAATTTAGTTTCATCTTGATTTAAAAGCCCCATACCAATGAAACAAGACCATCCAGCAGTCCTGTGCTGGGAGGAGAGAGCTGAATGATCTCAATGGGCACTTTTTCATCTTCATGATTTTTTTTAAATTGTTTGGGTGAAAATTTTTAGTAATGGAAGTTGCCTGAAGATAGCATGCATTAATGATCTGGGGTTAATGAAGGCTGAATCAAGTCTGTGCATCTTAACTGCTGAGAAAAAAGAGATTTGCAGGGATGTTGTAGGTGACTTAAGGCTTTGGAAAGGAGCATACAGTGATATCAAGTGCTGCAGAAGAGTTATGGAGAAAGACTTTCCCTTAGTTTGAGCTTCTGTGCTGTATGCAAGAGGGGTGACCCAGCCTTTGAGAAGGAATTAAGATCATTTGAGAAACATAGAGGCACATCTGGTGGTAGAAGTGTTTAGACTGCAGATGAGGAGCACAGAGGAAGAATAATGAAAGGGAATGAGAAACTGGAATAAAATTGGGACAGCTGTGGGATGTAGGTAGAAAGAAAATGCAAAGTGGTTCATAGGAGTGCGTGTCTAAAAGGTGGAAGTTGTTGGTCAGTTGGGGATAAACTGCTGGGAAGTCAGTGTGTAGTGAATGCCCCTGACTTAGTGAGAAGAAGGGAAAGCAGAGATGGGAGCAGGGCAGGGCCAGCCTGCAAAGGGGAAAACAGCAGGGCTGAGCTCAGGGGAAGCATGGATATTGGGATGTGCTTATGGCTAGAACCTAGAATGGAAACAACTGGAAGCTAAGGTTCCTTTGCATTTTTTAAATCAGTGTTCTTGGTTTCTACATCCTTGATTTTGGGGGAAAAGCTTTTTGCATGTATAGAGACAAATTCATTTGCATACATTGAATTTTTCATTTCAAGTGTTGCAATGGTGCAGAGATCATTCAACAGCTGATGCATTACTAGGATTAAAAATTACAAGGATTTGTAATCTTAGCAGAGAAGTGCAGATGTTACATACAAACTCCAGGTATGGCAGCAGGGCATGAGGTTAATTAGGAGTCACTCCCAGACTGGAAATTTCATGGGTGAATAGTTGATTTGGAAGAAGGAGATGATATTTTGCACAATCCCTTTGAGAATATTTTGCCAGTCCAGAAAGAATCGGAGTGGTTTGGTTGGAAGGGACCTTTAAAGGCCACCTAGTCCAACCACCCTGCAATGAGCAGGGACATCTCCAACTAGACCAGGTTGCTCAGAGCCCTGTCCAACCTGACCTTGAATATTTCCAGAGATTGGGCATCCAACAACCCCCTGGGCATCCTGTGGAACATTGGCACAAGTGAAGTTTTATTAAAAGCTTCTTCCTTATATCTAGTCTAAATTGACCCTCTTTTACTTAAGGTGACCCCTTGCCCTATCACAACAAGCTCTTCTAAAAATTTTGTTTCCAACTTTCTTAGAGGCCCCATTCAAGCACTGGAAGGTTCAGTATTTTAGGCCTGAACAGCCTGAATTGACTAGGGAATCTCTCTAAGTAAACCATCCAGACATACAGATTGCATCAGGGAGGTGCTGCTGTGTTTTCAGTAGTGCCTCAGTTCTGGGAAAGGCAGAACTGGCCTTTCCTTCAAATTTTCACCTTGTTGATCTGTCAAAATTTGACAGTCTCGTTCACAAATCCAAGTGAAAATATGTATAGATTTTGACTTCAGTGATCAAAAGTCTGACTCCTGTTGGCCCCACTGATTTTGGTCAAGGTATAAATCTTAAATACAGACAGGATCAGTCTTACACAGAGGTGGCATTTTGACAGCAAGGAAAAGAAATAACTGTCTGACTTCATCAAATAACTGTCTGACTTCATCAAATACACTTATGTGGGTTTAGCATTTAATACTTTTAATGATTGACTTTTAATGATTTTTAATACTGTTAATGATTTTTTTAAAGCATGTTACTCCTTAGCGTGCTTAATTTGGATAAAGGCAGAAATCTCAATTTTGTTAGTTTTTTTTTAAACCTTATTTAAATCTTTGCTCTGTGACTGAGATCAGCCTTGTACAGACACGGAACTGAACCTGAGTATTTTGTGGAGCAGTGTATGTCCTCTGTGATGTCTGAGCATATAGAAAGGTGAGTAATCCTAATGCTAAGAAAGTAAAATCTGACACACCACACAACAAACACCACTGAAATCAGGCTGATGGTATAATAAAAACCTAAAGTACAGTATTAAGCATTAGAAGGGAGAGACATGAAGGAAAGGCAAAACTTTTCAGCAGCACTTTAAAGGGTGGAGGGCGTAGTGATGATATCATTATTAATTAAGGTTGTTTTTCAGTGTGGATAATTGCAGGACATGTTGTTTTGGCCTCTCGTGTTTTATGAAGCTTGTGAAAGCTGTCTCTGCCAGAAGGCTGTCAGAATGTTGGATGCTGTCATTGAGTGGTGCCATCTTCAAAGGTGCTGAGCTCCCATCAGCGTTCTGCGCAGTCTGGCGGGTGGTTGCTAGCTTGGAAAATCAGATTCATGAGCCTAAATATGGATCTAGAAACTTCATTTTTGGAGCCTGTTTTTGAAAATGATACCCTAATTTTGTATATATTTTATATTGCCGCTAAATTAATGAGCTGAAAAGTTCTTGCCCACAGATGCATGGTTTACTGAAATATAAGAAAAGCAGAGAAATTATTTTCCCTCCCAAATTATATAAGGCTGCTTAGAATTTACTGTTGGGAAACTGAAGCTACATTGCATCAGTTGCAGATATAACTACTTACTGCTCAGTGAACAAACACTTCATTTCATATGCTCATTTTTCATCTTGCAAAAATCTCACCAGTGCAGACATCATAGCATGAGCTTTCCATAGCAAAGGAAATGGAAGGATTAGCTGATTATAAATGTGTAGATAGATAGATAGATGATAAAAATCCCAGCCATTTCTGCCATTACCAGCAAAACTGAGGAAATCAAAGCTGACTATATGTGTATGGCTCTGACCATCCAAACTGATGCTGTGAAAACATGATGTTTTAGTAGATCTCTCCTGTGCTTACCTGCGGGCACTACTGGATGCCCATCTGCAGGTGAGCTACCAAGGGGGATCTTTGATGTCCAGAAACAAATGTAAAAACAGGAGGTAACAGAGGAGGTACATACTTCTGTCTCCAAATGGTTTTTGACCAGAAAATACAATTTCCTTGAATTAAGCAAGTGCACAGTATTTACTTACTTTGATACAGGTACAAGAGCCTGATCTTGACCTTGCACCTGAAATGGCATCAAATGAAACTTGCTTGTAACTTTTTTGTGCCAGCAAGAGATGGAGACACCTTTTAAACCCTGAATTTTTTCTTCTTTTTTTCTTGCTCAACCGCAGCACCTTCCTCATGTCCATGCAGGTGTATGTTTGCAGTAGTATTTTTGATGATATGAGTTATTTTGTCAAACTAGTTTTGCTTTTGGGAAACATTCTGGCAAAGGTCTGAAAAAAACAGGTATAAACAGATCAGCTGTGAACAGTGAATTAAAGGAAAGTTTAACAAGGCTCTAATGGCCTCTTATGGAGGTTAGCTGTGGTCCACAAAAAGCCAGCAGTCACAAGAAAAATACAAGTATAAGAAGATGCTGTATGGCAAGATAAGTATGGCAAGAACCATCCAAAATCCTGAAGTTTTGCTCTGCTGGAAAGAGAGACCAGCAGGTAGAGCTGCTTCTGGAGAATAAAGCAGTGAGGGAATACTGGGCAAAACCCTGCCAGCACAGCATGCCAAGGGTCAGATGAAGCTGTTAGACAGCAAGTGGGTGCTCACAGATACCCACAGATATTGGAGGCTCCACCTTCACATTTTTCAGGCTTCTCAGAACTTTGCAAGTTCCCTCTTTCCCCTTCCACCTCTTCACTCCAGCTCTTCACTGTGCCAGGCTGTGTGGGAACCATGGGGCCAGAGGAAGGTGGAGATGAATTACAATGGATTTGTGAAGAGAATTGCCAGGATGAGGCACTGGACAGAAATGTTTGCTTGGAAAGATATTGAGTGTCTGGTCAGGGTGGGCCTCCAAGAACTGAGAGAGAGGTGGGAGGAAGCAGCTGCAAAGGGCCTTTGCCGTGAGAACAAGGATCTTGTGAGGTAGTGTAGCCTTAAAGAAAAAAAAAGTAAGCAACACTTGATGTGCAAAGCTCTTAAAGGGATGTTTGGTATGGTCAGAGGAGAATGTCATTTTCAGCTGAATCAACTGTGAGACTAAAGTAAAGGAGTTTGCAGGAAGTTGGGGTGTGACCAGAACCATCATTCCAGTTTGGCTGAAGAGGGAATGGTTGTGATTCACTGATGGTGTAAAATAACATAAACAAAAAATGTTCAGAACTAAACCCTGAAATAAACACAACATCCAAGAGCAAGGCAGAACTTAAGGAGAAGCAGCTCTGCCCTACTTCAGTATCAGGTGAGTGCTGGGGGAGATTGGGCAAATAGGAATTTGGGTAGAAGTAATAGGTTTGGAAAGAGGCAGCTTTGCACCTGAGCTCAGCTGGTGTTTGCAAAGAGACCAAAGACCTGTGATGCTGCAGGAGTCCAGGCTCCAGCATTCCCCAGGAGCTCTGTGGGAGTGTCAGGGCTGGGGCTGGTGGCAGTGGCTGTGCAGGGGACTGGGACAAGGACCCCGAGGAAGGGAACATCAGCTCAACCATGAAATCACAGGAGAGCGTGACAGGGTGTGAAGGCGATGGGCTTTAGTCCCTAAAGTGGGCAAAGGAGTTGAGGAGATGAAAAAACTGACATAAGTCAGTGTCTGTGAGAGTAAAATGAGGAGCAGGTAAGGTGACATCATGGGTTTGCCACTTTTCTTTTGGAGGAGATGCAGGGCAGTGAGCAGGAACACTGAGTATTTGAGGACTTGGCTGTGGCTCTGGGAGCGAGTTCTGCTGGATCCTGACTGGAGTCACAGGCTGAGAAAACAAGTTCATCTGAGTTTTAAAAAATATCTACTCCCTCGAACCCCTAAAGGTTCGCCTTATGGCTGAAGTTTAAGGAAGAATAATAGGAATAATATCTTAGGAATAGTATCTTCCTTACCAGAGAGGCCTCAGTTTGTGTTATGGGTACAGAGGGCTTTGCCACAAGGTCAAGCATTCCTTCCAGTAACCTCTCTATGCTTGAGGCAAGCATAGACACTGTGCTTGCAGCAGTGCTGGGCATTGCCCTGAGTGCTCCAGGAACATAGTGTTTAGTGTAACAGATATACAGGCATCCTATTTTTGGGCTCTTAGGTGTCCAAATGCACTCTGGTTTTTCCACACCCCATCCCTCCATGCTGTGCTGTGGGCCCCAACAAACCTGCAGCAGTCAAATGTTTGTGAGAGCCTCATCTGCTTGTTTGGTATTTTACCTTGAACCACCTACCCTGAAACATCACTTAATTCTGCTCTCCCACTAGAGAGCCACCAACACTGGCATGTCCCTTCCACTGTTCTCTCTGCCTCCTGAAAAAGGGTTTTTCCTCGCTGTGTTCAGCACCTTCCTGTCTCAAAGTGACTTGAGGGGGGCAGAGAAAGGTAAAGCCAAATGCACAAACAAAGATTTTTCCTCATCAGGATTTTTCCTAAGCAGCTTCTGTGATGCCACAACCAAGCTGCTCAGTCAATAGCCTTTATATTTGTTTTCCCATAATGAAGGCCAAAGATTAATTTATCTGGATGTCCATTCCACCTTGCAACACAGCCTTGTGTTATACTTGATAACATGTAGAGCTATTTTAATACAGCTTAATTTGATTGCGATCTTTAGTTAATATCCTTTTGATTTTTTCTTCTAACCTGTGTTCCTGAAATTTACAAGTATAAAATCGTAGGAGAAATGGTATCTGACTTCTGATCCACTTTGTTAATAAGCTGATTACAAGTATTTAAAGTTATCTCCTCTTCTCCAGATGCAACAGAACAAATGACCTCTAAACACCATTAGTCTTGCCAACAAGTTTCAGAGCTCTTGCTGGAAATAAACAATGTCAAAATACAGAGGGAGACCTTGATCCTGCAAGCTGAACGATTGTGCAATTCCAGCTGAGCTCAGTGGAGCCCTATCAAGGCATAGATTTCCAGTCCTGCAGTTCCATCAAATGTGCAAGATTTCACTTGGAGAAACTGCCAATAATGTGGGTATTTTGCAGGAAATATTAGGTTTTTTTCATATTTTATTTTATGATTTTTCTGTGAGTACCATGGGTCGGTTGTTCCCTCTGCTGGGGTTAGAGGCAGCACAGCCCAGTGCTCAGCCCAAGGGTAACAAATGTGCTGCTGCTGCCCATCCTTGCCTCTTCCCTCTGATCCCTCACACCTTTATCCTTATTTTTATCTCCTGAGTTTTGCACAGGAACAACCCCTTTGTGTATTTGGGTGAGGCTGGTGAGCAGCAGCTTCCTTTGCAGGCACTTTGCCTCTGTGGGAGCAGGGCTGTGCTTATCTGTGCTCCCATGGCAGGGAAGAGTGGCATCTCTCCTGGAGGTGACCTCCAGCAGTCAGTGCAAATGTGGGTCAGCCCAGATCTGGGGACTGGGACATGCAAACCTGGTTGGGATCCTCCTCTGAGGACCTCTGGAGTCACAGTTAGAAGATGAATGAGAATGTGGGGGTTTTAGCACCCAAGTGCTGGGAGGGAGGGAGGGAAGGGGCTTGTCCCTTGTTTTTCAGGTCCACAAGTTATCAGTGACTTGCCAGACTTGTAGGTGAGCTCTGGCTACCAGGGAGCTGCAGGCACTGGGACAATGTTATGTGGTTCCTGAGTGATTGCCCCTTGGAAATGTGTTGGGAATAACTCTTGTCCAAGGGTTTTCCACAGCAAAGGTGCTCTGTGCCAAGAGTGCTGCTCCAGGGCTGCACCATTTTTCCCTGTAAGGGAGCCTACCTCTTCCCTGGGACTGGTTTTATACTGGTGTTCCTCTATTAACAACAGCTGCTTTGCATGAGGCATCTGAGAGCAGAGACAGATTCTTTTTCTTTTTGGAAGAAAAGTAATCTTTTCTGCTCCATTAGTAATGTCTCTGCATGGACTTTCCTGCTTGTGTGGTCCTAGGCCCTTTCAATGTAAAAATTCAGGAGTCAGCATACACTTAAAAGACATTAAATGAGGACATCTCTGACACTGCCCCTAGAGCTCCATAATTCAACAAACAATTTGCCAGAATGAATTCTTCATTTTTGTTGTGTTCCATTTCTTTCCCATTTAACTGGTTTTCAAACTATAAATCAGCACCAAGCTCTGTAAAAACTTGTGGCAAGAGTGAAAGAAATGTTCTGGCTGTTTAAGGGCAGCAGGTATGGGCTGGATTTGTGCCAGAACATGGTGTTTGCCAGTGGCAGCCAAACCATAGCCAAACCCGTGTCAAAGACTTGCTGCCAAACCATTTGTGGGCACGTTTGGGATGGGCACATTTGGGACAGGAACATTTGGGACAGGCACGTTTGGGACGGGCACATTTGGGACCACCAGCTCCAGCCACCCTCCCACTCTTCCTGGAGCCTCTGTCTTAGGGCTGGGGAGAGCAATTTCAGTGTTCACAGGACAGGTGCTCTCACCTCGCAGCTCTACACAAGTCCTGCTCTCTTGCTAATGCTCCTACCTTTGTTTTCCTCGTTTTCTGTCAGAAATTTCTTATCGTGTGTGTTTACCAAAAACTGTGCCTGAGTGAGCAGAGCTGCTGGTCCCAGGTATTTCCCAGGGAGGAGGGTTTGGACACACGGGGATGTGTTGTTAGGAATAAATGCCAGCAGAGGGCACACCAAGATATGCAGAGAGGAAAAAAATAAAATTGGGTCTCCGTTTTGTCTGAGGAGTTAAGCGAAACTCTGCTGGTTCATAATTCATGTGCCTGTAGGACATTGTAAAGGAATATAATTGATCTTTTAGGGCAGTGGTGGTATTTTGCTTTGCAAAAGCAATCAGCAAAATTTCTTAAAACATCTATGAATGTAACATGATTTCAGATGTGCTGATGGAAAGAAAAGAGGCTCCTTTCCCCTGGCTCACCCAGTCCCCTTCCATTAACCTTTTCCCCACCACATTTAGAGGCAACAATGCAAGCACAGTTTTGCTGTTTTAAAGCCTCAAAAGCATTTTTGATTTTTAATAATTACATCTCTTATTTTGCTATTTTTTTTAAATTTCTTGTTTCTGTTGCATTTCAGGGCTATATTTATACTGCTTTGTGGTGGGCATTGTTTTCCAGCTTCGAGCTGTCTGGGTGGGACTGTGCATGTGGAAATCTCCCAGATGTGAATCCTCCTGGGGAACAGAACATCCTCAGGCCTTTGTCCAGCAGCAGCTGCTACCAGCTACCCAGCACCAATAAACTGCAAAGGAAATATTGATGCCATCCATTGGTACCCTGCCTTAAGGACCCTGTGGAAAGTCACTGAGCCCAGGCTGTCCCTGCCCTCTCAGCCCAGGGGCTCTAGGCTGATGTTTGCTGATGGGACAAGGAAGGGGTGGTGGTGTGATCTCCATGGCCCAGATCAACCCAGGTGCAAGGCAGCTGATGAGGGTGGAGAGAGAATAAAAAGCCTGCAGCACTTAAAAAAGAAAACTGTAAGCTTATTCTCTCAAGTTTTTAAAGGCAATAAAGTATTTTAGCTAATCAGGTAAATTGTATATTCAAAGTCTCCTACACTTTTGTTGCTCATAAATTAGGAACACAACTCTCATTTTGGAGCAGGTGGATACAGGGAGGTTGATTGTTACTTGCACCAAGCTGACACCAGTCTGGAGAAGCTGCATTGCCTGGGGCCATGCTGCAAACCCAGGGGAGGGCCAGGCTCGGAGCTCCCTGCTCAGTCCCTGCTCACCAGGGCTGAACAGTGGCAGTGCCATGGTGGCAGTGCCAGCCCTGCCTGACAACAGGATCAGCAATCCCTGCCAGAGTGCACAGGTGGTACCTGCAGCCCCCCTGAGGTGCCCAAATGCAGGAAGCTGAACCCACCAGTGGATGGCCAGGGCAGCCCCTTGCCAGCTGCCCCTGTCTGGTGGGGTGGAGTTCACTGAGAGCTTTCCTAAGGGAGAACAAATCATGTAAAAAATTCAAATTCTCTCAAGAGAGTGAGAGCCCTCCACCAGAAAAGCCAGGTGTGCTCAGATGGACACCTGGAATCAGCTGGAGGCAGCTGGTACAGCCCTTTTGGGGGCTGGCAGCTCCAAAACCTCTGCTGGCTCTTTTTGACTGACATGGGCCTGAACTGAGGACTTTATTGCAGGAGTAAATAGGTAAAGCAGCCTGTGTGTAGCATCCACCTAAGCATGGTGGGTGCTGGTGATACAAAATACACTGACTTAGGTTTTTCAGGAATTTTTTAATTGTCACAAGCCCATGGGTGAAAGCAGCTCAAGGTGCTTGTCATTATTCATTAAGGATTTCCCTCAAGACCAGTGTAAAGTCTTTTCTGTCTTTTAAAGCAATATTTCTTTGAGAAATACTTTGCCATCCAAAACTACCTGTTGTAGTTAAGGTTGACCAACATAGTTTGCAAATACATCAAGTAATTTCTACCCTTGGAAAGTTGCACTGCTTTGAAGGATTGTGTTTTTACAAAGTACTTAAGCAGCTTTTGGTCCTTTTACCTAAGCAGCAAAAAGACTCCCAAATAAAACAAGGTTGAAGTTAACAAAAACATCTTTTTCAATCCAGTCAGTTCTTTTTTTTCTCTTCCAGAAAGAAAGTAATCTGACAAATATATTTGGATAGTTTAAAATGCCTGTAAAAGGAATGCATAGGTGAAAGGCATCATGCACTTTATGAGAAGATTTCTTCAGATACAATAATATTTCCAATACTGCCTTTGGTGTCTGATCAATCTCCCAATATATGCCTTCAGCTGAATTACAAGAAGTACAGAAAATGCTCAAAAAGCTTGCTTTGTTTGGCCAAAACATGTATAAACTCTCCTAGAGAAGTGGTGGAGCAATAAATAAACATGTTTAACACCTAAGGCACTGGTACCCTCCGTGGACTCCAAGAGTTCATTAAACCTTGCCCTGTAAACTTATGGACCAATTTTGTCTCATGCTGTCTGCTCTGCCAAGTTCTTGCTCTGTAATTCCCTAAACAGGATAAACTCCTAAACATTCAGCCAGCAGCCAGAAGAGCAGCAGCTGAGTGTAACCAGCAGTCCCCACCACCTCCATCACTGCTGTGCCTGCAGCTTGCTTCCATCCCTGCTTTCCAGCTTGCTTCCATCCCTGCTTTCCATGATCCCTGCCATCACTGGAGCACGGGGAGCAGCCTGTGCTGCTGCCTGAGCTTTCTGCCAGGCACTCCCTGTGTGCCCCAGGCCATCCCTGCTGCCAGGCTGCTCTGCCCTGGTGCTGGGCACCTGGGATCTGCTTGGAATGAGGGGCTGTGCCTGTGCTGTGCTGACAGAAAATTCATCTCAGCTCTCTCCCTCCAAAAAGGAGGTGTGATAGGAAGAGGTGCCTGCACCCAGCTTACACCAAATGTGGGGCTTGTGGATGGCAAATGCCACAGGGGATAAATTCCCACATACACTGCAGAGATATGTATGTGAAGTTGTAAGTTGGAATGCTGTTCCCAAAGAGGGAGGAAGGGAAGCCTTTATGAGACATTTGAAAAGTAACAAGGTTTAATTAAAAAGCCTGTTGTATTCTCATGTCTCTTCCCATTATAGCAAAGAATCCAAAAAAGTGCCAATTCTGAAGTGGTGGAGGCTACTGTGGTTTTTCCAGCATAGGAGAAAGGTTAAAGAAGCAAAGTATCTACCTATAATTGTTTTATTTTTTTCATCCTTCATAGACTTTTCTCCTCTGTGAGCTGGATCTGTGTTTATCACAACTTAGTCCCAGACTGAGTGGAAGCCACTACATGCTATTAACCTAAGATATCCCATATTCTTTACAGATTACAGATCTCTGAAAACAGAACTTAGAAAACTTGGAATACAATTATTAGGCCTATTTTATGAACCTATGGCTGGCAAATCATGCAAGATCCTAGAAAGAGAAAATATAAGTTAGTAGTTCATAAGCCGACACTTGTAACTAGCTTTTCAGCCCTCAGAAGGTCACACTTTCAAGTCCAGTGGCTGGTTCCCAAGGGGGAGGCATGAGGGGCTGTTCTAGAATGTAACCTGCATTCTTGCCTGCCCTGGACACCAGGTGAGGGTTTAAATGGAGACCCAGCTCGTGCTAGAGAGGCCTGAGCTGAGCAGGAGCCAGCCATTCCCCTTCCAGGTTTCAGGCAGAGAAGAGGGGATGGGCAATACTTGGTGCTGAGGGTGGGCAACAATTTGATGTTTTGTTTTACAAGGATGATGCTGTTTGAAACAGTCCAACTTTGCTGCTGGGTGGAGGGAGGTGGGAACCAGGCAGTGTTGTCAGGGCTGGGGAGGGTGGCCAGAGGCACAGGGTGTATGTCCTTCTTTGGCTGCCCATCTCTAAATCCTTTCTGGACATTGGTCTATTATAAAAAAGTGTCTGCACCTTTTCTGCTCCCTCTACTGTGTTTGCAAAGGTGGTGCTCACTGGAGCCCTTCTGGTGGCTGTGTAAGAGGGGAGCAGCCTGGTCCTGCCACCCCTGGCTGATCAGAGATGGCTGGGTTTGGTGCCAGGAGCTGGTGCTGAATCATTTGGGATTTGAATGCTTCCTATTGCCATCAACACCAGGCTCCAGTAATGTCAGTAACAAAAGCTGCACAAAATGTAGAAATATTTGTGTTTGTCACTAGGTGCTGAAGATAAATTATATCTTAACAATTACTAGCATGTTGAAAAAAGGATGTCCTGTGCCCTATAGCTTCTATGCCTAGGAGCCATAAACTAACTAGTTAAGCTTGCAGTCAGCTGCACTTTGTGTAACTCTAAATAAATTTTTAGGCTAAACTGGGAATCATCTCCTGAAAGTCTTTCTTACCCGTGCCATGGAGAGGTCTGGGTTGGCAGTGCTGCAGTTTCAGTACAGAGACAGTGACCAGGGGCACTGTGAATGCACCAGTGGCACTGGAATGAGCCCTTGACTGTGCTCTGGATATTGTGCACTCTTCAGAATTTTGCAGTAGTTATTTTTGAGCTGATATACATTTTCAGTAAATCTCAAATAGCTGGAATAAATATATATGGAGTTCTAGTAAATGGTTAATACAAATTATATGTTCCTACAGAGAAAGAATGATAACAAGTGCAGTAATTATGACTGACAAACTGCATGGGCACAGTAGAATTGCAGTCATGAATTTTGCTTTTGATTGATACCAAGAACACACAGTTGTTAGAAATTAATAATAATAGCACTGAAATATGCATCATCCCAAGCAGTAATATAACTTTGTGTACTTGTGTGTCAAATTTAAGTGTCTGTCTTGAAGTATGTAATTATTAAAGAAGCATCAACTTTGGTCTGCAGAGATCAAGCATGAATATTGGGTATATTTTGAAAAAGTGTTCAGCAATCTATTTTAAACTGGGCACCTTATTTAGTAAATTAATAAATATAAACGAATTATTTTTTCAAATCACTTCTCCAAAATGTTCTTTCCCCAGTTTTTGAGCTTCAAAACTTCTGGTGCAGCATCTCATCCTACAGTGATAACATGATGGCAAGGAGACCCTCTCAGAGCCCAGAGGCTCTGAAGTTCACAGCTTGGCTTTTCCATGTGTGCTGTCCAGGAGCTGGTGCAGGGCCAGCAGAGCTCTGCCCAGCCCATGGCCAGCACCCATGGCCTGTCAAGGTGACAGGCTCTGCCTCAGCTTCCCCTCTTGTGGGTCTCAAGCCAGTGGTCACATGGGGGAAAGGTTTAGACCACTGCTCCTGAGAGCTTTCTCTGGGCAGGCAGCCTGTTTTCTGCCCCTAAATATTTCTGGTTTTGTGCCTTCTGCACTCCTACCTTGAGTGAACTGGGTGTTCCCTTCTTTCTTAGTCCTTCTCAGCCCCAGCCCCATTTCCACAGGTGGTTTCCACCCCAGAGTCAATGGGCAGGTGGTGTGACTTGTTGGCCCAGCACATTTTGGAACTGATTTTGTACTGGGTCTTTGTTTCAAGGCTCTTTTGGAGAAGTTGCTGTTGCTAATTGATCTTGTGGAGGGCCAAGCTCACTCTTGGTCTTTAATGGTCAATAGCATTTGATCAATTTTGTACTGATTAGTGTTGGTCATTCCTGGCTTAAAAAGGGTAACTTCTGTCTGAATCACTAATGTGTTGGGGCTGTAAAATCTCTTTTAGCACATTAGCACTGTTTTGCACTGTGATATTTGGTGGATGAATGTCTGTCTTATCTATAACCTATTTTCTCCAAGCTCAGCCCAGAAAAGCAGTGTATTCCACTCTCCCTGGGAATATTGCAGCATACCTTCATTTTCAGTCCTAACCACATTTAGACATAGTGCTGCTGTTTTAAATTGGGGTAATGAAATCTTGACAAGTGGTTTGGACAAACACAACACAAGCAATAACAGAAGCTTTAATAAAATGAAAGGATTTCCAGGGAATACCTTCATTTCTTCCATCCTCCAATTTAATTCTTTTTGAGAATAATCAGACCATAACATAAGACTAAATTCAAGAGATGAAGTTCAGCTGGAGAGGAAATAATGTCCATAAAATGTTTTCAAGGGTTGTTCATTTGTTTGAAATGAGTTCTGTGAGTCGGATTGATGTGCCTTAAATACTTTATAAGCAAAAATACGTGGCACTTGAAGTACATTTTCACCTGGGGATATCAGGGCATTTTACAGCAAGGGGGAAGAATAACTGATGGTACTGCCTGTTGCCAGCTAAGAGCAGGTGGCTGAGTCTTTCAAGGCAGCTCCTCCAGACTGATTCCTGTGGGGATTGGGATGTCCATCCCATGAGCTGTGGATGCACCCGATGGACACATCAGCCTTCCCTGTCCTCCTCCCCACTGTGAGCTCCCACTGCAGCTTGGATCCATGATAAGGGAAAAGTACAAAGGTTTTGTGGTGTCTTTTAGGGCATTTGGCTGGAGAATCAGAGGTGCTGTGTCAAAATAACAACTGGCTCATTAAGGAAATCTCAGTCAGAGTGAGCTCCAGTCCAGATGATCCAGGTAACCTCCATGCAGGTCCAGAGAAACTCCAGGGGTCTCCCTTCCTACCCTGGGGCATGGTGAATGAATGGCAACTGCTCTGCACCTCCAGGGCCACACTGTTGTCAAACCTCTGCTCTGAAGGCATGTGCTCCTCCCCTGCCTTGGTCTCTGGTAACCCTGGTGAGAGCCACAGGGGCATGTCTGTGTCACTTTTATTCAGCAGAGTGGCTATGTGCTGTGACACCAGCAAAACCCCCAAAGATGCAGTGATAACAACTTATCCCATAGAGAACAAGCACAGAGAAAAAAAAAAAAATCCATGTTTCTCCTGCTGCTGGGGAATCCTGAGCATCAGTGGCACACAGGGGAGTGATGGCTGGGGAGGGACTGGGGGCATTGTGCACCACCTTTTATTGTGGGAAAGGATTGAGGATTATTCCATATTTCCTTCTGGCCATTAGCCCACAGGGTGCTGACAGTTCTGCCTGGCTGAGATGGCCAGTTTTGAGCCAGGCCCCAGAGAGGACATTGCACTCCCAGGTGAGAGGTGAATCCCTCCTGGCTGTCTGTGTATCCCACAGCTTCTCCTGGGCACGTCACTTTAGGCAGAGGCTTAGCAAAAGTCAGTCAGGGATGGTGAGACTGTGAGCTTCATTAGTACCTTTTGTGTTCCATTGGACAGTGGGGCAATTAACACAGGGCTCATTACACAGGGATTTTGATCATTTTCTCTGCTTATTCATCATAGTATTTCCTCTGAGAATAGCAGAGACTGTGATTAAGTGCAGGAATAATTCCTGTAGTTTCTTCTTTGAGATTTCCATCACCTTTTTGGGGTCTAATTGTTTTACAGCCTTCATTCCTGGGGTACTTATGGCAGATCTGCACAGAGCCCTGCACATAAACTGTGCTCTTCAGCTTCTGGCTGAGGTTATTTTCTGCCTCCAACACAGACCAGTAGCTCCACTTGGAAAAACCTCTAAGCTACAGCCTCAAGGTCAAGCAAGGTCTAATAAAACATTATGAGAACCACAAAACAAATCAGAGTGAGCCCAAGGGGATAGCTGCTTTGGTCCTGATCCTTAAGATTAATGTAAAAACATTGTAGGATGTCTATATTAGGCTAAGACCCTTCCCATTACCCCAATGTTTGTTATTGACAGCAGAAGATGGATGCCCTCAGAGAAGAGAGTAGGAACAGGGCAAGCAGACAGTGATGCCTCTCAGCCATACCATCCCAGGCTCCAGCAGCAGGACCTTCCTGAGATGTTTACAACCTCTTTATATTTCACAGCTTTAGACAGAATTCTCCTACACTAATTTGTTCAATACATACATCACGAGAGGAGTAATCCACAGTTCTTTCTGAGGCCAGGAGAGTGATGTGCAATATTCAGTTCTGCAAGGAAAAATATGATGTTCTGCCCACAGTTCCAGCCTGCAGGCTGGGCCCATTTCCATGACTGTTACTGGGTGGGATTGGTGTGGATCACTGCCCTGTCTGTCCTGGAGCTGCTGTTTGCCTTTGTCCCCATCTTCCTCCCCCATCAGTTTCCACTTGACTGCAGAATCTCACTTCTCAGAAGCTAGACCTACTCTGCTGGAAATTTTGGACATGGAGACATAGGTTGCCTTTGTCCAAGATGTGCCTGTGGAATACTCTAAACACAACAAAGAGGGACGCACCCAGAAGAGAAAAGAACATTGGATAGCTTTAATTTTTGGGCAACTAGCTCTCCTGTGCCTATAAAATCCTCTCACTGTGATGTCAGTGGGTGCTGTTGCAAACCCCCAGCTGTCATACACCACACAGGACTGTGACTCTGCAAAGGGTGGTTTTGAAAATCTGAAGAGGGAAATTGCATAGGAAATTTGTAAATACTTTTCTGTTGGAAAGCTGGCTTTTAAGATATATAGGTACTCTGTAGGATTTTAAAATCTGAGGAAATGCAAAGACTTTTATTTCCAAGTGGCAGGATAATATCAGAGACAAAATATTGTGTTCATTAAAATATGGGGGAGGAAAATTTGAGAGCAGTTTTCAACAGCTTTGACCAAAAATCAGTCTTGGGTTCCTAAGTCACTTAATCTTTACCTCTATTTCAAAGTATTGACAGCAGTTATTGTGTAGCTGAAGGTCTGCACTGAAGAGATATGGGTCATTCCTGCTAAAATCCATGCAATTATTGAAGTTTTCAAACATTCAGAATAAATTAAATGAGTAACTCCTGAATATTCGCACACAGAATCCTTTCTTTTTTAGGAGACTGGAAATGCACTTTGTCCCCTTTTTAATGAGTATGTTAACAAATCAGGTTTCCCATTATTTGATTAACATGGGCACTAATATATTCTGCCTATGCAGCTGATGCAAAGAGGAATGCTGAGCCCAGTCAGCTCAGCACTGGAAGAAGCAAAGATTTAATTTCCTCTTCCTGCTCAGCACCAAGCTGATACAAAGGACTCTCAGTGAGAAAAATAATTGTGCTTAGGGCTTGGCATATGGAGGCACAGGGTGTAGAGTGTGCAAACATCCCAGCTGGTGGGAGATGTTAATGCCTGGAGAGGATCCAGCTTTCCAGCCTCATCCCTGCTGAGAGCAGCCACCACCTTGCCTGCAGAGCTTTGCTTCACCACTCTCCTGCACCTGGCTTGGACTCGTGAGCAGAGCCCCTGGAACACCCCCCAGCCCACTCTCTGGGATGGCTGCTCCTGGCTCAGCAGGAGGGACCAGCAGTGCCCCTGGGGTGGCACCATCTCCTCAGCCCCACAGGAACAGGAGCAGGCTCCAGAGGGACAGCCAGGACCCAACTGTGCATGTTCAACAGCCCAGGAAAGGTCCTCAAATGCTGGCCCTGCTCTGGGGCAGACCTCTGCTAGTGTCTGCCTGTGAGCTCTGCCCTGTTATGTATGGTCTCCTCGAGCCAGGTCTCACAAGCTCTTGGAGATCTGTATCACACCCAAGATAGCTCAGCTACCTTAGAAGGCATAAAATCAGCAGGATGGCTTCTGTGGTAGTGTTGGAAATAGAAAAGTTTTAATAAAAGGCAAAATAACAAAACTCTTTACAGAGAAACCCGAGCCAGGTGCAAGAGGTTCTTGCTCCTGGTAAAACACCCCAAAAAAGAGATTTGTTCCTTTGTTCTCTTCTGTTTCTAGTAATTTGCTCAGGCAGAACCTTTTGGCTCCTGTCCATTTAGCTATCCTTAAGTTTGAGGTGAAGTCCCCAAGGTCCCATGAAGTATCTTTTTACCTAATTGAGGAAAGAAACTTCTGGGCTTTTTTTTTTTAAGGAGACAAAAGATAGTTTGGTCACTCCATCAACAGGGAGCACATTCCAACACCCTGGGCCTGTGTGTGGTGTGGAGACTCCTGGGAGTGTTGAGATTCTGATGAACCAGCAGTTTCTATTTTGAAAAATATTTGTTTCAGTAAATGTTTCCTGGCTGGTGCTGCTGGAGTATTTTTGTCTGTGCTAACAGTATCATATTGCTGGGAGGGAAAGCTCATTCCACCTAATTGTACTAAGTGTGTGGTGATGGAGATGGGAACCTAATTATCTTCATCAAATTGATTTCATTTTGGTTACCACATGGCTATTAGAGGAATGACAATAAATTTTGGTCTCTTTGATCAGGACTGGAGTTTAACCAACATTTCTAAAGTCATTAATGTGTTATGCCTCCCCCAGGCTAATGATTTGATTACCATGTAAATGTACTGAAGCCAAACACTTCAGCTATACATTATGGATGATGGATAGAAAGTTTTGAGAAAATACATGGTGTACTAAATACACTGGAAACACAGAGGATGTCAGAGAGCTACTGGCAGGCAGGGAGAGACAGAGAACTGTAGAATCACAAAAGACCTCAAGCTGGAATTGTCCCATAAGGATCACAAAGTCCAGCTCCCTGCTTCTTGCAGGGCTGCCTAAAATTAAACCATATGAGTGAGAGCATCATCCAAAATATTGATGAAAAACTGCACAGGTGCCTCTTTGTAACTTATCTCTTCTCATGACTAAACCCTTGCACTGTAGGGCTGTTAATCCCTCTGTGAGATCAGAGCAAGCTGTCTCAGCCCCTCAGGCCCACAGTGGTGCTGTTAGCAGATGTAGGAGCCAAGTACAACCAGAAGCTTTATTTTAGATCAGTCCTGAGCCTAGAAGTGTTGAGGAACCATTGAGAGTCAAGACCAGCTCCCACCACCTTGGATGCTCCCCCATGGCTTGCCTGTGTGGTGGGAATGAAGTGCTGAACTGCCACTGGGCAGAAACTGGAACATGCCAGTCTTAGCTTTGTTCTCATGCACCTATATATACAGTTATATAATGCCATGAAACTCTGTGGGATTTTATCTTTGTGGGGTTGTCATGGCTGTCATTTCTTCTCAAACCACAACAGGGGTTTTAGTATTTTTTTTTCTGATATGCCAAAAAATATGGGTTATAGCATGATAATATTTGTGCCTATTACAAGGTATGTGTATGTATCATATGTTGATAATCCAATTGTTATTAGTGTGCTGTAGCTATCACATAACAAAACACAATATGACAAATTAATAAATCTTACAGTTAAATATTCAACTATGTATTTTAATATGTTTAATCTTAAACCCTTTCTGGCTTGCTGCCATCCTTCTTTTTCTTTCCCAGGTCAATTTCTGTTGGAAGGAAGTACTTTAGTGCTTTAGCTCAAGAAACTGAGGCCAGCAGTTCAAATGATCCAATGTGTTCTTGCCACCAGGCTGAGTCAGACATTGTGCTTCTCATAGGATTTTGTCTAAAACTGCTGCAAAACCAGGATTCCACAGCCTTCCCTGGCAACTGATTCCTCAGGGCAATTAAAGGAATGATGGTACTTGAGCTGATCCAGAGCATTGCTCACCATCTATGGCTCACCAGGGCAGAGCCCTTCTCCTCACCAGGTTCCCCACTGGTGGCTCAGGAAGGCTTATGGAGGAGGAAGGTGCTTGCCCCAAGGGTGCATGGCCTGTCAGAGGCACTTCTCACCTGCAGGACTTTGCTGTGGCCACCTTGGCACTCTGTGCCTCAGTTTCCCATCAGGAAGGGACCAGTACTGTTCATGACTCTGGTAAGGACATTGGATGTACTACAGCTAAATTGGGTCTATTTGGAACAACAAACATGGGTTATTGCAGTGTTATTTGTAAGTGGTTTTCAGCTGTGTGTGTTCATGGGGAGGCTCAGGTGGATGCTCTGAGTGTAGACAGAAGGGGCAAGGGGGCCTGTGCTTGCAGTGTCACCATCACTGCACTGGGTGGTCCCTTCACCTGCCTGCCTTCCTTTTAGCCCCCTCCACATGTTGTCTACTCTGAAAGCACATCCCAGGATAAAAGAGAAGCAAAAGGGCACCAGGTGTTCAGCAGGATCAACTTTCCTGCTCTGCATCACTGGGCACCTGCCTGGACTCCAGTGTCAGGGATTTGGGGGCATGTACATTTTACAGAGGCAATGCTGGCTCAAGTAGGTAAAACTAGTGCTTAAACATCAGGACATACAGACCTGCATCCCCTTTTCTGGGCCAGCTGATGGGCCACTGAGCACTGATGTCCTAGTTCAGCACATAGAGTGGAGTACTTCAGCAAAAGTACATAAATATAGGTATAGAAACATGCACATATAAACTTATATACATGCCAAAGCGACCAGCCCATGGGCAGCAGAAGCTCCTTGGAGACAATGAGGGCTTTTCCCTTTGGAAAGCAAACCAGAGGCCAGCCCTGCCAAGCTGGAGGCAGCTGGTTTGTTAGCTCACTTTTCCTGGGCAGCTCCTGCCATTTCCCCTGCTCAGGCTGCTGCTGCCACTGCTTGGGGAGAAGGATGTGAACGACTGAAGGGCTCTCCTCTGTTAATTTATATTAATGAATATAAATTGATGCAGTTTTCTCTGGCTTGCAGATATTAAAGGCCACTATGACTCATAAGCACGATCTATCTTGTCACTGGTGGCAATAACACTTTAATCACCTCTGGTGGAGGCCACCCTTGCAGGGTGAGGAGCTGCCACACGGGGTGGGTGAAGGCAGAGGACCCTGCTCAGCTCTACAGCTGCTGCAGGCATGAGACAGCAGAATGTGGCAACCCAAGTAATTTCCACACCCAGCCCCTGTGCAGCCACCTGTGCCTGTGTGGCCCCTCTGGCAGTGAAAAAGTCAGGTTAGGGGGTAGAAAGTGTCAAACTATGCAACCAGTAATGAGAGTGACAGCTGAACTATTGCAAACCTCCCTGTAAAAGGTGCAGAGAAGTGCTCTGTTTGAGGTGTATTTTTAGCTTGGTTTACTGTTTCTGCATGTGTTGTTCTACATTTATCTATATTAGCAGCAGGCACTTGGCAGTGCTAGCAGGGAACACAAAAGCACCTGACCTCAGTGGCACCACGGCTCTGAAAACAGTTGATTTGGGACATCATTGTGCCTCTTTCTGCCAGGTAAATTTGTAATGAGAGCTGGCAAGGAGAAAGACTCAGCAGTGAAAAACTGAGCACGTTTATGGAAAATTAAGTTGATTTTATGGAGCTGGTCCTGGGACAGAGCTGCTGCACTGCTCTATGGTGGGGGGAACCACTCTGAATTTTCCTTTCTGTCTTCCCTGGAAACTTTGTCTAATCTTACCTGCAGTGACTGAATAGAGCTTTTTTTCCCATGAAAACTGTGGGAAGAATGACAAAGGAGGGGAGAAATTAGCAGCAGGACTATAATATGGCACTCCCTGGCCAATCCCATAACCACTAAAATGCTTCACCAGTTTAATGTCATTTCACAGGGTAATCTTCAGGGCAGCCTTGTCTGGAGACACTCGCAGGCTGATTCGGTGCCCAGTGGTGCAAATCATTGAGTTGCTCTGTGGAAGCACAAGGAGAGGGGGTGATGAAATATTTTCATGTACCTTTATCCTGTGACCTTAACCCCCAAGTGCCTTCATGAACGGAATACTACTCAGTTGCAGCTACTAAGTCCTTTGAAATCCTTTGCATTTAGCTGGCAGATGAACAATCCCATAGTGTAGTGAGCCAAAATAGTTTTTTATGCATTTCAACGATATTTTTGGGATAGTGTTATCTCCACATCCCTCCTTGAGAGAGAAAGGGGTTATTTTCAGAATGATTCAGTCTTCACTTTTGCCACAGTTCTTCAAGAAAGACCAGCAGGTGATGAGCCAAATAGATGTACAATTTAGCTACTTCTGATCTCTGCCTCACCCCTTAAGTAACTGCAAAAGAAGATAAAAGAATATTTTAGGAAAGCTGCACACAGAAAACAGAGGTGAACTTGTACAGCAAATGTTCTAAATAATGAGAAAGGTTCAAGTGTATTTTCCCTTGTTAGAGGGTCGAAGAGGTACTGGGTCAGATGAAAGAAATATATCTGGGAAATGCTGAGCCACCACAAGGAAACTCTACTGCAAAGGCTCAGATGGCAGTGATGTATGCTTTTGGTTTTCCAGTGTGTACAGAAGTGTCAGGGCTAGGAATGAAGATTTGGAACAAACAAAAGATTCACATGGCTTTAATACTCCTAGCTCTCAGGTAGAAACATGAATTTGGTATTTACCTATCTCTTGTTGCCAGTAAGGACCCTTTCAATGTTTTCAACGGCAACAAAGTTATGTTATGAACAAACTTCTTCAACAAACATCCAAACAGATACAGTATATGTTAATTTAGTCAGGCACTAAAACTTATGGCTGGAACAGCTTTTTTTCCAGAATTTGAAAATGTTCACATTAGCTCTAAAACCACATATATATTTTTCTCCTGGGAAGCTGAGAAGCCTCAGAGAACAGGAAAACAGTTCTTATCTCATTTGCTTCTCCTGCATTTTGCTCCTTTGGAATGTGTTTGGAGATGGTTTATTTACAGGAGATTGTTTCATTGGACTCTGGTGTGAGTTGTTTTGACTCTTTGGCCAACTGGGGCCAAGCTGTGTCAGACTCTGGAAAGAGTCAAGAGTTTTCATTATTATCTTTTTAGCAATCAGTAAGTATCTTTTCTGTATTCTATAGTATAGTATAGTATAGTATAGTATAGTATAGTATAGTATAGTATAGTATAGTATACTTTAATATAATACAGTATCATAAAGTAATAAATTGGCCTTCTGAGAACATGGAGTCAGATTCATAATTTCTCCCTGCCACAGGGGGTCCCTGGCAAATACTATATATATATCTATCTGTACTGTATCCGTTTGTTAAAGCCTGGTGGTATTAATACTCAAAAGACATCTTTCTGTGACAAGGAATAGTCACAGGTTTTTACAATGGAGAAACACAAGGTCCTGTGGCTTGCAGATACTGGAATCATGTGCCCATGCACAGACCTCTCAGTGCAGGAGCCTGGATTCCCTCCCTCCAGTGAGGAGAGACCAGACCCTTGAGGAGGAAAGTTCTCCACATCTCTTTGACACAGTTTTAAGTGGCACAAATCATCTTATGGAGACACTTTTCTCTGTGCAGGGAATTTAGGAAATGGATACAAGCTAAACACCTATCCTCCAGGTGGATGAAATGGTTAAGGTAAAAATGATCCTGCAGCAAAGGAGGTTTTTCTTGTGCTGTGAACTCATTGCCTGGAGGGAAAGTGCTCCCTCCTCTGGGGGTCTTCACTTGTTCATCTCTTCCTCGTTTCCGAGGGTAGAATCTAGACAAGAGCCTAAGTCTGCTCTGTTCCTAGGTGAGCATCCCCAAACCAGCTGTGTTATCAAGACTTTTTAGTTCTCTCTCATGCCAAAAGGTTATTAAATTATAATCACAAATAGTTTAGCTTTTTCTGTATATTGTAAAATGATATAAACATGAGACACATCCTCTGCACACAGCTGGCTAATTTTCTGGGGATTACAATTCTTGCCTGTCCCTTTTGCCAGCAGCCTGAGGAGTTTATCAGTTGATAATCCCCCACTGAAACCTAAGATTTAGGAGCAAGTCCCACTGTTCTATGTCATGGTCAGGATTTTAGGAGACTGTGGTGTCAAAGGGATGCTGTTGTTATTCCTGAAAATACTTCTCTTTACCACTGAGACCAGGACATGAACGAGGCATTTGCTTTAGAAAAAAACAATTCACTTTAGAACCCACAGTAGAAATGTGTTGTTTTATAGATCAAATAGTTAGAACTCCTAAGTGAGTAAAACCTCTTAAATTACTTGTTAAAATAAAATTAAATAAAAGCAATAAGTAGCAAATTTCATGCCATGGAAGGGAGGGCTGGGTGTAGTTGGGCTGGTGATGCTGGGAAGGCAGGGAACTGCACCTACATCTCTTCCTTCAGGATGTGTCAAACACACCAACACCTGAGCTTGGCTTTGAGGTTGTGAGAGATGGAGGGCACCAGTCAGTCTGTCAGAAGAGCAGTCAAACCTGACAGCACCTACCGTTCTTCACATGCATATTTCTCTTTGCAGGAGGTATTTTTTGGTAACATTGTGTGTAAAGGAAGGAGCTGTCTCCTCTTCGCTTGGACCATTTAATGGCATTATAGGCTGCAAGACACATGTTCAGGGCTGGAGGAGAATGAACAGGACATTTCCATTTCTGTGGCAGAACAAGGCTTTAATGGTCTGGTGGAAGTAATTCTGTATTGCAAAGGAAGTTGATAAAATAGAACATAAACTTCTCTAATAGAGGATTTAATTACCAGGAAAGCCAGGTCGAATAAAGCATTTGAGCAGAACTATTTCACTGCTGAAAAGGCAATAATTATGAATCCCCCTTTTCCAAGCCATGTCATTTATTCAGGAGGCCTTGGAGTAGTAAGAGGCCATGTGTCTGTATGTCTGCATTTGCTTGTATATCTTTGATTTCTTTGATTTTTCTTTTCTTTTTTTTTTTTTTTTTCCCTCCAAGCAGACTGTCACTATCCTTTAAAAAATCTCAGAATCTACTCAGATTTCCAGCTATCCACATGATCAAGCTGAAACCAGTCAAACTAATCAGGTCTCAGGGCTGGGCAATAGGCACAATGGTAATGAATCAAAAAGCTTTAAAAGCTCTTAGGTAGCTCTTACTTGGTTGCTGTTTCATTCTTCAACACACGAGCATGGCTATCAAGGCCTAACTGCAGCAGAAGGACTTATTTATTTTATTTCAGAAGCAAGCATTCTTTGAAGTCCTCTACTAGTCAATATGTCAACTTGTTCATGTTTTATTCTGTCGTTTTTTTCCAATGTACAGTTGAAAAAGAAATAATTGTGCCTCGTGATGCTGGGGTGTACACTGCAAAGTTTTAAATGAAGTTCAGGTATTTACCCTTTAAACTTAATGAGATTAATTGTGGCATCCATCCCTACAGTTTGCCCTAATGACTGTTTTGTAGTTTGTGCCATGGTGTGTGCCATGGTCAAGCACTAGCAGCTACAGCTCAAGGCAAAAGTCCACCATGGCTGTGATGGAATTGGGTCAGCTCACAGAGACTTTTATTCCACACAAGCAACTTCACCTTGCCAATGCTTTCTTCTCCCTGCTTCACTTTATCCTGCCTCAGTGACATAGATCCTAGCCGAGGAAATGAAATTGCAGGAAAGATTTAGTTTGAAAATAAAGCTATGCATAGCACCTGCTGGGGAAGGAAACCCATGGGGTGGTCTGTGAGGGCCTGGCACTGACTTCTTCAACATGAGCAAACAAAGACCTGTGGGGCCAGTGAGCTGTCAGGCTCAATTTCATCTTGGAACCACATCTTCACAGGGAGATGGACAGGGAAATCTTGTTCTTGAAAATTTTTGCTGTTGGTGTATTCATATTTTCACAGTGGCTGCTGAGAATCTTTGGATGTTTTGGTAACACCAGTGATCTCTATAAGGACTGGCAAAGGGAAATCACCTGGAGGTTAAACATTTGTGGGGATGGTGTTGTTTGGGCTCAGTGTGAGTTTAGTCTGCTGTGGCTGAATACTGGTTGTTCAAAGCAAGAACAATCCAAAGCCACTCCATCAATGAAGCAGAAATCTGCAGAGATGTTGTGACCTTTTCTTCATCATTTGAGTTTTCTTGAGCAGCTTCGTGCAGCAAGTGCCATGCAATGTGGGTTTGAAAAAATATATTAAATGTTATTGAGAAAGATCTTTGAGAGTAACCTGGAAGAATCAAATTAGAGATAAATCCAGTTCACTCTTCTTCCAGGAAAATACTGTGTCCTTTTATGGCTTCATCTACATGAGCAGGCACATCCCTTTCTCAACACAAATGTGTGGCTCCCACAATGCATCACATCCAAACTGACCAAGAAGATATCTGTAGAACTACAGTAGGTGTGTGTGAAAATACATACTAGCATTCTGGAGCACATTCTAATTGATTGATAAGTCGTAGTGAAAATGGTCAATAAACAGTGAAAGAACAATTTTACTTGGCATTTTATTCACTTAACAGAAACATTCACTTATCAGGTATCACTGAAGTGCAATTTACAGAACTTAGCAGCAAATTCACATATGTAAATTCAGATTTATTTTCTTTTGTCATCTTTTTTGTTTCTTTTTTTTTTACAAATATTACAAATGTACATCCATTAGTACAGTATTGCCATTCACTCATGCATGTTATGTACAGAATCTTCACTAAAGAATTACTACTGAGCAATTTTTCCTTTGCTTCAGGAAATGCTGTGTGTAGGTCATGTGTGCTTCTGGGGTGGGCTCCCATCACACTGTTGTTGCACATGATGAGAAGAAGTAGATATTTAAGGTCATACTCAACCCTAGTGCCAGTAGGTGCAACTCCATTGAGATCAGCTGATGCCCACTTGCAGTGTGAACTCAGTTTTGTCCCCACCACTAAACTCATTTTGGCAGCTGAATCCAGGGCCACGTTTATGTATTTCCTGCAATAAAGGATCATTTTATCCTGCCACACTTTTTCATATGTCCTTAAAAATAACCAGGCATGGTGCTTTGTTGTCACAGTAGCTGCAACACCAGCCTGGTGGAATTATAATGCATTAGCTGGGTTGAAATCATGCCATGGCTGGAGGAGGATGGGTGAGGGCAGGGAGCTGTAAGGAAGAGCCATTGAGGTCTCATGTGTGCTAGACAAGGAGTGACTCAGAGAGGAAAAGCAGAAGACATGCTCCCCCCTGCCCTGTGGATCTCTGCAGGAGAAACCTTGTCTTCCTCTCTGGCTGCCCTGTGGTTTCTCTTCCCAGTGGAAACAGCCAGAGCTCTGGGGGTCACCACTGCCACTGTCCCCTGCAGCCTCTCCCACACCTCCAGCTCTGGGCTGGCCCCTGCCTGCAGCCCTCTGGGCATGTCTGCTGCCCAAATCACACTGGAGGTCTGCAGCAACAGCTGTTAGAGGACTGGACCACGTGCAAGTACCTGGAAGCTCCAGAAGGTGCCAAAAGTATTCAAATGTTAATCAGAAGAGCTGTCAAAGTGGTCAAAGTATTGACAAAGTTGTTACCACAAAGTATTTCCATTATTGAAAAGACTCAGTTTTTGGTTGCTTTTTTTTTTTTCTTTTAAGCTATTTCTACTCTAAGGATATTTTTTAAAATATTTTTGGTAGTTAATATGGAATGTATTATTTTGTTGAAAAGGTTTCTGGAAGGGGAGAGCTTTGTTTTACCTAATTTAAAAATTCTAGTTTATCACAATTGTTTTTATACAAGACACTATAGATACATCTTGTAGTTTATAATCTAAAAATAAAATCTCATCAAAATACTGTACCTATTCTATTGTGGGCATCAATAAACAATGTATTTACTGTATATGGCTCTCCAAACATGATAAACCCTATACAAAGAGCATCTATCTTTATTGATAGGAACAGTTTCCCGTGTAAAGGAAATTACATGGAAAAATATGAGCCTTGTGTTGTTTGAAAAGTAACTCAGCTTGACAGTTCTGAGAAAATACCAAGACAATTATCACAAATCAGTAGCAGCATGTTATATACAGATTTAAAGACAATCACAGGAATAAAAAGAAAACAGTAGTTACATACCCGCAAATCCTGTCATCTAAAAACCCAGGAACTTAGAGAAATGTGCAGAGCATTTGAAGGTTGGTTTTGCAGTGGGACTATCAAAGCTCAGTCCTCCCATGACTGTATCTTCTGCATTCTGATGAGGTTTGGGATGGTTCAAAGACGAGATTGTATCAGACCCAGCCCAGTTATGAAGAAAATATTTAAATGTTGGGTGATACTTGTCTCCTTAGTGAAAAACCCCATCTGTTTTTCAGGCTGCAGATGAGCATGAAGAGTAATAATAACACTTGGCATTTACACAGAGCTAGAATCTGAAAGCTCATGCATTGAGTAAGACCTTACCCAAACCTGTGGTTGCCTCTGCTGTGCTTATGTCAATTGGACTGTGTGGAGAGGTAAAACTCACTGCAAGAGTGACAAAATCTGTCTTACGCTGTTGCATACGACCAGAGCATTTTGATCCTGCCAAGTTCCTTAGATGTGAAGCAGTTGTTGTTATCCCCATTTGACAGGTGGAGAAACTGAGGCAGGGAAGAGCCAAGCAATAAATGTGCTCTCTTGTTTGGGGATGTCTTACCTGTGGGTACCCAACCCGGTGATGGCTCAGATGCATGGAGCATCCTGAGCTCACACCCACTTAATTCAGAGCTCTGGGTCATCAGGAGATTGGAGATCTGAGGCTCTGGGTCCTGCTGCATCCTGCCTGACTTTAGGTAGCTTCCTGAAGATGCAGAGCCAGGAGCATGGACACGCTGCTCCTCACTGGCAGCTCCTGCAGAGCTGTGCACCCCTGCAGGCAGCACAGGGGTGACTTGCCCCCTTGACAAGGATCTGCATCCTGGCTGGTCTCTGAAAGGCATGTGAGATTAACTGGGCCAGACAAGTGAAATTTGCAGCATGAAAATTGTGACTAGAGTTGAAGATTTGTTGTGAAGTGGTTTGTCCAAGGTGTCAGAGGGAATAAATGTGAAAACCAAGGGCATCCTGATGCCTGGCTTTGTGCTCAGAGCCAGCAGTGGGAAATTCAGTTTAAAATGCTGCATTTCTTTGAAGTCCAAATTTTTTGTCACAGATTTAGGCAGTTTACAGGATGATTTTTGCATAGAGGTTAGGAACCTTTTTTTGTGGATGATTATGGATGCTCTGAGACCTGCTGTCATGCTGTGTGCCTGGGGTACTTCCATCTCTGCTCACTATTTTCCATTATTCAGTGATGACTTTTGCACTGATTGTGTGAGGGAAAACAAAGGTCTACTTTGGATCAGACAGGTGGCCCACTAACACCTCAAATCAGTAATAATCAACAGCAATAAACAACAAAAAGCAGAATCTTGGTGGGGGTGGCATTATAATTTGGGCAGGTACATTCTTGGGAAGGGATCATGAAAAAGCAGTTTTCTAAAGTTGAGTTCAGTGCATCAGACACATTTCTACTTATGTATTTCCAATACAGGATTAAAAGCAAATATTCCCATGGAGGTTGCTATTAAATCTCAAACTGCTTCAGTTCTCTCCGCTCATTCGTCCTGCCTCGCCTTCTCTCCAGTTGGTTTGATCCAGTTGTGTAGAAAAGGTGTGGAGCGATTCACACAGTTAGTAGGAACTGATCTTGCTCTGGGGGTTTCTTCACCCAGGTGCCCAGGCCAGCTTTTTGAAATGCTTTAAACAGCTGCTGCTTAACAGACTGGTATGTCTGAGCCACCAGCTTTGCCTCGCTGTACACTGATGGCATCTCTCCATGGCTTGGTACTCGTGTGCTCAGCTGCAGAACAAAAATCAGGGAAGGGAAAAAAAAATAGAAAACCCAACCTATGAGCCAAAAGAAACAGGAGGCTTCAGTAGCTGTATAATCTTCCTGTCTACATTTCATAAGCAATCACTGTGCTTTGTGTGTTTGCTTTTGGTTTAGCAACCAAAAAGCCAGGGAAGCAATAAATGCTGGTGACACAGTTTTGAGCCATTGTGAGCAGGAAAGGGGTGAACAGCTCTGCCTTGGAGTGGCATAGGCAGAAGCAAATGTTGGTCTTGGTGTATTCTACAAAGGCAGAATGCTACTTCTCAATTAACATGATTGTTATGGACAAAACTCAAAGAAATCCTTTCTGGAGGTCTTTAAAGCACGTACTCCTTTAAAGAAAGTTTAGCCTGGGAAGTGGAGCAGCTCAGTGCTTCCAAGTAATGCCCAGACACAGAAAAAGAAGGGTTGTCTTCCACACGCTCCCATTTCCCCTCTTTAGTCTGTTATTGCTGGAAATGCTCTGAAACCTTTCCAGGACAGGGCAGAAATCAGGCATCAGGGTTTGTGCTGGTGTGGGAAAACTGAGCGCTCTGTTGGAACCCTGGAGCTACCCACAGCAATACCACACGTGCAGTGCCCCTGGAAGGACATGCAGGAGGGAGCACCCTTTGCCCTGCAGAAAGACTAAACAAATTCCTCTGACCTGCCCAAGACTCTACCATGCCAAGTCTGTAGGGAAAGGCATCCTCAAGGCGAGCCTGATGAGCAAACAGCTCTTGTCCTTGTGTCTACACAGGAGAGATGCTGAGAGGCAGATTAAAGGAGAAGGTGAACATGCAGCCTGCAATGAGCTGCTCCTGTCTGTGTGCCAGCACTCTATGGGGCTGTACTGGCTGGAGATGTACTGGCTCAGTCAGCAAGGGAGGGTGACATTGCCAGCCCGGGTGTCAGCGGGCCACAAGCTGGCCTGGTGGCAGTGGCTTCTCTCTTTGTTCCCTTTGTTCCCCAGAGGTAGAGTGATGACTTTATCAAATCCTTGCTTTGTCAAGGGCAAAGTGCCCTGCTCAGCCACAAGGTCCTCTCTCCTGTCCACTAAAACCTCATCCCTGTTGTGTGCCAGAAGCAACCCAGTTCTCCCAGCCATAGCTCCAGACATGGCCCCAGTTTTGTTCCTGTGAGGACCCCTCTGTTCTGGGGGTGGCAGGAGTGCTTCTTGCCTTTTTTCCTACCTGCTGTGCAGGAAATGGGCTGGGACCTGTGTCACCACACTGTGACCAAGCCCTGGGCACAGAGACCAGTTGGTCTCTTCTGCTCCCCACAAGGCTCAGGGTCACTGCTAGGACAGACCATGGCACTGCCTGCAATGTGATGAGTGCCACCTTCCCCTGTGGTGTCCTGCAGAAGAGAACAACACCATTGGGCTTGTGCTCAAACCTGCCCACCCTGCAGGCTCCTTTGCCTTCCCTATTGACTTTATTGGTGGAATTGTCTCCAACTTCCCTCCCCACCATCACTCTGTCTTGTTTGTTTCCACTCGTTTCCCAGCAGGAAAGAGTTTTTGGCACTTAATAAAACAATCCTTTTCTTGCCTTCATCTCTCACTGTCCACGTGCTGCAGGACAGCTAGTGACAAGGCTCTCAGTGCCCCAGACCCACCTTGCCATGCAGCTTAGCCCAGCGAGTGAAGAACATGTGCTTGCAGAGGCGCGAGGGGCCCCCGCAGCTGCGCTTGCCCGTGGTGGCGTTGATCACCTCCAGCTCCGCGCTCCCCGTGACCCAGTTCACGCTGAACCCGGGAGACTTTCCGGGCTGCCGAGCGCCCGCGTGGCTCACCCCTGCAGGAGAGGGACACCAGTAAGCTCCAGTGCTCAACAGAGTGAGTGCTCAGAGCGCTCAAGAGAGGCTCCAGGGCTCACTCGGAGGCTGCTCCTGGGTTGTGGTGGCACAGGAGACGCCCCCAGTGAACCGCTGGCATCGTGCACTGCACATGCTCTTGTCACCATTGCTAAATGTTACCAGACAAGTGCCTTGGAGACACATAACTTTGCAATTCCTATAGATTTTTCCCACCTAGCCTAAGGAATGCCTTTGGATTGGAGTGTGAGCTGGTGACAGCAGTGTGATGGTTGCTGAGTGAAATCTTTCCCAAAGGCTCCAATGGGATAACATGTTTTTACAAGGAACTAAGCAGTACAGTGCTTTGGCCATGAGTTCTTTCAGGTGAGCTTCCCACAGTCCTGCATATTTATCTGCTATTAATCCCGGGGCCTTTGCTGTGAGGGGATGTCTAGACCCCAGGAGATAAGAAAATGCAAAACAATACACTTCATCATCACAGAGAGAGAGATTATTACATCCAAGTTAATAATGACCTTGCAGACATCACAGACCTGCACAGAACACTCTTGGTCCTCACCTTGTGTCTGCCTGCCAGATTCCAACCCTGTACTGGAGCAACAATTCCTTCAACAGCTAGTTAGTGTCCTAATGGTGATATCTGGGACATATTTAAGTGGAATGCATCATATGTAATTTTAGACAGCTGCATTAATTGTGTTTACAGTCACCTGGGATGACTACATGACCTTAGAGTCATTCACATGGCCAATTTTGGACATCTGAGCCCAATACTGAGCCAATGCCTTCATGGGTGAGATCTCCTTGGCTCTAAATGCAGACCAGGGCTACAAGGTCAGGGATGGGTGTGTACATGAGCTATTTTTAATCAGGTAAATTTTTGTCTCTTTTTAACTATTTAGTCCAGCTCAGCCTTTCCATGACTCCTGTTGCCTTTTCATTTCTTGTAGCTGAAACCAGGGAAGGATTAGTCTTTGCAAGAAAATAAGAGGAATAAAGAAAGTGGTTGGCTTATTTTCCAGCACAGTACAAATGCAAACAAGCGAGCTCTGCCTTGCCCTGCTCATTAGTGCTTTTGCAGCGAAGAATCAACTGTGGGAGCTTCCAAGGCTGAAAAACTCAGAGTGACCTGAAGCACTTTGAATATTTTTGAAAACATGGACCTTGGATAATGTGTCTGGATCCAGTAGTTGTGTCCCTCTCTGCTAATTTGCTGTGTGGGCCACTAGCCTGCAGAGCTGGACCACAAAAACCACTGTGGTGAGCAGCAGGTGGGGACTGTGCTGGTGGGCAGGAGCTGCCTGGCACAGCCACCCCAGCAGAGGCCAGTGCCAGGATTGGGTCTGTGATTCCAAATGGCAGCTCCTGCCTGCAGCAGCTTCAGCAACAGCTCATGGTTTGCACTGCTTCCATTGCTCCTGGGTGGAGGGCAGCAGAGAGAGGACCCTTGCATTATCTGCTGAGAGGGTTTTAAAGAACTTTTGCAGAGAGTGAGAAATACTGATATGGGCTGTTCAGAGAGAAGGAGATTAAAGAAAAGAGATCAAAGCCCCTCCTTTCCAAAGTGCCCTTCTTGGCCAGGATCTCATTTTCAAAACAGATGCACGCCACGAGCATCTGCTGGTGTGAGGCAGAAAGGGAGGAGATGGGAGCTGGTGGGAATGCTGCACCCACAACCCACCACTGAGCTTTCCAAGCTCAATCACTGTTGAGCTTGGAAAGCTCCTGAAAGACACCTTGGAAGAAGTAGAGGGCTGTACAGGGTCTGTCTGGCTGGGATGCTGCCTCTGCAGGCAGCTGCTGCATCCTGCCATGAGCCTCTCAGCACATGAGAAGCGATGCCACTGAGGGACATGCCCCTTCTCTCCCCTGTCCCCTCTGCCCTGGGAGGGAGCTTCTAGAGCCAAATAAGAAAGAAAGATGGCCTTTGAAAGGAAAAAATTATACGGCAAACTCACTTTGTATTGGTGACAAAGCTGGAACTGCAGAAATCATCTCAGTCACCGGGACTGAACTCGCTACCGTGTGTAGAAGAGAATTACAGCTAAGTCATAACCTCACCCAGGATTTGTAAACACATTCATGTTGTATTAATACCTCTTTCAATTTTTTTCCCCCCAGAGATAACAGATCAGTCTGCATCTAAAACTCCAGTTCACCAAGGCAACAGGATTTAAACTGAGAGCTTGAAAATCAGATAGCTCTGCGGCGCTGCTCGAGCGTCCCTATGCAGAACAAGATGCAAACAGATCAAAATCAGCTGTTTGACACTATGCACCACTCTCTGTCAAGATAGCACCCAAAAGCTTAGAGGATTTGAGAGCCAAAAAGCATGATAGCAAACACCCTGCCATGCAAAGTTGCCACAGGACACTAAATAAATGAAAATGTTGTGAAATCCCTGACTAGAGGAAGAGAAGGAAAGGCTGCTCAGAGGCGAGAGCAGGTTGTGGGTGCCCATCAGATGGGGCTGGGAGAGCAGCCCAGGCTGGTCCCAGGGCCTGGAAACCCCTCTGGGCTCCTTTGGCTTTCATGCTTTCTCTTCCCAGCTATCATATGTAAGTAGATGAATTCTATTTATTATTCTACTCTATTTACTTAGGTAAATAAAAGATATTTTCACATCCTTTTCTGAATGCAAAAGAAGAAGTTTTAGAGAAAAAAAGTGAGAGTCATAACAGACTAATACAGAGCATTGATATATTCTCTGATTGTTGATATTTTTGTAATTTAAAACAATTTCTTCCATATTTTTATTTTGACAAATAACTGTTTTGATTTATTTAGATGGTAACACTCAAATGATCTAGGTTACTTTCTCTCATCTATGTAAAACATCCTTCTTAAAACCCCCATAACAAAGAGCACAACAGAAGACAGATTTGAAAGAAAAGTCTTTGCACAAATAATAGGAATTTGAGTACTGTGGGATGTGAACTGAAATCTGTCCTCTTTCTCCTCTCTCTCCCAGCAAAACCTCATAACCCATCAGGACACCCTTTAAAACAGCCTCACTCTTAAGAGGACAAGATATAAAATAGGCATCTCTTCTAAAAATTACACCCAAGAGTAATCTCAGTGGAAGAGTGTAGCTCCATCTGGCTGGGACTGGCAGAAAACTGAGCAGAAAACCTCACTGATTATTTTTCAGTGGAGCCAAGGAGTTAATCTCAGTATACCTCATCACACACCATGACTCTCCTCTCCATTGGAATGCTTGTACTGCTATGATCAAGTGGCAAAATAACTGACACCCTTATAATTTAAGGACTCCTGCAGTCCTGGGCTGGTCTGATGTCCAAGACAAGTGTGGGAGGTGGAGTTGCCTGGCTGAGAGTGTGTAGGTGTGGTCTCTAATGCATTTGGAGAAGCTTTTTCTAGGTGCCCATCTCCTTAGTCACTGGGTATGCTGCTGGCAGGGTTTCCCAGGAAGAAGAATTGTGGCATAAGCCTCAGCAATGTAAATTTTAATCAGCATTGCCTCCCTGGGATTTGTGGAGGGAGGGAAGATTACAAATAATGGTGTTAGTGACAAAAACAATGCAGACAGAGAGAGAGAGACAGAGACAGAGACAGAGATAGAGGGAGAGATTCCTCCCACTGCTGCTCCTGGGCTGAAGAAAACCCACAAACACAACCAAAGAGTGAAGAAATTTCTTATTCCCTTGAGATCTCTGGTAATGACTCTTGGACATACATACACACACACTCTGGCCAAGTATGACCCATTGCTTTTACTCTGCAAGGCCAACCCAGCAAAGCAATAGCTGTTCTGTGGTGAAAACTCTTATAACATCCCTTTTTGTGTTTTCAATCCTTCAACAGTTGAAGTGGGTTTCCATGTACATCCTGCAGACACAAGGAAATTGTGTGTGCCTTTGATTTTAATCTCTGGGTGCACTCACAGTGTGTTAGGGCTGGCACAGGATAAGATCTGCTTTCTCAGTGGGAGATGCAGTGGCTTTGGCAGCCAGGCCTGTGTTGTCCAAACAACAACCAGATTTGGGAAATGGGGAGATACCTCCTGGCCAACTGTGAGTTCTTTCCTCCCTAGCACAATGTCATGTGGGAAGGAAGAGGAGGCTGAGCCATGCCCATGTGGACCAGGGCAGGAGGAACAGGTGGGGACATAAACTGGAGGGAGAGTGTGGATCACAGCTTCCTACTCACTTGATTGCAGTCTTTGTGCAGCTGCACAGAAGAGTTAAAAAATGGAGATAAGCTGTCCAGAAAAGGATAAGCCTTTTGACCAGTTCACCTCATAACACAGGCATGCACATTACACTCACCAGATGTACTAAACCACACAGAACCTGAGAATTTCCCCAGTGGCTAAACTATCACTTCTGCCTTGTTAAAAAATTTGTTCAGCCAAAAAAATTTTGTCACAAGGAAATACTGAAGAAAAAAAGCCCTTGAAATAGATAAACCAGAACCCTCCTTACGAGGAACTTAGAGGACTTTGAAAGGTAATGGGGTACTCCACTAAAATGTCCTGATCTCCCAGCTCTGTGACACTGACATCATATTAATGTCTCAGGGAATCCTCCCAAAGAACAATTATCAAAGATTAACATGAGGATCTAATCCAGTGCAGATTCACATGCCTCATGAGGACCTGAAGACAGTTTAACCTAAAATTTACTGAAATCTTCCTTCTGGTTTTTAGACATGTTTTAGTCATACTTTTTTTTTTTTTCCACTCTGAGTGTTCAATGTACAGGGGTTGTTTTCCTAGTCAGCTTGTATCCATTAATGATCCTTTTTTGTGGCCGCTGCTAATGAAAGAGGATTTAAACACATTGGTTTCTTCATTCTAAAAATTCATATTCTTCAGGAAAAAAAAAAAAAGGGTGTGAGTTAATGCAAATTAAAAGCATTCTTGTTGGTCAGCAGCATGACTAGAGATGGGAGGGGGGAGTATTTGTCTGCAGGCAGGTGTTTGCTCACCACTGAGAAGCAGCTGGTTGCGCCGGTAGGAGGCTGGCAGCTGACCAATGTCCTCTATCCTGTGGCTCATCACCCGGGACAGGTGGCCAGTGTGGTACAGGCTCCCCACAACGATGCTGTGCAAGTACAGGGGTTCAATGAAGGAGCTGAGCAGAGCGCCTTGGAGCCCAAGGATGTTCCACCTGAAAAAAAATTTCAGGAGCAATAAGACACATGGATGGAGGGATGGCCATGCTGGAGCTACCCTGGGAAAATCAGCAAATGCCAGCACATGGGTTAGGGGGACAAGGGATGAAACTATTCCTGTCCCTGTCCTATGATACAGAAGGCAATGTTGGGTTATTATACACCCATGGGCTGATTGCCCCTCCAGGACTATTTGAGATTACTGTGGTGCTATTCACTTAAGGGACATGTTTCCACCTTGTATTGCTGCAAACAGAAGCTTCTTATCAAAAGGTTTTCTTTCTAAAAGCATTTTGTGTTTGACTGCTGTTCATTTAGCATTTCTCCAGCAGAATTTTATTTTTTTTCTGCATCTATAGTGTTTCACTTGCAATGGTAGAGTTAGAATGAGAGCTTTTGTTATTCTACCTTCATTTGCTACTTAAGTACCATCTGCATGCCATACAGCCAAGCTAACACATGACTTAGGTGGCCAAAATTCCCCCAAAATCTTTGAATGTCTCATAGACTGACATTTCTTTGTACAAATGACCATGAAGATATGAAGATATCCATGAGAATTAAATCCTGGTCCTGATTAGGAAAAAGAAGAGAAGACTTGAGCTTTTAGGAAATTTATTTGTAATTGATAGCTCAACCTTCTTTGAAGTGCTCAGAGTGAGGGATACACCTCACCCTGTTGCTGCCTTAAAGGTGCAGGAGAGTGATGGTGGGAACCTTGGGACCTTCCACCTGTTGATGACTGAGACCTCTGTGCTACTGCTGGTGGAGTAGTTGCCAGAATGGTTCTGCATTTTAATAGCTTATGAATTTTTACATCAAGCAAGGCACAAATATGACAGCCTGCTTGCCTCTAAATTCTTCAGGGGACAGCTAATTGGTTAATGAGTGGAAAAATTAAGAAGGGGAAAGAAGTCATGATGCAGTTATCTTCTTGGCAAACCTATTTAGCTCAGCTCATCTAAGAAGTTGTTTCCCACCACACAAAACATAACAGGCTCTCTTACACTTGGATAATATTTTTCTGTAAGTTGAACACTGTCAGTGTGTCTGAGTAGTTTTGAGTTCAGGAGTTCAAACAGAAAATGCTTAGAAAATGGAGTTTGGAGAGTATATTTTGGCTCATTAAAACCCAAAACACCGGCAATATTTGGAACTCGGGAGCTGCCGAAGCAAAGGCTATGAGGTGTCTGCTGTATAAGGCATCATCCAGTGGCTGCCATGCTAAATAATGTGTTTAAAGCAGAATTTCCATCAGCAGCAAGCATTATGGTGCTAATTTCTTACATCATTGTTCTTTTCATTAATTAACATTTCTCAACCGTTAGTGCAATTATTGCAGTGCCTCTGTACTGTATGTCTCTTTTCATGATTAATAAGGAGTCATTATATTTCCCTTTCCTGAAGCAGTCAATTAACATGGAATACTTTCCATTAATTACTGAATGTTTAAAACCAGCATGCTGTACCTGGAGAGCAATCTGCTCTAGGAACCTGTGACACCAATTGCTTTTAAAAGTTCTCTTTAAATTTTATTCCAAAAACACAAGCAATTTAGCTGGCTGTATTAATTTGCCTCCAAAGCAGGGCTGTGAATGAGAAACATCTTTTAATCTCATGCAAGAAAAGGCAGCCATCTGGCTGCTGAGGGTTTCAGAGTCAGACTCTCCCTGTCTCCCTCTGTAAATGCAGGCCATTAAAGTAATATGTTCATCTACATAAAACTCAAATGAAATATAAAAGGTAATATTTATATACAAACAATTTAGTCCCACGATTTAAACAGTCATTGGTTTTATGAAACATTTACTTTAGTCGATCAGATTTGCATAACTTCATTTGGGGAAAAAAAAGTGTGGTCATTTCTGCAAATCACATCACTTTTAAAGGAAAGAACTAGCTGCCTCTTTGAATAAATAACTTATCATGGTGCAAAATTAATAATGCAAGCTTAAGAAACAGAGCTGAATTCAGCTAACAGTATTATGCCTTCAACCAGCATCTAAGGTAAGCAGAAAATTTACACAGATATCTTTGTCCAGATGGAAACTTGTAAGATATCAATGCTGTTTTCAGCATTTAAAATTTCCTTAAAAAAGCCTTACATATTTGATTGAAGGAGGGAAGAAAAGCAGCTAAACTGAAAACAACATATGCTCAACAATATTGGGATTTCAGCACTACGCACATCACAAGAAATCATCTGAGTTTTATTTACCAAAATAAGGGATTGTGCTCAGGTCATAAATTACAAGGTAATTTAAATTCATCACAAGGGATCTACCTTTTCTTTAGAGATATTTCTCTACCTAATTCTAGACATATTCATGTAAAAAGGGATTTGAATTTCAATGGAATTACACTACTGGAAATCACAATATAAACATGATCAGGTCACCCACTATGTACTGAAAGCATTCCATTAATATGAATTAATCCTTGCAGTAGCCCAGTAAGGTGAAGTCCCATTTTTGCACCCTGGGGAATTAGGGCAGAAAGGGAATAAGATCTGCTGAAGTCTGTAAGAGTTTTTGGCTTCTGGATGCAATAGCTGTCCCTTGAGAGAACCCTGTTTTCCCACTCCAAAAGAAGGCACATGAAGGTATAGGGGTGATGAAGCTTCTGTATCAGCCATGGTGGGCTTTGACCCCAGGGGATAAGTTTGACTCCAAGACAAATTGGACAGAGCAACCAGATTTAAAAAACAAACAAACAAAACAAAACAAGGGAAAAGAAACTTATCAGAGAATACCAGCATCAGAGCAAGTCCTGCCTGATGTGTAGAATGTGGTGAGAAAAGAGACTGTCCCAGAACCAGAGAGCATCCTAAGGTAGCAAGGACTGAGAAATCAGGAAAGGCACCAAGAAGGCAATATTTGGTGGGGACCACTTGCTGGGTGTTTTTGAGCTGGTGTCCCCCAGGTGGTGTGAGAAGGGATGAGGGTGATGGCACTGCCACCTGTACGGTGGCTACTTCCTGACTCAGCACTGGTTTAGCAGCATCTGGTCTGAGAAATGGGAAGAAGCAAAGAAGGAGCTTTGCTTTCCAATCTTGTCCAGGTTTGTCAGAGTGTTTAGGCAGTTTCTCTCTGGAACTCAGTCCCAGTCATGTGTGTGAGCCCCACTAACTCAGCACAAGTCCTAGGAAGAAAGGGGTTCTGAACTCGCCAAAATCAGACCCTTGCTCTGCTGCTGTTCTTCAGAGCACAGGAAAAACACTTTAACGTTGAGGAAAAATTTCAGTTCTTCATGGTGATGCTGCTCTGTGGATAAAAAGTCCTGCCTTGGAGGACTGCCACTGCAGTATTGTGCAGAAACGTTAGATTTTACTGACAAATATTTGGGGAAAGGTCTTTTATCCTGTGTATTCTTCATCCCTTGACCAACACACATGGCTAATGTACTGACTTGATCCTTTGATATATGAACATCTATAGAACTATTTGTAGGTAGATGGTAGGGAAAGGTCCATCTGAGCAACAGTGAAACTATCAATAAGGGTGTTAGTTTTGAAGGAGCTATTTCTCTGTAGCCTAATTTAGGTCCATGAAAGTAGCTGTGTTCCCATCTGTAACAAAGAGCTCTCTTCAAATGTGGCTTTTCAAAATAAAATTATTATTCAAAGCAATGCAGTGTTACATTTTGGCTTCTCAATATATCAAAGTGACTTTTCTTGCTATGAGGAAATATGCTGGATCATTCTGAATTTTCCTAATTGTGCAAGATTTTAAGGGCTGTTTTCAAGGACATGCATCTCTCTAATAACTCACATGCTATGTGCTCTGTAATAACCCTTCCAATAAAGTGAAAATCAACCTACTGCTCCCTTACCCACAGATCTTATTTAAAAATCCCCAAATCTTCAGCAGGCAGGATAAACAAAACAGAATGTCTCCCCTTTTCACTCAAATATGGGAGCTTTTGTAGCTTTGGAAGGAAAGTATACCCTTCCTTTTGTTCAAACAGCAGATATTACTGCACTGTTTACAAAGACAAAATCCTGCGTCCAGTTCTCAATATAGATAATCCTTCAACAAATATATTTTTGCCTGTTTGTCAATCACAGAAATGCCAGTGACAAGCTGGGAGTCATCTCAGAGCAGGCAGCCTTTCTTTAATGAAATGCTGTGCTCCCCCAGTTTCCAGGCTCCCAACAGCTCAGGACACAGCAAGGTGTGCAGGGAAACCTGTCCCCACATCATAACCACACCACAGCCTCTATGTGCTGGAGCATCAGCTCAGCACATGAGCTGCCTATGGCCCCTCCCTTGGAGCAACAGAAAAAGGGATGATGAAAACACTGAGGAAGGGGTTTGGAGGCAAACCCACTGGGGAGCAGAGGGCTGCAGCCTTGCTCAGGTCAGTACAAGGCTCCCTGCCCGTTGCTGAGATGTGATGTGACAGCTGGAGCCCCTCTGCTGGTGTTTCTAGCATAGATTTGGACATGGTTAGACCTGAAGGCCAACACTTGAACCCCTTTGTAAAACTGGGATGTGGAGAAATTCTCCTGATGCTTCAAAACATCTCAGGGAACTGTGTCCACATGCCATGGATACGCAGAGACTGAAGTGTCTCCTCGGGACCTTTGGAAACCTTGCCCCTCAAAAAGCATTGCTGAGGAATTTCAAATCTCATTTTGATAAGGCTTTTTGTAAAAGACTTTGTTTTTTTATGAAGAGCTTTAAGTCTTATCCACTCGGTGGGTTGTTAACCTCCTGTACCACAGTTTCTATTACCAATATTTCCAGCTATGCTTCACACAACATAAATTGTTATTCAGGGTGGCATGTGCTCAGAAGGACACCTGTGGTGTTCCTATTTATATGACCATTTAGCTATTATTGGTTTGGAAACTGGAACTAGTGCATTAGTTTTTGATCTGTATTTTAACAGTGGGTGGTTTATATATGTTTTCTGGAACATACCTTGTGGTGAAAGATTGAAATTGAACTCTCAGTCACACAGAAAGGGGTTAAGAGAGAGAATTACAAACCATGTGCACAAATCATCTCTAATTGAAGATCTAGCTGTGTTAATTGATTTTCATTTGCATTAATATGTAGCCTTTGAAGTAGCTTTTCTTAAGAGTTACCTTCTCAGGCTCAGCCTTCTGTTAACAATGGCTCTGGTCGACAGGCTAACACTAAAATAGATCTAAGAATGCCAATTTCTAACACTGACTTTTAGTCTTGCATTTTTATATGCTACATTTAAATACAGCTTAATGTGCTCAATTCATCTTCTAAAATGCTACTTCAGACTCCCACTGATAAATCCTGAAAAAGTGCCTTAAGGCTACACTACCTGGCAGTACTCTGATCATATTCTCAATAAAGATTTCTTCCTATTCTCTAGCTTGTGGGGCCCAAATAATCCACAAATCTTAGCCACAGGACATGGGTAGACTGCTCACGATGTAATGCAATGTTTGGAGGTCCTTTGTTTCTGTTTGTGTTGTTTTGTAGGTGAGGTAATTTAGATAGTCAAAGTCTTTTTTTACTTCTGGACTGAATGTCACTTTTTTTGGTGAAGTTTGAGGAAGTAGATGACCATTAACCTCGTGGCAAGAAAATACAGTCTTTTAGAGGTGACCTTTTGAGAAGTGGTAGTAAGAAAACAATTTTACGGCCAGAGCTTACAAAACAAACTCTGAATTCTGGCTTTTATGTGCTATTTAAAGACAGTGTTTATGAGGATTTCTCAGTGCAAATCCTGCACAATGCAAAGTACATTCCTCAGCCTGGATCCTGCAAGGGGACTCTGACAGAGGACAAGTGCCGCTGCTCATCCATTTATGAATAAGTTTATACAAACTTTGTGTGTTTAGAGGCAAATTTGCTGCACAGAAGGCTGGCATCTCTCCAAAATAACTACATCAGCTCAACATCTAGTGAGCCACAATGTGCTCTGCCCTGACCAGAGTGTGAGGTGTCCAGTCCCCTGGCCGAGGACTGTCAAGGAAGAGAGTTTGGGGAAGAGCAGTGCAATGCAGAACTCTCTCCTGGGACACCCAGATAAGAACTAATTTTTTGAATGAACCCTAGTGTTAATGCTTGCACCAAGAACCTAAAATGACTTGAACACATCAAGGTGAGGTGGTGACCCAGGATCTGGGAATGCTCACACCACGGGTCTGCCGAGCTCTGGAGAGCCGTGGTGCTCTCCTCCCTGTGCTCCCAGCTCCTCTGCCATGCTCTGCCAAACCACTGCCATGCTCTGCCAAAGCACTGGCAATGGCAAGCACCAAACCTCTCTGTGCAGCTACACAGGGCAGAGCACCCGCTACTTCAGAAGGCTTGGCACTGGGGGAAATGATTTCTCTAGTTTTCTGCATGGAAGAAGAAGGAACCCAGGTGCTGGTGATGAGATAAATAAACTTGATGAGCTCAGAGCATGGAACAGGAAACTTTAGACAGAAGGAAAGTGTGTACTGCTAAATCTGAGTTATGGTGAGCCTAGAGGAGGAGCCATGGTGGAAGAGACTGGCCTGAAGCTCAGACAGTGTTTCCATGGGTCAGAGGACAAAGTGTGTCAAAGGGAAGGTGGTTTCTCTCTGTGACAGACTCTGAATTTCCCTTATAAGTCTGTCCAGAGGGGTGATGGACTGAAGAGAAGTGCATAAATCTTTGATATTTTGCCCAGACTTTCATATTTCTTCTGCTGTAGGAATAAGAAGTAGAGACATTTGGAAATGTTGATTTTATATATGCAGCCATGTGGACTGTTACCTGCAAATCTGGCACAGACATACACACTGTGTGCTGAGGGAAGCCAGCAGGGAGGAGATGATCAGTGCTGGGCTGGCTCTGTGCACCTGGAGACCATGTCACTGAGGGGACACAGAGAGCCAGTGGCTCTGAGGCCCTGGGGCACCAAGGGGGTGCTGCAAATGCCACCCCTGCAGCTGGCACTTATCAGTCCTGACCATTTCTGAGGGTCAGACACAGAACGTAGTGCTGAGCCTCCCTAGGGTTTGGTTAGTGTTTAGAGCCTCAAAGGAGAGCTGAGCTCTCAGGATATCCCTGTTTCTTTCCCTCCTAAATGTGTATATTTGTGTGTGTGTTTGTGCATGCCTGTGTGTGCCCGTGTGTGCATATAACAATTTTCCTTCTAACATCTGTCTGTCCCAAACAGCGACTGCAGAGACTTCCATTAGCAGCAGCATTAACCTTGCACTGACCTTGTAATAAGCAAGGTATGAGCTAGCCCTGCATCCAGCCTTAGTGTGAGACAGGGAGATGAAAAGAGGTTTAATTTGGCCCATTGTATGAATTTTGCTGTCACAAAAAGCTGAAATTCTCTTAGGGCTGTAATGTCTCTGTCGACATAAAGGTTTTAATACAGGTTATGACTAGCATCAAGAAAACAATAAATGACATAATTTTTTCCCAAAACAGATGATTATTTTTGAAATTATTTTTCCCATGTTATTGCTGCTTTTTTGCAAATATATAAAATGTACATTACAGATGAGAATGAAGGTCAAAAGGTGTTAATGTAATTAATAAACTGTGGGCTAAAAAATGTGGTTTAATCCTAAATTCTATGGCAATGAGAGCCTGAAGTCACTTCAGCTGCACTGTGAGGCTCACAGGAGTCATGTGTGTAAAAGCTGACACTCTCTTAGGGTGGTTTTTTTGGGGACTCACAGACCCTGAACTTTAAATTTACACATATAAATGCATAGGTTTTAAAGCCAGAAGGAACAACCAAGATCTAGGGTGACCTTCTTTATAACCAAGTTGCAGAATTTCACCTCACAGTTCCCTGCCTGAGCCAAATAAAATGACTATTCAGACCATAGAGCTTGTGCTTTAATTCAGTGAGGGAACAGGTATGATACCAAGGTGTTTATCCTGAGATCTCAACAAAGCCACAGAGCCCAAATAATGCATGCCAAGCATCAAATTCTCTCAAACTTGTGGTGATAGTAATAAAAATGGCTAAATGTCTTTGAATAACAAATAAATCTGATTAAACCACTTTCTGCTTATAGCTTTCCTGTGAGCAAGAAAGAACATAAATCGTTAGATACATGATTTATAGAATATTATTCGCTTTTCTCAGTAACTCTGTGCATTCTTGGGTCTTTGATATTCTGATAGCAATGCCCTTTGCAAATAATGCAAAATATGTATATTTTAGCAGCTACTGGCTGGATTCTCAAGAGGAAACATTCTCTAATAGCACAGTGCTCCTTAGGGACTTTTACAAGCAATAAAATCCAAAGCATACAGGCAAGATTTTTTTGTCAAATCTTACTTATACAGACATGAATTTTAGCTTCAGAGATCTCTTTTCTTCTCACTGCAAGACAAGCTCAGATAATGTGGAACAAGATTCCTGCATCCTGCAGCCATTTAAAGAGTCAGCTGCCTATGTGTAGGGCAAATATGTGCAGTTTGAAATGATGTATGGGCACCACCCACTGATCTCTCCAGTGGGGCAGGAGTGGGAAAGGCTCCCGTGGAGAAATCTCCTTTTCCACTGAACTCCTTTCCTGGCTCAGCTCTCTATGACCAGAGGAGAAGGCAGCAGAAGACATTCCTACAAGTGCTGAAACAAAGGACAGGTGAAGAAACTTTTGATTTCTCCCCCTGACACATGAGGATATTAATGATTAAAAATTATTGTAGATGGCATTTAATTTGGTCAACTGAAATTTGGGATAAAGCATAATGCAGATTTTCTCAGCCTCTTTTTTAACTGCAACATATGCTGTTGAAAGCAGGGAATAATGATTGCTGGTTTATTTTTTAACCTATAAAAATCCCAAGCTCCTTTGAATTACATTGAAAATAAATAATAAAAATAAAATAATAAAAAGTGCAGTTTTTCTTACAATATTGAAGTAATACAGTTAATGATGAGAGCTGCAAAATGTTTTTTATCTTGGAAAAACTTTGTGGCAGATTCTTCTTTTCTTCAAAGACTTCAGTGCTCCTTAGATGTGTGTCAACAATGAAAGGATTCACTCAAAGTGTTTAGCAGATGTGCTTGGAGAAAACCCAGCTCCTGAGACTGTGCATTACTGTCAACATCCCCATCAACAGGAAATGTAATAGAATGTGCAAAGCTGATGTTTAATTCACTGGCTAATGACATTAAAAACCACGGAGAGTGCAATATTTATATTCTTGAACTTAAAATTGTTTAGTTTTTTGAGTCCATATGAGTCTGAGTTTGGAAAACCCAACAGCATCTACACAGAGTGGAGGAGATCTACTGAACACAGTTTGGGTTTTCTGTTATCTCCTTATGAGTAGATGGAAACATTACAGCAGAAGTTGCTCTTTATCCTTCATGCAAGTAGAATAGTTGTGGTGATTACTCTTAGCAGAGGGTGGATTTTGTGGGTCTGGTAGTATTTCCATTTGCTGGTTCACTTCTACATTTTTGTGGCAAAATGGCAGGCTTTGCTAATTAGACTAACAGCTTTGGTAGGTCATCCAGTTAAAGCTAAGAGTAGAATTTATGCATTTGGATTAAACAAAATTTTTAGGATTTTTTTAAAGATTATGTCTATGTTGGCCTTTAATAATTGGGCCGAATTTTTGACAGATGTAATTTCACTGAGTTCTTAGGCATGATATTCCAGCAGAGAATTTGGTCATAGCATTTAGGTTTTTATGGCTATAATGTGATTTATTTTATATGTAGAACTGCATATATACATATATAATGTACATTTTATATATTTTTATATATATATATATGTTTAATATAGGTTATGATTAGCACCAAGAAAACATTTTTTAAATTACATAAATTAAATGAAATAAATTTTTCCCCAAACAGATGATTATTTTCAAAATACACAACTCACACGTATATATATATATATATATATGTATAAATTATGAAGATAAATACACATACTTGTATAGATATCTACTAATAATGCAATAACTCTGCAACCAAGCACACACATTTTGATTTTGGATTGTGTTAGCCATCACTTGCTATTAGTTAACACCCTAAACCGAATGGTGAATGTGTTTAGATCTTATTTGTCACCAGGGAATAATTATGAAATATTTATTACATGGAAATGATTCTACATAAATATATGTTGTATTTACAGGGCATAGCAGAAACCCACAGAGGGGACTGTGACATGAGAGCTCTTCAATGACATTCAAAATAGTAGAAGTATCCCTGGTGGCTTTTAGGGCACTTCATTCAATTTGGTGAATATGAGCTAAGTTTATCTGTAGGATAGTTGGTTTGCAAGTTTTGGGGTAAATGATCCAAGAACAGCGAAGTGGATGTATTTTATTTGCACAGTGAAATTCTATTGGCAAAAAAAAACCTGCAAAGGCAGTTTATTTTTTTGTCACACTGTAATAAGTATCTAACGACCCACAGAGAATTTGGGAGAACGTCCTGTTTACATTCCCTCCTATTTAAATGTTCTCCTTTTGCATACAAAGGAGGTCTTTGTTCCTGCAGGGCTGGTCAGCACCTGCTGGCTGCTTCCCCCTGGTCCCCGTAATCCTCTGTGGCACCCAACTTCCACATGCAAAGACTTTTGCCCTGTGTGCCCACCCCGTACCTGGCGATTTTGTCAGTGCAGGACATGGTGATGAGCTGCTCTCCCAGCAGGACGCCGTCCCACGTCTGCGCCGCGTTGTGGCACCGCACGGGAATGGTCCCTTCGCCAGACTCGATCTTCGTCCGCAGGTGCCCGCGGTATTTCCTCACTATGTGCTTGCTGCTGTTCACTGGGCAAAATAAACACAAGGATGGCAGTAATTGAGTGTTTTTTGAAAGGACCTGAGAGGCTGTGTTGATGCCATAGCTTGCATTTACAGAACCACCTTTGAAGGTCCTCTAAATTGGATGCAAGATTAGATGAGATAACCCAAGAAAGCGGCGCAGTGCAGAAAGGAAGGAGCTTCTAGCATGGTTTTCTTTTTGCATCCCTCAAAGCTTACACAAAGCACACACTGAGCTCATGTTCCCTACCACTTCCCTTATATATTTAAAAAGAAGAGAGGTTCTCTGTCTTTTTAAGAACCTGTACAATTTCTCATTTTAGAATTGAGTTGTGATGGATGAATATTTGAAAAAGCTTGGTTCAATGAGTGCATCAAAGAGTCAGCTGCATGATGCAGAGACCAGTCCAATACTTTACTGTGATATTCAGTGACATTTGCTGAATAATTTCAGAAGTGAGGTTTTGGTTTGTTATCATAACATTTCACTAAAAAATTCTGAAAACTAAAGGTTTATACTCTGGATCAAAGGCAAATCAAAACCTGCTAGTTGTTCATTGCTGGCTGAAATTCCTTCTACAGTCTCCCTGAAATGAGGTACTTTCCTGCCTTGTGCCATACCAAGATCTTTTATCACTTCTGTAATATTACATATTTGAGTGCAAGGCAGCGGCGTCTGGAGTAGCACAGGGCAAGGAACTAAAGCACTTGTCCTGGACCATGATGAACTGAGTCCTGCAGATATGCACTAAATACAGAAGATAATGACATTTCAAAAGAACTTCACCTTCATTATTATGAAAAAAGAAAAACTGAAGTTCATTATCAAAATCACTCTTACACTCTTTACACTGCTACTTTATCCCTGGGTATTTTGGCTGTATAAGAACAAGAAGGAGCAGCAAGGAAATCCTCAGGGTCTGCTCACTGCCTCATCCTTGGAGGGTTTCACTGGGGGTCACCTTCTCCCTGAAGCAGAAGGTTCCCTGTGGAACCTTCCACAGTTTCCCTCTAGCCCCAAGGAAAATAATGGATGGCAGTACATGGTGGCCTCTGCATTCAAGGAAAAAGGAGTGCTGCATTTACAGACATGAATCTTTTGCCCATATTGCCAACTGTCCTGCATTTTTTCCATGCCAGCTCCTCATCTGGACCAGAAGGCTTCTGCTTGTGAAGGTGATGCTCCTCACTGCTCAGTGGGCTGTGGGGCTGAGTGCTTCTGTCACTGTGTGACACCAGTGTGCCAGAGGCTGTGGGGCTGGTGGCACCTCTGGCTGTGAGCAGCTGGCTCTGTGCACAGTCCCCAGCGCTGGTGGCAGCAACAGATTGATGGCTGCTGCCAGTGGGTGGTTTGCAAATAGGGAGAGGAATAATCAATTGCTTCAGCCTATTGGGATTAGCAGAGGCAGCAAACACACACAGAGCAGCAAAGTCAGCTGTGACCTGACAGCACATGGGTGGGGCCCTCAGCAATCATTGCTTCTTCTCTTCATTCATGGTGTTTTAGAATTTAAGATAGGTGCATGTGTGTCAGCAGCAGGCTGGGAAGGGTATCAAATGGATTGCTTAAAAACCAGTTTCTACCCAAACTCAATCTCCATCACTTACAAAATATTGTTACAAATACTGTTACAGTAATGCTGCTACAACATCTCAATTTGAGGAAAAGTGGTTGTTGCACTGCCATCCCCATCCGCAGCCACCTCATCCCAGCAGCAGGGGATGTGGAGGGTCCTTGTGCCCAGTTGTTTGCACCTCACAAATTAAGACACTGCAGTAACCACCTGACTTGGACTCTTGTGGCTTTTCAAACTTGAGTTGAGAGAGAAACTGGGAACAGCCAATAGAGAAATAAAAAAAAATTAATCAGCAAAAATATGGAATTCCCAGAAATGTCTCAGATCTCTCTGTTCTCAAATTTTCTGGTTGTGCCAACACTGTCAGGAAACCATTTCCTTGACCATGTGTGCTGATCCCTTGGACATCCCTCTTGTCTGGGATGCTAAGTGCAGTGTCATTCAGAGGATGCTCTTTGGACTGTATTAGCCATCCGGGAACTGGCCCATGTTTTTCCTAGGACTCTGTGAGGAAACATTTTTTAAAAACATGAAACAGTGGTGAGCAGCATTTTTTATAATTAAACCACAGAGTCGTGGGAAAGGTACCATGACATTTGGACAACAAAAGTAGAAAGTGATCACTTCTACTTAGCAAACAGATCTAGCTGAACAACAGTGAGAAATGTCTACTAAAATCACTTTGCCTTTGTCTGCACATGCTGAGAACTGATGGCACAGCAGAGCAAGATCTCTGCCAAGGAAGCAGTGAAGAGTGACTCAAGAGGCTATTGCTGTTTCAGCTGGTGGAAAGAGTAACTTTAAGCAAAACAGTTCTCTTCTCCTAAGCTTTCCCACAAGTATAATGAAGATAATGATGCTTCCTTCTTATGCAAATTCATTTAAAGGTACTGCTTAATGACTATTTATGAAAAACAGATGCTATCCTTCCAGGAAAGATCTACCACAGGAGTCCACCTGCTGGAAATCCCTAAAGATAAAATGATTTTTTTACTATTTCTTTCTCCAACTTTTAAGAAAAATATTTTCTCTTGTTACACTTGTTTCCCATCTCTGTAGATTCCCCTCTCTTTCTCAGCTCCTGCTCTGAGCCTCCCCTGTAGGTGCCTTGACCTCCTAGATTACTCTCTTATTCAAGCAATTCACTGTGTTGATGCACCCACATTTCCCATACATGCAAAGACACATGTAACTGCCAGGGAATTTTAGTGACTGCAGGATAAGATGAGCAGCCCATCATTTATGTGGCTTTGATTTCAGTACATAAATGTTACCTCAGTGAGGGGCAAAGCCTCCCACAATATGCTGACAGAGATAAGGAGAGAGCTCAGGGGAAAGAAGAGCAGCAGGATTGCAAGAAACTGTTGAGCAGCTGGGGAATTTAAAACATAGGCCAAAAATTTTTGGGGAGAGGGATATGAAAGACTTCTGTGAGTTTGGGGGGGGGGGGGGGTGTCTGTTTATTTAATTTGTCATTTGTCTATCTGATCTTCCCAGGACTGCAGGAAGTACAAAGGCCAAAGCACTCTACAGCTGGTTGTTCTCACAGCATCTCAACCCTGGACTGCAAGTGCTAGAAACTGAACAATAAAGTTTCTAAGAAGTGCTTGAGGTGTGCAAGTGCACTGATAGTCTCAGTTTCTGAACGCTCATATTGCTCAGCCATGTGTCCAGCTTTGCTCCCCGTCCCTGCGCCCTGCCCAGGCTGCAGCCGAGCAGCCGGCGCTGGCTGATAGGATTCAGGATTTGTGGCCAGGGTACACTCACCCCAGGACACACTCCCACAGCTCTGATAAGGGGTTTTAGCTGCTCAACTGCTATTAAATTCAATGAATAGGGTGTGACTCAAACCTTGAGCTGTGCTGCATGTCTCAGGCTGCTCACATTGCTGGGGTGGTTGGGGCACATGCTCCAAAGGTTCATCTGTGGCATTTATATAAAATACTAGTAACCCAAAGCTCTGAATGCTTTCAGATTGCCAATGATTAAATAAATCAAAATCTGCAACTGGAACACACTGAGTTCTTTTTTAGCATGTCATTAAGCAGCACAGGAAGATATAACCAAAGGAAAAGATGAGGATCTGTGAGTTTTGCACTGAAGCTGCAGACAGACTCCAGCACTAAGCTGCTTGTTAGCAGTAAAAAACATGGTCCACTTGCTGGCACAGCTTGCTATGGATCATTTTAATGCAGTCACAGAAATACATTTATTCATGCATCTTAAAGTCACCAACTACAGCCTACTGCTGTTCTGCTGTTAAGTATGATCAAAACATCAGTAACTATAAGCATTTCTGATCTTCACTGTGCTGGTTCTCCAACTGCTTAATCTCAGCTAATTGCAGGGGAGAAGGCGTCTGGATGCCACTTCAACCAGAACAAAATGTCAATTCAAACCAGAATTGGAAAGGACAAATTAAAAAATCATTTGGAGTGGATTTATGATGTGTGCTACACTCAGATGTGGAAATTACTCCTGAGAGTTCCTGAGATAAAAAGGTGCTGGATTAATTATTGGATTAGAAATGTACACAGACAGGTGCCTTCTATTTAAAATGAGTAAAAACCCTCTGATTTTAAGCCTCACCCCTTATTTCCATATTTGCTCCAGGACCAGTTCTAGTTCATATGGTAATGAAAAAAGCCACTCCATATTTATTATTTAGTTAAAGAGTGAAGAGGAAATGGACGGCGATTAAACAGAATCACACGAGTAAGGATCTGTCTGGAATTTTGCATGACTGCCTCAGAGGTTCATTTTCTGTTTCCCTGCTTCAGTGGAGGCTGTTCTCTCTTCGGGAAAGAAGAAATAGAAGAGCCTATCTTGCATTTTTTTCAGTGCTGGACTCTCCCCTCCTCAGCATGGTTTAAAAACTTCCTTAGAGCAGTGGGAGACAAAGGGGTGGAAAGAAGAGTGTTAACATTTGACTGCCTTTGTATTTTGATGGTTATTAGAGATGCACTTTCCTCAACCAGTTCCTGACTAAAAGTGCAACATGACTGTTTCTGGAAGTGTTGAAGTGAGAATCACAGCACAGTGAACACTTTGGCTGTGTCTGCTCTGCTGAGCAGATAAATTCCTGCTGCACTGGGCTTTAGTGACCTGCACAGAGCCAGGCTGAAATGCCATGGGCCACCTTTGGAAAACAAGAAACTTTAGGACTATTCTGAAATAAGTCTGAATTTGTGAAAATAATGGTCTACAGAGCTGCAGTGACTTCAGGGATGTGTCCTTCCCAGAAGGGAACACAAGACCCTATCTTGTACAGGTTAAACAGGATAAAAGCATATTGAAATGGATCTAAAAGTCAAGATATGACTTTTAAATATAGCCCATGAGGGATATTGCATCTGAAGGCAGTCCTAGGAGAGATTTGCTTGCTCCCAGAGCCATGTGGCACCCAGCATGTTGTTGCAGATTTCAGTTCAGATCTATGGTTTGGACAATATAATTAAGCCCTATATACAAATAAAAATATGAATATGTAATTTATATGGTAATATTACAAACCTGAGGCATCTGCAGTTTTTGGAACTGAAATTAGCATTGGAGATTGAACTTCTTTACCTTTTCCCTTCTCCCTGCCTCTTTCTTAGCTGAAATACTGTCTTTGGACAGTAGTCCCTAATCTGACAGACTCCATGACCTGATAAATGATGCTCCATTTTGCATATTATTCTTTCTTCTTTTCACTAACCTTCAAATAACAATTTTCACTCTTTCTACTTCTTCCACAATTTTTCATCTGCCAATTATTTCTAGTGATATACAGACAAGGTGTGATAGCAAAGTCATTTTGCCTATCCATAGATTATCAATATGTGGCATTTAATCCAGAAGAAGTAGTGAAGAGAAAACTTGAAGTTTGAATCCAGAAGAACAGAAAGGAAATGACTGCATTATTTTTCTTTATCTGCTTTAAGTAGCTATTAATTAAGTGATTATTTTTTGATTGAATTGTAATGTTAGAGACAGTAATTGTAGGAAGGGTGTAAGAATGGTATTCCAGCATATTAAAGTTTATCAGTGAATGGTTTAATGAAAACTTTTCATTTTGGTCCATCAAAATGCCTCCATATATGGTTACTGAGGGGAAAAAAATCATCTGTCCAGAAAACATAGCACTTTTACAAAGAGTTTTTATTATTTTTGTAGGTTAATATGAAATTTATTGAAAGCTCATCCTAGGGAGAGGTGCCAAAATACCTTCATTGAACCTATGCTAGAGCAGAGTGTGACACTCTAACACATGAAATCCATTTTACCATCAGACTAACTTCTAAGTAAGCCTGGACTCTCAGCAGGCTTTAATACCCTGAGAGGAAAAAAATCTGAGAGAAATAGCTCAAAGCCTACAAACAAGTTCTCTCATGTCTGTCTTCTAGGAAAGCCTGGGATCAAAATGTGAGTAACTAGACAAAATTCACTTTAAACAATTTGCTGGCAGCAAAGTCACGCACAGCTTCCTCTGAGAGTTATAAATGACTGTTCCAGGCAAGGAGGAGTGAGCAGTACTGGGTCAGGTGTCAGGGAAATTCTTTGTGCCACCTACAAACCCAGGCTGTGGACTCCAGCCTGCTCTGGAGTAGGAAAGCATTAGGATGTTGAAGCCAAAAGTACAAGATTTATCAGAGGGATTGAGATTCTGTGCATGTGGCAATCAAGGAAAACACAACTCAAACACTTCAAGATTATTATTTTTAATTACTAATTGCTCTCTTGTCTAAAATCAGACATGTCCTGCTGTGGCTTTGAAAGTGCAGCTGCTCCCACAGAGCAAAGTCTAGAGATCTGGCAGAGGGCTGAGAACTCTCTGAGGAGAGAGGAGAGACAGATCTGTGAACTCTCTGAGGAGGACTTCTGCCTCTGAAGCCTCCATCAGGCTTGCCACCAAGCAGAGAGTGCCACAGAGAGGGTCTCCAGCAAGGCACAGACCAGCTTGGACAGCGGGCAGAGGTGCTGCTTGTGTCCTGGTCAGCACCTGACCAAAGCCAGTGGAGAGTGAGATCAGGGGGAAGCAGCCATTACCCATGTCCTAAGCTGTGCATCATTGTATCTTTCACTTTTTTTTTGTTAATGAGAAATGTTTTCTCTTAAAGCTAGGCTTTATCTTTAAATATACTTTATGTGAAAAATATATCAATAAAGCTGGAATTCCTATTTGGTGACAATTCTCTCTCCTGCCATGTTTTAATCAAGAAATTTACACAAACATAAAGAGAATGTGTTATTCATCATAACCCTCTTTCTTTTACCAACAAAACATGCTGTTATTCATATGGCTTTGGGATTCTGTTGCAGTTTGGAAATTGAAATCTTCAAGGATGATTTAAGGAAAATGTTGTGGGAGAAGTCAGCAAAATATGAAAACAGAAAATGAACCCCATGAGACAGAAACATGAGCAATCTGTCAATAACGGCGACAGATTTTCAACCACACTGTGGTTGGTCTATTTCTAGATAGGCTGTGGTTCCTGATGCACCACCAGATACACTCTAATTCAGCTTCTGGAGCTTTGGAGTCCTGTCTGGAGCCTGGTCTTTGGATGAAGAAATTAAATCTTGATCACCAGAAAGTGGTTCCTGTCGGCCTTCAAAATCTGTGGATTAAAGTTGTTAATTTACTCTGAATAATTTTACAGCAGTGCATAGAACATACAATATTTTCCATTTTAGTATTCTGCTCTCAGCACTAACTACCCTTTCCCAGAGCTGGATTGCTGGATCCCTTTTAGTCCTATTTTACAGGCATAGAAATAGAAATTACCAGAGTGAGGTGAGTTGTCTCAGTCTGGCTAGAGAAGGCAGTTTTGCAGGATCATGGTAAGAATTAAATTGTTTGCTACTCACACAGATGTCTTCCAATTTCTCTCCTGACTCTAAGAAACTCCCAGAAGTCTAAGGACTTCCAGAAGTCCCTCAAAAATCTTAACTGGACCTGGAGCTGCCTGATAAGCTTTCTAAAACTCAGTTTATGAGTTTTACCTGTAATTCCCACTCAGTGGAAGGGCAAATTGCACTAAACTAGACCTGAGTGGGTGTAGTTTTCACCCACAGAGATTTTTCCCCACTATGGTTTGATATTTTCCACCCAAAAAATCTGTGCCTTACTTAGGTGCATGTCTGTAGTAGGCTATGGGATGTTGGGGTGGAATGGGGGATGTCCAGGAGCATGTGGTCTCTTTTCCCTGCTGCAGAGGGCTTTGGAGACACCACCATTCCTTGGGCTGGACAAATCTGGGGACAAGGAGCTTTTCTTGGTGGAATTTTCTACTGCTGTTCTGTAAACTTCTCAGGCATGGTCTTTTGCTGATTAATGTAGCCTTTTTATCACATCTGAACATTGCATCCAAATGCAGTGTTTTACAAAGCAGCAAAACCCATAACAAAGCAGAATCAATAAATACAGTGCAATGCCCTTTGGCGATTCAAGCATTCTGTTAAAATTAGAATCTGATTATAGCTGGAAACCTGTTTTCCTGAATCTTGACAAACACATTTTGCTTTACATGAAAGCTTTTCAAAGCTGTGGCCAATGCTGGCTCTGAGCAATCCATAGTTTTCAGCACATTCTTTCTCTTTTCCTGGATAGACACACACTGCACTGACACATACTTCTAAAAATCTTATTTTCTACTTTAAACTCCCCCCGAAACAACAAAACTCAAATAAGCAAAAGCAGCCAAGAATATCACAAGGAGAAGGAACTGGGGCATTTTCAATGCATTGTTGAAGGCAAAGAGTTTTCTCATGATGTGTCAGTTCTGACAAAGTTTTAAAACAGAGAGTTAAAAAAGGGAGCTGTCTAGCTCAGCCGAGAGGGAATTCACTGATCCAGGAGTTGAGAGACACAGATTCAAGTTTTTATTTGATTCTAAGTGGCCTTGAATGAAAAAGCCTACCCTGAACTGGGCATGGGAGGAAATGAAATAGGGTTTTCCTACCTCTTGCTACTGATGACCAGGAGATATGAAAAATATAAAATGTGATCTCAGTTTCACACAATTATTTTCTTTAAGTTTTGCCTGAAAGGTTTTGATTTTTTTTCCAGCCAGTCAGTTCTTTGAGACCTAAAATCTGTCCATGAAGTGAAGCTGTTATTCACCAGTCAGCTTTAGCAAAACTCCACTAAGAACCTAACTACCCAGCCTGGTGGAGATTAATAATGGAATATAAAGCAACAGCAAACTTGTACAGATTGATTAATTGTACTGAAAGCTTCAGTACTCCAATGTAGTGAAATGAGAGCCTCTTTTCAAGGTGCATCCTGGGCTCCAGCATGAAAATACCAACAATAAAATCATGAGTGAATTCACAGCTCTCCCAAGCCTGGACATCACTGGTTTCTCTGGCAGGTCTAGAACTGACCTTTGGGATTGTCAAAAAGTTTAGGATGACAGGTCATGTAAGGCATCAGACCTCTCCTTTGGGTTACCAAAAGTGACGGGATTTCCAGAACATGTGAACCATGTATTTGCAGACCCTCTGGCACTGCTGCTCTGTCTGAGCAATGGGTCCATTTGAGCCTCAAGATGCAGCAGCTGTTGCTGCTGCTGCTGCTGCTGCTGCTGCAGCTTCTCTCTCAGGTGGCTTCAAAAGGGCTCAGGGTTGACAGCAAAGGGCTTGGGCCAGTCACTGTCTCCATTCTGGTACCCCTGACAGGAGTCTTTCCCCCTTTTCCATTCTTTTCCTCCCCTTCAGCCTTGGATGAGCAGAGAGTGAGTAGGAGACGCTGGGGGAGGAAAAGCTTCTTGCAGCACTGGAGAAGGCTCCAGCCAGTGCCTGTAGGTCCTGTGCAGGTGCTGAGCATTGGAAAAAGCAGAGGGGCTTCACTCATGCTGAGAGTTTCCCCATCCCTCACAGGCTTTATGTTGCTGTCTCTCGCCCACTTCCCACTTCGCCCACTTCACAGCTGAACATCACAAACCCACTCTCCCTCAAATTTTCCCATCCTGTCCCACTGATTCCTCTCAGCCATACTTTCTTCTCCTGAAATTCCTTTGCCCACCTTCCTCAGAAGAAGAAAGCTCCCTCACAGAGTCAGCACGGATTTATTTTAGATGCTGGAGAGAAGTCTTTGAACTACATGCAGCACCACTTCCACACCTGAAAACCCTGAGCTAAATCAGACCACTGCTCAGCCCTGCAGTACCTGTGGGGACACAGGACCACCACAGCTGGGCTGGGCTCTGCTCTCATCTGAGCCCATCCTGACCAGGAGCACACTCCACCCCTGCTCCAGCTGTGGGTGAGGTGTGTCAGTGAAGGAGAGAATTAACCAGAGGGAGCTGTCCTGTGGCCATGCTTTCCCTACTGAGATAACTTGAGTGAAAGCAGTCACATTGAAACAGCATTTCAGCAGCCTGGGAAGATCAAGTTAGAAAACAGGGCAATTACATACAAACCTAGTGCCTGCTAACAGTCCTGAGCAGGGACACAAGCTCATTGACAGCCCAGCCTCTAGTCAGCTGTAGAAAGTTGCTGCATTTCCTCTTTGCTTACTTTGGTAAATTGAGGCTGGGTCAGTGGCACAAGCAGGAGGGGCCATTGTTTCCATGGAATGTGGCCTCAAAGGAGCCTGACAAAGGGTGCTGTGCTCACACCTGAACCCAATCCGTTTGGATAAGACCCAGTCCAGTCTTAATGAATTGAAAGGGCAATTTCCTTCCACCTCCTTTAATGCTAATTCCCTAGCCTGTGAAGTAATGCAAGAGCCTCTTGCTGTATCTGCAATTTCTGCAGCATCCTTTGTATGACACAGCAATCTGGACTGACCACAATAACTCATCCAGTGCTAGGATTATTTCTCCTGAGGCAGTATTCAGCACTACAGCCTACAGTGGTGTGTGCAGTTTTTTAGTTTCCTTTTACTTCTGGGCATGGGTCTCTATGATAATTTTTTTTCTGAGATCCCCCAAGGTATTGTTCTGCTCAGTCATATGAAAAATAGGAAAATAATGCACCTTCATCCTAGTTCCACAGATGGGCCATTCATCAGCATAAAATCAACTTTACAGCCTAGGAGGAAGCTGCTCCATGCACCAAATAGCTACAAATTTCCAAGATGGTTTCCCAAGCTGCGTCAGGCCAGCAGCTGTGACAGACAGATGTGATACCTGGGAGCACTTGTGTAATGGGAACAAAAAATAGTGCCCAAGTCCAAGGGGTGACCTATGGTTATCCTCAATTTTTGTAGTGGGCAAGTTTATCACTTTGTCAGAACCTGAATTTTCTTGTAGTTCCAGATGTCTAATTTCTTTTCAGATCACTGAGTTACTTAGATGGTTCTTCTTGAAGGGCTTTCCCCTTTTACCATCTATTTACAAGAACAAAATTTGTTCATTTAACCAAACATGGGATTGGCAAAAGAAAGGCAGAGATTTCTCCCCCTTGCATGTCCAGAAATGTCCACCAAACCCAATGGTTTGGGGAGTGATTCTAGCCCAGTTACTGGCAAAAGCATCCTCATTGTATTTCCATCCTGATAACTCCCTGAAGGACACTGAATATTGACTTCTGGGGCTGAGGCTCTCATGACAGTTTTAGGAGATCATCAGATTCCTCAGAAGGTCTCTGTGTGAGTCTGGCCTTCTCCAGCCAGGCTGCTCAGGATATGACTTTCAGGAGTCTGGTTTGGGGATTACAAAACCTGGGTCAGCCCCATCTGAACAGGGAATGCTGAGTTACTGCTGTGAGCAGGGCATCCCTTCACAGCAGCCCTGGATTTGGGGGTGTACAGAGCATTTTTTTCTGAGAATGGAATGCAAAATCCAGCAGCCAGTATTACAAGCAGGGAAAGCACAGGTCTGCCCAGTGAAAGCAGACTTGAAGTAGAGAGCACAAATGTGTCTTCCTGGGTACTCTTCAGTTGCTCAACTCTCTGAAAACTGCAGTGCTCATCTTCTCCTCATCACATCACCTACCAAGGCAATGATGTGGCTCACGTGGTCGCGAGCGGGTCCTGCTTAGATGAGAGCTCTGTCAAATGTGTGTGCATGAGAGCTTCAGCACAGCTGTAGGTTAATAGACAAGCAGGAGAAAAACCCCATGTGGAGCAGATGCAATGGTGTGTTTCAGACCTAAAGGAAGTGTGGGATAAAACAGGAGCTGGGCTATCAGGGAGTCAATGGCACAAGGCAATACAGCATGTTAGCGAGAGATAGAAAAGCAGCCCAGGGGAGAAGAACTGAGACAAGCCCTGGGGCAGATTCTGTTTGTCTCTTTGGTGATCCATGCAGTGAAAAAGAGAGAGCACATCTCTAGAAAAAAGATGGACAATGAGGTAAAATACTGCCAGGGAAGGAGGAGTGGGGGATGTAGAGGATTCTTTTTTGCTCAAGTTTTCAAGCAATTCATTTTGCTTTTCAAGAGACTTAAAACAAAAAAAAAAAGAAAAAAAAAAGCCAGTGAGTCAAGCAGCTCTAAATTAGCCAGGGTGGTGCTGTAGCAAATCAAGGGCTTGATTATTCTGTGGTTTGCCCTAGATTTAGGAGAAAGTGCAAAATACGCAACAAATACTACAGGGTAAGCGGCCCCCAGGGCTCCACCTGATGAGCAGGAGTGTGTGTGCCATAATGGGAAGCAGCAGCTCCCTTAGGCCCCTCAGGAAACCCATGGTGACTTGATGCTGTGGTACTGCCCTTGGGAGAGCTCAGAAATCCAGGCACACCTGGCTGAGATGTCCATGAAGGGAGAAGGCACCAGAAAGGGAGAATTCCCAGGCTCCCTGACCTGCAGCACTGAACTGAAGGAGGGGAAGAAGCTGCATCTGTGAAGGAGCAATGAGAGTTGTGAGGACACCAGGAACATGCTGCCTTTTTGTCACATAGCTGTGCTACAACCTTGAGGCTGACCTTGGAAAATGATGGAAAGGGTCTTGAGAAGGAGACTGGAGAGAATGAACCAGGACAAACCCATAAAAAGCATCTGAAACCCCTGCGGCATTTCCCAGTCTCATATTCCTGCAACACCACTGATCCTGGCTGGTCTCCTCTCCTGCTCTCAGCTGCTCTGGCCTCTTTCCCCCCAGCCTTTTCCCCTGCTCTCTCAGACTGTACCTTCTTCCAGAGCTCTGACTTCACTTTCTGTAAACCCATCCAACCTCCTGACCTACAGGCACCAAAAAAGAGTCAGAAAACCCCTCCCTGCTCAAAGCAGCCTGATCCAACTGATTTAGTCTCTCTTTTAGAGCTGCCTAAATGTTATCAACAAACAAGTCACTTTGCCTCGGACTCAAGAAAAACATTTCTTCAAATTAAAGTATGATTTTATCTCCTTGACCCTGATCTCTTACTTTCCTGCATGAAGCTGGCATGGGTGTGTGCTGCCTGGACCTCTCCTCTGCATTGCAGCTCTCAGACTTTTACACATGCCACAAACTTGGTACTCTGCTCTATCCAGTAAGAAGTAAACTGGGTTTCAAAAGCATGCCAGCTTACATCCCTTCTTACCAGAACAAAGCTCATAAGAAGGAAATGTGAGGCCTCCCTGAGGGTGCTGGAAAGACACGGTGGATAATAGAAATTTTTGGAAGGAGATTTGAGAAGTGGATTTTACTCACTCCCTATATTGATAAAGGCTTATCATATTCCTTCTCAAAACCAGGAACCACATGGTGAGACAACGTTTTTAAATGTTAATGCATCTTTAGAGAATAATCAGTAATGTTTGATGGCTTGTGCCAGCTCTAGGAGAGGTCTCTTTGTTGTTTAAGAAATTAAACAACATTCATCTGGAGTTTCTTGTCATTACAGGATGAAAGAAAGGTTACTTCTTTAGGAAAAAAAAGAGGAAAGAGAAGATCTGAATGATAAACATTATAAAATACTTATCTTCCCAGATGTCTCTGGGATAATGTGAGCTGAGAGGAAATGCTTATCTCTCTGAAGGACAGCTTTTGGCAACATGGCATTCTACACAGTGCTAAATTATTTTAAGAGCACAGGACAAAGGTAGAGGGATCTGTTTATAAGAGTGAATTATGAGCCAGGTGTAGCATCTCTTCAGGTGAATCACTGTGTAACCTTGGCTAAGCCACACAGACCTTTCTGCCTCAGCTTCTGCTTGGGAAAATAACTGGTGTAATAGCCAACAGGAAAATTATTTCCATGATTATCTACAAGTTTACTGTCTGTGTCATGTACTGTGTGATTATATATTTTTAAACACAGCTCCTTGTGTATCTTATCTACAGAAGCATTCCCTCATTAGCTGGGAGATTTATCTGGTCTGTGAAGAAATCCATGAGCCAAGCAGGGTTCACCTCCAGGGCTGGGTTCAGCTGCATATAATCAGGCATCATGGGCTGTCAGCTGCCCAAAGCACTGACTTCCTCATGCCAAAGAAGGGCAGAATCCAGCCTGGACAGCCTCTGGTTACTCTTGAGCATGGACCACATTTTAAAAAGATTTATAGATTTTGGTGTTTCCAATTGTGATGTCAGCTAAGGTGTGCCCCAGGAAACCTGCCTTCTGGAAAACAAGAGTGCCTTTAACCAAACATAAAGCTTTTTCAGATATCTCTTGATACACCTATACAGTGGGAGGCCAAAGATCACTATTGATTTCTGATATTCATAAGCACTCCCTCTTTACTTTTAATTTTTATTTAAGATGATGCTATGTTTTTTCATTTTGCTAACTCATCAGGAATTTGTTGACTTGATTCTGCGTTTTAAGCATTTACTTGCTGTTGTTCATTTTATAAACCCTGCTGACACAATGCAGAAATCATGTCAGCAAAGACCACATTTCCTTCCTGAACAGGTCCATTCTGCTTATTGCCCCAGCAAGCTGCTGTTTCACATGTGAAAATAAATTCTAGTCTGTGCAGAATAATGCCTAATCATTAATAAATAACTTATACAAATAAGAAATCACCAAGGAGTGAAACTACTTTCTGATGGATTTTCCTGTGAGGAAGTGAGGTTGTTGTGTGACCTTGGGTGATTAATTTTACATTCCCATGTCTATGCTTCCTCCTCCATCCATTCTTTTGTCTTGCCTGCCTCACATTCATGGTAGTCAAGGCAAGGACCATTTCTCACTATGTGCACATTTGCCAGCTAGCACTATGGGCTTTGCAGCACTGTAAAATACAGGTATGAGGAGCAGTAGCTGGGGCAGAGATAAGAGAGTGCCTTGTGCATTGGATCATGGGGTGACAGGCATGTGATAACAAGCCACAGATCTCTGGGGTCCCTTGACCCTTGCTGGGGACATTCCATGTGGCTAGGTAGGGACAAAGCTGGTGCAAGGAGAAAGCAACAAGGACATGCCTCTGCCATGGCAGGGACAGGTATGTCTGGGGAGTGATGAGGTGAGAGTGCTGGGTCATGGTGGAGATGGGATTTGTCATCATGGACAACAAGCTCTGCATGCCTGTTCACCAACAGGCACACACTGGCTCAAGCCCTGATTTGTTCATCTCATTTTCAGGATCGCCTCTAGAGGAGAAATCCCTGGAAAATTATGTGTTTGCTGGAATGCCATAGGTATGGTTCCAGGGACTCTAAGGCTGAGCTGCTGGACTCCAACAAACCCACCTGCCATGCAGTATATTTGACATAGGCAGCATGGCTTCAGAAGGATCCCTTCCATAAGGGTCTTGCCATTATTTGCTGCAAGTGCAGGTGATATTTGGAGAGAGTCTGATGGACAATCAACACTAGAGATGTGCTGTATCATATATATCATATATCATATATCATATATCATATATCATATCATATCAGATCATATCAGTGCTCTACTTCAGATACCAGCTGTTGCAGCCTGTGAAAATGCAGCTCTTCAACCCATATATACTCTGTAAACCCTGAGAAGAGTCTGTGCATCTCCAATTAGAACCCCGATCCTCTGGTCCAGCCTCTGGCTGTGGCTTCAAGGACCTTTTTAACCACAAAGATGCTTTTCAAAACACTTATTTACTTTTAGGGTTTGTTTGTACCAAGCAGAAAATGGAGGGATGGATTCCCCAGCAGAGCCACAGAGGCCCAGGTTTGCGAGCTGCCTTTCCCAGCTCTGATTTTCCTTGCACACCTTCCCCCAGCACACAGGAGTGAGCACCAGTTGCACAGACAGACAGACACTCACTAAAGCCTGTAGTATTTTTGCTCTCAAGTGAACCACTTTCTGCCAGCAAAGAAAGAGAGCAAGAAGGATTAAAAAAAAAAAAAAACAACAAGAAAAAAAAGACAAAAGGCACAGAAGGAGGAAAAGGAGAGGGAAGGTTTTTCTCTTACAGTCGGTTGTGATTTCGTAGGGGGAGTTAAGGCGCGCGTCTCCGCAGGGTGAAGTGCTGACGTACAGGTGGAACAGGATGTTCTCCCGCAGCCTGTAGCCTCCCTCTTTTAGCCGCACGAAGATTGATCGCTCCCAGTCCTCTCGCCGTTTGCTATGATCACAAAAGAGGTTCCAGGTCATTTGTTACATGCCAAATCAGAAACATTTCTGTGCTCTCTCTCTCTCTCCTTTTCTCCCTCTGCTTGTTTGTTTGTTTTTATTAGCACCCGGCATCATATATTTTGCCTAGTGACAGCAAAAGAAAAACAATGAGCTTCTCCAGGTGAAGAAATCTGTGAAGGAGGTCAAAACTGCCAAAGGGCTTTTGGCTTGCTTACCTAAGATATGTTCTAATGATAAAATGTGGATTTTGAAGGGTAACTCTCCTTCCTTACATGCACGGATGCATAAACACACTGATTTTAAAGTAGTTCTGGTGCATGAAAAAATCAGTTGTCTTGGGCTCTCATGTGAACACATCAGCTCTGCTGATCACGATGCCTAGGCACATGTTTGAATCCCATTAACATCAATCACCACAGCTGAGATGTGTGTTCATATGCTCCACTTAAAAGAGACTCTAACAAAGCGCCCAAATTTTATGACCACTGCCAGCCCCCCTGCTCCCCAGGTGTTGCTCTTCTCCCCCATTCAACCAGAGCCACCTACAAGTGCTCCACCTAGGCCAGCAGGGGCCTCTTGGTCAATTGGCATTTTTGGAAATCAGAAGCCATCTTAAGAAGGGTGGACAAAACTTGTGAAGGATTTTCTCAGCTGAGTTGAAAAAGATACTTATTGAGATGAAGCTTTTATCTTTGCAGTGGTTCAGCAGCTAGATGGGGATGCAGTGCACATAATCCATTAGCAACAGCTGCCCGGGAGGCCAAACCCTCCCAGTGCTGCCGTTTGCAGCAACAGCACAGCATTAAGGCTCTGCTGCTGTGCAGCTCCTCCCATGAGTTACATTTGGGAAGATATGGGTGATTTCTCTGACAGGCAGCTGCCTCTAACGTGTGTGTTTGGGTGATGGTCACGATTATAATTTTGAAAGTGAAAATGTGATTGCTGAAATTAGGACGAGACTCTTTCCCTCTGATGGCCTGGTCCTTCCCTCAAAAACTCAAGGGTCTTTTTGGAGGAGTATCTCTGAACAGAACAGCACCTGCAGGTAGTGATTTTCCTGGGATGCTGCTAATAAGGCAGAATCCCACCCGTTTAATTCACTGCAGGACAGCCCATTAACCAAGGCGATTTCTGCCTGTCTCTCTGCCTCCTGATAGTGCAAACAGGAGTGCTTTTTACTCAGCCTTTGAGCGAGTCCTTGGCTTTCATCCAAACTGCCTCTGCCTGTTTTCTCCCAGTGCAGCCTCTGTGCTATTGAAGCTGTTTGGCTGTCACTCTTCCATGGTTTGGGTGTTTTGTCATTTCTTGATGCCAGGATGCGTTTGCTGTCAGGAGGAATTTACAGGCACATTATTAGCTCGCCTGTCAGGGACAGGGAGACACACTGGCTGCTGAGCTGGGGCTGCCACATGCTGCTCCTTCATTTTCTGCTGGCTCTGATGGAACTTCCCAACTGCACTAATTATATTATCGCCCTGATACAAGCCTCTGAAATAATAAAATCTCTGCAAGTCCTGCTGCTTGGACTTTAGAGCAATTGCAGGTAGTTCTAAATAATTCACTGTAAAATCAGCTGGGAGAATACAAAGCTGTGCAGTCCAAATGCCTGCTATTATTACATTAAATCTCACCAGAGTGTGGGGGGGCAGCTTACAGTACTTGGAGACAGTTGCTATGTAAGGTTGGTGCAGTCATGCTTTGGGCTGGATTTCAGGAGTTCAGCTTCCATCCTGTTTTCACTGGTCATTGTTTTCCACTGATTAACCTTGCTCTCTTACCTCTTCATGAACACCAACAAGGGTCTGTGGCCAGTGTGGCTGCCAGGTTGGATGATAGACAGCTGCTCTAAAAATAGTTGGCAGGGCTGGAGGGCAAGGCAGCTTGACTCTCCTCCAGCAGGCTGAGGTTCTTCATATCACAAAGGGTCCTGACCTGCCTTTGGGATGGTTTTTTAGGAGCTGAACTCAAACATGTGGTTCATTCTTGCATTGTAGCTGAATAGGCTTCATAACAAAACTCAGTGAGTATTGTTGGAAAAGAGTTTGGGTTGCAACATCATCTGCCATGGCTTAGTAAGATTATTGTGCATGGGATGTTTGGTGTATTTCAAAACCCAGGGGGACCCAGAGATCTGCTAAAAGTGGTCCAGGTAAAGCATGAGATGCACTTCTGCAAAGTCACCTCTACTCCAGCACCAGTACCTTGTCTCTGGGTCAGGTGAACTGTGAGAGGGAAGATGACTTTGCATCTGTTCTTTACAACATCCTTTGCTCAGCCACACTCAAACTGCACAAAGAAACGGAGAGGGGAGCCCACAGTGAGGCTGCAGATCCCATTCATTCAGGGGGGGTATTAAAGTGTCATTTCTGTGTACTGGCAGTGGCTAAAAGAGCAGAATTCATCCCTAAAACTTTGCCTGTTACAAATTTCTGTGGGAGTTAGGATTTGAGGCTCATTCAAGTGGAACATTTAAGAATGTGCTAAATTCTAATCTTTTGCTTAAGTTCACTATTCAGCATAACACATGACCATGTTTTGAGCTGACTTGAAGAAGATACCTTAGCACATGCTTATGGTTTAATATATATGAAGCATTTTGGTGAAACAAAGCCTGACAAGCAGAGGAACAGTTTTTTAGCATGTTAATGTATTTACAGCAAATTTCTAGTACTACATACTAAAAAAGAGCGCCCTAGAGAAACTACCAGTAGGCTTAGTATATGTGTAACAAGCAGCTGATTTTCCTTGAAAAGGCAACTCAACTGGACTGGATTAAGACTGTTTATTGCTTTTTATGTATAAAATAAACAGTGGTTTTCAACTTCATTTTGCTGAAAGAGCTTACCTTCTGGTAAAATCATCTCCCTGGCACCTGAAGGGTGCACTACAACAGCAAGCCTACTATGGTGTTGATTTATTTTAAGGATACTCTATTAATTTTGTTTTTCTTTAGAAAGAAGAGTTGGATTCTCTTTTCTTCCCTATTGGCCAGTTGATATAAATAATACCACTGAAAATGATTTCCCCATTACCATAGCAAGAGAACCAGACTATCGAATTTGTGTGCTTTTTGATGGTGATTCTTAGAAAAAGCTTCTCAAAAGGTCTTTCTTGTCCTTCTTTTGTACATCAGAAAATTTTTGTCTTATTTCTCATCTTTTTCGTGAAAGTCTGGAGAACTGGAGGATTATGGTTGTCATAAAAATGAAATCTGGGAGGGCTAAGGGCTTTAATCACACTGGTTAGAAGCTGACAGGTTTTAGTTGTGCTTTTAGCTTTTATTTAAGTCAAGCTCTAGACAATGAATTGTTGAAAGAAAGTTTCCTTTTGAAGTATTTGTCACTCTTGCTTCTTAGAGAGGATAAAGTTCCATTTCTGGAACTTTTTTCCAAGAAAAGTCAGGAAAGTTGCACCTCTAACATTTAACAATAAGAAGAGAAGGGAAAAGAAGTAATTTCCATATTGATGCAACATTGGCTTGTGGATGGAACTGTCCTGAGCCTAAATATGTCAAGAAGTTGCTGTATTCTCTTTCTAGAGAAATGGAAAACAAATTGCCCCAGTCCATGGCAGTTCATCTCACCCCCAAGAGATACCAGAACAGGTCTGCTGAGCTCCACCTCAGAGATGCCCATCCCTCTGCACTGGTGATCAAAGGAGCCCTGGGGATCTGGGCAACACTTGACTGCCAAGAAGTAAATTCAATTCAGTGAATCCCTGTCTCTTGGCCATTAATTTTATACCCTGGACCTTGCTTTCTCCAACCTGCTTGCCCTTGCTCTTGGAAGCCTTCATGCTACACTCCGCCAAGTGTGTGTTTTGCTCTCACTGAGGTCAATGGTAGTATTTGTAAATTCTGGAAAAGGGTTTCCTTTCCAAAGACAGCATCACACAGAAAAATATTTATTGCACTGGAAGTTCCTGAAGTTTGAAATCCATCTGCAGAGACCACACTCAGCAGGTAGTCTTGGTGGGAGGAAGGTATGTGGAAAATAGGAAATACCCTCCACAGAACAAACTTGCCTGTTCCATAGTAAATGATGGAAAATTTAAGTTCTTCGAGTCAAGAATGATGCTCTCAAAAGAAAACCATCTTTTTGGTTTCAGTTCACTTATTACTTTGTACAACAGTTTCCTGGCCTAGGAGAGGAGTTTAATTTGGGCTAGGTTAATGCAAATGCATTACAATAGCTTTGTGTTTCTCCCAAGCCTGAGGAGATGGTGTACATGTAGTCCCAGTGGAGCTGAGTCACCATTTCAGTCCCAAAAACTCTGTCCTTATAGTATGTGGCAGCATCATGTGTTTTCTCTGTGAAAATAAGGTATCTCTTTTTTCAGAGAAAAAGGAGTCAATATGATTTCAATGTGCAGAAAATGCATTTTTTATTTCATTTTGACACCCCCCCCCCCCCCCATTTTGTCACCACAGGACAAAGCTCCTGATGATGGCAGAAAACAGTGTGCAGCTATAAATATTAAAATTGAACAATTTATCACAACAAACAGTTTTGCTTCTCCATGGATTTTAAGGAAGCAGAATCTGATTTGACAGTAACTCCAGCTCTGTCATTCAAAGGTGCTTAGCCTTGACAATTTTGGTTGAGATTTTTATGGCGTGTGCTGGTCAGGCAAGTGGTGGTGCCTGGTCTTGGCTGAACTGAGAGTGATTTGAAATTGCTGTGAACAGAGCTTGTGCTTCACTGAGGATTCTGTTAACAAAAGGCTGTTAACATTGATCCAAATAAAGTAATAATATGACTGAACATGTTAGGGAGGTGGATCAATACAATAGTTTAAGATACAGTGTTAGCACTTGTTTCCCAAGAGACCATAGCACAAAGCAAGTACTAGGGCTGCTACACTGCTGAAAACATAATAATTTAATGTAAACTTGAAAGCAATTCAGAATGAAATTGAGAGAATATTGCTTTTGATTAAACCCTTCAATGCTCTTGTCCCCCTTTGTTAGCCAAACCCATGTACTCAATATACTCTCTTGTCTTCAACTCCAGCCTGAAGTTAAAATAGCCATTATCCTGTAATGGTTGCTTGGTGTAACAGTATCACAGGTGCTTACAAGAACACACAGTCCTGCTTAGATTAACCCTTGTGTCTGTGACCTGATGCAAAACCTTCTAAAGTCAAAGGAAGTTTTTGCACTGAGTTTAATGGCCTTCAGAAAAAGCCACATGAATATGCACTCAAGAATGGAGGGCAGAAGAATGACCCATAGAGAAAGAGCTTTATTGTTTGTTTTCCTTAATTTCTCGGTTCCTTCCATATAATAAATGCCACCTCATGTTCACTTCTGCTTAATTTTCACATCATAGGATAATTCAGGCTGCTAAGGACCTTAAATCTCTATCCCAACCTCCTTCTCAAAGTAGTTTGACAGATTGCTGAAAGTTCTATGCACTCAGATTTTGAAAATGTCCAAGACAGGAGGGAGACTGCACAACCCTTCTGAGTGATCTGTCCCACTGCTAGCCTATCCCCATGGGCAAAATCAGTCCTCATACTCAGTCTGAGCTTCTCTTGTTTCAGTGTGTGCCTCTTGTCTGCCACCTTCCCTCTGCACACCTCGGTGAAGATGCCAGCTCCACTGTGCTGCTGTGTCAGCTCCACTTGCTTTGCTGGCTCTGCCATCCCACCTGCAGGCTGACCAGGGCCAGGTCTGTCAGCACCTCCACACAGCCCAGGTGCTCTGGCCCCTGAGACTCTGGGCAGCTTCTGCAGAATCTGTCTCAGATGATTGATGTCTTTGGGGCACCCAAAACTGCACATAGTAATGTAGATGGGCTGGATGGGCTGTAATGAGTGCTGATTAGTGGTGGGTTCCCACATCCTTTGACAGACTCTTCAGACTTCCCAGGATCCTGCTGGCCCTTCCTGCTGTTGGGCATCCCACTAGCTAATGCCCTGGTTCCTGTCTGCCTACAAGCCCCATTCCCTTTTCAGAAGAGCTGCTCTCCAGCCTGGATTTCTTTCCTTCTTGATGGAAAGGAGGAAGGTCATTCTTTCCTCCTTGGTGTGAGACTTTGCATTTGTCCTTGCTAAGTTTTCTGTCAAACTTCCTGCTGGTCCAGCCCTCCAGCCTGCTGGGATGGCAGACCAGCCCTCAAGCATAGTGACTGGTCCTTCCCACATTTTGGTGTCCTTTGCAAATCTTATAACCAAGCACTATGTAACCTCTTCCAGATTGTTGATAGGATCAGAGAAAAGACAGCATTCTGAGGTGAGGTATCCCACTTATTACATCTTCCAGGCAGTGTATGACCCATTAGCCATTTAAATGGTAACAAGGTGGATTTGGCTGAAGACAAGAACAATAATTCCACTGTAATGATTCTACATGCTATAACATTTTAAAACATCATAAAGAAGGAGTAAGTGACAGCATCTTACACTTTGGCACAAAGTTTGCTGCACTGTTAACACTCATTGGTTCTCTAGTGAGTCAATGAAGACATTAATGATCAATAAATCACTTCTTTGAGATCTTTCAGCAGTAGCAAGGAATACAGGAAAATGGCTGTATTAAGCAAAATGACTCCCTTCAAGCCTCTGGTCAGTGAATGATGCTAATAAGCCTGCACGTAAAGATTTGTACAAAATCATCAGGCTTCATAAAGCCCAGCTTTATGAGTCATATCTAATCGCTGCTGAAAGAGAATCAGCTGAAGTAAAGCAGCTCATGACCCAGCACTTTAAACTACCTGACTCTCAATTTTTTTTTGTGCAGTGTGTTGTTCTTTCATCACTTGAACACTCAGAAAAAATGACATAAAGAAACAAATAGTTCAGTTGTCTGGAGGATGGATCAGTTCCACTGAAGGCCATATAACAGCCCCCAAAAATCAACAGAATTCAGTTACCTTAAGTGTAGCTCCAGCTGTGAGTAGAGGAAGTGAACAAATGCCCTTCTTGCCACAATTTCTGCATGGCAGTCGTTGACCGCAAGCCCTTGGTCATTTATGTATTCCCCATTTATACATTTGGTACCCGATGACAGCACAATAACCTGAGCTTGCCTGATGTCCAAACCTGTAGGAAGAAAAACAAAAGTGCTGTGAAATTGCTTGGGGTGAGTATGATACCATGATTGTTAAAGTCCTCACAGCACACACTTTGATGCGGCAGCCAGATAGCCCTAATGGGATGCTTGTTAAGGTGATGATATGGCCTTTGGAATATGCAGGAATCTCACATCTCTGTGTTATTAGGATAATAAGGTCTATATTTCAGTCTTGCTGCTAATTCCAAGATAAAAGCTCGCCATGAAGTTTACTTGTTAAATCAATAACTACATCATAGCAGAGCATATGCTGTAGGGAGGTAATAAAGATCTCCTGCAGTGCTGATAAATGGCCAGGTTTTTATGAGCTGTTGAAGACATTTTCTGGTGGGAGCACATACTCCCTGTAATGTTAGGTTTCATTGCTGTTGCATTTTAAGTAGTAAAAAAATGGAAGTAATGCTTCTGGGGCTGCTCTTTAAAAATCATGAAGAAAATACCCTAACAGATTTGACTTTCAGTCCAGTTTCCTTTTAGCATCTCCAAGAACAGCTGCATTTCTGTAGTGCTCTTTTCAGTGTGGTCTCAGGGACGGAGCATTCATCACTGAGATCAGCTTTGTTCACCTGTTGCCTCTCTACAAAATGGTGATGGCAATTGAAAGATGTTCCTTACTTGGTCCAGATAGATACTTTCTAGGAATAAATCCTATTTATTTGGAGACAGTTGCAAAATGCTTAGAGACTACAACAGGACCTGGGTTTCACTCTAAAAAATAGCTCATTTAGCCCCATGGACAATTTCAAAATAAAATTTAAAATAAACTGAGCCCAAAATGAAATGATCTCTTGAGAAACACGTCTGGACTCATCTCACTGAATGCCAAAGAACAAGGGAGCAGCTTTTGGGAAAAATAACTTTTTTGCCTGAGAGGTGCTTCCTCTAAAAGGGACAAAGTAGCCTCTGAGTGTGAGGCTGTGTTTGACACGATGGCTGTGTGTGGGCAAACACCTGCACAGGACAGCACAGCAGCTCAGACTGCTGGTGTTGGTGTGGCTGTGCCCAGGTAGAGTCACCTGAGATGCCCTTGATGTCGTGCCTAACATCTGGCTGCAGCCTGGGAAGCCCAGGAGGTTCTGCACACTCCCCATGCATCTCACACAGAAATCCATAAAGAGGCTCACTGAAAACACACACCCATGTTTAAGTAACTGAATTAAGACCTCAAAGTGTGACGAGTCAAATGAGGACAGGTCTGAGACTGCAAATACCCATAGGAGGAATGGAAACAATCTCCCCATGGGCCATGGTGATGCTGTTTCTATGGCATTACTTTAGCTTTAGAAAAGCTTTAGGAATAGTTTTATAAAGTTAGCAAAAATAATTTTTTTCTTCTTATGAGGTCTACTGAATAGCAGAAAAACTGCAGAGATTTTATTGGCTTGGCATGTCTGGGGCCATGTTCCCTTATAAAATCCATTGGTGTTAAATGACAAAAGAGTTGAATGGAGAAGGAAATAATATTTTAAACAGAAGGCTTGGTGCTGCCAATGATTTCCCAGTTAGTAAATACCATCAACAGCCCTTCATAATCTCCACCTAGCACTGGGACTAGTAGTGGATAACATGCTGTAGCACCGTTGCTATGCTTAATGAATACAATTGCAAATTATATCAAAATTATTTAATGCCTATATCAGTACAAAAGCTACATCAGTAATCCAAAAAGTTTAGTAGTAATGTGGCATTGCAGCATTGTGGCATTTGTAGGAGAGGGGTAAGTATTGTGAAAAATTCAGTTAATCCCATCTGAGCCCCTGGCTGTGAGAGTTTCATAAAGAAATTGTTACAGGTACTAGTGACAAAGTACACATCATTTTGTGCCTGTGGTGAGAGCTTAATCTCTATTTGTTACTATAGATGTGGCCCTAAAAAGTGTTTTGGAGTATTTTTTGGGGAGAAAAAAAAAGAGCTGGAAATCTGGAAAACCCAAGAAATGAAGATGGGAACACGTGGAAGAAATGGAGAGGAGAAAAAGCCTTTGTGTTTATTCCAGTTTTATTACTAAGTAAAAAGTTGAGGTGGGAAAATTACTCATTCCCTACAAAGAAATGTACTTGTAGTCTGTACATTAAAATTGCTTTGCTTTAGGGTCACTGCTTTTGTGAGAAAAATAATAGGTATCTTAGATTGTGACATGTCCATCTAGCTAACAGTGTCTTTCACATGGACTAACATCAAACATTTCATGGGCCACTGCCTGCCTATGAGGTGTTTGAGTCCCACTCAGCTTCTCAAAAAGCAGTGTATATTTTTCTCAACAGTATGTAGTATTTTCCTTGGTTGGAAGGCCCATGAAAAGAATCAGCTATTTTTCTGTTTTATTTTATTTATTTACTAGTGTAGATAGAGCCTAATTTACTTCAGCCCAGCAGGAGGACACCAAGAGGCAATTTCCTCCTACAGAAACCTGTGGGCTTCTCTATCTGCCCCTGAGGACCTCTGTCAATACTCCTTCTCAGGGCAGAGAGACCAACTGCTTCCTTCTCCTAACATTAGCAAGCCCCTGGTGTGCCTCCTCCTCTCTCCTTCACCTCATAGCCAAAGCACCAGGCTCTGAAAATACAGAGAAAAACCACCTGGGTGAGCCCTCCTGCTCTCTGGGATCTACACCTTCCTCACCCCCCGAGTCAGCCCAGTACACAGTGAGATGTCTTTTATTTCTTCAATCATTTTATTCACAAATAAACTTAACTCCTTTTCTCCTCTCAGATGAAGGTAAACTGATGAATGCATTCAGGATTTTCTGTAAGGTCTGGATTTATTCACAAATTAAACAGAAAGGCACCCAACACCTATCAGATGCAGCAATAACTTGAATCCCTCTGATGTTGTTTGCTATCACAATGTCCACCTGCACAGCAATAGCCAGTGTGCTTGGGGTGTTCATGTTTGGGTGAATTAACTCCATATTTTGGCTTCCAGTGGTATGGAGTCCCAGTGGGTACCACATGTGGACACAGCCTGGGGTGTTTGCCAGTCCTGGCAAGGTGCATGTGTTTGCAGAACATCACTTAGATGTTGCCTGGGGCTGGGAGGCAATGGCTTCCAAGAATTTGCAGAACCAGTCTGAGTGTTAAACATTAAAGATCTCCATGTATTTTCCATTTGCAGTGTCAGAAAATAATCCATGCTCCTCCATGCTCAGAAATACCCAAGAGTTATGTCTCGCTGCTGTGGCACTTGGAAACCCAGGTGTACATGACTTATGCATTAGCTCTGAAATATTTACACCTCACTGGGGAGCCAAATGGAGAAAGTGATCTGTGACCAATGTAGCACTGTTCAATGCTGCCTGTGAGGGCACCCAGCATGATGAGAAACACTTCCAACAACCTGACAGTTGTCCGCTGTGTTCAGGAGCTTACATGCTAACAGATTGTCCCCTTGCATGCCTTGGTTGGTACACACACAGAGCTGGAGGTTTATCCCCTGTGTAATGTTTGATATTATTGCCAGTGAACATGGGAGGAATTTTTCTCTGAGAACAAGACGTGATGCTCAGCTGATGAAGGCAGATTTTAGCATTGACTAATCACACTGGCATTTTAGGCAGCATTTTCAGCTCTGGAGCCTAGATATTTGCTTCAGTGATTCAGAATTAATAGGCACTTCTGTACATTTGTCTATTTTGCATTAAAACCAGTAATTACTAACTGTTGTTATTAATGTTTACTTCGTATTTTATTTTGCTTGCAGAATACTTCAAGTTTCTCAAGCAATTTCTATTTATGAAAGTCGAGCTCCCTCATAAGCATTGATTAATTTAACCTCAGACATGCAGCAGATCCAGACTGTGCACATCCTCCAGCCATGCCTAGGAAAGCTGTGGCTTTGTGAGTGGCAGAATCCTGCATCAACAGTAACTGGCACCCCCAGCCTTACGGCACCTGCCCTGCTCGGGGCTGTACAGAGGGTTTGATCCAGGACAAAGACTGCTCCCCACAAGACTCATGTTCTTACTGAGGGGAGTCAATCTCAGGTGAAAGATCCAGGGATGTAACTGCATGCAGGTCATTTGACAAACAAGGAGAAATGGGCTTCATTATTATGACCTTAACTCTTGACCCACTGATTGTCAGAGTTCATGAGGCATTTCCTACCCTCGCTGCCTTCTGCAGAGTAACGTTTGAAGAGACATTAGGTTAAAAGTAACTAGTGAACAATTTATAACAGGCACCTGCATTAGGTTTCTATTATTTGCCTAAAGACTTCTAATAGTTTTCAATTTGAAAAGGAAATGGAGCAGGGGAAAGGAAATTGGGAAGCTGTGTCAGCATAGTGGCTGGGTCCTGGCTGACACCTTGTTGTTGAGAACAGCTGAGAGAGCAGGGAGGAAATTCACTACATTTTATCTTGACAAATTCTGTCAATTAATTAGTTGCGTTATAAAACAGAAATGTACACATAAATGACACATTGCCTTTGACCACATATCCAGTCTAATGATCCAGTGAGGTAATAATCCTTTCTGGAGCTCTGCTTGAAGCCTGAGCCCACCCTGAGTCTAGAGGCAGGAACTCCTCTCACAGCCAGGCAGGGGGAACCTCGAATCCCTGATGTTCATTTTTTGTCTGTCAGTGATTGTGCAGACTTTCATGTCACAGCTGAGCTGTTGAAAAGAAACTGGGTTTTGTTATAAGTCATTTCCAGTTTGCTGACACCAGAATGGAGATTCATTTCAGCTGTTCTGGATAACTAGAGTTTAGATGTCCACAGCTGAGCTAATTGCTGTAGACTCTCTTTATAGTCAAAGGAGAGGAATTTTCCTAGGAGGTCATTCATCTGGCCTAGTTTAGATATTTGCTTTTTGATAGTTGGCATTACATCTCAGTATTGCCAGCTTCTCTTCATGAACTCTGAACACCTATAGGCAGCCAGAAGAATAAACCTTTTTGTGCTGTGGAGAGATGCTCTTAGTAAAATTTCTCTCCCAAGCAGCAAAATACAGATCAAAATTCCCCAGATAATAAGAGGGCAAGCAGAACAAATATTTCCTTTAAAATTTTTCCCCTTATGTTTAAACTTCGTGACATTCTTTTTTTTTCAGCTTTTTTCCCCCCACAACAATTAAGGATAATGGTATCAATGTCAGTATATTCAAGTATGCTCATTTTGCCTTGAGCTGAACTATTACACACAGAAAGAAAACAGGGCTGTCTTCCCTGTGTGACCTCCCAAAACACCAGACCTGCAGAAACAGAGCTTGTTACAGAAATGGTTCAGAAAGTTGTTGACAGAAGAGTGTAAGCAAGCAAAAATATGAAGGTTTGCTCAGCAGACAAGCTGGATGTGGAGAACTGGCTGACATCTTATGGACTGTGGCTGAGAGCTGAGTGTTTAAGACAGTTGTGGCCATAAACACAAAATGCCTACACTCTGCTTGGAGACACAGCTCTACCAATAAAACAAGTGAGTTTTGGCTAGTCTAGACAATGCTTCCACTGATTTTAAAAGAGTTATTTTTCACATGGGCTGTGATCATTAGGACCTTCCATAAGAATGAATTTGCAGCCTTGCATATTTTTGTGTTGGAAAAAGAAAATCAGAACCTGAGGAAATCACAGGAGGTGTAGACTGGTACCTGCAATCAGCAAATCACACGGGCTGTACATCAGAGAGCTGAGAAATTCAGTGAGCCCAACTCTCACAGAACAGGATGGAGTTTACAACTGCTAATGCCAGGATACAACTGGGATCACACTTTGGTTTCTCAGCAGCTGGCACAACACACAGAGAAGCACCAGTCAGTATGTAAGTGACTATTGCACTGCATGTTTTAGACCCTGCTAGTGGTAGTGAAATCCATCTTCTTTTTCAGCTTGACACCGTGAAGACAGCTCACTGCTCGAAATATATTCATTTTAAATTAGAAAAAAAAAAAAATCAGAAAAATCAGGTTTGATTAATTAAGAAAACCCACACTTCTTTTATTGGGTGGGAGACAACTTACACAAAATGCAATGCAGTAAAAAGGAAAGCCAGAAATAATGATAGTGTAACATCAGCCCTCCTGAATAATTCATGGGATACAATTTCATGTTATTTTAAATGGTGCTGCTTCTCTCTCTGATAAGCAATAATTTTATGCTCTTTCTTTACCTTTTTCAACAAATCAGTCAAAAGGATTGTCTATTGTTATCTGAAAAAAGTGTATTTGGAATAATTTTCAAGGCAGCTTAATTGAGCTCTGATCACAGAGGAGGGTATTTTTTTTTTTTTAATACCCTCTACTCACAGCTGAATAAGTTCAGGTTTCCATTTCAGGTTTGTTTAGGGAAGGAAAATTTCTGATGTTACATAGCACTGACAAGTCCTGCATTATTTTCTCTTATCTTCTTCCCTGGCAGCCCTATCACATTCTTAGAATGGCTTTAATATTGTAATAAGAGATAGTCAAGACATGAAAGGGCAGTGATGCTGGAAAAGCTGTCTGCAGGGGTGTGCTGTGGGCACAGTCCTGCACCCCACTGTCCCAAGGCAGATCTTGAACCTCTGCAGAGCCCTGTGGGCACTGAGCTGCCAGGCTGCTGCCTGCCACCGCAGGAATGGGCAATGTCCCACAGAAAATACTGCCAAAGAGGCAAAGAGCTCTTCACTCCATCTTCTCCCTCAATAAAACCCAGGAAAAGGACATATTTATCTGGAAATGGAAACCAGTGCCCCTGTATGTTAGTGCTTACATGAGAGATAGGTCTATGGTTAGAGGTGAGGGATGTGTTTACCCAGGTCCATCAGTGCATTTTCCCCACAGCTTGGTGATGTTCCTACAACCCCCTCTATTCTGAGGCTTCAAGAGGAGTGAAATCAGGATGTATGTGCAAGGAGGGAGCTGAGGATTGAGGGGCTGGTGTGTGGCACAGTGTGCCTTGCTCTTCAGTTTTGATGTAGGATTTGCATTCCTGACACAGAGAGCTCTGCTGTCCCCAGCTCTGCATGGGGAGCAAAACCACAGTCATGACTAAAATAAAAAATTTAAAAAAAAGTGTAGCCATAAGAGAAGAACTGTGTAGAGCAGGGATGATTAATAGTATGCATATATCAATGCACAGGATGCATTTATCTGCCAGCCATAAAGACTGCTGCAGCTCATTTTTTTCTCTCCATTTTCTATTGTACCTGTGGTAGTGATTTTGGTAACTCCAGTGACAAACAGGAAGATGTGACTTCAGTGAGCACTGTGGCTGTAACCCCTAGCTCACACTGGATGTCCCAAAGAACACCTCTGAGGTGGATGGGAGCAGCTGATGTGAAGTAGCTGACTAAAATAAGGGAAGAAAGAAGCATATTGAGGGCTCAGGAAATGGAATTGCAAAGTCTGAACAAAAGGCAGATACACAGCTGGCAAATAATAGGAACAAAGAAGTGGCTAGCAGTGAGGTTACAGATATTTAGGGGTATAAAGGGAACAGTCTTTGAAGCACTGGACTTGCACAGGGATTTCCTTTCCTTACATCAAAATGAGGGTTATGTGTAACTGAATATATTGTATTTCTGTGGAAAGAAAGGGTGTAGAGGGGGCCTCTGAGAGCCTCATATTTTCTTCCCTTATTAATGTGTTAAGGAGTCATCCTTCTGACTGTGCTGCCTAGGGCAGGCTATTCTTTGCAGAGCTCTTCATCTTCATCCGGGAAGGAGCAGGGACAGAGTCACAGTCCTCTCTGCCCTGATCTCTGAGCCCTCTGTGCTGAAAACAAGAACCAGGGTGTTGTCTGACAGTGGCCATGGCTCTCCTCTCACAGTCAGCCATAGGAAATTCTGCCCAAACCCACGGGGATGGGGAGGGGTCGGTGAGTGCACTTGTAAATAAGTTCCAAATTCAGTTCCTCTGAAACAAAAATCCCTTTCTGTCACAAGCCCGTTTTGTACTGTTTGATCACACCATGGGATGCCTGAGAAAGGATTCTTGTGCTAATCCATTTTGCAAGATTTTTTTTTGGGTAGGCCTTTCCTTAAAAGTCACTCTAAAGGTGGATTTCCAGTGTGGAAAAGAAGGGTGAGGAAGTTGCCCAAGTGGAAGGGAATCAGAAAACAAAGACAAGGCTGCTGGGGGCTGCAGAGAAGAGTGACCCAGCAGGAGAGAGTACAAAAATTGGATATGCAAACTATGAACATTGGTGTGCGTGTTTCTGAGCATCTGAAAGGTACAAACCCCAAGGAGAGAAGTGGGCCCTAAATTTAGAGCAGCAGAACTGAGGTCCTGAGATGACATCAAAGAAAATAAAAGTCAGGCTGAATAACTGGTGAAAATTATTAACAATGAGATCCATTAGGCTAGATTGGTCTCCCAAGGTACTCTTGAAAGCCCCATTGTTAATTGATTAATTTAAATCTAGACTGGAAAGAGCACTGGGGAACAATCTTATGCTTGCAGGGAAATAGACTGGATGACTTAGTGGTCTCTCCCAGTTCTAATTTCTATGGTCCATTTCTCCCCTCCCCTCAGTGGACCAAAAGGATGAAATCCCATCAGCTTTGCTTCTGAGGAGTGTGGAAGGAGACAGTGCTGTGTTTGTGAGCACCAGTGCCCTTTACCTTCCCTTCCTTTCCTCAGTGTGGGCTTTGGAAATCCTGAGAGGGAGGAGTGTCAGCCAGCCCAGGCCCCTGCATGCTTCACCCCCTTACCATATTCTTGAGGATTTAAAAAAAAAATCTAAATTCGTAGGGGCAGTATCAAAGTTTTTTTGAGGGTTTTTTCCTTTCATGTGAATTTGAATACTCTCGTCAAGAAGAGAGCTTGCACATAATTCTTAATTTTAAAGCAGGACTGAATTGCACTTTCCTGTCATGTCCTGACTGCAGATATCTGTGTTTCTCTAATAAATGTTGTGTCATTGATATCCGAGAATTAAGAAAATTGACAGTTTTAGATGTAGTAAGATTCAATATTACAGTGAGAAAGAATGAAATCCTGAATATGAATTTTGGCAGTAAAGCACAGGAGGAACTTAATTTTATGTGTTTTTTTTTTAATTGTATTTTTTTTTAATATTCTTTGGTGTGCTTGAGTCTAAAAACATTTCCTATGTGTTTTACTAAGTTGGTAAAGTGAAAGCAATGGTTTCCAAGCCTTTATTCACCAAAGAAATTTCTTTTTTTAGGGTGAGATGCACTCCTGGTATTGACATTGGGACAGCTTCCAGTTTGCCTTATCACAGAGCAGAATGAAAGTCTGACCTTGCCAACTCTTTGCTTGACACACTTAGGAAACAGAAGTGCCTATTTTTAATTTCCATGTTTTATGCTAATTATTACACCCATCCTTGTGCCCAATGCAATTATATGTGACACAGAGCCAAGGCCTTGTCTGCATCCAGGTTTTGAGAGGTGTTTCAATCAGAAAAATACTTGGAACAGCAGGAATGGAAAACTAAATCCAGAGCCAGTAAATGTTCAAAGAGGTAAAAAGGCTCAGTGTCTGAGAAGAGATGGGAACCAGAGTAACCTGTGGGCACAGTGGGGAGCTGAAGCTGCCCAGAGGTCAGCAGTGCAATGTGCTGGAGACACCTACAGCTGCTTCAGCTGGAGAGAAATGAGGAACTCAGCTCCCTTCCCATTTTCCTGTGGAAGTGCCTAAAACTGCTGATATGAGAGGGGTGTTTTGTCCTGTTCCTTCTGAACCTGTGCCACCAAACAGCTAAGAGGATGGAATTAGGTTAGACAGCAACAGCAATGAGAGGCTCTGTGTGTGCATGTTGGGGTGCTCATCTCCAAAAGTGAAGCTCTGGTTCTGTACTTACTCCCAGCTGGCACCTGCATTTCTCCCTGTTTTTTTTTATGCAAAACATATAACCTGGCCTGGAGAGTTATCCCTGAAGCTGTTTTTTTCCTACTCTGTTGAAGGCTGCAAGATTGTGTCCCATCTCATATTTTCCATTTCTGTCTTCAACTACTTTCTGTTCCTTTGCCCTTGTTTGGCAGAAATGATGAAGAAACACTCAAAGTTGCTCTTCTAGGGGGAGTCCTCACAATGCCTAAACCCACATCTTAATAGAAGTGATGGCTCTGGTGGGGCCAGAGCTTTAACTACAAAACCTCAAAAGTTCTCTGAGCTGGAATTTGGAAACCTAAGTCTCTTGAGCTGCAGGAATATGAGATTATGCCCATTATAGGTGCACATTAAAAAATCCAGGAATAGAGTTGCAGCTGTAGAAAAGGGATGGTCTTATAGGGTTCAAAACTATACAGAGAGAATCTGAAGATTAATGGTTTAGGGTTTATAAGCAGAGGAAACGAGATTTCTGAGAAAGAGTGACATATATGGTTCTAACTACATATCTATTTACCTATTTTAACTTATTTTGAGAAAAACTGTAATCTGCTGGTGAAGTGTCAACCTTGGCATATGTAAGAAATCAGTAATGTTTACAAGAATGTCAAATGATTTGTGCCATGTTCTTGAGAGCATCAGACAGCAGTAGGTGAAGAGACCTGAGATCTTCAAAGGGATGTCAGCAGTTTGGGCACTCAGTTTTGAATTCAGAAGTTTAGACTCTCATGGAAACACTGATTCTCACTGGGACCAGGCTTTTCGCATCCATCTAACTATGCAAACAGGATCTGGGAGCCCAGATTCCTCCTGTGCCTCTCTTCCTGAAGGAATCTGCTCTGGACACTAATGTGTAAATCATTCACATTTTCTCTGACTGGTTTGGCTACTCGAGTGCAGCATGGGATAGAGCAGATTGGTACTCAACACACGGCCTGGATGTTCTACTGTATTCTACTGCTTTGCAACTTTCCTACTCATACTGAGGATTAGAAATCCATTGGACAGCAGTATTTCTGATTGTACTTAAAAACCAGGCTTTGTGAATCTTAATGTGACTGGAAAGATCCATGGAGACATATTGTCAACTTTACTTTTTTCTGTTATTCCACTTAGCAATGATTAAGATCCATTCCATGAGATATGGATGATAATTTCCCATCTTTTATCACAGCATGAAATTTCTATTTAGGGCTCTTTTGTCCAGTTCATCTTTATTTCACACAAGATAACTGAGAAGACCTCCTAATTTGCTTTTAACATCAAAATGATTGTCAGCCTTAAAAAAAAAATATATATCTAGAAGAGAGAAAATTGAAGCGAGGAATCAACCCATAATCTTTTTCTATGAATGTTACACTGCTGTGAAAAGGACTGAACTTTCTTAATGCTTCATTTTTAACAGAAAGCATGACAAAAAGTTCCTATCAGTATTTAAACTCCTAAGATTTGTCAAACACAAATGGGAAAATTGTGTTTAAATAGCAGCTTCATTTTGTCCCTAATGATTATGGCAGGGTTTTTTTCGCAAAGAGGACCTCAGCAATAATAGATCATCTCTTTTAGTGACAGGAATTCTTTACTGTGCCTGGTGATTTCAGGTAGAGCAAAAGCCAAACTCTCTCTGTGATGCCAATAAACAATGTGAATGCCACCAGTCTCCAGGTCACAGTACTCAGTGTGAGGCTCACACCTCCCCCCCTGCTCTGCCCTGCCCTGGTACTTCCTACCTCCCAGCTCTGGGGAACAGGCAGCCCTGCCACGCTGTCCCCTCAATGCTCTGTGTGCTGGTGAAGACAGCTGCCCTGCCTGGTGACCCATGGTGGGACCACAGGGGCTCCTCCTGTCACCCCACAATCTGTGACCCTGGGCATTGGGCTCAGAGGTATGTGAGAGTGCTCTGGTTTTGCATTTGTTGCCCTGTCAATAGTAGCTTGCTTGCCCTTCATTTTTTCAAATGTGTCAACTGACATAACAATAACAACAATATTGAAAAATGCTTCTCTCTGAAAACTTTTCAATAGAAAGATACAGCAGAGCAGTGAGTCAAAATAAGATGTCCAAATAGTGCCTGAGAGACAGAAGGGTGGGGAGCTGGTGGGTCATCTTTCCCTGACAACCAGAAACATCAAGAAACAGCTGCTATTGAAATGAAATATTGGTTGATCCTGGCCAAGAGCCAAACACCCACACAGCCTCTTGCTCATTCCACTCTCCTGTGGGACTGGGAAGAAACAGAAGGAAGGCAAGACAAATGCATTGATATAATGAGTTCATGGTTGCTTGGCAAGACAAATGCCATGAACCCAATTATCTCTCCCTTCCCCTCTCTCCAGATTTTTACTGCTGAGCACAGTGTCCTATGGCAAGAAATACTCCCTTCATCAGCTGAGGACACCTGTCCTGGCTCTGTCCCCTCTCAGCCTCTTGCTCACCTCCAGATCACTTACTGGGGATAGGGGTAGTAGAGAGAGATAGTCTTGGCACTTTGCAAGCACATAGCCAAAACGTTGTGTTATCAATAGTGTTTTAGCCACTAATGCAAAACATGATGAGGGAAGATAACTCCTTGCATCACATGATACAAGTTCTGAGCTGATGCCTTGTGTTTGACATGGTGTCATCCAGAATGTCTTTTCCACAGGTGAGCTGATGTTCTTATTTTACCATGTGTGAATTCATCATATATTCAGAAGAAATCAATGGATGTGATGTGGAGAGTCAATGTGCAGTAAAGCATAGGTCCTCATATAAATATTATGCTACAATATTAAGTATACTTATTGTTCTACTTGAAGATAGTCTTGGATTATAGCTTGCTGCATGAGGAAGACCTGAATGCACTCACTTGTTAAACGATTTTTCTTAGAACCTATCAAAAAATTTTTGAGAGAACAATCTTCTCTGAGTGTGTTTCAACAAAATTAGAATATGTTACAGGAGTGGCAGATTTCAAATACATTATAGCATTTAAATAACTATTAAATAATTGACTTAAACTCTTCAATCTTTTGAAACATTTAGTTCAAGATCAGTTATGTGAGTTTTTAAGTTATTATTATATTCAATTATTGTATTACACCAGATAACATCACATCAGCTGGTATCTAGTGTGGTAAATTGCTTCTGCCTAGGCCAGTATTTTTAAGATTATCTTGATGTCTGCTAAACTACAAAACTTACTTTCACAAAAAAGCATGGAGATTTTAATTGTCATCACAATTCAGAGCAAAGCATTTCTAACTGCTTTGGACTGACTGTTTCACTGACTAGCAATTTATTACTGTAGAACATTCTCAGTCCGTCAATAACACAATTTTCCACATTTTTTTTCTTTTTTTACACACTGGAATTTGCCCCGGGTGCTACAGCATAAGTCAATTACAGTGGCCAAATGTAATTCTCTTTGGTTTCCCTGGGAAATTGAAATGACAGAAAAAATGTCAGAGTTCAGAAAGAGAAAACCAATCTAGCACACTTTTTTTTTTGTCTGTAGAGATCTTGCATTATCTTACCAGCAGTTATCACAGAATCCCATTGTGCTTTTTACCAGCTTTGCCTGGAAACTGTACAAGCACAGATAAATCTGCTTCTAGTCAGGATGACAGTAAATTGAAATGAAGGTAAAAACAAATCAGTTTTTGTCATTTATGGTACCAAATGCAACAAGACATTTCCAGATTTGTTTTTTTTTATGTCATTAGTAAATTGTTTGCAGAGATCTAAGACAGCTTCTGCCAATTTTTTTTTTTTTTTTTTTTAAAGCACAGGGAATTGGTACTCATTTGAGTGCTTGATGTGGAAAACCTGCTTATGCCATCTTTGAAAAGTGTGTGTTGAGGTCCTTGCTACTTCTGGGAATGATGGTGAAGAAGAGACCACAAATCTACAACTTTAGTGCAGAAAATAATGACACAAATGACAGATGATTCATCTTGCCTTGGTTGGCTGAGATTCTTGCGCTGGAAAGAACTCAAATCTTCCTGGAGAATAGACTAAGATAAGGCTGTTTCTAGATTTTCATCTTCTGTAAATCACCTTATATCTACAAGTTTCTTTTCTGGGTTCCACAAAACCAGTGAGATATTGACAAATTGGATGGCTGACAGATTGAACAAATTTATGAGAGGGAATTCAGAATTGAAAAACAAGCCTTGAGGGAAATAGTTTGTGAACATATGTAAAATTATACTTTGTCCTAATGCTGACTAAGATGAAATATGAAACACAAATTTGTAAAATCACACTGAGGGTATGGGACCCACCAAAAGAAACAGTATAAGGTCACTTTTAGCCCTTTCCTAAAGAAGAGGCATAGACAGCCCCAACTGCCCAGAAAGACTAAGAAAGCCTGGGAGTGCCCTTTTCTTCCCCTAGCACTGCATGCACTCAGCAGCTATAACTTTGGGAATTATGACTCCTTCCAGTCACAGTTCTTCTCATATATTGTGGGTCTTTAACATGCTGCTTTGGACATGTAGAAATAAGGCTGCAGTGGCTCAATCATGCTTTATAAGGCTGGTCTAGACTTGGGCTAAAAAATGTATGAGTAGCTCCTTGGCAAAGTAAAATGGGATGAAATTCCTACAAGCATTTCTTACAATTCTTACACTGAGTAAGTGTAACCTCCCCTGTGCTCTCCCCCTACATGTGGTTAAAGCAACAGTTCTTGGCTCTTGTAGCTTAGTTTCTTCTAAAAAGTATATTTAAACGTTCTTCCTTGTGCTTCTGCTTGGGAAGCGCTCATCTAAATAAACTATAGCACTTTGTTTAAATCTGATGAGAGCCACAGTCAAGGAATCTGACAATGACAAGGCAGCTGGTATGCTGGGTCTAGTGTGCATCTTTCACATCCCAAAGTCAATCACACTTCCTTTTTATTTTCCTTCATACTGAATATGGTTACTTATTCTTTTCACATCAGAAAGGAGATGCTCAGCACAGAAATCTTATCTGCATTTAGGCTCTGTGGTTGGAAAAGATCCATCAGAAAATCCTATCTCCATCCTTCTGTCTTGCAATATTCACAACTGTCCCTGCTGAATCTAGCTAATGTAATTGTTGAAAGGAAGGAGTGAGACAAGCCTGGATGAATTATATATGCCTTTCCCCTCTGAGCTTATCTTCTCAGTTCTGTACTGGACCCACTGCTCCATGTGTCAGAGAGAGAATGAAGTTTATGGAAGCATCTCCACTGCTGACATCCTCATAAATACTGAGGGGCCCCACCTGAGGGGTGCTTGCAGAGAAGGACCATCTATGCAACTGTTTCATCAAAGCACTGAAGATTTCCACACAGTATGTGTCAATCAGCCAGGTTTTAACAGGAGTGAATACCAAATTTTGGCCCTGCTGGTAAGTGTAAGTATTTCTCAAGGCTAGAGAAGAGCAGAACTAAACTTACAAATATTCTGGGTTTGGTTTTTTTTGACTGGAAAGCACATTTGCTTCTGTTGCCAGTCTAAAACAAAGTTTATGTTGTATTACAAGAACTTGGTGTATTCAGACCTAAGAAAGTAGTTAATAAATAATACTACTTTTATTGATAACTCTCTCCCCCATCTGTAAGGAAATGAAAAATCAGAGAGGGCTGCATTTTGTCCTGTAAACAAAATATTTATGAATAAATCTTCAACTCTGTTGCCAATATTTTTTGTGTGAACTTACTTGAGGTGTAAATATTTAATGCTTCTTTTCACTGCATTACTATTCATTTTTCTGTGTGGGAGTAAAGTCATCCTTCAGTATTGTGAACCAGGTAAATAATGTATTACTTAGTCATGAAAAATGCCAGAGGAAAATAAATGAGAGAATATCTTACCTTTGGTCATCACAATGCCTGCAAGAGTTTTGTGGCGTGCATGCATGGAAGTGAAATTGTCTGTCAGCTCCTGGAACTTCTGTGCAACCATTTGGTATACAGAGTCAGCAAAATCCTGAAAGAGACAGTCAGAAAGAATTGTTTCACTTCTTTGACTGAGGAACCTGGGCATTTCTGCAGATTAGTCACCTGATGTCAGCTGCTGAGTGGTCCAGTTTAGAATTAAACACCACCTATTTGAGCAACAACAAAATGAGTATCCCTCCTTCATCTTCCTACATTATCCTCACAAATGGCAAAATTAACTGTATGAAAGCCAAGAGACCCATATTGACTAGGACTGGGGTTAAAGGGAGAAGATTTAGAGGTTGAGCCTTTTTCCAGTCTCTTAAGACATTGGTTTATCACCAGTTCACAGGAACTTGAAGCACTTTCTTATAGTAAGATAAACAGGTGGACCTGCGTCCTACAAAACCACTTATTTCTGTGAGCCCACTGAAAATTTCCATTAGCCTACTGAAGACTGAGAGCTGAGTTGAGGCCTGGTTTATCAATAAATCTACCTATTTCTGCATTCAAAGTGAGTTTTTAATGACTCACAGCTATTAAGGCAAAGCAATCAGCTCAGGAATCTGCCAGAGGGGCACCATGATCTGTCCTGCTTCTATCTTGGCAGGATGATGGGGAATCTTTGCTTGCATATCCTGACAAAGATGTTGCTTGCAGTTCATGGGTGTGCAGTGGTCTGGGGGGGACTTGTCTGCCATGTCTCTTCTTGTGCATGGCATCTTTTTTAAAGGGCCAAATTTTCCCATGGACTGTGCACTGGAGAGTGTGTGGTCTGAATCCTCAGGTATGAATGAGTCCAATCATCAGGGAGAGTCTTGGGAACCAGGTTACTAAAACAGAGCAGATTAATAAGGTCTAAAAAGTGAATTCTGCAGACTCTGCATGGATGAGCACGAACATAAAGCAGCTCTGGTGCTCCTGAGAACACCATGACTTGGAATGATTCCCTGCTGCAATGTTTGGTATCTTTTCATTTACTTAATCTCTGCATTTTGTTTTGCACTGAGCCTCTCAAGCATACATTAGAGATAAGTCAGTGGAACACTCTTTGTGAGCATGAGTTGCTCTTAAAGTGCTTTGCAAGTCTGAACATAAAAAAGTAGCATCCAAAGGATTTTTTTAAAGATAAATGACTTCTTGTAGGGAACCAAGCTAAAACTACAAATCCTTCTGGAAGCAGTTCCTGGGAGCTGGAGTGTACTCTGGGGTCCTGACAGAGACCTCCTGGCATCCTGAAATCTGGTTAGCCCCAAGTGATTGTGCCTTTGTTAGGAAAAGTGACTCAACCAAACAACAGTCACAATTTTTTCTTCTGGTGTTGGGATATGCTACCTGGGGGAGGTCCTGGTAAAACAGGCCCCCTTTAATCCACTTGGTTTCATTAGGTGTGTTCGTGACACACATGGAGGAGACCCTGAGCCTGACACACTACCTTCCTCATTCTGAAATATCCACAGCCATATGGAAATAAGGAAATGTATTTAAAGAGATAACATTCATTCTTTTCCTCCCCAAACTGTTAGTTGCAATGAAAAAAGGTTGGTGTAAAACAGTGTTTTAAACTGGGAGAACACTCAGTTATTTCTCAGAGGAAAGCAGGTTCTAACTCACAAATATCAGTAATGCTAGTGCCATTAAGTGCCTCTGCAGGCTGTACACCATATGTTTCTACAGTTTGTTGTGGAAATTCAGCTTAATTTTAAAACATTATTATGGTAAGTATAAAAAAAATCTAATTAAATAAAACATAACACTTGAGCAAACCCCTTTTCATAAAACCTGGAATATTTTTTTCTGCGTACAATCCTTGTAAGTGATTGCAATTTGCTCAAATACATAGAGGATAGGATTTCTTTGACACAATACTTTTTCTTTGTTTCTCTAAACCTAGCTTTCCAAGGTACTGTTCTGGGAACAAACCATTCGCCCAAAATACAGTTTAATATAACACGGAATAAAATATGCTGTCTTGTTGCAGAAGAAGAAAAGAGGCATATAAAGCCTTTCTGGGAGATGCATGCAAAATTCCACACTGGAATTAGACGAAAACTAAGAAAAATTATCATGAACAGTTTGACAGTTCCTAAATGGAATTTCACTTTCACTGCATTTATACCTCTTCTAATCTAATTGTCCACAATTACCATGTGAGCAAGGTACTGCTCATACAGTGCTTCTGAAGGATGAATTTTGGGTCAATTCTCATTTGCCAAGCATCAAGGCACCCCTGTGATATAAACGCAATTACAGTTGCTTTACAGATGAATGAGTGAAGGCACTAAAAGGGTGAGGGACTGGTCCAGGGGAATAGCACAGAGCTGGGCACAGCCAGGTGTTCTGATTTCCTGATGCTCTGGTTAAGTGCTCAGTGCTGGAACACTGCCTGTCTTTCATAATATGAAAGTTTGTTTCGCAACTTGTTTTCCCTGCTGAAGAGTGACTTCATCCATAATGAAAAACTAAAGTGTATTTGCAGAACTGATATAACTGGGCCCCATATGGTGGACTGAAAATCTGATCAGCTTTATTTAGACTAGAAAGATGGGGTGGGGGGAGGGGGGGGGAAGAGTATCTCAATAAAAATATCTGCACCATCATTTAAAAAAGAATCAAATCATAAATGTCATCTGCAGCAGTACTGCAGTCCAATCCATGTCTGCATTTCTACTGTACCATCCAAATCTGCATCCCAGGGCATTTTGCGCTCATTAAGAGTTAATTAGCTCAGAGGCACATACAATTCCTAAAAGAATAATTTTAAAAATGCTAAACAGAACAAATAACTTTTAACTTTGGATTTAGAAATTCCCCATAGTCAGAGCTTTCTTTACTTCATTTGGCAGTGGGTTCCAAAGCCAGAGAGCAAAGAGGCTCACTACAGGCGAAATAACGACATGACTTCAGATAACATATAAGGGTGATAAGAAATTCAGCATTTGCTGATCTCAGGGAGTGACCTGGGACATTAAAGAACAGCAAATCCATTATATATGAAGCCTCTCAGCTAAAATAATTCAGGCGAACATTTTTTTGTCTTGATTCCATTGCCTAAAAGGATGCCAGTGAAACTCATGGAAGCAAAGGAGTAACAAAGATGACTACATGTGGAATGCTGGAAAAACAACCAGAAAGAGCATTTAATCTGAGAGGTCATTTCCAGGATATCATATTGCCCTAAATATCCAAATGGATATTCCAAAGTGAAATGGAAAGCAGGAAAAGAAGCAGTTTGTTTTTTCAGATGGAAAAAAATAAGGAAGAGATTTGATACTCTGAAGATTGCTCCTTCTTGTGGAGCATTCATTTCAGAGCTTTGAATACTCTGGCCCTGTAAGTTGGCCCAGTGGCAGAGCTGGGTGTGGCATTAAGTTCCTCACCTACACCCATCCATGCAGCATCCTGCCTTCTCTCTAGCACACACCAGAGCAGCTATTTGGCTTGACCTAGTTCTGTGAAATGAAGTCAGTGACAGCATTTCTGCCTATTCAGAGCCTTAAGACTGGTTCTCAATGCTTCTTAGGAAACCTTAACTGGTTACAGACATATCTAATGCACACAGGACAGATATGGTGGAGATAAGAGTGGCTGCATTTATCCCTGCTCAGTGTAGAACCACAGATTTCATTCCAGATATTTTCTAGCTTTACTTTTAAACAATAATCCTAGACTGCTAAAGGATACATATCCAGATGGTTATTCCTGAGGGGATATAAACCAGAAAAATCCAACTATTTATGGCTATTGTGAGTCTTGTTGAACTTTAAGGATCCAGGCTAGACTATATTATCTGCCATCAGAAGTAACTTATAAACCATCTGCAAAAGGAATGGTTCTTTTCTTCTATCAAAACAATCTCAGAGAAAAGTTGTGTTTGGTGATACCACAGTTCTTACTGCCAGATATGAGTGAAAATAAAAGTCTCCATCTGGAGTAAATACAAGAGCCAAATACATCTTGGCAGCTTCTGAACAGCTATCAGGTTGGTAAAAGAAAAAGTGAAAATTTCTGAAGATGAAGGAAAAATAAGAGTAGAAACTTACCTTGTGAAAGAGAATTCAGTGCAATTAATACAGATCCATGCAATTGCTCTGATCTTGTAATGGCAGAGAAATTGCAGCTCAGGGCAGGGGGACGGGGTGAAAAAAATAGAAAAATATGGACATTCAGAAATGTGAAATTTTCTTCCAATATACATAGGAGAATAAATGCTGAAATGCTTCTTGAGTGCTGAACCTAGGAGGGACTTATGCCTAGGGGTTTAACCCTCTTGGAACTCTGGGGTGTGGTACAGACCACCACTGAAGCCAGTGGAAGTGTTCCTGACTCTTGCATGCTCCAGACAAGGCTCAAGTGGCAGGGATGGGAGCTCAAGCATGCCCCATACCCTGGCCAGGCAGGGTGAGCTCCATCACTCTGGCTTTGGGTGGATGTTGGGAGTAAAAAACAGGAGTCGGGAAGAGCTGACCTTCAAGGTGCTGGTGCTGAGTTTTTTTAAAATCCCCTGCTTTGATTTCCCTGCTATCAAAATCTTTTCACAGGTCCTCACATATATTCTTCTGTACAAAAAATAATTGTCTCAGAGAGACAAGGTCAGTCTTGTGAATACAGTGAGTGATACAAGTAAGGCAAAGAAGACTGCTTGACCCACATCCAAGGGCAAATCTGCCCTAGGTAGCACTCAAACATTGAATATTGCCTAAATGCCCTCTGCCTCTGATGGAAACAAGTTTCTTGCTCAGGCTGCTGGCAGAAGAAAGAAAACATAATGCTAAATTGTTCACTGAGAGATCCTACAGTAGTTAATGAGCTGTATTTTAACATGTACAAGGAGTCTGGAAAGATGAAAAATAGATGTCATTACTATTATAACTGCATTGTGATGTCTGAAGTATTCATCTAACCTTGATTAGTATATCAAATTACTTCTGTTATCCACAAAAGAAAATCAAACTTTAGATCACACCATTACAGAACCAAAAACTTTTAGGGATTTCTCAGCACTAATATTTCAAATGGTATAAATAATTAAATGTGTTCAAGTTTGCAATGGGAGTCTTCAGGGTAAAACTGACATTCAGCAGGAGTAGTAAGGATATTAAAATCAATAGATTATAAAGGAGAAAGCCTTTAGTAAACATTTTCTATTGAAATCCTGTCTTAGGGTTTATAGGGTTCAAATATCAAAAAGGTTAGATTTGCATATGGATGGGAGGAAATATTCTACTATACAGATATCACTAAGGGCTCTGTTTTTGCTGTCTCCCAAGTACTTTATTTCCAGAATCTCACTGACATTTGGGGGCTAAATGTTGAACACAATGAATGAGGATCAGGTTCAATTGAGTTCACAACTCTCTTCAGATAAAAGGAGATGCACACCTAGTTCATTTCACTGTCCAAGAGGGAAACACACACTCATTGACAGTGGGAGTTTGTATGTTTTTCCTGCAGGGAACTCTCACTGTCTAAATGGGAGGGGAGGAAAACACAGCACAGAGATCAATCCTGAAGAGCTGCTCCTGGTCAGGCTGTATAGCAAATTGCTACACATTTTCTTTTTCCCAGGCTTGTAAATAAGTTTGCTGTAGTTAGTTGGAGATTCATTGATAAGTGATTGTACCCTCAAGTCAATTAATTAGTCAGGCTCTTCCCAGGTACTACATCATCTTCAAGATGCAGCCTTGAGCAGAGAAATAGCTGAGGGTCGTGGCTTGGCCTCCATCATCAGTCTTCTGAAATCAATTTAGTGCCAGGGGCTCCCCCAGCACAGTGGAGAGGGCTGAATGAGGACCTAGAGGAATGGAGAGGCAGGACGTGGAAGGATGGAAGGAAGGAAGTGGCGGAAGGAAAGAAGGAAGGAAGGAAGTGGCGGAAGGAAGGAAGTGGCGGAAAGAAGGAAGGAAGGAAGGAAGGAAGGAAGGAAGGAAAGAAGGAAGTGGCGGAAGTGGCGGAAGGAAGTGGCGGAAAGAAGTGGCGGAAGGAAGGAAGTGGCAGAAGGAAGGAAGTGGCGGAAGGAAGTGGCGGAAGGAAGTGGCGGAAGGAAGTGGCGGAAGGAAGGAAGGAAGTGGCGGAAGGAAGTGGCGGAAGGAAGTGGCGGAAGGAAGTGGCAGAAGGAAGGAAGGAAGTGGTGGAAGGAAGGAAGGAAGTGGCGGAAGGAAGGAAGGAAGGAAGGAAGTGGCGGAAGGAAGTGGCGGAAGGAAGTGGCGGAAGGAAGGAAGTGGCGGAAGGAAGGAAGTGGCGGAAGGAAGGAAGGAAGGAAGGAAGGAAGGAAGGAAGGAAGGAAGGAAGGAAGGAAGGAAGGAAGGAAGGAAGGAAGGAAGGAAGGAAGGAAGGAAGGAAGCTGGTCACAGGCAGGGAGCTGGAGGCTGGGTTCATTCTTTGCCCTCCTTCCTGGTGGCCCCAGTGAAGCCACTTGGCGGAAGGAAGGAAGGAAGGAAGGAAGTGGCGGAAGGAAGGAAGTGGCGGAAGGAAGGAAGTGGCGGAAGGAAGGAAGTGGCGGAAGGAAGGAAGTGGCGGAAGGAAGTGGCGGAAGGAAGTGGCGGAAGGAAGTGGCGGAAGGAAGGAAGGAAGGAAGGAAGGAAGGAAGGAAGGAAGGAAGGAAGGAAGGAAGGAAGGAAGGAAGGAAGGAAGGAAGGAAGCTGGTCACAGGCAGGGAGCTGGAGGCTGGTTTCATTCTTTGCCCTCCTTCCTGGTGGCCCCAGTGAAGCCACTTGCTTTGCCATGAGCCCTCTTTATCCAGAGGTAAAATGGGAAAATTTTTACCCACATTTCAGGGAAACTGAGAGGCAAATGGCACTGTCAGTGATGAGACCCTCCAAGCAGTCACACAAGGGCTTCTGCAGCCAGACTGGAGGCTGCAGACCACAGCCTATCATAACTCAGCCTTCCTTCAGCATGTGCAAGCATTGCAGATTATTACTCAAAGAACAAGGCTCTGCCAGGGAATTCATTGTGGTTCTTTCCTTGAGATGTACAGGAATTATTTCTAACTGATCATAACTCCTAGTGTATTGATCATTATGTCTGAATCTGGCTTACCCCTGAGGGTCACTGGATCTGGGCTTTGTTTTATCTCAGATGGCCACGGTTTCATTTTGTCTGGCTGTATGTTTCATTTCAGCTGAACTGTGCTGATATATCCTGTGTTCATCCTGATTCAGAGAGGTCTTCTCAGTTGTGCTGTTTAGAGGGGGCTGGGGCTTGTGCTGCACAAGCTGCATGTGGCAGCAGCTGGGTACACATTTCCACATGGAGCTTTTAATGAAAACTCCAATAAAGCACTCCTAACACTAAGTATCCTCACAGTTTTCTTATCAAGATTGATGAGGAAGATGAACTGGTCCTATTGATTCAGTCAAAAGAATCACTTTCATCACCCTCCCCCATCTGTTCACAGTCATATTACAAATGCTTTAGCTACATATGATGCTGAGCTACCTCAATGAATTCCTGATTTCTGTGATCATCAAATGTCCCAGATTTGCTTTGCATTTATGAAGGCTCCTCAGTGGCTTAGCTGACCTGGGCTGACTTGGCCAGCTTATGCAGACTGTGCGATAGGCTCCTGGGCTCAGAGTGATTATTTGCTGTCTACTTCCCACTCCTCCCTCACCCTGGCTGGAGGCTGATTGCTCTGCTAATTTCCCAGGCCCCACAAAACATATTTGCCTCCACGCTGTTGCTTCTGTCATTAGTGATCATTTACTAAATATCAGCACTGTGCTGGCTGCTGTGTGAAGCAGACTTTGAACACAGTCCCTGTGTGGCAGACAGAAGAATGATGAAACGCCCCAAAAGATCCAACAATGGGATTAAAAAAAGAGAATTCCTTCTCTCACCCATTTTTCTTTTGTGCCTCACAGTAAACCTAGGGCTTTAAGAAAACGATAGCACTGCCTCTGCTGGAGTTGGGAGGATACAGAATAACGTGGAAAAAATTAAGATGAGAAAAGGGTGGAATGGGAGGATTGATTATGGTCCCTCTTTGGTAAAACCTGGCATTAGGTTTCCCAATGACCTCTTTAGGTTTTAGATTTGACCCTATTTTAATGAATGGGAGATCTGCTAAAAAAACCCATATATTCAGATTTTGCTGAATTGTTCATACACCCAGCATATGCTCCAGCAATGTTTAAAGACTGTGGTAGGTTTCTCACTTATTATGTTTCTTGAGTGGCTAAATGCCAGCTGAATGACCTCCACTGCATCTGAAACTCTTTTACTAGGGACCACAAAAGTCTCCTTATAAAATTTGTTTTAAATATTTTCAGTGAAATTTTTAGTCATAACTGGCAAAGAGGAACTGTTTGGAAGTTCACAGATTTTGTTTTTTTAAAGACTGAATTTTTATACACAAAGATCAAGTTTAAAATGGAGGAAACACACCCCAAGTTTTATTGGGGCATTTGGGGGTAATGGGAAGGGACAAACTTAGAAACCAAAAGCTGTGATACTAGTTCTTCCATAACGAAAAACTTTCTGAATTCGTACCTGAGTACCACTATGGGATCCTGTAAATGAGATTAATCAGTGTTAAATATCTCAAAAGAAATGTGTAGTCACAGTAGGAAGTATAAAGATCAAAGTGAAATTTATTCTACAAGCTCAGTGAAAAAACCTGGTCTGTTTTCTCAATATATCCCTTGACTACAGGGAATCAATCAAACAATATAATGTATCTTTTTATTTGTTTCAGAAACCCCTGGAGTGACTGAAAGAAAACAGAACGCATAAAATAAGCATACTATTGAAAAAGGAAACGCTGTCAAATCCAAATGCCTCAGCTCCTCCAAAAAGTAAGGTTTTCTATTTAGTAGGAAAACATTTTGCATAAAGGTTTAATTAGAATCTTTAAATTTACATGAGTGTGCTAATGTTAGGATGCTAATACATGGGCCCCCTCTATTTGAGGTTGATTCATTGCTGTCTGCATTCATCTTGCTCTAAAGAGATGCTACCAATAGGTAGCATTTCAATGAATTTAGAGGAAACAAGCTTTTCCACTGACATGAGCAGTTGTTCCCTGAAGGAGGCCGTGCTAGGCTGCCAGCTTTGCTCCTTCTGCATACTGCTCTGGTAATGAAGAATGTCCACAGCAATTTTGCAGAATCATTCTTGAAGTCAATACTGCACCTGCTAACAAACACCAGAAAGGAATGGTTGGTTGTTTGCCTTTTTACTTTTACTGATCATTAATCCAAAAGCCTTCTTCCTAGAGAGGCACACATAAGGTTGGCTGCAAGTGCTGAATAATTCAAAAAATGAAGTAGTGTTCACTTTGCAGCCTTGTGCCTGCTTTAGGACAAGCCTCAGGTGTCAAGCTGTTGTACACTACAGATATTAAATTAGCACCAATGGGTTTTCTTTAACTAGATAAAAGCTCTGTAAAGCCACCAGTGTCTACGAAAGGCTAACTCTGTAAAAACACTTTTATGGTCTCTATAAAAACCCTAGATTTTAGATGAATAGTATGAGTTGCCTCTCTTTAATAAAATCAATCCTTTATCTGAGAAATGTCTTTTCAGTTTTCAGTTTCCTTCCTTTATCTTGCTTAGGTGCATTAAAATGAATATCCTTTGCAAACTGACGGTGGCAAAGCCCTTGTCACATACAATTCTCCTGGCTGTTCCAGGTCCACTCTCTTCCCAAAGCTTAGCCAGTCTTTGAGCTCTTGGGTGAGAGAACAGTGCTTGCTCAAATCCCTTGACCATCATTTTGAAAATCTATGCCTGTGTGTTTATGGTTCTCATTAATGGTCTGTGCTATTAAGCGCCTTGCCCGTCACACATGTGCTTTGTTAGATAAAGCAGGGAGCAGCCAGTGTCTAAAACAAATTTAATCTATTCTGAACTGCTGATCCCAGCAAGGCACAGCACGAGTCAACTTTCTGAACCACTGCAGAGCAAGGCATATAATACTTTATGTGGCAATTGCTATACAGACATTGGATTTTTTCCTTTCTTCTTGTTAAAGATCTTGCTGTCATTTGCTAATGATTCTCAAACTTGGCTGTAATCTTACTAATAAACTTCCCCTTGGCTGAGAGGGGTGGTAAGGGAAGCTGCATTTCAAGTTACCTCACCCTTCTCTGGGCTTCTTCTCAAATGTGTGGCTAGCAGGGATAGTTCTCATCATCCAGGGTGGCCTTGTGCTAGGAGATGCAGAACCATGATTTCCCCATAATCCCAATTATCACTCAGGCACCCTCCAAGCCATTTGAGAGTGGTGTGTGCCTGGCACTAGAGTTAAAACTGCCCTTCCCTGATTTGCTGTCCCTTACTGGATAACACAAGTAATTAACACAACAATGCTGAAATAAAGAGGGATTTTTTTTTGTTTTGTTTTGTTTTTAATACCTGCCAAGAACATGCATGTGAAGCCAAGAAATCAATCTTTTAGCCCATGTTCTAAATCCTAAAGATTGCTGTCTCATCACCTTCCCCTCCACTCAAGAAACTCCTAACCAAGTGTTCATACCTAAAATCTGAGAATGCAATTTTTAAAACTTGTGACAATACTCTTGGGCAAAACCTGTTGCCTCAGCAGACTTGCCTTTAAACAAGAACTCCGGAGCATGAGGCCATGAGGCACTGTGTGGGCTGTCCTCCACAGGCTGACCTTCCCTTGTGACCATTCCTCTGAGAGAGGTGTAAAATATCTGCCTGCAGTTAAGTGCAAGGTCACAGTTTTCAGTTAGAGCTCAGATTTCTTACAGCAAATAAAACATTTTTGAAGAATCTCTCATCATGGGAAAATTGTTTTAAGTGATTTATTCTTGGGGCAATAAAATAAGAGCTCTTTGTGAAGAAGAAAAGGAATAAATGGATAAAACCAGTAATTAAGTTGAAAATTATTATTTCTATTTATTTATGTACTTCCAGAAAAATATCAAAGCAATTTACCTACAAATTGACCAAACCTTATAAAATTTATGTAAGATATGTAAATATATTTATTCCCATAAATTGATCATTAAATTGAGAGACAATCTGCTCCAATATTTTGCTCAGGTAAGTCAGTGTCAAAGCCAAAAAATCTACAATTCATCCTTTACAGAGAAAAAGAAAAAGGCTAACACAAATATAAAAATGTTTCTTTTTACCAGCACACTGTACTTGAGGAAGGATACCTCAAAGTATCTCTAAGGGATCTGGCATTACACATCTGGGCTCCTTTGTACAGCTGTGGGGTAAGAAAAAATCTCCTGAATTCAGACAGCAATTTTGGTGAGAAAAGAGGAATACCCAGCTCCACACCTAGCTCCCAGAATATATAAAACTGTCTCACCAATCTGTGTTTCTAAGGTAATCACTGGTTGTTAGCTCACTTGTTAAGCTGCACATCACCTAAAGGGCACTCCAATAAATTACTTTCAGCACGTTTCTCTCTCCTGCTCTGCTCACAGGGATCCTCAGCCAGGAGGACCTGGCACACAAGCCTTGTGCTATCCTTTTCAGTCTATGAAATTGTCCTGCCAAATCCTGAGCAAGGAGGGGGGTGTAGAACACAAGGGATACACAAAATTCTTGGACTCAAGAATTGATTAATATGGACAGCAAGGTAAAACGTTCTGCTTTATTTCTGAAAATAATACAAGCAAAAAAATGAAGGATTTCAAAGCTGTCTGCCATTGCACCTTTGTCTTCCTGTCTTTCTTCTTCCTTTCTCCTCCTATAATTGTTTAACCATTTTCTTCACTTCTTCTGTCAAGTGAATCTGTGCTTTGCCTCACAGAGGCATTGCATAGGTGGTCTGGAAACCCAGACAAACTATTATACAAATTGAAGGCTGTCCAGTTTCTGATAACACCAAAACTAATTTATTTTTTGTTTATACTCCACTACCTTTGACAAAGCTTCCTCTAGAGATTTATATCTCCATCCTTACTGCCTTCCAACTGTTTGTCATTTTTTTTTGCTTTGCAACTGACAAAAGAAAAAAAAAACAAAACACCCTGACATGAACCTTGGAAGAGGTACTGAGTACAGAAGGTTTTTTTTTCAGATGTGATAAAATCTTGCCTCAAACCATGTCCAACCTTTTCAGCAGAAAGTCCAGATGGCTTTGCAGCCTGTACAACAGACTTTATTCACTGATGCTTCTCTAAGTGTCAGCAGGGTGTTGTCTTCCAGAACTAGTAAATGGGCAATGAAAGGCAGCTCTGAGGGGAGAAATAAACACAAACAAAAAACCTTCTCACTTAAATCCCCCTGCCTCCTCCCAAAAAATCAAATTAATCTGAGAATTTCTACACACATCTGACTGAAAGTTCCCTCTGGGTGGAGAAAGGCTTTGCAAACAACTGGAGGTGTAAGGGATGAGGTCACAGCTCAGGCAGCTCTGGGGTGAGCAGTGATTTACACTCTCACTGCTGGCCTGGTCACCCTTGCCTGCATTGCAAGTATTTCATCTACAGGATCAGGACCCTTCCTGAGTCTGTATATGCTTCAGACTGCAGCACCTCCTAATGCTGTTCTTGCTGTGGTCAAATTAGCACAAAGGAGCATTCATGAGATGAATGGCAGGCAGGGAATGGGGAGGGCGAAGGCTCAGTGATATGGGGTGAGTTTCTGCCCCTCTGCCTGAATCCCTTGCAGCCTGATGATGCCAGGCATGCCACCAGCCCCTGCCTCAATTTCCAGTCTGTAAAATGGGAACACTCAACAAGTCATGCATCTGACTTCTTTGATACAGGTGAGGGTCAAAGTACTGAAAAGGAGATTCAGAGGTGACTTTATCCCTCCCTACAACTTCCTGAAAGGTGTTTGTGGTTAGGTGGGGGTTGGTCTCTTTCTCCAGGCAGCAACTGACAGAACCAGAGGACACAGGCTTAAATCGCACCAAGGGAAGTTTAGGTTGGATATTCAGAAAACATTTCTTATGGAAAGGGTGATAAAACTCTGGAATGGTCTGCCCAGGGAGGTGGTGGAGTCACCATCCCTGGATGTGTTTATAGAAATCCTGGATGTGGCTGGCACTCACTGCCATGGTTTAGTTGGGGTGTTAGGGCATGGGTTGGACTCGATGATCTTGAAGGTCTCTTCCAACCAAGTGATTCTGTGAGTCTGTGATACTGTTTTACTTCAATTTATGGCCCAGCTCTGTCCTGCCTACCCCTCCACTCTGCACAGCACCTAGCTTTAGATGTAGGCAGTACAGGATGACAAGCAGAAAAGCCACAGCCAGCACTGGCTGTGTGGCCAGTGAGAGCAGCTGGATCCTGCACCCAACAAGACAAGCACAGAAGGTGCCTACACCAGGAGAAACACTGCTTGTTCTTGGTACCACTTCTGAGTCCTGAGAGGGAACCAGGAAAAATAAAAAGCTCCAACTGCTAGTTCATGCAGCTATTGTAATTTTAACCACCACTGGTGTGATATGGTTAACCCTGGAGCCATTGCACTGGTATTCCTGACTCTGTTAGAATTGTGTGGCTTTGTGGTTGGCAGCAATCTTGCTCCATGCTGTGCAGAGTTTATCCCAAGGCAGGCATGTTCCAGTGCACCTTGGTATGACAGCAAGGCAAAAATAAGTGATAGAAACAGTGGGGAAATTCTCAGAAATAAAAAGCAAAAAAAAAAAAGAAAAAACCTGGTGTGCAAAAAGCCTTTCCAGCATGTCTCCAGTTTTGTTTCTCGTTGACACACTATTCTTGTTCTGAGCTGACAGCTGCAGTCCAGCCTTTGTCAGGTAATTAATCTGGGTAGTTCACTTCCACAGGTGAGTAGCAGGTTGGCACAATCTCCTCTAGCAGTGGTTTGTGGGTTTGTTTTTTTTCTCTTTTCAGGGCAGTGTGGGTATGAAAGTGTGCTGATATGTGTGTATGAATATGGCACATACCACGCTGACCTGGCCAGTCATTTGCTCCTTTCTCACTGCAGAGTTGTATGCTGCAGGACCAGCTCCTGTGCTTTGCTTTGCAAGGTGAATGGAAGGAAACCTCAGACAAGAATTTAAAAGCATCAGACTTGCTCTCATTGATTACAACTGACAAAACATTAAAAACCCCTGGATTTCTCTGCAAGCCTGAACACCGCTTGTCTGATTCACACAACAATGTCTCTGTATGTTTAGAAATGAAAGTGATTAAAAACAGCAAAAAGAGACCATGAGAGACAGAGAGAAAAGTCGTATGTCTTGGCAGGGAAATGGTGGGTGATCTCTGCATTTTAACATTTAGGTAATTGTGAAGTAATGCAGTAATAATAACATGTAAGCACATTTTCCTTTATGCAATTCAGACAGTGCACTACAAGATCACTGAGCTGTGAAATGTGATTCTGTGGGTCTAGTGTCAGTACCAAGTCATCCTTCCACCAAAGACATACACCTTCAAGCCCTCCCGGAGCATCACAGAACCACTTTGCTCTTTTTGATGGTTTCTCACCACTCCCACATTGTGCCCCAAGATACCTGTCTTGACAAATGGTTGGGTAATACATGGCTGGACAACACAATTGTATCTCAGTCTCTCTGTCCCCCATGGCCAACACAGGCTTTCTTTATATCTTAAATTCCTTCTTCCTTAAGATTTCTTCTTCCTTGTTCTTATAATCCAGCATGTTCTTAAAACCTAGCCTGCATATTAGATTGTTTCAGCCGAGTCCTAGGGTACCACACCCCTCTGTTGCCATAGGCAATCAAGAGATGGTTCAGTTCAGATTGTGCTGTGAAAGGATGCAATTTATGTCACAAATGTTTGTCTCCTTGATTAGTAATACAAACAGTGTGGTGAACTGCAGCATGTCTCTGTCAAAGACAGCAGGCTTTAGTCTGGAGGGGCAGAGTGCCCTGATGGAAAAGGAGAGCAATGATCCCTAGGGAGAAGGCTATCCTGGGACAAACTTGTTAGGAGAGGTGGATTTAGAAAATTGACCATTCTACACCTTTTCTTGAATGTTTGGGGTTGTTATTTCGAGGTGTGCATTTATGACCTACCCTCATTTCCAGTGGTCAGTCCATAGAGTCATGCAAGACCCCTGAGTGATGGCCATATTTTGGTCATCTCTTCCCATAAGAGATTACTTCTCCCACTGACTGCAGGAAGAGTCCTGATCTACTGGCTCAGCAGCAGATTAAATTGATTGTCTACCCCTTCATTTTGAGTGCTGCAGTAATATTGAATAGGTAAAAGATCAGAATAAAGTGATCTCCTTACACCTGGAAATGGAATCAAATCCCCTCACCTACACAGAATTTAGCTCTACATTCATCACATTGCCATCTTTTGTAGTGAAATGTTCAGATCCTATTGCAATGTCCTAGATATTAATTCTCATTGCCAGTAACAGGAATCCTGTGCACTTAACACTGTCCTTGGAACATAGTAAAAATATGTTTCAGCAGCTAATGAAATTATCACAGACCCTCTGACCTGAAAAACAAACAGCAAGGCTTACCCTTGCTGGCTAAAAATGATGTGGTGCAGCTGTATTTTGTCACATACTTTATATATATCTGAGTGTGTGTATATATATATATATATATATATATATATATATATATATATGCATATGTCATGCCAAATTGTAGATTGCCATTTTATATATATTAAGGTGGTTAAGGAGGCTTTTTATAGATGACATTTCCATCACATCTCAGCAAATGTTTTGCTAAAATCTATGCTGTGTATCATGTATTTTATGGTTTCTTTAGCACATATAGGGTTTAACTGTTGGCAGACTAGCACCAGCTTCTAACAGAGATGTAGAAGTGCTACCATTTTTCTCTAACCAAACTTTCACATCTCAGACTTTACTATTTGTTTTTTGTCCTTAATATTTTTTGTCTAGCTAAAACTGAAAAAACCTTCAAAAGAACTCTAATCAAAGAGGTACAGAGAAGTTTTTCAAGGCAAGTATGATGGCAAATCTCTCATAGGGCAACTGGGAGCCATGAGGGAAATTATTGTCATTGCAAAATATATTGCCATACCACAGAAAAGGACAAAACATGAGCTTCCCTTGTGTTTTTTAAGTATCAGGCTTGCAAAGGGAGATGGTTGGAGGTCTTTGAAGAGCTCATTCTCACTGCAGGCACAAATGAGATATAAAGTTGTCCTTTCATGTTATGAGATGCCAAGGATGTTAAGCATCTAATGCTTTTTGGTATAGGCATGACAAAGGACAGAAGCTGCAATCGCTTAGTTGAAACAGCTACGGAACTCCTGTGCCTCAGTTTCTCTACCTGCATTCATCTGCCTGCAGCTCCCCAAGGATCACCTCTCTCGTGGCCTCAGTAAGTAATCTCTGGCAAAGCAAAGCATTGTAATTGCAGTGTTGGCATGTCAGCAACATGGGCCAGGCCATCAAAGAGACAAAACAAACATTTATTTCCTTTGCAGGTGCAATTCAGCTATAAAACCAGTAATACAACATATTCAGCATCAATGGGAGATAACACCCCAAACATGTCCTTCTATCTGTGTCCTCCTGGGTTTAAAATAAATGGGCTATGGTGCTAATTTTGCCTTCTTGCTTGCCCTGCAAGAAAAGCAGAGGACTGTATGGGCTATCAACACCTTACAGGAGAGGGGACAACCACTTTTCACTATGTAGCTACAGCAGTAGCCACTGGCTTTGTGTACTGGATGGTAGAAAATAATCATCTGTGAGCTCCCCAGGGAGCTCCACAGCTGTCCTACCAGAGATACAGCAGACTTTGACAAGATGTCACTGCTCAGAGACAGCCCCTCAGTAACAGTATTTGGGCATGGGGCTCCATCACAGCCAGCAACCAGTGCCATTGGGGACTTCTTGTTTTCCATTGAGGACTATTTGTTTTAAGGAGAAAATGGCTTTCTTGGCCTAAAGGAGACTGTGGGCTGATTCGTGTTCTGGTTTAGTGCCTGGCAAGAGGGTTTTTGCAGCTTGCAGCAGCTTCACAGGCATAGAGGGAAGTGTCAAAGGCCAGGTTGGATGGGACCTGGTTTGTGGGTGGCATCCCTGCTTATGACAAGGGGGTTGGAACTGTGTGAACTGTAAGGTCTCTTCCAACCCCAACTATTAGATGCTTCTATGATTCTACATTATCCAGAATACAGGAGGAACCCTTTTAGCTGCTGATCTTGGTTTATTTTTCCCCCTGGAAAGTCAAGGATGCAGGAACATTCATAGCACAAAATTTTTTAACAATCTCTTAAGAGATTAGCAAAGCCAAGAAACATGACACTATCTGTGCTGACAAGTTTAGTTTAGAATCCTTAAGTAAAGCCCAGCTCAAAAGCCATGGACTAGCAATATGTGAAGAAATAAACACTTATTAAGGACTGGCACATGTTTGTGCCACATTTGGCAAAGGAACTGCAGCTGCTGACATCCTCAGTTAGTAAGAAGAGGGTGAGCCACATCCATTTGCATGTGGCAAGCCCAGTTGTATGTGGCTGAGACTGCCATCCAACATGCTTCAATTTCAGTGCAGAAAGCACTTATAAAAACAACTCCTAAATCCACCACCACCAATAATTTCAGGAAGTTTTTCCTTTCCCCCTCCCTCAAAGCCTTTCTGCTAGAGAGCAGTCATGTTACTAAGGAAAGAATTCAGAATCTGTGCCCAACTTTGGCTCAGAAATCTATTGAGACTTTTACCTTTGCTTAAGCAGGCTTTGGTTTAGACTTCCTGTGTCTTTAAAAATTGAACACTTCTGCTATTTTATGAGTTCAGCTTTTTATGCAATGCTTTTAAAATTTTTTCTTGTGCATTTTATTTCATTTTACAGTGGTAGAAATTTGGAATAGCTAGTGGCTATCAGTGATGCCTACTAATATATTTTTTTTCAGGCCAACTAGAATTGATAAATACCTGTACCATGTCTTCTGCTAACTAATACTATTTCTAAAAATCTCAATGACTAAAAATCAGTGACTCAGAACTTACTGCAGGGGATTGCAAATAGCAGCTCTCAATTACAGATTGCAGAGAGACTATAAACCACTATATGGAACAAGGGGTGGGGTATTGAAACAGACTCACTCCAGAAGAAAAGACTTCACAAACGTCTCTTGAAAAAAGTGGGAGGAGATGACAGCCAATAATCCTTGTCCCCTACCTTTCCTTACAGATTTTTCCCTTCTTCCTCATGCACTTGCTTGTCTACGATTCTTCTTCCTCTACAGCTTTTTACTGCTTTGTCTGAATAACACTGATGCTCTTTACAAAGGTTTATCTTGTTACCACACACAAACTCCCCTCTTACCCTCCAGATGAGTTTTTTCTTTTTTTTTTTCCTCCTGCTACCATTTCTAGTCTGCTTGGAGTAGAGGAGGATCTTGAGCATTACAGATACATGGGAAAGAGGGGAACGCTGTGATGCTGGATCTGGGTGGTACAACCTGCTGTTGGACAGAGACAGAGCCTGCCCCACATGGAGCCAAGGATGATGCTCAGAGCACACACTGGAGATTGTGATCATCCCTGTTATCAGGCACAAGACATTTCCAAACAGATTGATATCGTGGGTATAGCTGGTCCTCAGAGGAGGTCTGCCTGTTAGCCCTGGCTTTGGATCACATATTGGATGAGGAGGGACAGCATGTAACAGGAATTAAGCTCATTTCCTTCAGTGACTTTTCAGCTTTACCCCAGTTTCAGAGCCTGCTCACTGTTGCTCACCAACACCCCTTGGTGAGCAGAAAATAGACCAGCAGCAGGAAAGTCCTTGGCTCCCTTTTTATTTTATTTTTTAATGCTAGAGAAAGCTGGCTAGAAACTAGGAAATCACTGCTCTATAGTTTACAAAAATTGGTAAATTATGTCCTAAATCCTCCCTATTGTGCTTTTTGTGGGATACAAGGAAAAACTTTCAATCATAATTGAAAATTAATAAGAAATAAAAGTCCTGAAGTCCAAGATAAGTGATGTGTATGTGGGTTAGATAGATGGATGGAGGCAAAGGGGCTTTGCTGAGATGTGCTACAAAAAAACAGGTATTAAGACTGCACAACTTTACCAATTTTACTTTGTTTTCAGCTTCCTAAGACCTTTTTACTTTTCCCTGAGGAGTGCTTAGCTGAGGAGCAGAAGGGGCTGCTGTACCAACTGCAGAGTGAATCAAGACACTCAGAGTCCCAGCATGGACATTCCAATTGCACGGGCAGATGGGTGCACATGTGCAAATAACAAGAGTTTGGCAGCAGCTGGGAAGTGGCCCTGCTCTGCTGCATGGATCCTCTTGGATCTGCAGGCACATCCCACTCCGTGGGCGGTGCTCTCCTACCCCTTCCCACACACCTGGGCACGCACCGTGGCTGGCTGAGCGCGAAGCAGCCAGGTGTCACCTCCGCCAGGGCCAGCGTTCCCAGTGCCTCCCAGCAAGCCATACATCATCAAATATTGACACAGCTCCACTAGACTACCACTGCTGACATTTAATGTATAGCTCTAGGTGCTCTTGCTTTAATTCTAAAGGGTCAATGAGGGATTGAAGGAAATGTATTTGTCCTGTCAATGTGTTTGAAATGGCCAGGAGGGAACGACAGGGCTGCCAAATTCCCACCAGCTCTTTCCTTGGCATTGCCCACTTAAGAGGATGGAGGCCAGGATTTTAGTCAGCAAGTGAATACTGCTGCCTGCCCTCCAACATTTCAAATATTTATCATGTTAAATATCAACTTGGAGAATATTGCGTTCATTTAAACTTTTCACGTTCCAATGACTTTTTATTATTTCTATGAACCAAAATAAATGAAGAAAATGTTTCAGACTATACATGAAAGCATGTAAAAATCAGTAACTGGATTTTAAAAGATCTAGACTGTCTTGAATACATTCATTTTTCAAACATTTTTCTCTGATCTTTAAATAGCTTTTCTTGGAGCATAACATTTTTTTTGAAAAGTCAAATACAGAGCATTAAGGGTATAATTACCATTTTAATTATAACTCAATCATCCTATCTACTTTGCATAGAAATTACAGCTTTTATGTCAGGATTTTGGGTACTCACAAACATTCAGGAGTAATTAATGCTAGAGATTTTCACTGTATATGAACTTTACTTTGTAGCACTTACTTCCATGGGCTTCATTCAGAATGTGTAAATATATCAAATTTTATATTCATGATTTTCAAGCAAAAAATCTTTCTACATAAATATCTGTAAAGCTAAGACAAAATAAAAAAATCAAAACTCGACAATCTTGAAAACCGAATGTATGTCTCCCTCTTCAAATGTGATCCATTCATGCAAATATGGCCAGATGAAATTCAAGTGGCAGCAATGAAAAAGTTCCCTCCAATCACTCTCTGGCTAGACTCAAGCAACATTTCTGATAATTTTACAAATATATCTGGAAGGTATTGAAAATTCAAAATTTTATTTTCAGACAGCTCCTGAAAATATAATATATTTTTCCTGTTTGAGATTTTATTAAAAAAAACTTGTTTTAAAAGATTTATTTTAGAAAGTGGGTTTACCTCACTAATTTGCCCGCTGTATCCTTCTGCATTTGCAAGCATATGTATGGGTGTGTGTGTACATGTGAAATTGAGCAAAATCAATTACAACAAAGCTGCTTTTCATATGGTTAACACCATATCAGAATTAAGCTACCTCTCCCTTTCAGTGCCGAAACAGAAAGTAAAGTATTTTATATATATAAATACATGGAAATAAAATGATCCTCCATTTACAAATGGGCATTGTTTCTTCCTTTACTGACTTTTTGTCCATTGTACACATCACAAAAGACTATTCCATGCTTTTGTATCATCCTCCACATGTTTTTTTTGCAGTGTGCTGGAGTAGCAGCTGCCTTTTTTCTTTCCTTTAAAAGCATGATAAAGCTATACAAACTTTACAGAGGAGTCTCATAGAATATGTCCTCTGTCTTTGTTTGAACATTAATGTTATCGTGACTCTTTAACATTTCTGGCTCAAGTACTTTAGGGGAGAAAAGACTGTTCTCACAAGAACAAAGCTCTGGCTCAACCTGCAGTTTTTCACCCCCCAGAAGTCACTGTCTGTGTAGTGCAGTGGGCTCTTCTGCACGAGGAATTGCTTTTGCCTTCAGTGAAAGCTTTGCATGAAAGCCCAGACCAAATCAAACCTGTTGTCTGGGAAGTGCTGCGGGATCTGGAGGGAAGATTCATGATGCTTATTATCAGCTGGCACTTGAGACAGATGTCTCACACTCTCAGTTGTGCAGCTACAAGTCGGTTACACCTGAAATTCATGTGATTAAAGCATTTATGCCAAATCACATTGGGCATTCTGCACATATATGTGTAAATAGCTCAAAAGTTTTTGATGGATGAATGAAAAATATTTTATTATACCCATCAGTGGTATAAAGTGAAGGTGAATAGCTTTCACACTTGGGCTGTTCTGTGTTCTTGACAGTTTTGCAAACAGCCCTCTCAATCTCTCTGTCCCTAATCTTTGCCAGATAAAACTAGGATCCTGAAGTAAATTTAATGCTGGTATCTGAAAATAAAATAAAAAGAAAGGAGATGTGAAATGGGAGGCAGAAAACTGATTTTATCAGAAACATACAGCTGGCCTGAGTTGGTGTTGACCTGCACATTGTATAGTCACTTACCCCAAGGCTACAGAATTTCATACTGCCTGGTGCCAGGATAGAATTCAGAAATGTCTAAACCCATTGATTTCCTATCAACTTGAGTCTTGTCCACACAGAAAACTTGCACCTGCTGAATTTAAATCAGCTGTTAGTTTCTGTGTGAAGCAAAACCAGTGTACGCCTGTGTGTGGCTGTGTTATTGTCATGTACTTACAAACCAGTGGGGAGACAGGAGTGGGAGCTCTCTTCTCCCCTCCCCTTCTCATTTTTTAAGAGTCAATCATAATTTCACCTTCAGGCTCTGGAAAGCAGGAATTGGGCTGACAAGGCTCAGTTATCCTAGAGGATGACTCCAGTTATGCTGCTGGGCAGGTTTCTGTGTGTTTGAGGATTAGAGTGAGACGTGAAGCAGAGATCGCTGCCCAGTGGGAGCTCTCCCAGCACAGAGGGACTGGGCAAAACTGCCTCCTGTCCCCTTCCTGTCCCTGCAGACAGACACTGCTGATCCAGCACACCATGGGCAACAGGAACAAGCTAGACTAAATCCAGGTGGCTTACACTATCCAGCACAGCCTTAGCTAGGCATTCTGCTAGGTAATACAGAGGCATAGACTAAGCCAGGACCCTGGCAGAGCCTGTCCAACCTGTATTCCTGTCCTGGTGGGAGTGGGCTGGGCTGGAGCCTGGTTTAGCTGGTGTTTGTGGTAGGAGCCTGCTCCTGTCTGCTGCCAGGGCGCTCACACACACTTCCATGGTGGCATTCAGCCAGGACCTGCTGGGCACAGGGACACAGAGGGACTGCAGCCCCTCTCAGTTGCCACAGAGCTGCTGGGCAAATGCTGGACTCTGTTGGAAATAGGCTTAAAGCCCGTTTTTCCTCCCAGGAGCCACACGGTGTGGGCCATAACATGAGCTGGAGTGATGGTCAGGCTTCCTCTACCAGAGCCAGCCATGCTGGCTGGAGATGTCCCCAGCAGCTCCCCAGCAGTGCCAGCTCTGCTGACAGCAGACCAGTCCTTGTCCCAAAGCACAGCCTTCTGTCTCCTCCACTGCAGACACTTAGTGCACTCCTGCTGTGGGTCTCAGCAGGAACAAGATGTGTTTGCTCTTCTCCTCTTTGAGTGGACACTGTTCTGTTAATCTTTTGTGTCTGTACTGGGTTTAAAGTAGGTAGATCTGCTCATCTGCATTACAAGTCTGCTGCTGATCTCCTAATGAAACAAAACACCTTGCAGTGAGTCTCTGGAGTACCAGGGGTACCTGTGTTTTTGTATTGTATTTATAAAGTTTCTGAATATTCAAGCCTTATCAAAAAATAGGCCCTTTTCTAGATAAATTAAGATACTCATCTTACTGGGTTGATTGTGATCACTCAGACCTATAGTAATGCCCCATTAAATTTTAGGAAAGTCTCAGCTTCAAACTGAGCTCTAGGTTCTTTGCTACAGGAATGAAAGAGCAATTCTAGAAAATATTTGAAATAATTAATTTTTGTTTTTATGTCATTTGAAAATTTTAAAAGGTTCAGGCTAAGCCCTCAAAGTGCATTAAAAATATTTTCCCTGAAACAAGTCTGGACTGCAAATGAGCCCTGGTCCCAAGAGTCTTGTGGAAAACAGGATTTATAGTGAAAATACTAGGCCAGCATGAACAATAATGGTGCTGTAATGATGCTGAGGGCTGGATTGGTTCTTCCAGTTTGTTTCTAATAGAAAGAAAAAAAAAGAAGCTTATATCCTTACCTAGAGAAAAATGACCATAAAACAAGCAATAATTCTTGCATTCTGTTTTGGTAATACCTTCAATTTAACAACTGTCTGTGAGAAGGAGTTTCTCACAATGAGTTATTTTGTCACTGTGCCATCTAGGGTACAACTGTCATTCTGAAGGGAACATCCATGCTATGATTTGCTGTCAGTCTGTTGTACACTGTAAGTCCATTCATTTTTCCCCCTAACAGGGGAAGATAATGATATGATACACAGGAAAAGATAGAAGATAAAAACAATTCTTTAAGGGGAAAAAAAAACCAGACAGAAGGGGTTTGGCAGGAAAATATAAAATGTTCCATTCTTCCTTTTAAAGTACTATAATAAAATATGTCTGAAGTGAAGTACAGATAACAAAACAGCAGAGCATGGGTCTGCAATCCCAGCATGATATCGCATAAGGAGCAATCATGAAGCATTCCCATCACAGTTGCCTGTCACACATTATTAACAAGAGTGTTTAGGACTACTGAATAACCATGCTAAAGGGACATGATCCACTTACAAAAAAGGCACTGTGTTTTTATCAGTTGCCTTTGACTTGACAGTATTATGAGTAATTTCAAACCCAAAGATTTTAAAGTCAGAGAGGGCTGTTTTGATCTCCTCATCCAGCTTCCAGCACAGCACTGACCATGGAAGTGTTGTCATATTGAAAGTAGCTCAGTAACATGCTGCTGAGAGGAAAACCAAACCAAAAATAACCTGCTCTATCCTGCTCCTGCTCATGACAACTGATAGAGCTTCCTGAAGATTAGAGAAGAGCAAATGTTACTCCTGTCTTCAAGAAGGACTAGAAGGAAGAACCTGGGAACTGCAAGCCTTGCAGTCTCACATCAACCTCCAAGAAGGTAGTGGACAAAATCCTCCTCCAAAGTTTCTCTGAACATGAAGGACAAGAAGGAGACTGAGGAACAGTGTACATTGATTTATGAAAGGGCAATTGAGCTTGAGAGACCCTGATAGCCATCTATAATGAAGTGGCTGGCTTGTGGATGAGGGGAGAGTAGTGGATGTTGCTTGCCTTGGCTTTATTAAAGCCTTTGACACCATCTTCCACAGCACCATTATGCACAAGCTGACAACATATTGGTTAAGTGGTTAGTGGGCAGTGAATTTGACTGAAAATTGGCTGAAATCCTGGGACCAGAGGGGTAGGAACAGGGCCACAAAGGCCACTTGTAGGCATATCACTGATGGTGTACCTAAGGGTCAACACTAGGTCCAGTGCTATTAACATTTTCATAAGTCATCTGGATGATGGGGCAGTGTACCCTCAGCAAGTCTGCTGGTGATGCAGCTTTGGGAGCAGTGGCTGATACATCAGAGGGCCATGCTGCCATCCAGAGGGATGGAGGCTCAACAGGCTGGAGAAATGGGCTGACAAGGACCTCATGAATTTCTCAAAGAGCTGTGTCAAGTGCTGCATGTGCAGAACAGCAGCCCCAGGTACCCAGATAGACTGGGGGCTGACCAGATGAACAGATTTGCTGAGAAGAACCTTGGGGTCCTGGTGGATAACAAGCTGCCCATGAGCCAGCAGTGTGATTTCCTGACAAAGAAGGCAAACAGCCTCCTGAGCTGCATTAGAAAGAGCACTGCCAGCAGGTCGAGGGAGATGATCCTTTCCTCTGCTTAGCACTGGTGAGGCACACTGGGAGTGCTGGGGCTGGAGCTGGGCCTCCCAGAAAAGGGGAGAGATGGACATACTGGACTGAGTCTGACAAAGGGCCATGATCAAGAGACTGGAGCATCTCTCACAGGAGGAGAGGCTGCAAGAGATGGATTGTCCAGCCTGGAGAAGAGAAGGCTCAGTGGGATATCATTAATGTACAGAATACCTGATGGGAGGGAATGAAGGGCCAGGCTCTTCTTGATAGTGCCCAGAGATAGGGCCAGAGGCAATGGGCGCAAATTAAAACCTTAAATTCAATTTGACTGCAAGAAGCCTGCACAGGGAGGTTGTGGAGTCTCCATCTGTTGTCATACTCAAAACCACAAGTGGTCATGAGCCTGAACAACTGCTGTACCTGGTCCTGCTTGGGCAGAAACTGGACTAGATGATCTCCAGAGATTCCTTCCAACCTCAGCTGTTTTGTGATCCCATTTATCAAAACCTTTTATAACCCACTTCCTACTTTCAACAAATTCCATAACTAGTGTAATTAGTGATCATATTTTCTTTTTTTTTTAAATTGAGTCTTCCAATAGCAATCAGGGAGAAAAGAAAGCTAAAATTAATAAAACAATCACAGGCTGCGTCACCAAGATGCAAAGTGCTATATTTAGACCTATACTAAGCTCTGTGCCTAGGTTTCCTATTGACAATATCCCTTTAAATAAAAAAAGCAAAACTAGCTGGTGACACAGCCAGTTACTTTTTTTGTCACCCTCTCTTTAGGCTACTCAGAGATATCTGCATTGACATTAAAAAGCCATTATAAGCAATTTAAACTCTGAATTGATCCTGACACATACATTCAGGTCTTCCTCGTATGTCCTTTCAATAGTTCTCAATTCAAACTGAGAACAAACATCACCCTATAAACAGAGGAGATAATTATGCTTTATTGATTAGCCCCTCAAGGTTTGAATGGAAACCAGGCAGCTTTCTAAGAACAGCCATCAATGCAGGTTTTAAGTTACACTATCTCAGCATTTTCTTGGACAAATATTCCCAAAGTGTAGCTTTTTAACATGGAACCTGTACCAAACAAAATTTTTCCACTATCTTCAGTGAAAGCCAGCATGTCAATGCAGATTTATAAATGGTGACTTTATATACTTCCCACAGTTGTGTCCCTGTGCTACTGGTATGGGTTTACCCTGGCAGGTAGCTCAGTCACACACAGCTGCTTCCTTCCTCTCTCCCTCCCAGTTGGATATGGAGGAGAATCAGAAGGGTAAAAGTGAGGAAATTGATGGCTTGAGTTGAAGACAGTTTATTTGGTCTAATATTAATGCAATGCCTTAACTCTTGAGTTTTCCCCCTTCCTCCTTCTTCCCCAGGCTGCTATTGCTATTGCTATTGTGTGGGATATCCCTTTGGTCAGTTGGGGCCAGCTGTCCTGGCTATATCCCCTTCCAATTTCTTGTGCACCCCCAGCATTTTGTTGGTAGGGTGGGGTGAGAAGCAGAGAAGCTTTATGCTGTGTAAATCCTGCCCTGCTACAGGTAAGACACTGGTGTTTTATCAACACTGTTTTGTTCACAAATTCAAACCACAGCACCATAAAAGCTGCTCTGAAGAAAATTAAGCCTATCCCAGCCAAAAGCAGACACCCACTCATTTTCCTCCTAACACTGGCTCATTCATCTCATGATACATGGCTCATAACCCCATGTACCATGAGATAACCTCATAACCCTGCAGATGCATTGTGGACTTCCCCCTTTCCCTAAGAAACTGCAACCCCCTTCACAGCTGCCAAATGCAACAAGTACTCCTGTTTAATCCAGTGTCAACATTGATTGGCTTCAATTTTGCTAAATAAGGATTTTAACACCTGCCCCATCTATCCTATAACAAATGTACCACAACAGATTCATCAATGGACATCTGACTAACGATCTTTCCAGTTTACAGCTGAACCTCTAATCAACCATTTCTCAACCTTTCTGCTTCTTGCTAATAAAGCCTGTCAGCAATCAGAACTAGATATGTTAGAAAAAAAGGATAATGTAACCATTCTATGTCTGAATTTATCTTACTGTCTGAGAAAAGGAGAAATAGCTTTGTTATGACTACTGACAGTCTTTTGAACTGGGAACACTCTGCATTGAGAAACAGTGAAATTGTTCACAGCTGTTACTACACTACATTTAAACTCTGATGATCACTTTTGGGTTACCTACACAGGTACAAATAAAAGAAGCACTGTTTTTTTTTTTTTCTTGCCTGCTTCCTTGGCCCCACCAAGCAAGCACTGAGATGACTGCCCTCATATTTGCACTTTCAGGTTTTGTCCCAGACCAATACATGGGCTCAGCCTCTCCATCCACCAGGAACCCATCACCCTCTGTGGTTCTTCAGGCTCAAATTAAATCATACCTCTAAAAAAGAGAGTGCATAGGCCCCCTTCCTGAGAAGATAAGAAATAAGACAAAATGGAGATATCATAATGTCTCTGTATGTCTTGCCACCATGCTGCCTGGCTTGCTTGCTGCTGCCTTGGGGGTGACTGCATTGACCCCTGTGCAGGACAAGTTTGGGTTGCTCTTGCTCCTTCAAAGTCCCTATTTTTAAACTGTATAGATGAATGAATGCCTTGAGATATCTTATGCTATCAAATACAGTTGAACAGTTTCAAGGATTGCTAAGAGCAGCAGAAAGCTGATCACAGAAAACTAATTTGGAAAGCAGCCTGAAAACATGCACAGAAATCTCTTCTGCAGAATATTCACATCACATGAATGGCTGCTACCATGAAAGGAGATAAAAGGATGAGCAAACTTCTCTGATTGCTTCGTTGACCCTTCTAGATTCTGCACTGCAGTTGCTGCAAAAAATGTATGGAAAAATGTGCAAAAATATTTAACTGATAGCTCCATACCCTAAACAAACCACAGAGTTCCCATGTACTTCATTAAACTCACATAAAGAAGCCTAACTTTGGACTTGCATAGCAAATGGTCCCTCTGCAATTGTTTTAGTTGTTTTAAAAGCTTTCTGTTCATGAAATACAAGATGAAAAAATGAGAACGTTTTGTTGTACCTAGAATTATCCCACAAACTAAATGTATGAAAAAGCTGTGATATATAGGGCACATTTTCCCCAGTGATAAAATAAGAATGACCTCTGTGACTTCATTTAGGTTCCACCTCTCCTGAGTTACGAGCCACTCCTCACTTATAAGGTATATCCCATATCTCACTCAAACCCTCAGTGGACCACAAAACTCCCTTCCAGAAAAAATTATGCTTCCCTCACTCTGTGGAGGATTACCCACGTCAGGCAAAGTTATATTATTGTTTTTAGTGCTGCTAGGAATTACTTGCAGGATGTTTCAGCTCATTACCTCAAGTTTTCATCAGCTGTTTTCCGAGCGTGGTAACCTTTGTGGTGCAGGTACTGTGTATATCTACAGTATTGATTCTGCTCCTCCTGCTACATTACATGCACTACATGTAAACAGAAGAGTGTTTCACTACCAGCTGGTAAGGTGCAAAATGGTAGCTGATCTTGCAGCTACAAAACACAGATAAAACCTTGAAGTAATCAGCTGAACTGTCATGGAACTAATTCCATGATATAGTGGAAGCAATTATTTGCACTTCTGTGTCTTATTGGAAAATACAATCAGTGCTAAACCAATCCTGTTAGTGTTGTCAAGGACACATTTAGCTCCAAATGCTCCCCTTTTAATCAGTAACCTGTTATTAATTAATTAGGTAGTGATCATGCTGCTTTTCATACATGTGTATTATTATTGCACTCGATATTGTGCCTCTGCACCGATCGCTGTTAATTTGCAGCAAGTGCAATTGTGTTAATGTGCTCTAATGCCAGCTATTATCACAAGGATGGGGCAGCTGACATTTAACCTAAAATCACACTGAATTGTTCTCACAGCTGCCTCCTTGCAGCTCCAGCCTGCTGCTGCCTGGCTGGGGTGTGCTGGGAGAGAGATCGCTCCTGATAAAGGGAGTGTCAGAAAATGGGAACCAGCAGAGCTGGGAAGGGAAATAAGGCAGAGCACTTTGGGAGACACCTGTGAGCCTGTGCCCTGGCAGGGGCAGAGCTGCCCACTCCCTGCCTGCAGCCAGATTGCTGCCTGACACCAGCAGGGAGAGAGGCAGCTCTGAAGCAGAGGAGCAGGTAAGCAGAATATGGAGCAAGTCGAGGGTGTCTGACAGCTCTTGCTTGGTGTCTCAGCTGTGCTTCAGGGAAGATGTAGTCCCTCTTTGGTCACTGCTCTGCAAAATCATCAGTTTTAATGGCAGGGGTGAGGCTGCCCATGGAGAGCAATTTGTTCACAGCTAATACAGAAGAAATCCTTTGTCCTCCTAGTATTAGTGATGCTTAGTTATGCTTACTAAATAATGTATTTTTTCAGATTTTTCTTCTGGTCTGAAAGCTTTAAGTGGGACCTGACACCAGCTGTGTCAAGAGAGAAACAAATACTAGTAGAAGCCAGAATTTATCTGAATTGCATTTAATAGAGACCAGAAGCAGTGAGCTAAGGATATTCAGCAGAAGCAGTTCAGTCAGAGATAGCTCAACTTTTTAGTGTGCTTATTTAAATAGAGAGGCCTGAACTGGAGATTAGCTATTTATCAGCTGCAGGATGGAATGAGAAACAGCTGCAACATATTTCAGTGTAAGTTTTATTTGCTATAAATCCACAGGTTCAAATTCTGCTCTGGTTTATGCCTGTGGGAATATGGAATAAAGGTATTATCTGCCCACATTGTTTTGTTCTACATATTTCAGGGAAAATTTAGTTTATGTTGGTTCAGTTACTCACCATAATCTCCCAGCCACAAAAAGGACTTTTAATATTTGCTATGGTAGCAGGTATATGTGCAAAAAAAAAAGCTCCCAGAATACAGTACATGGCATAGGTAGCAAAACACAACTCAAATTACTGTCAAAGAATTTCCCTATGCTTGCCTTTGCAAGGATTTCACTTCAAGACTGCTGTAACTCCAACAGTTTCCTTCCCACATTTGTGGTTTTTGCTTGATTTTCACCAAGGGGCTAAACTCCACCCCTCACTTCATAAAAACTGTTCCCAGGTCCTCAAGGGAGTAATTTCTTTATTATAAGCTTCTATTCCTGACTCCTGCAAGTGCCCTCATATCTGCAGCTGGGAGCAGCCCTGCTCCTGCACAGTGGGTAACAGCCTGGCAGAGGCAAGTGGCCCGTGCTGATCCCCCTGTTGGCATCTCATGGTTTGAAAGGGAGGAGAAAAAACCAACTGCTGCTAACCACTACATAGGAGTGCTTAGTTTGTTTGGATCAATTTCTGCCAAAGGCAGCCTGGAAGCTTCTTTTTTTCTTCTTCTTTTTTTTTCTTTCTTTTTTTCTTTTTTTTTTTTTTCCCTCCAGCTTGTCTTTGCAAAGTTTCCTTCTTTTCCCTCTGCTCAGTTCAGCCTCATTGGCTGGTTTATCTGGTGACCTCTTGTTATCAAGGGCTCCCCAACAGTTTCCTTGGATTTGCACAAGTTGCTCCTGGTCTGCCACGGGGCTGCTTTGCTCAGATGTCTGCCAGATTTTAGCTCTGTTTCATTGCAAGATGTTAGTCTGCCTGTAAAGACTATCTAGTTTGGCCTTCTTGATTGATTTTTGTTATATAAAGGAGAATGTTATTTTTTTAACTTTTTTTTTCTTTTGGAGAGAGGAGGGCTTAAGATCTCTCTAAGTTCACAAATGTCCAGGAAGAGATGCAGGCAAAGATATAAATTTAGGCTCCTGCCTATTCATAAGGGGAAAAAATTCAAAATATCTATATCAAAGACTAGTAAATTTGAAAGTCATGTTACTTTTTTTTTTCATGAATCTAGGATTTAAAAGAAAAATCTATGCACTGTAGCTTTTCAGTGTTTTGGGGAATGCTATTAATTTCTTCCCATCAGTGTTCTCCAGAGCATGGTGGCAGCAGCAGCCTGTTCCTCTTGTACTTTTATCTCTCTCAAAGTCAAAATATAAAATATGCAGCTGAAGGCTTTTGCAAAAGCAGAGGACATGTCCTATCAGTAGTATTATGATCATGACCAAAAATATCCATTAAATAAAGAAAAAACAAAGGAAGGGGAAAATAATAATTTCTTGACAGTTCATATGGCAGTACTTTGTGGCTTTGTTTTTAGATTTTTTTTTTTGTATTTGAGTAAAATAGCTTATTTAGCAAAAAAATAAATTTTAAGATGTCTTGCTCTCTTCTCTAATTAATAGCCAGCAACAAGTAGAAGAAAAATACAGTCCACAGACTCCTCTGGACATGATGAGATACTTGCCAGAGTAAATGTTGATAGTTTAGGCTATGCCAAACCATCACAGAGCCATGAATTATGATCAGCAGGGATTTGCTTCAGCACTGCAGGTACATTTTTGAAGAAGTCAGGCACAGAATGCATGGAGATATCTTTATGTCAACAACTCATGCCCCTGTTGTCCTAATGTCCATGTGAATCCATACAGGAAAAATTCCTGATTGGATTTAATTGAGCACTGAAGGGAGAACAGGCAATGCCAGCAAAATATGACAGTGTTTTAATGTGTTGTCACTCCTTGCTGGGAATAGCAAAACTCTTGGGCAGAGTTGCAAGCTCAGTTATCCACAGGAATCAATATGCCATGGCTTTTTTAGGTTTTCTTTGGTAAGAGCTAATGACTGCCTTTAGCAGCTGTTTTCCAGGCCAGTGACCCTCATGGATAATTCCTCTTCTCTCTATGTGATTGCCTTATGAGCTGCTATAAACATTATTATTGGACACTCTTTTCATGCTGCTTTCCAAGCAGTGCCTGCTAACTTTTGGCTCTGACAACAGTTTTAAAAGCTATGAGATATGTTTATCTTTTTGTGCAAATTGCTGATACTCAGGCACAAACACTTCAGTGTCTCTGATTTGTGTCCTGTAGTGTGCATCAACCAGCACATCTGCCCCTCATTGCTGCCATAACCATGAGCCTTCAAGAAACTTGACTGCTGTCTTACCAACCACTGCTCTCTGCTTTTTCTTTTGTCTGCTCCATCTTGATGGCCACTGGCTTGGTTTGCAGAGGGTTTCTGTGTAGCTGGGTCAGGATTAAGTGAGCATTTCTACTCCTCTCTTGAACACAGTTTCTCTGCAAAGACCAGGACAACCAAGGCCTTGCAGTATCTTTGTGATGCTGTTCTGAGCTGTTCTCCACGGGATGGATACTCAAGGGGCATTAGGCACTGGGACTTAGAATTACTTGTGTGCATTTCAAGGAGAGTAGAAGAAAAGAGAGGTCTCATTCAGGAGTAATGAGTTTATTCTCCAATATCCCTGCGAGAATTATTCCTTAAAAGTACAGGGCAGAGTTAATTTGGATAAGAACTAATTATCAAAGAAGAAATGAAGGCAGTGTGGCTGTCTCCACCCTCCCCACCAGACCTTGGGGACACACATTGTTCCTTGTTCAACCTATTAAAGCAATGACCCACATAGGAGGGAAAGGAGTTGGTTGTAATTGTTTCTATGAGCATTAGTGCCCAGTTCATAGAAGATGGCCCAAAAATAGGAACTCAATAAGAAGAGCACTCATCAGGAACAGAAAACGTAGAGATCATGGGATGCTTAGATTATTTTTCTGAACAAACCAAACTGCATTCATTTTGTAGATTGACTATGTTTGCTCAGAGAATGTACTCTTTCCACCTTTAGTTTTTAAAGATGAACTGGATAAAGAGAGCAAGAAGAGACAGCACAAAAGGAATTGCAAATTAGCATGGCTTCAGTAGCATTTGGATGACATCTCATTGTAGCACTGATTTTAAGGTACCATTGTGTGAATTCAGGTCTGATTATGGGGCTGGTGTCTGCAGCAGACGTGATGACAAGTAGGTTAAGAGCAATCATGCTTAGGTATTTTCATATCAAATGCCTACCCTGGTTCAGAAGACAAATAGGAAATAACTGCTTGCTTGGATCTAGACTCTGACTTGTCAATTAGAAAACTAGAAGGCTGAAAAAGGAACATGAATTTGTTTAAAAAAATAATATTGCAGCATGAAAGGTAGAGGAAAAATTTTAATGGATGCTTTAATATTTTATATCTTAGAATACAGTCTAAGAAGTTGATGGATATCATGAGACATAGACAATGTTCACTGCTTTCACTGAATAAAATATGATGGAGATGGATAATTCACCCACTTTTCTAGTGATTACATGTATTTATCTCCCCTTTCTATTTCTCATAAATTTGTAAAAATATTTTATCTTAACTAAAGTTCACATCATACAACATGTATGTGCAAAAAAAAAAAAAAACAAAAACCAGCACTCTTGCTTTAAAGTTTTACTTCCATTAAAAATCCAAACTCACTAGTAAGATGTTTGTATTAAGAGACTATGCGAACAACAAAGGATTTTACTATCTCAAAGAACTTCAGCCTCTTCTCTCTGGTAGTATAAATGTCTAAACACATGAATCAAATTTTACATCCAGTATAACAAGTCCAAAGTCTGTTCTGTCCATTACTTCTCAGCAGTCCTAAGATTAAGCCCTAAATACTTTCCCTGTACTGAATTTTATGACCTGCATACTATTCTGCATGTGTGTGCATGTATACTTAATCATTTCACATAGCACTATGTGTGGACATTTTACCTGAGAAAAAGGGGCAGGAGAAATGATGGTTTTCTCCATGACTACTACACAAATTCACTATTTAAAGGCTAGCATTTGAGAGAAAAATAAAGTGGAAAAAGATGTTCCCTTTTCAGTGGGAGGGAGTGGTCCCTCTGCTACATGTGGCACTGGGATTCTCAGCAGCATCTCTGGGAGGCTCTGAGCCACGGCCCTGCCAAGGTGCACAGGCATTTTGTGTTGTTAGTTTTCCCTTCACAGGACAGTGGATCTGCCTGCCACAGGGCTGGCACAAGGACCACAAGAGGGAGGTAGTCATCGTAAAATAAATGCTAGGAGCTTGCCTCTGGTACTCTACATAGAAGGAAAATTCTGCTTGAATAATTAAGACAGACTTCCTAGATGTGAATACAGACAAAAATAGATAAAGAACGTGGTTTTGGCATGACTTTAACACTCCAGCTCAAACAGAAAAGGCTTTTCATGGAAGTCAACCAAAGAAAAATTCACTCTGGGCGCTTGTATTACAGCTTCATTTAGTGGAGCAGAACGATCATGGCTGTATTTAGTAGGTAATAATGAAGCATCATAAACAAAGTCAGAATGCAAGTCCAAGATTAAGTGGCCGCTTTAACAAGGTCCAGCTTGCTGGGAGCTTTTTGAAGTGTCCCCAGCTCACTTGCAAAGCCAGAAAACAACAGAAGCAGCTCTGACAGCTGCAAGAGTGTCTGGTTTAGAAGAATGTTTTATGTCTGGATGACCCCAGACTGGGATTCAGCTTTTGTGTACCAACTAGGTCTGCTGGTTGCTGGAGCCCTAATCATTCTGCACAAACTGTCTCAACATAATGAGTTGCACAAATAATAATTCTTCACAAATCAGATCCACACCATCAGCTTCATGGATAGACAAGGCTGGTTTATTGAGGTAAACAGCACAAGTCAGCAGAATCCAGGCTGGGCCTCACTGGACATGTTTAATATGCAATCTAGAATCTGAAGGGAAGAAATCAAGTGCTGTTTCTGTGGATGCATGGATGGTATGAAGTATTTTACACAACTAAAAAGCTAAAGAAGCACCCAGCAGCCAAGTTAGATGGTTAAATCTGATTTACACTACTCTGAATGCACTGTAATCACCATGGACCCTTACACTCTTTATAAGGGAAAATTAGATACTTTTGATTTTCCTTTCTTTTAAGAGGAAGAAGAGGTTTGGATTGCTTGTAAAATTAAATTACACAGAAAAACACCTTTTAACCTTATAGATTTTCTTCCTTGAAGATATAACAATTATTTTTTCACTTCTGTAAATTAAGATTGGCCATTCATTAAGTAATTACCATGATTATTGCAGTTCTTCTAAGTATAATTAATTAGGTGAGTGGTACATTTAGTATTTAACATCTCATTTAGGAGAGTTTTGTTTAGCATACCCAATGCTCTGAAAGCCCTGAGCATGCTCTACATCACATAGGACTTAAAGAGGAGTGCAGGGGAATCTTTTGGGGATTGCAGTTATCTATGGCTGAGAGTTACACAGAACAGCAATTTAGGAGCAAAAAAGAGAGGCAAGGGAGCGTGGAGATGGATACTTCTCCAACTTCTTTCTGCAGCAGAGAACTGCAAGGTTATTGGAGCCCAGCTGATGCAAAGTTATGTGTTGTTTGGCAGTGATGAGTGGTTTTTATATGCAACCCCTTAATGTGTCTACATATGTGTGCTGATGCTGTGAGAGCAAGTGATCAGAGTTCTTCCTACCCTGCTAATTTATTTCCTGTAATTCCATGTAGGTAGCCATTCTGCATCTCTGTTTGATCTTGCATGGATTATAGATATTAAAGCAAAGTAATTTCCTCATCTGAGACTCAAGCTGTAATCTCTCTGGGGCAATAAATATCTTTTATATTGCTCTTGTATGAAGGGTGAGGAGGTGGTCCTTGTTACTCAGCTGTGAGCCTAGAAGTGACTACAATCCAATTAGCAGCCAAGATAATAACAGTATCCAGTAAACTAATGCTGTGCCTCTAAATTGGTTCTTTTGCCATTGTTTTGCTTAAGAAACTCTAATCCTATAAATTTCTTGATTGCCCGTAGCTCTGATTATAAAAGCAACTTTCCCCACCTACAGAGTAAGAAATAGATGGCTGAAAATCAAATGTTATTTGCATCTCTCTGGTCCCCAACATTTCTCTTTCTAGCATTCTCCTGTCAGGAGGTACACACACACCCCACCAGCTGTTTCTCTTTGTGCCAGAGAAAACAGAGAAGTTTATAAAATTATGTACCTGCTCAGTTAACCACACAAAGCTTTTCACAGAAACCTGTTGGAACAGCTTCTCAAAGCTCAATGCCTGCTCCATGTGCTGCTGCTTTTCACACTAGAGCCAAATATATCACTGCCATATATATATAACCTTGGTCCTGGCTTAACCGTGACATGGACGAGAGACCACAGTTGTCAGGAAGTTGGTGAATGAGGATAGTGAGAGAAATAAAATCAAGGAGACAGAAACAACTGACAGTGCATGAAAATGAACCAGCTTTGCAACACAGGGAAACAGGTTTCTGGAGGGGAGTGGGTGAGAAGTGTGGGGTATGTGGCATTCCCTGACATGGTGGTTGCTCTTCCCATGATGATGCCACCTTGTCACCAAGGTGGCACTGAAGTTAACTGGTGGGAATCCTTGACTTGATCAAAGTAAAGAATCACTGCAATGTGGGATTGAGGTTGTTTTAGCCTGCAGATGAAGCTTTTGGCAAATAGGGGATTTAACTGGATCCAAAAGGTTAGCTGTATTTGCCAAAGAGAGAAATCCTGCTTCTTTTTGATGATACACACACAAAACACAATGAGGTTTTGTTAAAATAAATAGACAACCACTGCTCTGGAGAGGCTGGATGTGAACAAGCAACAGCAGTGTTAAGTCATTTCAAAGCAGAGTGAATGTGATTTTCACACCTATTCTTTTCTAATTTAGGTTCCTTTGAAATCCAGGCATCCCTCTTTTACTAATTTGTTATGGCAGTATTAATTAATGGTATTGCTCTACAGCAGTAAGAATGCCATTTAGACTAAGACAGGTTAGAAGGACTGCAAGATTAGAAAAAGAATTGCAAGTTGGTCAGATGCAGCTGGGGGCCACCTAGATCTCCTAAACTGAGCACATTGCACTTGGAAAGCCTGGGAGTGTATGGATGAATTTCTACCAGAGCAGACTCATTAGGGCTGGTTAGGTCAGTGCCCTCTGATGCTGCCTCCTGTACTGGAATGTAAGAACATGAGCTTGCAAAGTGGGAAGAAACAATTGTCAGATTTCCATGACAGCTTATAATTGAAGAAATTGCATTTTATTTGAGGAGAATATGAGTTCAGACCAACTATGTCAGGAAACAAGGATTAATATTTAGTGAATTATACAAGGTACAGTGAAGAGCTGTAATTTCCATTCTCCTGATTCTCTTTATGTCTGCCATGAGTTTAGTAGCTCTCCAGGCTCCTGTCTTAGCTATTCCAATCAACATTGTGTGCCCAGTCTCTGACCATCAATAATATATATCTTGCATTTCAGTGCCTAGCACAGATCAAACATCTGGTTGAAGAAGAACCGTCAGGCTGACGGGCAAATCTTGTTACCATTTCAGGTGGTTCTTGTGTTATCTCAGCTACCTTCTCTTCATCCTATACATGGGCATGTGCACATATCTCCCAGTTACTGTTATACTTGCATGAGACTCACAGAAGTGGATTGATGCACTGCTGATGGCAGTAAAGAAGGCATGATCTCAATTACCTTGGTTTTAAATTATGAGATTAATTGTTTTTTCTGGTGTAAATTGTAATATGCCTTTGTTCACCTTTTGTGTATCATTTTGCAGTTAGCCCAAACACATTGTGCAGCAATCACGGGAAAGAAAGTCAGAGTCACAGCAATGGTCTTTTAAGAAAACACTGGTATTGTAAAGTGCTCAGAATTTCATGGTGTGTTTTCAGTGTAGAGTTTTCATGGTGAGAGGCAGCTGAAGAAGCAAGCTGGATTGCAGATGACCCAGGGAGTTTATCTATTTCTGGCTTTGCCCTTCTTGTAGCCCTTTGTTTCACGTGAATCAGAAGAGATCAAAGTGACAGGGATTTACATCCATGCTGTGCATTTCCTGGTGGTTCAGGAAGCCTCCTGTGTAGACAGCACCTCTCAGGACAAACTGGACAATATAGAATCACAGAGTCAGAGAATCATTAGGTTGGAAGAGATTTCCAAGATCATCAAGTCTAGCCTTTGACTGACCATCACCATGCCAACTAAACCACACTACTAAGTACCACATCCAATAATTTCTTGAACATTTCCAGGGTTGGTGACTTCACCACCTCCCTCAGCAACCCATTCCAATGCTTAACCACCCCCTCAGGGAAGGAAGTCTTTCTGATGTCCAACTGGAACCACCCTGGCACAGTTTGAGACCGTGTCCTCTATCCTGCGGCTGGTTGCTTGGGAGAAGAGGCCAAGCGCCACCTGGCTACACTCTCCTTTGGGTAGTTCCTCTTGTTGTTCCTCTTTGGACATTTTACATTGAATCTCCCTCAGTCAGCAGAAAAGTGTCTGTCTGGCACACCCAGGGGCCAGGCTGAGGGACACCAGGTCCCTGGGAGCCCTGATGAGCAAGGCAGAAATGTCAATGGTTTGGATGCCCAGCTCATAAGGACATCTGACTGAGGCAGTGAGCAAAGGCAGTCACTTGATGAGCATTACAGAGTGAGAATTAGAGAAGATGCTTCTGGATTTAATGCTTAAGCTGAAGTCAGTGGAAATAAGTCTGTTGGTTTCTGTGCAATTTGAATTATGATTTAGCGAGTAACACAAACTCAGGTTTTGTGTCACAGCTGCTATATCTGTTGATGAGAGCAGCTTGTATGGAGGTCAGAAGAAATCAGTGTTAAGGCTTATCTCTCAATTAATGTGCTGAATGCTGGCATTAAAAGTAATCTTTTAGTTAGACAATACATAACCACTCAAGAAGTACTGATGGAGAAAGTTCAGTGACACCTTTTCACTGACATTTATACTTCCAGAACAGTGAAGAGGAGAAGATAAGGAGGGCAGCAGTCTACAGAAAGGAGAAAAGGCCATAAAAAGGGGAACATACATTGGAGAACATCACTTAATGAACAGTTGGAGACTGAAGTAAAATGTGATATTCAGGCAGAAGGTGAGGGTGAAGCCAAGACACCAGGGAATATTTCAGAGGGCTCAGGAACTGAGGCAATGATCCTTGTGGCATAGTTTCAGAACATGACAAACCAGAGGTCAATAAATACATGGTATTTACCTGCTGACACCCCCAGCAAAGTTCACTGGAGGCAGCAAAGCAACCACCAGAACGGGATTACTTATAACCAGAATTCATTTGGGTAGGAAACACTAGCGGTATCTCATTTAAAACTGTGTGTACTTTGAAGGAGCACTGGAAAGGTGAAACCGGCATGTTGGTTAAGGTTTCCAAAATGCCTGCAAAGCACTCTCTTAGAAGATCACTGTTATTATTGAACTATGTTATTATCCCAATGGTCCATGGAGTTTGCAACCTGGAAGTAAAAGAAAAGTGGAGGATTATGGCGTATTTTAGAATTTCTCACATTTAACATGTTTTCCTTTTGGAAACATAGAAAGGAAACTTCTGGGTCACCAACTATAATTCCTGGGTCCTGCAGGCAGTCATGTTACCTAGAGGATTAATCTCCTATCAAACTCCTTGAACATATAATGACCATCTTTACTAATGTTAATGAGAATTGCTACTCATAATTTGCATTTACACACTAGTTAAGGATCTTGAAGTGTTCTTTTATATAATATGCTCATTTTTATTACAGGCATATTGAATTTAAATGACTTGCCTAGGGTCTCACAGCAAGCCAACAGCAGAATGACTCTTAGTGCTCCTAGTGCTTTGCATTAAATCCTGGACATTAACAGCTCCCTTCATAAAGGGAGCTTTGTAGCTGTAGATCACCTCCTGGTGCTGATGAATCAAACTTTTTCTGGTAGTGCAAACAAATCCATAAATTACTTGAACCCATGTAATGCTTCCCAGCGTCTGCAAATCCTGACTTCCTGTGAACTCAGAAAATTGACACAAGTCTGAGTAACGCTTAGATAGTCTTTGGTGTATGACCAACTGTAGCCTCTCCCCGCGGCTGCGGGGGCTGTCCGGGAGCCCGGCTGGGTGCCCCTGGCCCGGATGAAGATGGCCACATGAAGTGCCACTCCGGATTCCCTCCGGAACCCTGGCAGTGGTTACCGTCTGCGGCGTGGGTGGCGCAGGCAGGATCTTGGCTACGAGGTACCGAAGCAAAGGAAGGAGGAGGGACACCCATATAGGAACCAAGGATTTTTTAATCTTCCCAAGCGGTGCTAGGGTCAGGTGACAAAGGCTGGGTCCTGGGGGGATGCTGATAAAGGGAGTGGGTGTGATAGGAGGAGACACAAAGCTTACCAATAGCAAGGACCCAGGGAGAAGCATGGGTTACAGCTAAGCCACTGAGGATCACACAGGGGAGGGGAAAAACCCCAGGGGCAAATCATACATCAAATTAAGGAATGACTGACACAGAGAATTCTCGAGGTAAGGGGGGTGGTTACCATGACAGGCAGGGGAGGGGGTGGGCAGCTCCAATAGGGAGAGACCATTGTGAGGGAAGTACATGGGGGGAACCGAGGACCAAACCATTATTGGGTTACAAAAGGAATAACCGATTCTAAAGCCACAACCAACTACAAAATTTTCATGTGCTAAGTATGCACCTCAGATCTATATTTTCTATATGAATACAGCAGTAATCTCTACATTTGTTCCAGGAAATCTTCAGAACTTTCAGTATACCTTGTGCTGTTGGAGGCATATGGGAAAACAAAAAACAAAACAAAAATACCCAAGCCCTGAAATCAAACCAACTAAACAAAAAATAATCCCCAATAGTAAGACTATAATAAAAAAAATTTCTTAACTTTTCCAGTGACAGAATTTCTCTGACACAGGCACATTCCTCATCAGTGATACCTCCTCTGAATAGCATGGTCCTCATCAAATATTAACTCCAAAAGGATGGGATGAAGCACCCCTTTATATATGGGCTCCTCTCAGTCAAGAAAGACGCAGTACCACAGAATTACTTGAGTTTTCTGCTTGTATCACTATTATTGTTATCTATAGCAAAGTGAAATGTTGGTATTTCCCCTGATATTTTGCCCTCTCCTTTATGCCTCCCATGGAATGAGCTTCAAATTGTACTCAATGATTTCAGGATACTATTTCCAAGCTTTTGCCTGTGGGTCTTTGTCCTAGATTACAATATAAAGATGTATTCTATTCCCACCCTCAAGAGCTGCTGAAACCATGAGGGGCATTGTTTTTCCTTATTTCCTGTCAATGGGCCCATCAATGTCTTGCAGCATGACTCAGAGACAACTCACTTTGGGAGCCATTTCTGTTTAATGGGCAATCAAGGACCCACAGCAGGACTCAGAACAATATGAGCCCAGGGGGGAGGAGCTAAGCATCCCCACCTGGATATAATCTGTGTTTTGGGACAGAGCAGTTGGTCTTTCCACTGGATTTCCAGAGGAACGGCTGTCTTTTCCACTGGATCTTCAGAGGAAGACTACACCCTTTCTACCGGATCACTGCTCCATCAGAACCACATTTGCCACTCCAGGAGCCACCAATCCAACTGGACTACTACCAACACCCAGACCAACAGGGTGTCAGGTTGTATTCTTTGTCAGTGGTTTTTCTTTTGTATTATTGCATGTATTTTGGCTTTCCTTTTCCCTTTTCCTAATAAATTGTATTTCTGACTTGGAGTCTCTCACTGGTTTTGCTTTCAAACCAGAACAGTCTTTCTATGGGAAAAGGGTGGTTTTGTGGCATGACACCTGCTGTAACATGAGAGGAACCACTGGGAAGACCAGCAACAGCTACAGCGATACCGATCCCACTCCTTGAAAGAGTTCCTCCAATGTGGTGGCAGCTACCCAGGAGCTCTCACCTGTGGCAAATGGTGACATTTACTCCTGCTGGGAATGTGGCTGGGCAGACGAATGTTAAAGAGGGCCTGCAAGGCCGCCTGCGCCGCTTGCCCCTTGGCCAGCTTCTTGCTACGTCCTGAGCCTTCAAACGTTCTCCCGTCCACTCGCACGGCCATCACGAAGCTCTTGATGTGCTGCTTCTCCACGGTCTCCGAGAGGCAGACGTAGCGCAGGCCGGAGCGCAGCTCGTTGAGCAGCACCACCGGGTTCTTCTCGCTCTCGGCCTTGGCCGCGCGGTGCTTGCCCGGCTTGGCGTGGCCCACCAGGTCCAGCGTGTGGCACAGCAGGCGCCCGTGCCGGTAGGCGGTGGAGAGCAGCTCGTTGTTGACGGGGTTGTAGACCGAGAAGTCCTGGCTGTGTGTGGATGGTTCGAACTCCTTGAACAGAGTGTCTGGGAAGTCGGCCTGGTCGGAAGTGAAGTCCGTGGATGGGCTGATGCAGTTTCCCATGGCGAAGTGGGCTTGGCAGGCGTTGGGGAACTGAACGAATGACTTCAGAGCTAGCTCTGCGGCGCGCATTTTGGCTTTCTTTTTTGTGGGGCCCGTGCCTTCAAATGTAAGTCCATTTACTTCCACAGCAACAGCAAAGACTGGAGCATGCACTGGACCTGTCTGGGACACCATTTTATATTGTAATCCTGGTTTGAGTTCGTGTAGCTGAACCAGAGCGTTCTTTGGTGTCACTGACCATGAAACTTTCTTCCAGATAAGCTGAAGTTTGCAGAAATGGCCACTATTGCCTTCCTCTAAGGGTCTTTTCCTCTTACTGCTAGTTGTTCCCCCTCTTGCCCTATCAGTAGATGCTATTGGATGATCCTCCAGGTTGCCAATGTTTCGATTTTCCTTTACTTCTGCACTGCTGGTACCTGTCAGTAAAGAAAGGAAACAACTCACATTACAATTGTCATCATCGTAGCTGACATTATGCCTAGGGCTGTCAGAATAGCCAAAAAAGAAAAAAAAAAAACAGAAATAGTTGCCAAGCCCTTTTTAGAAGTTTTCCTTAAATATCTGTATAATGGTTGGTTTATTATTTCTAGCACAGTTTTTTCACATGTTCTGAATGTTTACTAGTCCCTAAAGGTCTGCTTCTATTAGTCATTAGCCTTCTGTTTTAAGAAAAGATTACATCATTCAAAGATGAAGCATAATGGATGCCATGTGACTTTTATGATCTGCTTGATAATTGCTAGTAAAATGTAAGTAGTTTGCAAAATTCCCTTAGGATGACAATTGTTCTATAATCCATGTGGCTGAATGCTTATGAACACATTATTAGAAATCAGAAATGATTCACAAACAGAAAAATGGGCCAATGCATTGAATAATCTATTTGCAATGAATACATTGACTGTCTCTGCTCACACCATAGCCTCTTGCATTGTCAACCTAATGAATCCAGACTAGGAAATGATCTGACTGATCTTCATTGCATTTGAAACAATTATTTGGTCCGGACTCAAATCGCAGTTTAGTGAGTGCCTTTCTGTCAAACTCAATTGCAGATACTCTTAGTTTCTGCATCAGCAACAACTAATATTGCAAAAGTTGTAGATAAATCCCAGTGAGAGCAGGAGAAGCCAGAACATCATGATGGGAGCAATTACTGATGTAAAGGATGATCTGTGTCAAAGAAAAGCAACAGGAGAGAGAGAGTGACTGCCAGGAGTGCCAGGAAGGGAATGAAATGCCAGTAGGGAGCTGTGAAGGGGGAGCACTCTGTTGAACCAATGAATCCTCCCTGCCCTGGACCATGCCTGTGCAGTGTGCTGCAAGGCAGTGAGTGCTCTGTGCCACAGCAGAGGCATGGCTGAGCATGGAGAGACATCCCACTGGTGTCCTGAATGAGACACAAGATGTGCTGCTGGCTAAATAACCATCCTGTAAAATTTCTGTAATTTCTGATGAGTTTATTTAAATGTCCTGCATCTCTGACACATCCTCCAGTCCTCCTTTGCATTTCTTGGGACAGAGATAAATGGAGAAAGTGAATATGGGTGTAACCAACCTACAAGGCAACCCATCCCAGGAGTGATGCATCTGATCCCTTTCCAAGCAGAGCACTGTGCAGCTGCCTGCTTTACTCCAGACACTGCTGGGCATGGAGCCTTTCCCAGGTTTTGGTTTGTTATTGTCAGACACTATCATGCCACTTGCACAGGATATGTCAGTCCCATGCACAGAGAAGGTCCCTGTGGTCCTTAGGGGACAGAGAGTCCTCCCGCTTTCCGTAGGGGCATGGCCACGTTTGGTTTTCTCTCTACTCTGACAATGTAAGTTGGTAAGGATGTAAGGGGTGAGCTGCTGGCTAAGCTTTGAGAAACTCCTGCTGGAGCACTGTCTGTGCTGCACCCCAGGGTCAGGCTGGGCCAACAGACGCACAGGAGCCTGTGGAGATCATGTGGAACCAGCCATCATGATTAAAAACTTCCTTTGTATCCTGAAATATTACGCTTGTATTTAATATCAAAAGACTTTTTCCCATCGGAGCACTAAGTCTGCACTCATGCAAGTTGTTCCAGAGAAAGAGGGCCACTGCTTAGACACGAGTAATAATTGTGGCACAAATGCCTGTGTGGGGGCCCATTTGCAGAAGTGAAATGGGCTCCCTCTCCTGAAAGCTCTGCAGCACACACTGAGCTTCCAGCCTTGGTCTATGTCTAACCAGAATTATCACCAAAGAGCTCTCTTCTGCAGTGCTTTGCTGAGGCAGAACATGACAAATTAAGGTTTTAGTGACTAGTTAATTTTTACTTTCTGAAGCTAAGGGGACAGAATGAAGACAGGTGAGGAAGGAAAGAAAAGCAAAAGACCTACATAATAGAGAAAAAAAAGTTTCATCATACGGTATTCAGCTGTATAAAATATGACATCTTTTAATCAACCTCTCTGGAAACAAGACATTTAAAAGATCATGATAACTACGGCACAAGGATGATGTGCTGTTTTCTCATTGAGTTCACAACTCTATCTATAGAGACTCTGCTCTGAAGGAAAAGGGAATATCAGCTTTAATTTCCTCTATCCAGATTGGCAGTGTCTCTGGCCATTTTCTGTCCTGACCCTTTCTCATATTTTCATCCCACTCAGAAGATATCTCTTTAGTTGTGTGTATTTCGTAATGCAAAGGCAAAATATTTTGACGCAGACATATTTTTTTAGCAGGAAACAGGTTTGGTTCTGTATTTCACACCTCCTCTCTCATCTTAACCTAATAGGGTTTTACAGAGCCAATTATGGTACATAATGATACTGTAGTCAAGAAGCATGAAAAGAACGATAGCTCCTGCTTCTCAGAATATTCAGCTTTGAAAAGAATTTGTATTGATTATGCACCACTGAATGGGAAAACTCAAGAGGTTATTTGTGTTTATCATTCATATTGTCTTATTCCATCTGTTTTTTCTTTAATGGCCAGAGAACTGCGGATTTGTGAACGTGAATGTGTGACCTTAATATCTTAACTTAACCACCCTCAATAAAACAATGGTCAACTAAAACCACAAAATAATCATTACTTATTTGTCTTAAATTGGGTCTATAAAATTGTCTAGTTCATGTTTTGGCCAACAGAGTTTGCCTTGATGAAGTGAAAAAAAAAAAGCAGAGATGCAAGTGTAAAACTTCCAGAGATCAAGCAAAAAGGATGTGTGGACAAAGTCAGGCATGCACAGTGATGACATGCCTGTGTTTATGGTGTGTTTTAGCCTTGTAACAATGAAGAAAATCTGTGCAAGTGTCCTTACAGCCAACCAGAGCACCTGGTCCTGAAACACCAGGAAACAGCTCAGTTCTGCCCAGACCTGAGTGGGAGCTGCAGCAGCCAAGAGTCATCATGGCCTGTAAAGCAGAGGCAGCCTAAACTCAGTGAGTGCCTCAGAAAGTCTGTGAGCCTGATGGACTTGTGTGATCCCTGGCAGCTGCCAGGAAATGGGAAATTACTTTATACTTTCAGGTATCTTTGAAATAGGAAGTCTTTGAAATGTGTCTTTTATGAGACCTCTGTGTAGCAGACATAAGATTACCTCTCTAATGGTGGCACATGTACTTCTATTGTGAAAATCAGACAAAGCAGGCAAATGACACCAAACTACACAAGATAAATACTGTAAGCAGCTGTAATAGAACAATCACAAGCAATTTTAGAAATGAAGAGCACTAAAAGGAAAGGGGTAAGTCAGAGGATACACACGGGAAAATGCAAAACTGTGGATCATTTTCAGTCTTGTTATTTCTCATAATGTCTTTGTTCTTGACTCTCCCAAATATATTCTTTACATTTGGGAAAAAAAAAAAGATAATAAATTATGGCTCTCCCATGATGAAAGGTTGGAGAATAATGACATTGAAAGGGGATGGAGTTAAAAAAAAGGAGGAAGGAAAATATAGGTTTTTTGCAATAGTTTCTAATTTATTTAGTAAGATTTCTAAAAAAGTCCTGCAGCTTTGCTCTGTAATATCTCCCCAGGTAACTTGATTAATTGATTTTTGCAGTTTCACAGGCAACGGGAGACATTGTGATCTTGTATTTGCTTCAGTAATTGAATGGGAGAAAGGAAAGCAGCTAGTGAAATACATTTATTTATGCATTATTCCTCAATATTCTGACTGCTCTTTCATGTTTTTCTCCTTTTGGTCATTATGCACAGTAGAGTTAACCTAGAGAGTTTGCATCATCAAGAGCATTTCAGAACTATAATGCATCACTAATAATGACAGTGACTGTGTCTCTGGGTCTTAAGGGCTCTGCAGAACTAACCATCCGATACTCCACGCTACATTTGAAGAGATAATATTGTTCCTGTTGAAGGTTATTCTGCTGCCAAGCCAACTTCTAGGGAGGATGGGAAAGGAGAGGTGGTGGGCGGCATCTTCATTTTTGCTGGCATCTTTACTACTGAATCACAATGGACATATTATCAAAAAGTTGTGATATTAAAAAAAAGAATTTGCAATATCTGTGTTATAGCCAAGTCCTGATTCAACTGAGACAGGCAGTCACTGTCTTTAGAAATGTTTAGTAAACATGGATTGCTTATGTAGAGTACATCTTTGCTGTTCATCTATATCACATTGACTGCAGGTGTTAGAAGGATTGACTTCCCTAACTCCTGGAATACTTGAAAGCAAAAAATCTTGAATCAGGAGTAGTAGGTATGAACCCAGGAGCCAGAACCATGGTACACCTATCCAACGACAGCTCTGACATCAAAGGCAATGTAGGGCAGTCTCCTCTTGCAAGCAAGATGGCATTTTCATACACTTACTGATTTCCCAACCAAGAATTGGGAACGTTTCTGCTGGGATTTTTAGGCTGATATTCTTGACTTTGGAATGATACACTTGAAGCTAACAAGGGAAATCACTCTTTTCTCTCTCACATGAAAACACACTTATGTGTTTTTAAATCTTCATGTAAAAATCTAGGTAAGCCATGATTTCTCTGTTGCTGGTGAACACTCCCTGGCAGCTCACAGGGTTCAGGTGGTTAAAATCAGTGTCATTAGACTTTGTTGGTGTGTAACAGCACACTGCAGAGAGAAGCACTACCAGTGAGAAAAGTACAGGACTTCGCTTAAAAGGAAGATGAAAATTTGTGAAGGGTAACTGCCATTGTCTTTAGCTGCTCCAGAATGAACATACTATACTTTGCCCACCTAACTCTCTGAAATAACTCTGAAATCCATGTCTACTACTGATCTTACCAATGAGGGATATTATTCAAATGATCTAATCACTTAGATTGATACTCAAATTCTGGTGCTCTCTGCCCAAGTTAGCAAAGAATGGCATGTAGCAGAAAATGTGGGCAGCCCATGGCTGAGACAGACCTAAGGACACGCCTTCCTGAATCAGAGCCAGAACATTTTAGGCCCTGAAGAAATACAAATGATAGCAATAGACACAGTTTTCAAAACAAAAATAAGGAAATAGTTTTGGTGAGGGATTGCTTGGAGCTCTGCCTCCTGAAATGAGATATTCACTTTTTTCTTAGAGACAGGGCTGTCTCACAGTGTGAGGCTGTATCTCACACTGGAAACAAAAGCTCTGGGGCCTCATGCTCTCTGAAGAGGAATTTGACCAACATGCTCAAAACTGAACATTCCTCACTACATTGAATCTGAGTCTGGAATGTGTCCTTCCAGACTGCTGCAGTGGTTGAAATCAGTGTGTTGGGGACCATCAGCTCCCTCTGCAGACACTGGGGAGGTGTGTGCTGCCCCGGGCCTGTGCCTGTGGCAGCACTCCATAACGAGATCCCCAGGAATCATGTGCTCCTGCTAGAGCTGAACCTGGATTCAAAAGTACCTGTGGCTGGTGATAATCTGCCTTGATCCAATGGCAAAGTGGGGATGGCACATTTAAAGATCAGGGACAGGCATAGGCTTGTTACACCATGAAAGGCAGACAGGTTTAAGCAGTGAACAGGGAATGATTATTCACTGCTTCATGCAATCCCAGCACTAGAGACAGCAGGCTTGTAGCAATAAAAGGGTGCACTTTTTGACAACACTCTACATCACTCCTTGTTCCTGGCTGTTGTTGAGACCAGAAGTATCAGTGGGCTCTGGAGAGGACTAGACAGTTCTGTTGATGCCTAAGAAATACGATGATTCAGGTGCAAGCTCTAGCAGAGTAAATTTTTGCTAGGGGCTAGAAGGATATACCAAGGGGAAGATCCCCATTTTAATGTCCTTTTTCTCAAAGCATCATTTACAAGTGCTAAAGACCATGTACAGGGCTAGGCTTCCTATTTCTAATCCTCTGTGATATTTCTTACATTCTTATGTACAATTTCTTACATCCTTAGGCACTGCCTTCTGGGGATGAATAGGGTGGTCCTTTCCTTGCATGTTCAAGATTGGACCTTCACCAGGGACAGATGATTACTTTACCCACAATTCCATTCAAAAGGGGCATAGTGCCTTTGATAGGTTTTCCAGTATTAATTAATTGATCACAAACCCCACAAATCATGTCTGTATGCTAATAATCACCTGTTGAAAAAGCAGGTGTAGTTAAACTGCATGGCTCCCTTTGTAAAGAAGGCCTAAGGGAAAGTGAAACAGGATTTGTACCCATTTCAGCTGGTGGAACTCTGCCCATTGATACAGCACAGTCAGGGAAGCAGTGCTCCCACAGGATGCTCAGGGAGCAGAAAACTACAGGGATAAGCAACCCACTTTTCTACCTTGCCAGCATTCTCCTGGGCTCCTGTTAAATTGTTAACACAGAAAAAGATTTTTCCACTTGTTCAGAGCAAATCTCTGAAGCTCTTTCAAATATGGAATTACTCCAGAGGTACATGTGTGCTATAGGCTTTAGTGGGATTTAGGCCACTATACTGCAAGTGAAAACAGAAATATGGATGAATTTAAATTAATTCATATTTTTAAAAAAATGTTTAAAGATTCGAATAGTAACACCTAAAACATTTTCTGTGTACCAAGAAATAAATAGCTGCCTTTTCACTGGAGCATATGTTTGACCAAAGGGAGAACTGGGTAGGATGACCCTGAAAACAGTGACATTTGCTGTTTCTCTTTCAGAAAACATAGCTTACCCTGTCCATGCGAGCTGTTTCACAGCCCACACAGGCACGAAGCTGTCTTGGTGTTACAGTAGCAATAAGAAAATGGTGTTACAGTGTTTGGCTTGTACAAACTTCCTACATTACCTAAAAATAACTAAGTAGCACATTTGGGAACTATTACGCAGGAGGTGCCTGCACAAGCTCATCGTGTGCATAATATGTTTCCTCTGTGTGTGTGTATACTCCTCACACATCTTCCTGAAAATACAGCCTTCCTGGGAGCCATTCTAAAGGATTTTCAGGATTTTTTTTTGCCTTTGCTAAGATCTGTAATTGCCTGCCTTTGCTGTGCAGCAGAATAGTGCGATGTCCATGTGATGCTCAGCAGCAGAAAATAGCAGGCTGTGCTTCTTCACTCCTCCAGCAGCTCTTCCCCTTGGTGGTGCACCATGACCAAACCAAGGCAGATCAGCAACAAAAAGGGAAAAACACCAAATTCCTCCCACTGAGTGGCTCTAATAGGGCAACATGGCAGCATGTGTCTGGCTGGAAAAGAAACCAATCTGGTAGGTGATACTAAAAGATTGCTCATTTGGTTCAGAAAGCTTCCCTTCCTTTTTTTTTTAAGATTGAAGTTGTGTTTCAATAAGCAGACAGGATAACACACAATAATTGCTTCTAGGTGACAAATGGAAGGGCTTACTGAGGGTTATTAATTCCTAACTGCCACTCTTGGGCTTCCTGGTGTTTGGAAAACTTCTCAACTCCTTCAAACCCGGCAGGACTTTCCTCCAGCTGTACAGTCATGGGGTCATGACTGAGGTGTAAGGGCCTAAGAGAACACCAATTTGCCAAGAGTGGTTAATTTTTAGGTTATAACTGGTTTATTTAAGCCTGGTTAATCAATTTTCAATTTGATGATTCTGTGCAGGGCCAGGAACTGGACTTGATGATCCTCATGGGTCCCTTCCAGCTCCCTTCTGTGATTTCACATGAGGACTTGCCAATAGCTTCAAAACCACCTCCTTTCCACAATTGCTCCCCCACTGTAGATATTTTATTTTTGAACTTTATTGTTCATCTATAGAGAAAAGAGATTGCTTACTTAAATTGTCTTCATCCTCCATGGTGGTTGGGCCAGGACTCAGGTACTTGAAGGGTGCTATGAAGGTTGACAGTATGCTGAGTTTTTCTAGAAGAAAACAGAAGAAAAGATTCACATAAAATAGATACTCATTCACATCTACTTCACACTTTCTCAGGTCAAAACATCTTGGTAAGTCTGTTTGGTTTTAAGATCTTAAGGAATGGTCTGAAGTTGTGTCAGTGAAGGTTTAGGCTGGATATTAGAAAAAGTTTCTTCCCCCTGAGGTTATCTGGGCACTGACCCAGGGCAATGGTCACAGCACCAGCCTGAGAGAGTTCCAGAAGTGTTTGGACAATGCTCTCAGGCACTTGATGTGACTCTTGGAGATGGTGCTGCGCAGGGCTGGGGGTTGGACTCAATGATCCTCGTGGATCCCTTCCAGCTCAGCATACTCTGTGACTCTACAGTACCATCACAGTTTACTGAACCTCAATGCATTTTTTACAGCTGGCACATGAAAACACCAAACATATACTCCTCCTGGTTTCTGCCCCCAGGTAGTGTTTGTTGACTGTGCTTCCCAGAAGTGGTGCCCAAGCACTGCAGACCAGGGGAAGGTCCATCTGGGAATGGGGTAGGCAGGCAGCCCTGGAAGAAGGGACACGAGCACTGCTCTAATGGACAAGATCATCTACTTCACTTGTTTCCTCTCCCCAGTGGAGGCTGAACCAGAATTCTTAAGAGAAAACTCAGTGATGGATGGCACAAAAGACTTCCATGGCTTGTTATTTGACCAGTTTTTGATATGATTTTTGGAAAACCCTTATGGTGTGCCCAGAAAGCTATTGTTCACTCAATAAGAACACTATTTGAAATCCCTCTTGTGTGTTCATATTAAGTGCTTTTAACAGCAGTTTCTATTTATCCTGCAGATAGTGTATGGCAGAGACATTTACTTCCAGTGCCATGATCAGACTCTGCATTAGAGGCCAGGGCAGATTCAGCAAAATGAGAACTCATACCGACTTATACCGGATTAATATTTAGCTCAGGATTTATCTATACGGAAAAGCTGAAGTTAACACAAACATTAGAAGCAGATATATATTTAAGTGGTTTTTTTTTCCTTTGATAACTAGTTTGTTTGGCTGAACATTTATTTTGTTTAGGCTGAATTCCTTCTGACACACTGTGGAGACTTTATTAAGGACCAACAGTAGCAGAGTGCATACTTGACAGAAGAAACAGAAACACACTTAAGAAAGGTGATTCACAGGTTTGAAGAACTTTGTTGTTATCCTTAAGTACTTCTCTGCTTAGAAAGCCTCAGCTATGGCTGAGGAAATAGGCAGCTGAGCCTCACCTATTTCCTCAGTGAAAATGCTCTTCATCCTGCACATTGTGAACAATGTTGGCCTCTCATCCTGTGGCAGAAGCATCAAAATCAGACCAAGAATGTATTCTTTCAAGTGACACAAGAAAAAAATATTTCCATGGGAAATTTCTTTATCATTGACAAAGTATTTCTTTGAATTTTATCAAACTATGTGCCTGCTAAAGTACCACTGGTCTAGAAGGTATTTCAGCTGAAGAGCCTTTTAAACTTTTTCAGCAGCACATCTGTTAGCTTTTTGGCCTGGTTCTTCCTACATTTGCAAACAATCCTGGTTTTTGTAAAAGACTGTTATCAGAACCCATCAAAAATGACTGCACATATTTGCCCTTGGCTGGGTAATATTCCAGCTCAACTCTATTTCGGGAATTCACTGTAAAAGCTGACTGCTCTTTGTTAAGTAAATACAATAAGCAGAATAAAAGATTGCCTGAAGAAAATCTTTTTCCGTCCAGAAACCTTTCAGCCCAGACTAATATATAATTAGAGCACAAATTAGCTTCCTTCAATTGCAATTTCATTATGGGATTGCAGTGATGTCAGGACCAAAAGAATGAAGCTATTTATGAATGCTATAGCCAGAAGATTTTTCTAAGTGAATTCTTTGACACTTTTTTGCTAAGGCATTTCTCACTGAGAAATGTGGTGTCTCTGTACGACGTCTCACTGTGTGTGAGACTGTTGGGTTGTGATCCTGATAAAGGCTGGTATTCACTCCTGACTTCCTCAGCTGGTTTCTTTGATTGAAGTGAAAAGAGCGTAGGCTTTTGGGACCTAATCCAAAGGCTGCATTTGGTAAGGGAAATGCTTCAGATGATAGACACAAGATCAGGGCAGCCCTTGGCTGTAGTACCAGCAGTGACTGTTGTGTCTGGGTACTGAGATCCTAAAGTGTGTGCACTGCACCTGTGCCTGACTGCTGACAGCTGTCAGACCTTCAGGATTAACCCTCAGGACACTGATGTCACACACAAATCAAAATCATTGCTGAGAAAATATTCTCACTTCTCATAGGGAGGTAATCCATTAACCCAGCACTATGGAAGTGCTTTCTTGCTGCAGTGGCTAATGCTTACTCCTGCCCCCAATCAAAATGCAAATCCATTTAGTTTTATACTATACTACTGCTGGGTAAAGTGATATTTTATTATTTAATTTTGTGTAATTGATAGGTGAAATTTACAATGTGGATTTAAAATTAATCAATTTCATTTTTATTTTGTCTTAAAGGATCCTTCAACCATCTTAAGCTTTTGTTGGTACTGTTTTCCACTTGTCCCCAAAGCCCTTGCTGGTGACTTCAGTTTGTGTAGCAGGGAAACAGAATGTGAAATTTGCTGCATGCTTAGTGCAGCAATGGATGGGATTGTGTCAACCAAACACAGGCAGGTCTTAATAACAGGATATACTTCTATCAATACCATTGATAAAGATTATAATTCAATATGTCAATCCATTGGCTAAGCAAGGCAACATTTAGTGTGTATCTAAATGGGAGGAGGAGGAGGGCAGGGTTTTGAGTAAGCTCTGTAAAAAGAGAAAAGCTGTAGTATACACACTGCACAGATGAATTATTGACCCAGAGAAGGAGGAAAAGATAAATGACAGAATAATTATTGAAGGTTTTTACAAGGAAATAGTCAGGTTAGGTTTAAAATTATTGGCATTATTGTGCATGTCCATCTTTTGTACATTATTGCCTGCTGCTGTACAGACCATGAGGCACTTCAGCTTTATTAATAATGGTGAAATTCAGTTTTAATTGTCAAGATTAAGAGATCTCTTTATTCAAACTTATGGCCCCTGTGTAGGTTAATGTCCATCATAATTAGCCTTGTTTCCAGCAGTTTGATGAAGTCTTATGAATAAGAATAAAGGACAAGGTTGGATTTGAAAAAATCATAGAGAGAAATACCATGAAAGCCTCCTCCTCTCATTCTCTTTTCCTTCCATGACTTTGCTTTTTTTTTTTTTTTTTTTTTTTTTCTTTTTTTTCCCCAAAAAGAAGCAATAACAGGTAGCCCAAAACTAGAGCAGCTATTTTTACTTTATAATTGTAAATGCTCTCTGTATTGTCTGAGGAAGTTATTTTTCAAGGTTAGGAGAGAGGGTTTAAACAGAAAAAAAAGACATTTTAAAAACTCTTCTACAGAAATGCAGACCATATAACCCTAAGTTTATGAGAAGTAATACATGAAGGTATTATTGCTGGCATTACAGTTGTACCCAAAGTCTCTGATGCCATGAAGAAGAGGTTTCCTAAGGGCCTACATGGACACAAGGAAAGCTTTATTTACAATGGAAATTGAGAGACAAAGAGCAGGTATAGTGGAATTTGTCTCTAGCTGCCCTGGAACACTATTGCAAGATGATAGCATCATATTTTGTAGTGCATTCACTATAAAAACAGTTTTCCAAGTGGAAATCTGCTCCAGTACTGTAAGCACAAAAATCATAACTTCTTCTGAAGAGGAGCCTATTACAGGAAGGAAACCTCAATCTTCTGTTTTGGGATGGAAAAGAATTTCAGTTCACTCCTCCAAGGATATATTTTCCAGCAACAATAGTAAATAGTTAATATGGAATCATGAACAGTGTTTTTACAATAGCCATAAAAATAATTAAAATTAAAAAACCCCACGGAGCAAGATATGTGTTGCATGAAATACAGAAAATGCTTTAGTACAAATGATTCAGCAAAGCCTGGCACATAAGGCAGGCAAGTTTCTACAAAAACCTGCTTTTTTTGTGAAGTTGCTCTTGCCCTGGGGATGCAGTCAGAAGGCTGGTCACAGGTCCTGTAAATACACTTTTATTGTGAAGACAAGAATGCACATATACAGCTATAAACACCTTTGTGCCCTTCATACCTATCAGTATTTGAAGGGCACCAGACAATACTGCTTGATCATCAACTCTAGGGAAGTTCTTTCACTCTCAATCACCAGAATAAAAGCAACAGGAACAGCAGGAGCTCAACACTTTTAAAAATCAGCCCTTATACATGTTGGACAAATTGTTTAGCTTTGAGAAGAGCAGACTGAGTGGGGTCATAACAGCAGCCTGCAAGCACATAAAGAGCTGCTGCATGGAAGAACAGAGTAAACTGTGTTCCTTGTGCATTAACACAACCAGAAGTAATGGACTTAAATTGCACCAAGGAAAATTCACTTCAGACATTAAAAAACCCTTCCTAACAGTAGGGATAGAGCAGTGCTGGAATAGCTTCTCTGGTGGGGAGGTGCTGAAGGGCTGTAGGGGGACAGCTGGAATCTGTAGGGGGTGGCACTTCCCTTATAGAAAGGGCCCATCCTTTATACTCTCCCATCCCTACAGACTCCAGCAGAAAAACTTGCCCTGACCATGAGATCCTGCAGCAAGTTCTAGCTCAGACTTGGAAAGGTGAGTAGCATTTGCTGGTATTTGCAGAAGTTTGTGGCATGCTCTTTTGCTTGGCAGCTAATGAGCACTATTAATAATTGTTTTTCAAAAATGCAACTTTCAAACACAAGAAGGGTTAGACAGATGGATACCAGTGGTTTGCCAGATCAGTGTTAACAGTATTTTACTGAGTTAGTTTCATTCTCATATTCAAATTGATTGCCATAAACTACTTTACTTGTCAGAGGTCCCTTCAATAGTATTTTTTTAAAAACACAATGCAGACATTAGAAACCAGTCCTAAGGAATTAATTTGGTTTGTGTAGAGTATGAAATTACTCAGGAAGGGACAAATAAGATGCAATAGTGTAAACTCAGCTGCACTATCTCTTGGAAAAAAACTTATTTTTTATTTCTCTAAAGCAGTATTTACAGCTACTTGAATAGTTATATTTTTACAGTTGTGTTTAGCCTTTCGGGAGGGGGATACAGGGAAAAGAGAGCCTGCTCATCAGGAGATGATTCTTTATCTTCCTTCCCATATCTTAGTCAGTTCAGGCTTGGGCTGACACTGACGTACAGGATGAAGAGATTCTTAATGCAAAAGAAAAATATAGCAGATTTGTGAAGAAAATAACAATGTCTTTAAACCACAGCACTTATTGGGAAGGCTCCCAGCCTTCTAAATTATGGCTTTTATTGCCACCATGCTTCATCATTTAATTTAAGCAGCTGTTTGTAGATTGGGATTTACTTGCATGGTGTCAGAATCAGCCCTTACAGCTGAGTTTGAGAACCAGCTGTTGAAGCAAAGGTTTCTGAGTGTGCAGGGCTTAGTAGCACTGCCCAAGTGCTTTTTGCTTCACAGGCAAGTAGGCAGGCTCTGTGTGATGCTTTTATATCCACATTGACAAAGCTGTCCCCTTGAATTACCACCACAGTTCCACTGGGGCTGGGAGGGTCTCTGTGCATCCCCTCCAGCCATGTTCAAGTTGGAAATGTGGCTGCTCTAAAACCCTTCAAAGGGGCTGATGTTTCTACAGACAGAGCAGCAGCTTTGGCTGCTGCAGGAGCTCCAGTCTGGTGCCTTGCATGGGATAAGTTCAAGCCTGCATATATTTGCAAGAGGCTATTGGCACATGCCCATTCCTGCTTGGTTTGAGTTTTCTTCTCTCAGCCCTACACTGTGCAGTCTTAAATTGGAGCTCTCCTGACCTCATGGACCCTTGAGAGCCATCAGCCAATGCAAATGGAACAGCACACCTGGCTGAGCAGTCCAAGGGGGAGAAAAGAGCCTTTGAAGTGGAGAATATGAAAGGGTTAAAGAATGTGTGACTGTTCCTGTCTGTAGCTGTGATGCTTGGCACCCCTGAGAGCATGAGGTCTTTGAGGTGGACATTTACTAAAGGTCTGCTTTTTATAATTGGTTTTTAATCCAGAGCATTGGCTGTGATATCCCACCCTGGCCCACGAGGGAACTGTTAAGGAAGGCTTTCCTTGGGGGTAGCAGAGAAATAGGCAGAGAGAAAAACCTTCTGGTTGAATATGATTTTTGACTGGAACAATTTTCTTAAAAACAGGGACAAAAGGGACCATTCAGATTAAGGAATTTAAGTTTTTCAAAGGAAAAAAAAAATATTCATCATTGCTTTGTTTGTTCTCTGCTTCAGCAGGGACCTAAAACAAAGATGTAAAATATCAGAGCACATTGTTTTTAGTCTGATAACAAAAGGGAAGACAAAACCAGGGAACATTTTGATAGTCAGCATTTTAGGAGAAGGTTTTCAGCTTCTCAAAGCAGGTTGTGCCTCAAGTTAGAAGTCAGAGGTGTGAACCTGGAGCCATGAAATCTTCCTCTGAAACAGGGCAGCAAGCTGTTCGGTACGATGCTGTGCCCAAGCACCTGCTTCTCTGCCTTGCCTGGAAGTGGAACATGGCCTGCCAACTGCAGGGGTCTTCTGTAACTAGATCTACTTGCTGCCTGTATAATTTTTTTTTAAGTAGTTCTTGGATCAGCGAATATCTTTTTGCTCTATTCTTGTTCAGTGCTTAGCAAAATGGGTTCTGTGTCCAAGATGAGAGCTCTGAAATGCAATTATATTAAGTAGCAGGAACAGTTTATGGCAGTATGATACTGCAGAGAACATTGAATGTGAAACATCAGTTAGCTCAGGGGCCTGGCAGCTGGGCTAATCCTCTGTGCATCCTGTCCCAGCTGTCTGCTGACCCAGAACTGCTACCTTGGGAAGCTTTTGGGGAAGCTGTGTGAAATGTTTTCCCAGGGCCAGTCCAACACCTAACAGGCAGTGGCAGGTCCATGCCCTGTGATCTGGTCCCTCTGCAGCCCACCAGTGCCTCCACACAGGGCTGCACTCATTTACTCTGAGGCCAAAGTAACTTCTGCCTTATCACTTAGGAAGCAGAAAGGACCAGCAAAAGCCCTGTGCATGTGATTTGTATGGATCCATTCAATATGGTCTGAGGTGCACAGGGATGTGTTTAATTGATCACATCATGCACTAGGACATAATTTCTTTCTACAGTGGCATGTCCTGCAGCTCTCCTGCATTTCTGGAATGGAGACAGAGGGGTTTAGCTGCAGATTTATCATGAATTCAAATAGGCACTTGCCTAGACAAATCTCAGGGGCTGTGCTTTGGTGTTCTATACCAGCCCACTGCAAGCTCCTTCGCCATGGAAGACTCTATGGAATGAAATGTGTTGTGTTGTGAAATATTAGTTTCTTATTACTTCCAGTAAAGAGCAAAGTAAGTAAAAACACAAGGTGGTTGATGGATTTTTAATAAGAAAGGCAATGTGCCTGTGTTTTGTTCTCTGTTAGATTCCTTGGAAATCAATTTGAAATCTAGTTCAGCCTAGTAAAATTAGATCTAAAACTATTTAATTTTGTTGCTAGAGTGTTTCTCTCTCCTGATGCCTTGCTTGAGGACACATACAGATAAAAACTCTTGAGTTATTATCAGTTTATGTGAATCTGTCTGCCTGTGGAGTGTACTGTATTATGTATTTCTAAGTGATCTGGCTGTGGCTTGGAAATGGCAGTTTAAAATCCACTTCTTAGCAAGCTTCTTATGCTGTTTGAACATTCATTTTGGAAATATTTTTATTTTGCTCTCTATAAACTATGGCATGCTTTTATTTCCTCTTCTTTTTTTATCCCTGTTTTTTTGGGATGTCATCACTTTAGAAAATTGGAGAAACACAGAGAAAATAATAGCAGGAAACCCACCTGTTCCCAATGTGTGCTGAATAGAGATGCAAGAAGACCACAAAAATAGCCAGTGGATTTATTAAGCAAATAATAAATCAGTGTGATTAACTATGACTATTTGATTGTATGCCAAGCAGTATTATCAAAGAGAAAATCTTCAGTCATATGGGCAACTAGTTTGGCCAGCACCAGGGTGAGTGGGTTAGTTTCTCACCAGCCTGTGTCTAGGTACAAATCTGCACTATTTAAGGAAACTTTGCTGAGCTGGAACAGAAAACTGTATGAAAGTTCTTGATTTGGGTTAAGAGAGGTTTGCCTATCACTAATTTAAACCTGTCAACTAAATTATGATTATGTGAAACATGAGTGGTCTAACCCAAAATAAGAGTACCCAAAGTTAGTAAAGGTATTAAAAAGGATGCCTGGAGCCAGTGGAGCTGAGGAGCAAGGCAGCTGCCTTTGCAGGCAGGAGTACAGACTAAGGCTCAGCACTGTCCATGCAGAAGGACAAGGAGCATACAGAGCTTTGTGCTGCACTACCTGATCTTGAAGGGTTTTGCCACCTTCTGAAACCAGCTGTCCACTCAGGTAGGTAAATTCTAAGGTGGGTCTGAGCAGCTAACACCAAGTCTCAGTTTTCCAATCTCTGTCTCCAAGTTCAGCCATTATCTGCTGAAAGAAAGGCTGAACAGCCCCAGGAGGGACTGATCTCATTGGCATGGACATGTACAAATAAATGCCAATGGGATACATGCAATAAAGCCCTTCCAGCAGGTGTCTATTGATTTTACCTGGGATTTAGGCTAAAAGAATAACTAGTAGATGTCCAAAGCTAGGAGATGTGATTTCTACACTACCTTCCTGGGAAATCCTGACCTGTGTTACCACTGCCTGTGGTTGCATTACAAGGTTCAGAGGGGGATGTCCTGTTTCCCTGAGCATTGCAGCCCCTGCAAGAAGGCTCTTCTATTGACCAGATTTCTTGATATTTTCAGTCCTTCATCTATGCATAGGTTTGGGTAATGAACTGAATGGTATGTTACTAAAAAGGGGATCAAAACTCCTTTATGCTCACAGAGCTCCCACTCAAGGCACTCAGCTGCAAACACTATGAGTTACTACATGGAGAAGTAAAGTTATTTGTATAGGTGCAATATGGATTAACAGCTAAGTATATATTTTATACTCTGTAAAATGATAGCTCCACTGTAAAGTGAGTCACCCAACATGGGCATAGCAATGTGCTTCACCTCAACACAAACAGCTCTTTCAGTTCTTTTAAGTTTCACTTGCAGTTAAGGTTTCATCTGCAGTTAAGCCCACAAATGCAGATGCAGAGCTGTCCATCTCCTTTCCAAAACTGGCTATGGGACTGATGTGGAACAGCCCCAGCTGAGTGCAGACACTGCTGTGAAAGCTCCTCTGTGAGCTGTAACCCCCTCCCTCCCAAACTGAATATCTGCTAAACACTGGGAGGTGAATGGCCTGCATCAGAAAGCTCCAGCTGGCAATTAGTGGTGAAAGGCTTTTTAAAATCTCTTCTCTGTTTGTCTGCTGTAAGCAGCCAAGTATGACCTCTCCCTTTTGTACTTCCATAATAATAATAATGCATATTTAACCTGATTCCTGCCCCAATTTATCCTTGACAACATGAGGCAGTCTTGTGTTAACTAATCTGTCTGTGGGCAGAAAGTTAAAGGCATTACCATTACACTTTAGGGTGATATAAGAGGGCTGAGACTTGAAGGCTTTCTCAGGAAAGATGCCACTCAGAGAAGTCAGGTCTGCTAATTGAGCCAGTTATTTATGTATTTAGGCATTTAAATTCTCATTTGACCCCTTGGGGGCTGAGACAGCTAGAAGGAGTTAGGGGCTGTCCTGGGTCTGTCCTGGGTGTTGCTGGTATTACAGTGCCTTTGACTAAAAAGCAACTCTTTCAGTTTCACCTGTTAAGGCATGACCCCTCAATATTTATTAAACTTTCCATCACTGCTTGTAGAGAGTCTTAACGTCTCAGGTTCGTCACTGATACTTTGTTAGTATTTTCTTTTTACTTTTTCAGTCTTTATTCAATCCTAGGAAAAATGGCTTCAAATCTTTTTCTCAATTAAGAGCAATGACAATGGAAAAGTTTGCTAAAGCTTTATAAAGAAGGCCAAGTTTTCAGAGTGATGCAAAGGGAACTTGACACCTGACTCCCATCAACAATAATAATGGGGGTTGTGCATCTAACTCTTTCTGCATTGTGCTGACATTGTACCCTTGAATGTTAGTACAGTTCAATAATTCTCCAAAGATGAGGCAGCTTATTTTCTCTGCCATTGCTGCTTTGCTGGCATTTTTATGGCATTCCCAGAAGTACTACCTGTCAGAGTTAGTACTTCCAAGGCTGGCATTGCTTTGGGGTGATTGAGGATTGATGTAATTAAAGAGAAGGCAGTCTACTGCTTGCCCATGGGTATTTTATATTAAGCATTTCACTGCACAGTTACAATTGATGATTTAAATGATGACAAAGTTGGGCTGCTCTGTATGGGCAACAGTGATTCAAACCATGAATTCAGGGATGTGCAGCCTCTGTTTTATGCTCAAAATTCTGAGAGTGCTGCAGAAACAGAGCTTTCTAGGAAAACTGCAACTTCCTCAAGAGCCATTTAGCAACGAAGGTGTGCCTGCCCATGGCAGGGAGTTTGGAACAAGGTGACCTTTAAGGACCCTTCCCAACCCAAACCATTATATGGATAACACCACTGAAAACTTGCAGAAACCTGCCCCAGGAAGGGGTAGTCCCAGTCATGTCTAGGGACAAGTAAGATCATTATTTGGGAATAATTTGGAAAAGAATAGGAAAAAGAAAAAATAATATTACACCATTAAATAAATCCCCTGGTGCAGTTGTAGTAGTCTTAAGTGGGATTATCTTATTAAATCTACACATGCTTTTGTGCATATCAACATCTGGTGCAGCCACTGTAGGCTTTCTTTAATAGTCAGTGAATAGTCAATGTAGCCTATGGCATTAAAGAGCATTGATTTTCTCCTAAGGTAAGTATGTGTTAGTTCTGCTCTGTAACTTGAACATATTAAAAAACACATGAATATCAGACATATTATTATCTCAGTGTTTACCCCTTAATAAAATGATGAAGTGTTAAAATCCTACAGGAAGGCTGCTCTTTTACCTTGCACACAGAGTTTGCTAAGGATAGTCTGGGAACATAAACCAGCTCTTTGTGCAGAAAGAGGAGGAATCTCTTCCCTGCTATAATGTCCATAAACTCCAATTACATTTATAACTTTGCATTAAATTAAATATGTTATTTTACACAAGCACTTAAAAAGTCCACTAAATATCCAATAACAGTTTTCTTTATTCCCTTGTTAGCAGCTGCCATGGCAGCAGGACTTGCACAAGAATGAAAGTGATTTAGTGCATTGATTTGCAGTTGGCACAGCCCTCTGTTCTCAAACAGAACTGATTAGCTTAGCAGGAAAGTGCCATTTACTTTTATCGTGTTTCTTTCCTTCTCATCTCCCTTCAGTGCCTGCCAAGAGGAACAGAAGAGCTGTAACCTCCTGAGCAGGTTGCTTGCTTTCTTCAGTTCCAAATTCTGCAATTCTGAGGACTAATTTGCCTGGATAGTGCTGTAGCATCAATACAGATGCCAGGGTTACTGCTTTGGTGTACTGAAAACAGGTCCCACTGAGCTCTTTCAGGCTCTTCCTACACAAAATTAACCCTGACTAGGAGAATCCCCTATGTGTCCATAAGTGCCATCTAAACCAGGATTTTAGATGTTTTTTTCACAATTTACTGGTAAAGCAAATAGGACAGCAAGGCAAAATATCTAGCTGGGAGGGTTTCTCTTGAGTATCTCACTTTTGCTTCATAAACTGACTGTAGACCTTGCCTTCTAATACATAACATTTGAAGGACTGTGTACACACTTCTGCACCTCTGATCTCCCATGTATTGAAGCTGCTGGGGAAACTCTTGATTTACCAGTTAAAAGTAAAGATTTTCTGCAGTGCAGAATGACCAACAGCTGCAATAAAACAATGGGAGTCATTGAATTAGCATTCATTTTCCCTTGAAGACCAATTCATGACAAAAGTTCAGTCTGCTTTGGCTAAGGCTCCATCATTTCAGGGGTCAGATCCTCAGCTGGAGTGAGTTTCTGTGGCTTTATTGAACTCCATGAACATACACAGAGTCATGCCAGCTGAGGTCAGTGGAATAACACTGTTTCAAACCAGTTAAGGTTCTGATCCCATAAACCTGTCATGACTGTTCAGTCTCATTAGTCCTTTTCAGCTCTCTCTCAAACTTGTCAAAAATTCAACCATGCCTAATCTTCTTAGGGATGTTACATATTTCCAAGTCTGTTTCTACTAAGAAATAATAAGGAAAAAAACCCATAAGGAAAGGGTGGGAGGCTGAAAACCTGGTTCAGAGTTATTTCTGGAAACAAAGATTAAAAGATGAAGAGGGGAGAGAGAATATCCTTCCTACTTTCTTGCTGAAATTCACTCAATAATATTAATCCTTTTGGACTCTTTACAGTTAGTAGAGATGAAGAAGCTAATCTCTGTCTCTTCTACACTGGAGGCTCCATTAGTTCTACTAAATAGCTGGTGCAGCACCAGAGAAAGGAGTACATATGCATTTACCTCCCTTCTCCTTTGATCTCAGCAAGAGATTATAAAACAGCTCCCATATTCTGTTCTTTCATTTTAAAATGCAAAGCAATCAGTAACTTTCTTCCCTCTGGCACAGGAAATCCTGGTGAGCAGAAGGGCCCTTTACTAGAAAATGTATAGCTCACACTTCTCAAATGTATCTAACTCCATTAGTCATGTGAATTCAGTCTCTTTTATTCCCTCACATGAAACATCTTTCCTCCTTCCACAACAACAAAGAAAATCCTCTTTTCTGGTAAAGCAGGAGTTATTTGAACTTCACTGATTCAAAAGGCTGCAGTATCTGCCATAGTTAATGAACTCCAGGCAAGCCAGGGGTGTGCTGACAGGGCAGCATGACCACAGTCCTCTCCTAAACCACCAGAAAATAAAAGCTACCTCTTTGCAGGGCTGAAAGTACTGCAGATGTGGGTGTACTCCCTGTCAGCAAAACCTTACTCTCTCGGTGCTCTATATTGTTTGTTTTGCCACAAGTGGCAAACTTTAATAATCATCAGTTTAATTTTAGGATAAAATGACTCATTTTAAACTCCATTGATTGCAAAGGGATGTGTGCCTGGCTGAGATACAGAAGTGAACATTTGGTCAAATAAAACCAACATCATATGTCTGGTCATCCACAGCTCTCTCACACTTACATCTGTGAAATATCCTCCTTGGCTGTATTCTGGGTTTTCTTCCTGTGAAAGCTCAGACACAAGATGATACAAGAAGGGAAAGTGGCACCAGGGTGTGGACAAAATATGGTGTCAGAAGGTGGTTGAGGGTCATATCTATAGCTGGAGGGCATAGAAATATAGATAGAGCCACACAGTTGTGGCCTCCAAAGTGGATCCTGTAACCCTGTATCAGAGCTTAAAAGAATTAGGTTTGGAGACCATCTAGCATCAGATGCCTCAGAAAGAGAAACACAGGTGACAGCCCTCTTAGTGTGGTTTTCATGAAAGTATTCAGTAATAAACACTGAAGATTAGAGTGAATCCAAAATCTTTCCCCCTTTCACGGCTTGGGGAGCCTGCTTGTGGTTATTGGGAGGGACCCCTTCAGTTTGGGAATTTTTCCTGAGGACTGATGTCCAAGCCCTGTTTTTCAGACTGGTGGGAAATGGGAACAAGAATCAGAGTCTTTATAATGGTGTAGCTGTGGGTGACAGTGAGGGTAGACCCCTGTACCCAGGTGGCAGTCACTGCATTTATCCAGAGCAGGACTTGGACTGATGCCCTGGAAGGGCTGTGAGCACGGTGGGGGAGCCCATCCCTGCCCTCAGGGAGCACACAGTCAGCACACTGTTAGCACAGTCTGGCTACCTGCACATGCAGTTCCACTTCCATGTATATTTTAACGCTGCTCTACGCACATATTAACTTTTAAATTTGACCAGCATGTTTTCAATATGGGAAGAAACAGTAACAGATATTTACCAGTAATCCTGCTCTTCCCTAGTGCCACTGGAAGGCCCAAATCCATCCAAAATACCAGTCCTTGCATCAAACACACTTAAGGACCATGCTCAACGAGGCCTTGCTTGGTTTCCAAGCCTTTTGATTAAAATTTGCCAGGTTTTGATCCACAGCAGAGGCTCTGGGAATTTCCCCCCTGAGCACCTTGCAGCAGAGCTGGAGGCACAGGAACACAGCCACCTCCATTGGCACAGGATCCCTGTCCTGAGCACAGCCCCTGCCTGATGGGTGGCACTGAATGGGCCCCCAAGGAGCTGGCACATCTCTGCTGGCAGCAAGTGCCATAACAGGGAAGGGATGATGCTGCCATGGGGCTCATCTGAGAAGCCCCAGTGGGCCACTCTGTGGCCTCATGTCCTGCAGGTGGATGGTTGTGCAGCTGTATGTAAATGCTAGGCCAGTGTAGCTTAACAATACTTCTAACCTCAGTCTTCCCTACTGGAAATAGGCTGTGCTCTGATTTGTTCAGTTTTGTAGTGTTGCTCAAGTTCAAGGCATTCAAATGTGGAATCTGGGACGGTGGGATATATTAGGGGGTCACACCTGTAGTGCCATGGCTGAAGACCAAGATATTACAACCATATATATTAACTTTTCCAAGGCATTTGATTGTCCAAGACTGTTGAGAATGTCCAGGAGCATTTGTGCTAAGAAAATTGGAGCACTTTGGCCTTAGCTGAGTTTCAACAGATAGATTTGCTTCATATTTGTTAACAGGAGTTACAACCATAGAGAGAGGGAGAAAGAAAAGGTGAAAAATTTGTCTCCAGAAGGAAGCCACACAGTAAATCTTCAGGGAAGAGTTTTATGGGAAAAGGTCGATTTCCACTATTCTGCTTCCAGACCTTATAGATGGTTATCAGAACAAAGGTAATTATCTAACACTGGTGATTTAAATACAAACAACACAATCATTCATTTCCTTGGCTCTGAGTGACAAAACTTCAGAGTGCAATGTGACCTCTGCCACTTCCACAAATGACTTACTAGCAAGAAATGAACTTCTTCAATTCAAAAAGAAATGGAGAAAAACAAATCCATATCTTCCCTCCCTAAAGGGACAACAAGACCATAAAGTCATGCTCCATATGGCCCTGACACTGTCAGGTGGTTTAGGCAGTAGATTGAGGTCTGTGTCATTGATATGTGTAGACCTCAAGATCTGTCTAGCTTATGTCTACTGCTGAGAGAACGATTTGTATCTAATTTGTTCAGTAGCTTTTCTGTTTGTATCAGACTTTGATTTTTCCAAATATACTTGTCAGTAGAATTTACTCAAGTGCACTTTGCAAACATATTTTAGCCTATGCAAACTATTTGTTTTGACTGTTCACTACTCATGCTGTGTAACCAGCCACCTAAGGCAAACTGCAGTTTTCCACTGGTTTTGCAGATGACTGATCCTTGAAGTGCCCTGAACTCCTTTTGCAAATCTCTGCTGTAATCTGTCTCCAGTCACTCAATAAGGTTACCAAAAGCTATTTTTCAGTCACATAACAAGTGCCACTGTCTCCTGTCTCAACAGATATGCTTAGTGTCCTGACAGAAGTGAAAACAGTGATTAAAGTGATGAGCACACACACAAAATGAGTTGGAAAAGGAACATTTTCACGATTCTTTTTAACCCAGACATATTTAATATGTAAAACTTACTTCCAAATCTCTTCATAAGCTAATAAAAAATGCAAATGCTTGCTTGCAGAATTCTTAATTGAAAATAAGCCCAATAAAACTTCTAACATGGATGCATCTTTGCTTGGCATAGCACTTTCCAGACTGCTGCTGAAGAGACCTGGAGGTCTGGACTGCACAACTACACCCACAGTTTGAATCCTTTGGGTATGTTATAGCAATATCCCATTTTTTGCTCTGCAAAATGAGATGTGATTGTTGTTCCTGATGAGCAGCAGTGGACATACATTCCTAGAGAATGAAACCAGAGAGCCTCACAAGACTAAATCACAATCTCTTGACTGCCCCAGAGCCTTTCATGCGGTCAGCTTGATGCTTAGCTCAGTAATGGCTGAGGTTAGATGAGATGAACCCCACTCTGACTGTTTTGATTTGAAACAACTCCCAGTGCCAGGCTGATAAAAGCCTCGTGCATTAGTACAGAGGTGACACTGCCTTTTCTTCAGACACCCCCATGGAACAAGTGTGTTGTTTTTATGGTTAGTTACCACGGATTTACAGAATGAACTGCAGAGGAAATCTGACTGCTGATGACACATCTGTGGGCAAAGGGGCCACAGCCTTCAGAGGCTGAACAGAGTTCCTAAACGTGTGTCACTTGTGTGTCACTCATCAGCTCACTCAAGTCCCAGGCACCTCCTGGGGCCATGTTAATTTCTGACAACCTGGTTAAAAACACATGTTATAGATCAGAGAATTTTGCATTTTTTAATGGCCAGGCTGGGGTCACATGCAAAGGCTTCCACCCTCTTGCAAATGTCAAAATCTGACTCAGACTGGACATAACCCAAAACAATTTATCATGACTCCTTGTGGGAACACCATTACATGTGGTAAAACTAAACTGAAAATAAAGATGTCTGACCTAAAATATGTGGCATTTTTGTAGAGGAAGGTCATTCATTGCTGTTATTTTGAGTACTCTGCTGACAGAGGCTTTTCTGTATCATTCTAATTTCGATGCTTCTATCTATAGCTCTTTGTGTAGATTTGTCCTTTCAATGTGCACTGTTGTCAATGGGAAGATACTGTAAACCAGTTTCAAGGTGTGACTCAGAAAAAGCTGGCAAAAAGACACTCTGAAATTTTCAAAGCCATGCTGTGCATGTCTGCAGTTTGAATGGATACGCATGCAATCCTCTACAGTTTGGCAAATCTCATCCATGAACTGCCTCCCACCTTCAAAACAGAGTCAATGTCATCCAAAAAGGTTCTAGCACATGACAACAATGATTCCCAGCTCTTGAGGACAGCCTGGCATCTCTGCTATGGCTGCTGTCTATGAGAGAATGTACATACACATCAAGTTTGCATACAGACAGACACACATTTACAGGAACCTTTGTGATTTTCCAAACACAGGCACCGAGTTTGTCAGTCAGAGCCTCCAAGCACCTAAACACATACAGGAGCCACCTACACCTCAGAGTTCTTGGCATGTATCTGAGGCACTCATGATTGAAACAAGGTTCCCTGTGTCCAAGAGCAAATCTTCATATGAGGCTTAGAAGACTCACAGGTTTTTAAAGCCATTATGGTGAAGCTTGTAGAAAAGAAAGCAAGGACAGAGATCTGGAGGGAGGTAGATCTAGATGAATAGTGCCTTTATAAGGAATAGCACAGAATATATTTTTAGAAAGAAATCCCATTACGACTTAAGATGCACACACATATTGTCTATAAGCCCATAGAAGAATAGGATTTCCTGGCTCACAAGGATGATTTTCTTTTTGCAGGTCTGCTCTACACTATTATTGATAGAGCAAAAAAAATATCATGGCTTTTCCCAAAACAATTTAGAGCCAGGAAAATGAAGGCTTCCTACCATTCTTCCCTATTTCTTTCTGCTGCCCTGTTCTGACAGGCTGCTCAGGAGGATGATGGGGATTTACTGTTTGCTCTGTGGCACACAAAAAAGCATTAAAATAAAAAATCCTCATGTAAATAATTGCATCAATTTTGCAATCAACCAGAAAACAAACAAACAAAATCCGGTGTGGCCAACACTGAATGTACTAATCTTGCCAATGCTCTGTATAATTAAAACAATTTCACCTTGAAATCTGGCATTCATAATAATATGGGGCACCTCCAGTCTTTAGCATTTTAGTTTGTTTTTATGGACCTAGCTAGAACAGAGGTTTGTACATGAAATATATTCTAGTCTTTTTGCTTCTGATCCATTTAGCAATTATTTTATGCTATTTTTTACATATTAGCTGTCTCTTGTTTCTGTTGCTTCACCTGTACGACTTAGGAAACACCTCAGTGCATCTCACTTGGCAGCAAAATTCATCACAAAAGCACTGATATCAACATACCAACAAAACTCAAGTAAATCCCAAATTTGTGTTTGCATTCAGTGAACAGCACTGAAGAGATTTGTTGCTGTTGTCCTCTAGGCAGTGATAGAACAAAATTTTAAAAACAGCTCTCAATCTCAACACTAGCATTTCAGATTTCCCACCTCATACAGGGGTTGGTTTACAGGAGGTGTCTGACGATATCCTGAAAAATTGGTGATATTTTTCTGGAAATCAATTTACATAAATTAAAAGGGAAGCACCCAAACTTACAAGCAAACTTCTCATCTTTGCCCTTAACTTTAACATGAGAAATGTTAAAGACCTTATTTTAAACTTTAGACCTTACACCTGCATACTTCACTCTTCTTAGTCCAAATCTAGTCTGGTTCCAGTACCAGTCTGATTTCTCACTTAAATTTAAGTCTTGCCACTTGGGCCTAGCTTTAATTTAAATACTGAAGGTTTATTCAGTTGCCTTCCTTCTTCCAGCACCAAGCAGTTTCAGCTAAAGAGATTTGTACTTGAAATGCATCAGTTCAGCACTGGTGCTGTAAAATTAGTGGTGATATATATGTGTTTGTGGGCACAGTGACCTTTATTAGCTCCTCATTATGTTTGAAAATAGTTCTTGTTATCTGACTGGATGAATTATGCTGAGCATTGTTATGGCTCAGATAACCTATGGAAACTAGTTATTTTTCAGGGTATGTTAAATGTTAAAACTAACAAGCAGTTAGTTAAGCATTACACTGGAGACCATCATCATGTCTTACAACTTGGAACATGCACTTTTAAGGCTGTTCAGATTAAAGATGAATCAAAGCAAATCAGCTTCAGGGATAGAACTGGAGGTGTACATCCCTCCAGACAGAACTGGAGTGTAAAATCCAACACAAATTGCTTTTAAAATTTAATAATTCACAAAATCTATGGTTAAGCACAGCCTGGCTGGGATAGATAAGTAAAATAAATACAGCAAAGTCAATTTTTAATAATCTGTGGCATGAAATTTAAGCACAAGAGAAAACATTTCACAATCAAGTCTGAAGCTTTTTGTAAATGATCAAATGAGAATTTTATATCCCCTCACCTACCAATGCAAAATACATCCAGTTTATCCTTTGGTCCTCACAGCACGCTCCTAGATTCTTTTGTTTGAATGCCTTTTAATTCTAAGAGAGCCTTTATTGCAACCCCTTTTTAGAACTAGAATTATTTACAACCACCTCAGTAAAAGACAGATTCTGGAGCCTCTTCTTTGCTGGTGAATTGGTGCCTAAAATGCAGTCACAGGAAATAATGTAATTAGTTCCTGTGCTAGCCTGGTAACAAGTGGTCTGGTATATTTATCTAATTATTGAGACAACACATTTACAACTGAAGGGATTTTGTTATAAGAGGTTTATAATACTCTGATTCTGATTTAGGCTGATCTTCAGTCTCTTAATGCCAAGTAAAAACTGGCCTTCAAGCAACATTTTTGTATGATGAAGAATAAAATCCCAGATGGATTATGACAAGTCTGTGCTGTCCTGAAAGAAAAATTGAAATGAAAAGCTGGGAAAATTAAATGGCAAGGATAATATATATATACAGACTCGTTCTGGGGAGAGAGAAAATGTGAAGATTTGTACGTATTTTATGCATCTGGAATCAGTATGCTAACATGCTGTTTATGCTAAGAGGTGTACCATCTGCAAGGAATAAAATAAGGGAGAGATTATACTATATTATGGGGAAATCATATTTTGACTTTATTATTATGGCTGCAGCTATTTTATGAAAAGGAGGTGGATTAATAATTGTCTAACCAACCAAAAAGGAAGGAGGAAGCAAAATGGATTTTTCAGAGAATAGTTCTCATGCAGTAATAAGGGGCTTGTGCAACAGAGCAGAAGGAGGAAGGGAGGGCAGTGACAAGAGAGGGAGACTGAACCTGATGGTGGGAGAGAGGTGAGAGCTTGGGTGTCTGCAGAGCTGAGCATGGCTGCAGAGAGAAGGGTGAGTATGCATCAGCAGCCTCAGGCAGCATAACCAGAGGGAGAAGAGGTCCTCTGGTGTCCTGGGCTCAGGCAAAGAGGATGACGAAGAGCCACACGACTTGGCTGCATGTGCCCTAAGCACAGCTGCCTCCTGGGGTGCCTGGGCATGGGCAGAGGAGAGGCAGGACAAGGGGCTGCTGCAATGCAGCCCTCAGTGCTGAGAGGGGATCCTGAAGGCAGGCCCTCATCTGGGGTGGGATGGGATGGGGGCCAGGGTGGCTGCATTCTCTCACATCTTCACTTAAGGCCCAGGGGACCAGGGCTGGTCATGACACAGGATGATGACACAGGCAGTCAAAAGTGGGTCCCTGAGTAGTAAGCTGTTAGGAAATTATTTTCTGGTAGGAAACTGCAGGGAAAACACACAGCCTTTCAATCTAAGGTAAAGGAGCTAAAAGCTGGTAAAGCTCAGCCCTACACTGAGGATCTGGAGCAGACCTCCTGCTCCTTTTATTTACACTCTCTCATTATAGATATTTGGCACATGCTATTGCACTTCTTCCCCTGTCGCCCTGCTCCTACACTGGGCCAGAGGCTTTTTGCTCTGAATGGAAGGACAACCCTCACAAAGGGCCTTTTCCTGAGAGATATTGGTTTCATTTACAGAGAGCTAGAAATGCATGTGCTGCCATGCCCTGGGCCTTTCAATCACCCGCCAAGAGCACTCACTTTTCATTGTTTCCATTTTAACGCTGCTCTTGCAGCTGCAATTGCAGCCACTTTGAATTAAATCTGGGTTAACAGTCTGAGGACAGATAAGCCCCAAGAGAGGAAATGATGTAAATCCAAATGGCAATTCTTTAACCTATTGCTTATTATGACAGGCTGGAAGCCCTGCGTGCGATCGGAAGCAAAGTCTATTCTCATTTGCATAAACCTTTCTCTTGGAATTTGCATAATTTTTCAATTAATCACCAGGACAATACTCTAACTCCTGAACATCCCTCTCCCAGGCATTTAAGGTATTCTTGCTAATATAAAAGCTTCAGACAACGGTGATGAGGCCAAGACCTGGCGTTTTCTATTTATTTCACACGTAAAGCCCCGTCCAAATGTTTACTGTACCTTATACTCCACAACAAGTGCATCACTGATTACTGAAAAAGCACAGATGGGATGTAGACAGTTTTTCATTCCTTGTTCCATATGATAGAACTCAACACATCTGGTATGCTATGAAAAGCATCTTTGCACTAATTTGTTTGTCAGTATCTATTGAAAGGACTATCTGTCATCCTGTCGCATTTTGGTTGCCCTGAGATGGCTGAAGACAAGACTAGTCACAAATTACGACTGCTGGCCACTGGGGAATAACTGGTAGAAACCACCAGCTGTTCCAAAGATTGTCAGTGGTGGATTTGTTGTTTTGAATTTTTTTTTTTGCATTTTATGAGTGGAAATTTCAGTGCAATCTCTCCTCAGACATTTCGTGTTTGCAAGAAGAAACCAAATCACTTGAGCCACCAACAGTTTGTTTGTCCTTACTGGCCGTGTGCACATTTCCAATCTGTTTCTGCAGCTGGCTGAATTTTCTTTGTCTGGGCAGGAGTGATGCAGCAGGCAGAAAAAGTGCATGCTGCTGGTGTACATGGGGTGATCTTAACAACCACCTTTGGATGCTACATCTTTTATGTCAGGAACTTGATCATAAATAGATTGGTTTGTCAGGGAAAAGTAAAGTTCCTAAAGGAACCTTGGAGTTTATACGGGTTAATCAATAAAGGTTGAGAATGCTTTTTCCCATAGTTCTTCATGCTGATCATCTTCTTGAAAGACAGCCCTGTGATTTATGATTTGTTATGTTTATTTTACCTCATCTCCTTGCCAATGAATCAAAATATTGGATGTCATTTCTCTTCCAGCCTCATTGTTGTACATTCTTATTGTAAATGCTTTATTGCATTAAATTCTGATTGTGTGGCTAATTTAAACCATTTTTCATCAGTCAGGAGCTGTTCTGGCATGAGAGTGCAGATCTGATTGAAGGTGTGAATTTCAGATTCTATTAATGGCTGAGTGATACACATAAAGAACTTCCAGAAATATATAGGAAAGACCATGAAACACAGTGGAAAGAGTCCCATGGCCATTCAATGGGCATATAACTTCCAGAAATACGGGACTGAATTGCTTGTAGCTAATTAAGTATTCATGCATTCTTACAATTAATCTGAATGACCTGCAATATAGCAGCATAATTTACACTTAATGCCAGCCATTTCAAAATAATGGAAATATTTTTCTACTTCATGACATATAATCCTTTGAAACTGCTGATCTGAGTAACAAGCCACACCTTGTTTCTCCAGTGCTATGAAAGGAACAACCAGCACCTTATCTGTATGGGAACAATAATAACATCATGAGTGTTTCCCAGCTCTTCACAATGCTCTGAGTGCCTAAGTTGAGCTCCTAAGCTTTGGACATGAGTCCCACATGAGTTCTGCCTAAATTAATACTGTGTTGTGATTCAGAGTACTCTGTAATTGTCCTTACTCTTTTTCTCTCCTAATTATTGAATTACATATGAAAGATTTAAACCAAAATCAGGAGGGTGTTGAGTGACAGCTAACAAAACTAAAGATGCCTCATAATCCTGTCTGTGCCTATTTGCAAGAAGGTCCCCCCACTGTGGCTGAACACTGAATGTATTGGGGCCAGAACTGGCATTTGGATGTGATGGAAGAGGATGTTCCTCAGCCCTGCCAACACCTAGATTACAGCATGTGAGAATACTGCCAGTGTGTCTTGTGTTCTTAAATCCATTTCATGTCTCTAGTGGGATAAACCTTGCTAAAGTTGAGTATGCCAGACATTTAGTTTGCTATGGAAAAAAACCCATAAATCAAGCAGGCTTGTAAACTAGAATAGATATGCTGAGGGAATCCTTAAAAATTAAGACAGCCTTTCATGACTATAAAGCACATTTTGAGCTGAATAATTTGAGGACTAAACAGCCCATAATGTAGCTGGTTTCACATAAAGTCTAATTTGATAATGAAGTGTTCTCACACAATTTAGGCTTTTCAGATGGCTGCTTAAACACAGAGGTGTGGTGTGCACTAAATGAGATTATGTTCTAAAAATGGCAGCAATGAACGTGTACTTGCTGTGGAGAGCAGTGCTAGGGCGATGCACCTTGCATTCATATAAAAATTAATTCCTTGTAACACTCAAAACAAACCAACTGCTTTGACTATTTCCTCTTCCACCCTGACATTAAAACGGATTGTCTTGCTTTTTGGTCCTGGCTTGAAAATCAGCTTTGTAGTGGCAGGATTCACTACAGATTGGATGAGGTTGATAGGAAGCTCTGGTGACTGTACAGACCTTGAGCTCCCCTGCTCAAGCAGGGCAGGCACAGAAAGCTGCCCAGGACTGTGACCAGTTGGGTTTTGGATATGTCCACGGGTAGAGGCTCCAGAACTGAACCTGGTTCAAGCAGTAGCAGAAAGTGCCCAAAACAGCATCGTGGGTCTGAGGCAGAGGTTTTTGGCAGACAGCTGATAGAGAAGAACTGCACAAGGCCATAAGATGTGCAGAAATATTTTGCCTTGGCTCTCTGATTTCTATCCACTAATTTAAGAGAGATCTTCACATAGGAAGATTACATTTCTTCAGATTTTCAGCAGGGATATACACCAGAAATAAAATCTTATCTCATCTGAGAACCCCAGTGGAGCAGCTGGAACCCCAGGAACTCAGAAACTTCACTTTTCTCTTTCCTTCTTTACTCTTTACTCTTTCTATTCCAAATCCCATTTTTGTAGAACTGCAGAGACTTGGAGGAAATCTGATGAGAAGAGCTTTTACTAGGAGACTTCCTGTATGTTTTACATTCAGTGAAACAGAAAATCAGAGTCAATTTAGAGACAATTTGACTGATTCTACTTATAATCAAAGCCAAAGCTTGATAGCACAAGCCAGGTACCTGAAAGGCAACCCAATTTTAGCATCATCTGATTTAAACTTCATAGGACATTGCAAAGCTGGGCAGATTTTTTTCCCCTGTGTCATACACTGACTCCATCAGGGTCAAACAAATAAAACTTTATTTGAAAATTCCTTACTTGTCTGCTTCTGTTTGCCTTAGTGTAAAACTGATGTGACAGAGATTTCTGAAAACCCTTTCTTCCTGCAGGGATTAATTCTGGTGTTATTGTGTGTGTTAGGGTTTTTTATAATCTCTGCTGGCTGTGAAAAAGGACTATAACACCTATGGAAATGACCATGCCCTTTGCTTCTGTCAGTTTTCAGTCAATATACAAAGTCAAAAGTAGCACAGACTGAAACAGGTGCACGATGGGAGAACTCAGTGTCGGATTTTTATTTTCTTTTCAAAACTGCCACATTTCTGCAGTTTCCTACTTCACTGCCACCTTCATTCTTTCAGGCCAAGTAAGAGATGGGAGACCTGGGAGATGAGTGGAGAGTGTACAATAACAAGAATCAATCTATAACTCTTGAGCCTGACCTCTGAAGGGATTCTATCCTGAATGCCACTCCCAGCTTTACCCTGAAGTGGTGTTTGAATGCTCGTTGCAAGAAGCAGCCCTACATCTCAACAAGAAGGGATGCAGAGGCTGGCTCTGCCTGCCTCTACTGCCATGGCCATCCAGAAAGGCTCTAGGCAGGGGCTGGTGGGTTTTCATTCTGCCCATGGGTCTCCTTTTTTGACTGGGTGCATATGTCCTGTTGACCAAATCAGTGCCAGCTGAATTGGCTGCAGTGATTTATTAACCATGGAAAGCCAGGAAGAAATCTTAATTTCACTGCACCAATTAGACTCTCTTTTGACCTAACATCAGTTTATGGCAGTTATAAATCCTGAAAAACTCTCAGCATCTTTTATGAATGGAATGGATACTTTTAGGCAAATATGAGCTGTTCTGCTGAAGTCACTTACCTTTATGAAACACCCATAAATTTCCTGAAGGTTGGCAGCACCAGGACACAACAACAAGCCACCAGCAACTTTTATAATACTGATCTCTATTTTTGAGACAAACATGAGACCTATTTTGGAAGAAGCTTTATGTGTTCCTATAGTTTAAGATTTTTCTTCCTGCTTCAGAGATCACCCACGAGCTACCTAGGACTGGTATGTGAAACCCCATTTACCATTTGATAAAGGCAGGTGAAAAATAAGCCACAGTAGGTAACACTTGGCCTCTTCTGCTGACAGGTACAACATGGGTGACAGTCTTCAGAGGAAGGTACATGTTGATATCACATTTCCTAAGTTGTATCTCTGAACCTGGGGGCTGATCCTGTGATTTCTTGCTCGGAATGTAGCACACAGGCACTTAAACTTATTCTGCTCCTACGACTTCCATGTGCTTCTTTGGGACTGCCATGTCCCTTCCTGGGCAATTTTGCTATGGTCTTTATGGAAACAGAAGACTTGAGGTTTAAGGCTCTTATGAGAGCAGCCACAAGGGAACATTGTCCTTATCAGAGCTGACATGAAATTTTTTATTGACAACAGTGTGGACAGGCTTTTACCATCTCTCAAGCCAGGTGTGCTGATGGGAAGTAACACTTCATTTGCAACTTCCAAGACTGTATATCTTAAATTGCAGTGGCTTTGAGGGGGTAAAAAAATCAGTGCTGGAACTCTTAATGCATCCAGGTACATCTAAATTTCCCCTGGGGGTGGGATGACTTAACTGTCATTTCAAGTTTTATATTCTTCCTTTAAATCAGCTATTTCATTTAAATAAAAAAGTTCTATATTCTGGGATGGAAATGCAGCTGCTTCAGGTAGCCCTGCAGCATGGTGATTTATTACTGACTACATACTCCTTCAAGGAGAAGATTCCTTAAGAAGACATTCCACATCCAGCTCCATATTTCTTGCTACACAACTCTTATATTAATCTCACCATATCTGCATCCATGATGTTTGAGAAAAAAAAGGAAAATAAGTTAATTACATATTGGGATAAATACATTTGCAGGATTTGCAGAATGCTCTGTATTCACATGAATAAACTACTCAGCTATCTGCTAGAGATGTTTAAGAGATGTTTAAAAGTAAAGTTATATATCTGAAAAGGATTTTTTCTGCAAAAACTGAGAAATGAAAAGTCTCCACTTCTACTTTTATGAAACTGTGTCAGTAAAACTAGGCTTAGGATGTACCTTAAAAAACCCCAACAAATTCTGAAGGAAAAACCATTTATTTTTGAGGAGAGTATTTATTTGCATTTGCTTTTTATGTGATGAAAAAACATTCCCAGCTGCACTTTTTCTGTTTAACTAAAACTTGAAGGCCATAATGTTACTTTTGTACAATCATGGATTCCAAAGGGCTGTTATGCAGTAAAATTGGATGAATTCACCCAAGGATGGCTCACATAGCTTTGCACCAAGTTTGTCCACACACAAACTCCACTTTGTGAACTCCAACAAGCAAACACGCACACAGAGCAAAATCTGTCTTTGTGTGGAATGAGTGCAAGTCCCATATCTGGAGCTCACATCAATTTTTAAGGAAGTGTCTCTCCTAACAGTTCCACTGTTGCTAATGTGCAGTCAAAATCTTATTGAGCTGAGCTCCAACAGTGAACCAGAGATGGAGGCTGCTGGTGGAGTATGGCTCTCTGAAGAGAAGAAAGAAGGAAGAAGTTTTCTAAGACTACATACTTACAAAATCAATGTTGCTGTGATGGATACAAGGTGGAAGCTTTTTTATCTCAAATCATAAATATATTTTGCTCAAAAAGATCCAGCTATGCTGAAGCAAAGGTTGCATAGACTCATAAACTTTTACATGTCTTGGGCATCAGGGAAGGACCATGAGCCACAGGATCTGGTATATAAGTTAGATACAGACTGTTGGGACCAATAGACATCTAAATAAATACCTGAACCTGAACTATGTCAATACTCCCTAATGCCTAAAATTGTTCCACAAGAAGAATGTACAACCAAAAATCAAGGTACAGGCTGGGGTACTAACCATCTGATTGCTGCTTGTGCAGGATGGTGCCATTGTGCCTCCTTGCACTGCTCAGGACCAGGAGACAGAAACTGAATTAGAAAGAAAATCCACTAGTTCTTCTTGGACACCACTTCCTTCCTTTCTTGTTTTGAAGGAGGCACTTTGTGCAAAAGAATTGAGCAGGGATGGCTGACAGCTGAGTGTGACTTCTCACACTGGGCAGGCACAGGATTCATTGCTGGATCCCATTTTCCCCCAGGAGGAGAATTCATGCAGTTACACAAATGACCTGAGGTCTTTTCTGCAGCGGGGCAGTTTGAAATTCATGCTCATATTTAACAAGAAAAGCTAAAATGGGATACAGGCAGTTAATAGCATCATCAGCTGGGTGAAATCAGGGAGCCATCCTCACTGCTGCACATGAGCACAGCATGGTCTGCTTCCAACAGCAACCTCAGAGAACAGCCCTGCTTTAAATAAATAGCAAGACTTTTTCAGTATTATCAAGCTGCTGGGTTTTGAATATGTCTGTACAACATAATGGTCTGGGATGCATCAATTGTTACTGCAGGATCAATATTATAAAAGAACTCCTTCCCTGCTCACAGCAAAGTCTATTTTGGCTTAAAAGCAGCTGAATGGTGGGAGAGAAACATAACTTAAACAAGCCTTAGATTCCTAGCTGCCATTTTAAATTAACAATCTAATTTTAACTAAATCACTCTTTTCACTTTCACCTGGAGACCTGAATTTAAAATCATAATATCTCCCTGTGAAAGCTAGTTGTTGGAATAAGGCCAGGCTCTTTCTAAGATAAAATGTTGTTATACCAGTGTGCTAAGATGCAATTTTCTCCTTTTATTGCTTGAACAAGAAAAAAAATTAAAAAAGATAAATGAGATACAAATTCCAAACAAAATATGTCTGTAATAGGATATTTCTCTAAAAAGATGTATTCTAGCACAGCATATATTGAACCATGGTATTTTAGGGTCAATATTCGACATTTTTTATGCATAGTGTTAGCAAAATATGATGCACTGAAATAAAAAAGGTTTTTTTCTGCTGTGAACACAGGCCAAATACTACAAAATGCTGAATAGGGCAGGCATTACAAATGCTCCATCTCTACAGATCTTTAAAGAATAAAACTTCTCTCTACGTGGTGTGACAGCCTGGTTTCTGAAATTACTTGGTGGTGTCAGCTGAATCACTGCTACACATAAACTGTCAAGTCTAGCAGACAAGCACGAGTCTGTGTCCCTGTTACCTGGTTCCATTGGTTATAGACCAGTTAACAATATAAATCCCATACATCACTTTTTCCAGATGTGTAGGGGAGGGACTCCCCGTGTTTATAGAAATTCAGAAGGATGTAAAATGACATCCCTCCCCTTCTGTGTACAGTTTATATTATTTGCTTTTCCTAGTATGAATCCTATTATATCCCTTACAATAAACTGTTTTAATGGGTGTTTTTTTCCCCCAGTTACTTAAAAGAGCACATGTAAAGCAAGTTAGTGCTTCTGTAAAATGAGATGGGTAATTTTAGGAGAGGCTGCTGCTTCTAATTTACTGTTATTATACAATTCTTATTTTTATAAGATATGTCAGATAATAAATCCTCTTTTACATTCATATCCTCTGTCTCTGAATTGGAAGAAGTATCTTAACCTAAACAGCAGTTGAGATGATGATGATGGTGATGAGCGTCTGTCTTGGACTTCTGTCTCACTTATCCTCAAGTTCTCATCAGTGTAATTTTGCCACAGCTGAGGAAATTGCCTTTACTTCCCTCCCATCATTGAGGAAAGTGCCTTGCCTTCCCTTCCATTGCTAAGTAGGGCAAATGGCAGGAGGTGCTCATCATGTTGCAGGTCAGAAGTCATCTGGGTCACTAGCAGGACATTTTGAGGCACTCCGACAAACTCTATGGAGCAGAAACTCCAGTAGGAAGGCTTCCAGGTGCCCTAGATTGCAAAAAGTGATTTGGCTCATTTTCAAAAACCACTACATAATTAAGAAAAGAAATGTGCATAACAAATTGTGGAGGACTTGGATCTCAGAGATGTGGACAGTGAAATTTTAATTTGCCTTCCAAGTGCAGCAGAGAGAATTGTTATTTATATGATTAAGAAGCTGAAGGGGTTATCAATTAACTGGATATATCTCTAACCAGATCTTACATAGTAGTATCACATGGAGCAGTGACAGAACCTCTCAGAGCCCTGCACACTATGTCCTTCTTCATAAAAGTTCATTCTTTTTTCATTTGATTTCTGTGGGTGTTTCCTTCCATGAGAGAAAAACACAAGAAATCTTGAAATGAATTAGTGGTCCAACTTAATATCAGAGCAGTTCTTTCTGTGCAGGACATCATTCTCTGTTTGCCTTCAGAGGAAATACTGGACCATGTCCTCCTGACAAGGAGCAGCAGCTCCTCCAGACATGGCACTGACACGAGCTGTGCCCAAAGAGATGATCCTGCTGATCTCACAGACATCTCCCATCCACAGCCTTCTGTCCCATCTGGGCCTGGATATTTATTGTATCATTGCCAGAACCCTGACAGAAAGAGGAGCAGTTCCACTGACACAGCAAATGAGAAGATCCCCATGAAAGGTTTTAGCAGAACTTCTCATGTCAAAAAGAGTCAGAAATGGTGGATGCACTTTTCTGAACACAAACACACATTTTCTGACAGACTAGGGGTGCCTTGCTGGACAGGTTGCAAAAAAAATGCTCATGCTGAAGCACTACCTCTCCAGCAGCTGCCACAAATCCTTAACTGCAGACAGAGGAAAGAACAAATTGCTGAATTCAATCCCACAAGGCACAAAGGAGGGCTGGTAGCAGTCTGAATGCTCAGACTAAAAAATTGGGGTAAAATGATGTACCACTGTTCAGCTTTTGACATGGAAAAACTGCAAAATGTAAGAAGCATGAACTCAGCAACCCTGTGTGCAGTTTTTGTAAAGCTCAGAGGCCATGAGCTGAAACAGCACTCCCTGCCAGGGCCAGTCAGGCCATGTAGGGTATGTGGGACTCATCCTAACCTGCCGTGCCTAAATTCTGAGTCAGGCCTGGAGACAAAGAGCAGGAGTTCTGTATGCCACCTACAGAACCACAGACTCACAGAATGACTGGGTTGGAAGAGACCTTGCAGATTATCGAGTCCAACCCATGCCCTGACACCCCAACTAAACCATAACATTGAGTGCCACATCCAGGCTTTTGTTAAACACATCCAGGGATGGTGACTCCACCACTTCCTGGGCAGACCACTCCAGAAATTTATCACCCTTTCCATATAAAACATTTTCCTAACATCCAACCTATATTTCCCTTGACACAGCTTAAGATTGTGTCCTCTGGTTCTGTCAGTTGCTGCCCAGTGAAAGAGCCCAGCCCCAGCGGAGCACAGGCACCTTTCAGGAGCTGCAGAGAGTGATGAGGGCACCCCTGAGTCTCCTTTTCTCCAGACTGAGCACCCCCAGCTCCCTCAGGGGTTCCTCACAGGGTTTGTGCTCCCAGCCCCTCAGATGTTCTTCATGGGGTTTGTGTTCCCAGCCCCTCTCCAGCCTCGTTGCCTCCTCTGGATGTGCTCAAACATCTCAATGTCCTTCCCAAACAGAGGGCCCAGAACTGGACACAGCACTCAAGGCGTGGCCTCACCAGTGCTGAGTACAGGGGAAGGATGACCTCCCTGCTCCTGCTGGCCACACTGTTCCTGATACAGTCCAGGATTCCATTGGCCTTCTTGGCCACCAGGGCACACTGATGGCTCATGTTCAGCTACCAACCAGCACCCCCAGTCCCTTTCTGCCTGGGCACTGTCCAGCCACACTGGCCCCAGCCTACAGCACTCATGGGGTTATTGTGGCCAAAATGCAGGACCTGGCACTTGGACTTGTTAAACTCCATCTTATTGGTCTCTGCCCATCCATCTAACCATTCCAGATCTCTCTGCAGAGCCCTTCTCCCTTCCAACACATGGACACACACTCCCAGCTTAGTGTCATCTGCAAATCTACGAATGAAAGACTCAATCCCCTCATCCACGTCATCAATAAAGATATCAAATAGAACTGGCCCCAGCACAGAGCCCTGAGGGACACCACTGGTGACTGGCCCCAGCTGGATGCAGCACCCTTCACCCCTCTCTGGGCCCGGCCATCCAGCCAGTTCCTAACCCAGTAAAGAGTGAGGAACTCATTCTGGCATGAAACTGAGTAGCTGGTAATCTCCCAGTTGGGCACAGAAGTAAACTGTAGCAGACAAGAGATTGAAGGAGTTGTGAATTCCTTCAAAAGAGTTGAAATGACATGTGCTGATTCTTATTTCATCTTCTGGAACACTGGGGGAATAAAAACTGGCTACATCAAGAGCACTCTTGCAAATCATTACCCAGGAAACCTTCTTAAAGGAAAGTCTACTGATTTTCCATGGGGTAAACTCCTAATAGTAATATGAAACTAACAAACCACTTTGTTCTTCTGCTCATGTCTTTCCGAGTCTTACTCAGACAGGCACCTTTAAAAACAGAAATATAAATCATTAAAATCAAAGCAGGGAATAATATTATATTTTAATAGTAAAATAATATCAAAACTGCAATAAATTATATAAAAACAGCCTTAGAAAACCTATCTAACATGTTGAATTATTATCTGAGGTGAAGTGTAGAGTTATAAGTTCATAAATAATAATGAAGCTTCTGTTGGTAACATAGGTAATGTTTAAACTGTAGGGTTTAAACTCTGTTTTTACTGAGCTTCAAAGGCTTAAAAAGAGGAAGGGCAGAGTGAGGAGGGCACAGCCTCAGGTAATGCAGCTGTTTTCATCCACAGCCTGTGTGGGGAATGGCAAAGTCCCCCACAATTGAAATAACAATTAAAATAACAACAAGCAAGTGGTGCATACCCTGAGCCATTGATAATGCTGTCTCTAAACAAATCAACCCAGGAAGCCTCTGGGTTCTGGAATAGCTGGCAAAATAAAAACCAAAGTGAACTTGCATTGGAAAACAAGTTCCCATTTCACTTTGCAAATGACCCCAAGGATCTGACCTGCCATGGATGTGGTAATTCACACTCACTAAGGCACAAATGGCACCTCCTTGAAGTGTCTGATGAAAATTTAATGTTACCTCTGAAGTCCTAACTGTGAGAAAAGGCCAAGCATGACCCAAGTGTTGCACTCCTGTAAGATGATGTTGCTGGGTCAAAGGAGCGTGTGCTGCAAATACCAGCTGGTCCCTGCAGGATCCTGCTCCACCTGAGAGGATGATCCATCACCTTGCTTGCTCTCTAATGCTGAAATACCAGGGGGAGAACCCTGCCAGTGCAGGACTGAGGCTGGTAAGGCCACGTTGAACGTGGGAGGCTTTCCCTGAAGTTTGTTTCCATCTGTCTCGAGGGACACTGCAAAGTGCCACAGCAAAGGATGAAGCCTGCTCCACTCTCACATGCCACCTAAGGATGGCTCTCCTCTCCTGCCTCCTGCTCAGTTCTGATGACTCTGAGACTGGGAGAGCTGAAAAATAGACCTGGGAGAGCTAAATAATAGACCTGGGAGAGCTAAAAAATCTGCAAAGCGTTCTCAGGGTATCAGCACTGTGTTTTGCTAACAAGCTATAGATAAACTATGCCTATAGCTTGCTGATCTGCTAGATAGGTGATTGCAAATGAGTATCTGAATAGCAAATATACTGTACTACTGAACACAGATCTGTTTCTAATTTAAAAAAAACTAACAAACAACAAAAAACAAACAAAAACCCAACACCCTCCCCCCTCCAATACATACATTTGCCCCCCCAAAAAATACAAAGAAGAGCTGAGATAAAGGAAAGAGGCTTCCCCTAGTTGGAGAATGGAGATTTAGCTCAGACTGGTCCCTCCACAAGACAGCAAACTTCATTTCTACAAAGACTTTTCCCACTTCATTTCCACAGTGGTTTTAACAAGGTGTTTCAAAAGATGATGGATGATTATGTTAGCCTGCTCAACCAGTGGCAAAACTGCTTGGTTCCCATGTAAGAAGTTACATGATGCTGTGTGTGTGTGTGTAAATTTGTCTATTGATCTACATCTATATAAAACATTGTTTAATACAAGAGAATACAGTCTTGTCATACCCTGAGTAAGCAGCTAGCACTAAACCCACAGTAATTATAGCCCATGTAAGCCTGAAAGAATTTATATGTCCTGTTGAAGGCTGCCCTTCCCACTTTTGGTAGAAAACAGCTTGAAATGGATGATGGCAATTGTGTAAGGGTCATCAGTCTATCAAAACCTCTTCTAAATCTCCATCATTATCTATCTGAATTTTGAATATTCAACCATGCATCCATGGATGCAGACGAGAAAAGCTTTTATTCTCGAAGCAAAAATCTAAACTTACTAACTTCTCAAACTCAGTTGATTTTCCCCCTAAAAGGGGAATAATTTTAAAGTAATCTTTGGTTTAGGATAGATTTAGAAAAGGCTGGACAGATTTTGACTCAGATTGTGAGAAGTTAGCGACCTTGATCTGTGCCCTTAGATGTTCTGAAAGAAGAGAGAGAGAGTTCATCTCCTGATAAGGGGTCTTTTTAAAAATAAACACTCAGCAATGAGGAAGTTACTGCTGCATTTAAATTACCTATTTATTTAAAGTAACCTTCAAGACCCGATATTTACTTTTGCCTGAATATAATTTATCATGAGAAGTAAGTTGCATGGTTAGTGAGAATACATGGACATTTAGCTATTTTGCCTATTTATTAGTGTAAATATTTTTATTATCATCTGTTTTGTTGACTAGCAGCTTGCCATGAAGGAAGAAACCACAGAGTGTTTTATTATGCAAAAAGACAAGAAAGCTTACACTGGATTTCTGACTTCAAATCTGTCTTTTCTCAATATCCCAGACAGCATTTTATCTTTTCAGAGCTGATCATTATCCACTGAAAGAAAAGCTCCTTAAATGAAATAAAAACGGAATATAATTGTTTTTCCCTCAGCTAGCCATGAACTTTTGCAACATTTCTTGCAACTAATGATGATACCACTCAGCAGTGACTCACAGGGATTGCTTCAGTATTAGTGATGGGATTGAATTTTCCTAAGTTGCAGAGGAAGTATTCTGTGCCTAGAGAGAAAGCTTCCCACTGGAGCACCACCAGGTGCTGGAAACCTGTTGTCTTGCTTTTTAATCATAACTTCATCACTGTCTGGAGTGATGGTACAACAATGAGATGGGCTGCAGGAGGTAGAGAGTGGTGCCAGGATGGAAGAGGGGCACCAGCCATAGGGAGAGCACAGCCAGATTTTCCCAGCCCTTTCTCACACTTGAAAATTACCAGGGAATCTTTCTGTGCTCCAGCTACTTTTTTCTCTTCTGTTTTGTTCTTGTTTTGCACATGTTCTCCATGGCACAGGTTTTGTTACTTCAAGAGCCTGATGCTGTCTCTCTCCCCTGCCCAAGATCAGGCTGTGAGAGGTTTGGCAGCCCTGAGACTGCTGGAATCACTGAAAAAATGTGACATTTGTTCCAGGGCTGGGCCTGCTCCCTCTGGGGTTTGAGGAGGAGGCTGTCCCAAGCAGGCTGAAGCCAGTGGTGCCTGACTGCATGCTGGCATTTGGGATGAGGGAAAACAAGGAGAGTTTACATGATGTCACTGCTGTTTAAGGCAACCTGGATCAGCAGCCCCTGCTCTTTATCTCTCATGGTGGTTCCCTAGATGTACACATTTGTAGTTGATGTTCCTCAGATTTTGGTCGGGTAAAGAAAAGCAGGAAGGACTTGAATTTCTCCTCCTTTGGACACTAAATTTCTGGGCTCTCTTCAGCATTCAGGCCTTCCTAAACCACAAATAATGCCTTTGGAGCCAGCGAGCACAGTCCTTGCTCCAGTTATTTCTTCTGTCCCCTCAAAATGTAGAAAAGTCTGGGGCCTCAGGGCAGCATCCAAGCCAGTTTCTAGGATACATTTGATTCCCCACTAACCTAGCAGCCAGTAGCAGAAGGCAAAGAGCACTCAGGGCTGTCTCTCATCAGAGGCTGTCAGGAGAGGGAGAGGAGAAGGCTGGTGACTACACTGGCACTGGCAGCAGATGATCTGGGTTTGGGCCACAATAACCTTATAACAGGAACCAGTGTTTAGACATGGAACCTTGAATAAATTCTGGAAAATTTCTGATCTATTTAGAAGTCAGATTTTTTTAGATCCTAAAATGTGCAGTCTGGAATAAGCTTTGAGATGGTCTGCAGGAAGGACCAAATCCATTTTCCTCTACTTAAGGTTTTTTTGCTTTTGCAATGATTACAAGCACGCCCATTTATACACCTATAAGTCCTGCCTAAACAGCACTTAGTTCCCCTTAAAAAACCCCTGTGTTATCTGTGTTTTCCCTTTCCCCCTTTTTTCTAAATTCTCCAATGGCCTCTGTTTTTTTTAACACAAATGGTGTCTACTTATTAGAGAGGCTAGAAGTTCTAGGTTAGCATGACTTTAGTTTATATCCAACTTGAAACATTTCTGGAAATAATTTCCTGAAGGGGTCCTTCCCCTTCTTTTTTATCCTGTAGAGGGAAGAGCTGCACCACATGATTTTCACAGGTACAATTTATTTACAAGCAAATCCACGTCCTGCTTATCCATACAGCCAGCTGATGCTTGTTAGCAGGTGAAAAGAAGGCTACTTGTTAAAGTGCAGCTGCTTCCATATTTTTTGCCAGCTGCATATCAGACACCACCTGGCAGGAATTTATTCATTAGATATTACTTTAAAAAACAGCAATGAAATGCATTTAAAATGTTAATTTGGGACGTTTTAAGGACTAGGTCATTGATGAGGAAATCCAATGTTAATTTGCTGTGACTGGTATTGCTAGTGGCTATAATATTTGATTACTTTTCTAGGTTTGCAAATGAAAAAGCCATTGTCATTCTGAAACAATAAAATAGCAACAATCCTTTCCCATATTTGTTAGTAAATAAAAGACATGGTGGATTCTAGGTCACAGAGATCCAGCTAAACTCAGGCTTTTGACAAAAAGTTAAGCTCCTGTTGATAGCTGGAGAAAACTCCTATATTCCTTGTATTAACATTTTATCTCACTATAAGGGACAATCTGAAGATCTTTTTAGGGAATTACTCACAATGCCTTCATTTTACCCTCCTGGGGTTGTTTTTTTAATGAGGCTACTTGTCCTTACCCAGTTTATTGTAAGCAAAAAAAAGGTATTGCAGCATAAGGAAATTTCATCCAAGTTATAAAACCCAATCATGGAGAATTATTCAAAACAGAACATTTGGGTTTAAGTGAAGCATTTCACATATAAGGTACTCAAACTGGAATAAAGGAACACACTTCATTAATGGTTTAGGTTCTCCTTTCCTTTGCCTCTTAGAAATATAACAATCCTCTCTCCCAGAGGGCTGATCTGAATCCATATATCAGTAACAGTGAAAAAATATAATTTCAGGAAAAGGGTTCATTTACAAGACTGGGACTCAGCTCCCAAAGAATATAATTCAGTTCTGATTATTATATTACTAGATCTCTTCCTGGATAATTAATAGATGGGATAATCTGTAATACATAATTACAGGAGGACCAAAGAGTTTCAATCTAATTTATTGACTTAGTATTTTATGAAATGGAAGTTCATTATGAAAAGGAGGAAGTATTTTTTGGTTTGACCTTCTCTTTATTTAATTGATACTGCACAGAAACCTTCATGTCCATTTATTTTCTAACGATGTCACATGCACTCTGTGAAAGTGGGTAAAGTCACACAGACTTTCTGTTATCACTTATTTACAGTAGCAGTGTAGCTCCAGGGCTTCAGTCCATGAGAAGTTTTAAATATATTGATCCTGTCTCCTTTCTCTTTATTCTGACCCCTGAAGGTGAAACAACACCTCCTGTAAGTTAGAGAGATGTGGCTCTTGCACCACAGCAGTGCAAGCAGGCAGCTGGGTAAGATGTGAAGTCAAGGGAAAAAACTTAGGGAGAGTGAAAAGAAAAGGTTTGCCTGAGGTTTTCAAGACACACTGAACCTTCCTGTGTTAAATCTTTCCTTATACAAGAGAAAATATAATCTTAGTTTTGCCACAAAGAGGAAAAGGATTGCAGGTTTCATGAGCATGTGCCACAATAAAAGGCACGGTGTTGGATTCCCATGTATGATATTTTCCTGGAAATAATGGATTTTCCTTTCAAAATTCTCATAGTCCTTACGTACTGCGAAAAAACCCAATTAAAAATTTTATAAAAATAAAAATAATAAAAAACCCTTATGTCCGCAGGAAAAGTGAAGTCTGGCTAAGGTTTCTGACGACATCCAGGCCTTTTGCTTGAGGAAAGCTGAGACTGTAAACCCCAGTATGGCAGTGGGTACAGGTCCAGCCTGGGCAGGAGGACGTGCAAAGTGTGGCTGTGTGGGGGCTGGTCAATGCTGACAGGATGGAGGTGAGGAGCTGCTTGGCCCCCACTCCTCTCCAGCCTGTCAGCTCTTGCCAAAGCAGCAAACACCAGAGCTGGTGATTCCCAGTTCCCAGGCCAAGAGAATGCTGTCTGTGCCTAAAGCTTGCTGTTGACAGAAGAAATTAAGAATTTAAAACTGAGGATTATGAGAAGCACCAAGCCTTGAGCTGCTGGATGGCTCAATATTCTCAAAACTGTGAGGTGGCACATTTGGGCACTACTGACACAGATACCTGAAAATGGCCAGGCAGAACCCAGAGCACTTCTAAAGCAGCAGCCAGGAATGTGTTCAGATTAACAAGGATTTTTAAGGTCTTTCTCCATTTCCTTTCCTTCACATGCTACCATTACAAAACACCTTAGCTAGCCACAGGTTGGAAGACAGAGTAAGATATCAGTGCCTTTTGAGGTTCACTCTTATGTCCTCAGTAGACTCCTGTGACTCTTTGCTACTCTCCATAACAACAACAGAGTGCATCTACACTCAAGGTTTCATGTAAGTAAATCCCATGGGAAAAGCAAGCACTTTGTACCCACCTGCTGCTAGGCAAAAACCACCTAACAGCAAAAAAATGTTAAGGCTGTAAGTGAAAACTCCACTGAAGATTACAGCTTCACATAGTGTCATGTCTCCCTTTCCCTAATTTCAATTTTTTTTCAAGAGGAAAAGTTGGGTTTTTTAAGTTTTCAGGTATTTTCTGTGAACTGCACCATTTTATTTTTGATTGCTAAACATAAATGGGTAAGGAATGAATGACTACCATTCTCCTCATAAAATCCAATCATGAAGTTACACTTAATTTTATTTCAATTTAGATTTTTATGCCCACATTTATATTTATTCCATATGTCCTTTTATAATGACCACTTCTCTGCTTTTAAAGAGTTTGTTTCTGCTACCACCAAAGTCATTAGTAAGAATAAATTAGTAGAAAAAGCAGGACTGGTCCTCATAGGGACTAATAGATGAAATCAGCTGTATAGTAAATTAGTTACTGGGGGGTATTTTTTTCCACTATTTGGAACTGGAACAGTGTAAGAGAAACTTTGGTGGTTTCTGACAAAATTAAAGGCATTTTCTTTCTGTAAGTTCATTCAAATATTCCAATGCTCATTCTGCATGCTGCCTAATTACAGAGATCTAATTAACCAAACTGAAAGAGATGTGCAGAACTGAAGAGTGATAATGGAAGATTAACTTAATTTCTCAAAAATTAGAGAATCTGGATTAAAAATGATGTTATTTTTTCCCCTACTCTTTTTTTACTGAAAGTTGAAAAATGAACTAATAAATGCTTAGCTAAAGGTCATTAAAAAATGAAAAGGAAAAAAGAAAAGAAAAGAGAGCAGAGAAAGGTTATGGTATATTTTTTGGATCAGTTGTTTCTGCATCTTATCAGCTCAAGCTGCTCATAGGACAGTAAGTGTGGGTATGAAACAGATAATATCTCATCAGATTGTGCTGCTGGTGCATCCAGGGAAGCTGTACAGGAGCTCTTCAGCACAACAACTATTTATCTTTGCATTCAGCAATGGGACATAGCAACACCTTTAAACCCAAACATGCTCAGAAAGTTGTCTGTATGTGCACCTATGTATCTGCACATTTACATTTAAGAAATATAAAGATTCTACAGGAATTAATGGAACAGATTCTTGGTCTCCTCAGAGAAAGGAACACATTAGCCATGTGAAGAGACAACGGAGAGATACAGGAATTTGGAGCGTGTGATTCATTCAGCCAATTAAGACAAAGGGCTTATGAAGACATGAGCTGCATCCTGAAAATATTAATTTCTCTCTACCAGCTGCAAATGGAATTCAGGACATTTGTTGATGGCTGCAGTTGTTCTGATGAAGTTGCTCAAATGTAACATGGAGAAAGAAGGAACTCTGCTAACAGGATAGGGGATTCTGTCCTCAGAAACTGCAAGTCAAGAAAACATCTGGTGTAAGCCATCAGTACGCTGATGCTTCTAACTAGCAAGGGTTAAAGAATTACCAGGGATAATTCACAAACACTGAGTAGGAGGTTGCAGTGCATGGTGTTTGATATGGTACAACTGGTGCCAGGGAACTTCAGTAAAATCTGGTGTAACATGGTTGATATCTCAAGCAGGTTCAGAGAAGAATAATGAAAATGATTGCAAGACTGGAAAGAATGCTGCATTACACATTATTTAAAGGATGAAAATTATTTGGTTAAGTAAAGAGAAGAAGGAATTATGGACAGCAAAGGCTATAAGTTACAGCATTTCTGACCCTATACAAAGAGAAAAACAAAACAGAACCACGGTGGAAACACTGTCTCTGGAGATTTTCAGAACTTGACAGGACAAGGCTCTGAGCAACATGAGCAGGAGCTTGCACAAGATGACCTCCAGAAGTCCCTTTAAATCTAAATTATTCTCTGCTAAGATTCCATTAATTTGGGGTGTGTGTTTTAAATACAAACTCAGGCTTAGCCATATGGAGTGATTAGCTCATGCTCTTTATCATCAAAGGTAGGTATTTTTAATACATAAAATGTCATTCATCTTGTAGGGAGATTATTTTCATCTCACTCACCTATTCCATAAGACATGCTGCAATAAAGTGGACATTTTCCTCGTATTAGCAACAAAATAAAATACTCAGCTGTTTCCTTCCTTTCCCCAGCAAGCTCTTGCCTATAAATTCAAAGCAAATTCAAAATCACTGGCCTCAGAAACAGCATTAGTCCTGTTATTTTAGCAGTAAGAATTCTTTTGCCCAGCTTGAAAAAGTGCATAGATCCCAACAGCCTGGAATACAATCAAATAATTGTTTGCACTTTCAGAATATTGTGGAATAACTATAGGTTTCCCATCTTCCTTCCATTTTTACACACATCCTGATCTAGAGAAAAGATGCTTTTTTTTCCTGCAAATGTAGTTTTTCTGTATAGAAAGGCAGCAGCTTTTGCTCTGCTTCTTCCAACAAAGCCAGATTAATAGAACAATGAGGTTAGGAGCACACTGCATAAAACAATTCAATCTAAGAGCAAAAGAAATAAGCTCCCAAGCCTATTTTAATACCTTTAAAGCCAATATGTATTTATTTTAAAAGGATTAGGGTTTATTCCCAACTTAACTTTTATAGGCAAAAAGACGTACTTTAAACTGCAAGCAGCCACCTACATCTACAATAATGCTGTGATCCTTTGATTTTGACAGACAAATATCAAAAGACCTTTCCTGTGAAAGGTTATCCAGATGAACAATATTTTTTCATTTCCATACACCACAGAAAATGCTTGCATAAAAAGAAAAGAGCCAACCTTCTCCATCAAAGCAGTTGGAAATTAACTCACCATGCCCTGTTTTTACCACTGCAGCTGTATGAAAACAGGCATCTTGGTCATACATGTCCTGATTATTATCAGGAATTACTATATCTATTGTCTCTCAGCGTGGCATTTGTCCACAAGCATCTGAATGGGAAGACTAAAGAAGGAAATTTCTATGTTTATTGGCATGGATGTTTTTGACACAGCTGCCCATCTGGACTCAGCTGTGGAGAGAAGAGTGTATAGCATACACTACAAGGTTATTTTTCACAGGATTTGAACTGATGCTTAGCTTCTTCATGGCTGAAATGATCTCATGACAGATTGGCCATTTTCATCTTCCAGTTTTCTTGCTCAAATAAGTTTCCCTCTCATTCCTGTTAAAAGGCATCATCCCACAAATTTAAAATTCTATCTAAAACCTCTTCAGTTTCACAACTGAATATTTCATCTTTTTAGGTTATGTTTTGTATTAAACCTGCAGTCATATATATTTTTTTTAATAATTCTAGTGAAAGATCCAAGGTAATGACTGACCTTAGCAACTACTGCTTCTTGTACATAAGCTTCATATTACTACAAGACAATGAAAAACACCAGGCATCCTGATAAACATGTGTCCTTAGCTGAGCTTCCATCTAACCTTATCTGTTAGATTTTTTCATAAAACAGGTTTCTGACTACTTAAGTCCTGGTATATTGGCCAAAACTTCCCAAGAAACTTTCTATTTTCACAGGCAAGTCCACAGGCACTAAGATTTTCCTGTGTCTTTTAAGAATTTTTGAATATGTTTCCTCAGAGTGCTGCACAAATGTCATGACAGCACCAACTTAGTTGTGCCTGAACCAGCTCATCTCCTTGCCCAGTTACTTCTTTACCTTTCTGCTGAGACAAAATCATGATTAAAACAAGGTGGAAATACTTCTTTTCCCAGGAAATACATCCAGAGCACATTTGCCTCCCAGGATCATTTTAAGCCTGTGCACCCTGAAGGCAGAAGAGCACAGGCTTGGGTTGGTGATCCCCTTTCCAAAAGCTACAGACAGAGCATCCAGTGGTGACAGGGTCACCTCATCCTCTGCCATTTGATTGCTGCTGATCTCATATTCACCTTCATGCCAAAATGCAGGATTTTCAATGGGAAGTTGCACATTGAATGTACTCAGTTATATATTAGGTTGTGTATTAGGTATAATATATGTTAAAACAGTACATTTTTGTATCAATGCCCAGATCTTGAGTAGACACAGTACACACAGGACTTTTCCCAATGTGTACTTACATTATTGTCAGACATTGCCTTAGACAATGGCAAAAGGATTTCAGTCAGACAGCTCTAAAAAGGTGAAATTAACCTCTGGGCCTAATACCCGGCTTTATTTTGTTTCAGAAACAATCCAAAGAAGACAGTATTTTATTAGAAGACTAGACTTGTGAGAATGAGAATTCACTGCAGCATTTCCTGGGAAGGGGGGAGTGGGGTTGTTCTTATTAGGATTCCTACTGACAGAAAGGCACTTGGAATCAAATGTCCATCAACAGCCTCAAAAGACCCAACGTGTTACCTTCACAAAGGAGTTAAACCCATTACTGGTACAGCAACCAGTGAAACTAACAAAAACAATCTATTATCTGGTATGTTTTGTTCCTGGGGATGTATAAAATGAAAATCAATACCAACAATGTGAACATTTTGAGGCAACACAGGTGCTGCTTGTTTTTGAAAATAAGAATTCTTGCTTATGTCAGTATATTGTAAAATGTTCCAGCATTTCCTTTAGTTCACTTACTAGTTTTAAACAGAAGACAATAAGCTCACTGGGAAATCTGCCTCTGACACAACACTGAATTTCTCTTTATGAACTGAAAGCAATCTGTCTGACTAGGACATTGAGGACCAGCAATTTACAACCTCAGCTGTAATTTTAAGTGCTCACCCAATGCAGGGATTGAAGCTTTCATTCTATAATTATAGAGGAAACAAAGAGTAGCACACTAATGTATTGAGCTACAATGCCAGCTATTTATAACTATCACTTCTCAGGCAATATGTTTTTAATATGTTAGGATGGTATGGTTGTCAAGAACAATCCTTTTTCTTTCTTTTTTTTTTTTTTTTCTAACACAGATTCCCTAAAATGGCTGAAAAATGCAAATTATTTTTAAAGCTTACAGTATTATAGTACTTTTAAAAGAAAAGATCGTGTGAAATTTACCAGGATTAGAAAGGATTAGTTTTGGTCCTTCCTCTGTAATAAGGTACAAGGAACATCAGAATAAGATATTTATGTAAAAAGCCTCAAATCAAACCACAAAACCCAAATCACCATGGCATGTAATGAAACTAAGACAGTAGGTTTGGGTTCAAGGTCAGTCTACCAAGCCAAGGCACTTCACACAATTCTGTTGGTCCACTCTCCTCTCTGAAAATGTCTTTTTAAATTCTCTTCTTCAAATACAATACTTTGGCTACACTCCTGCAGTAGTAACCTGAGTCTCAGGGATGGGTTTGTTGTTTTTTCTGATCTGATCACCCACCAGCTACCCAGATCCCTGGCCTTTCCTCTCTCAGATGAAATATGTGTTACAGATGACATTTGTCAGGCAGTGTGCTCTAGGCTCTAGAGAAAGCCATGTTTACTTCTGTTTTTTAAAGTTTGGCTCTAAGACAGCATCACGTGCATAAAGCCATCACCTGGGTAAAATCAAAGATTTCTGTGGGGACAAACAAAATTAGGTCACTCTAAACTTTCCTTCAGGTATGACTTCTTGGGTTCAGTGCAGTTTATGAACAAGGAGAGAAAAAAAATAAATGGAAGACAAGGAAGCTATCACTAGTAACTAATGTTTCTGTTGCAAAATATCTGCCTTATGTTGCCTTCCAACCTTCTAGTCTGTGTTGACCCTCGCACCCACACCTGACAGCTTTGGGATCTCATGTCTCCCCTTTTACCAAAAGCTGCCTTTTGCCCTCATGGCAGTGTCATGTTGTCCTCTTTTCAGTATTTTTGGGCAGCTTGGAAAGGCCTATGGCTCCTCTGGAGATAGGGTTGGGACCCTTCACTCTCAGGCAGTTCTACAGTGATATCCTATTATGGATAGACAGTCTTTCCAGGTAATGCTGATCAATTCCTTCAGCCCACTAAAAAGACTTATCAGCTTGCCACTTATTATGTTGTTTGTAGAGTGTCCAGCACAATAAAACCTTACATTTATTAGGGCTTTTGATGTCATATTATTGTACAAATAATTATTAATAATGGAAAACCAGGTTGAAATTATTCATGAATAACCTGTTATGAAGTTGATTTAGTGTCTGGCAAACCCTGACTCGCATACCCAATTAATTAATACAGTAGCTCCACATTCAAGTGATGCAGTTTTCAGCACAAGCTCTCTGCACTGCTCCCGTGGTCTGGCTCAGGCTGAGCCTAATGCTCATTCAGCAGGCAAGAGGGTTTGCTGTGCTTTTCCAGCTCAGTGGGCTGAGGACACTCACCTTAACTAGTTTCTTGTATCGAAGATTGACTCAGCTGAGCATTTTCAGGGAGGAAGCTGAAACACAGGGAGGGGTCTCCAGGGCAGCCTGACAAGACATGCTGGCAGTCCATCACACTTACCCAGAGACAGTGAGGATGGTTTATCCTCATCCACAGCCAGCTAATGGACACTTACAGACTCTGACCCCTCCTGTTTGCTGTGACTGTCTCCATTTATCCCTGGATCTATAAAGGACAGAGGCACAGAGGAAGCCTCTTGTGTGCTTACACACTCACTCTGCAGAGGTGAACCACTTACCTGCTGGAACAGATGGGCCCAGCACTATTTGTCTCTCTGGCCTCACACCAGCTACATCCCAGGCACGTGAAAACACCCAGGGCCTCTATCCTCTCCCTCAAAAATTTTATCCAAATGTCCATTCCCTTGGCTGGGTACAAATTTAAGGAACCTACACGGGTTCAGCAGTCAAGCTCTTACATTCATTTCTCTTACCTTGTTCCCTTGATCCGATCTCTGATGTCAGTGACTGATGTGGGATTGTCTGCACATACAGTGCTGACAGCCAGGTTACTTTTTGACACCCAGGAGGGATTTAATTGCTTTTTTATACACTGACTGCAGTGTAGAGTGTGCCCTTGATAGCAATATGAGTTTCAGGACAAAATAAAAATTCCTGCCAACCAGCAGGAAAGCAGAGAACAAACTTTCTTTTTTCTCCCTCCAAAAAAATCACTTGATATTTTTTAATGAAAAATATATTTTGCTGTGTTATTCAGGAAAGATAAATATTTTGTATGGCTAAATCTGTAAAAATACTTTTATTTTTAAAAAAAGGATATGAGAAAGATAAATATGAAATGCAGCTAATGTGAGACATTACATTTGTGAAGGCCAGTTTTCATATTTAGCACTGGTTTCAATACAGATATATTTGTAAGAAGGATTTTTTCAGTGTACATGCCATCTCTATCCATTTCTTTTCTGTACTGCTCAGTGTCTGTTTTTGAAATCCTACCCTACTGTTTTATCCACCTAGCCTATCCTTCTAGCCTTATCCACCTAAAAGGTCAGTGTTTAAGCTAATTGCCTTGAATACCTCTGGCTCAGGACAGGGCTGACTCCCTCTGGAAGTGTCTGTCTCCCTTATCATTTCACTGCAGAAAGAACTTCTTCAGACCCCATGCCTGGCATTAGCTGAGGCAGAGCTCGTCACAAACACATAAAATTTCATACACTATCAGCTCCAGTAATTTATTTCTTGTGGTGACAAGTTTTCCAGTCTATTTTCCAGTGGTGACATGGGCCACTTTCTCAATGCCATATCCTCAAACTGTTGAGTAGCAGGTAGAATTTATTTTTCTCTGGCCCCTTAGAAATATGCCATTTTTTCTCTGGAAGGAAGGAATGAAGGAAAAATGACCAAAAGTTGAACTTAACTGATGATGCAGCTGGGAAGTGATCCCAACAACTGCCCTGGGTGGTGCAACGACCCTGGTCTGGAGTAATTATTTTACTTCCAATGTCAGAGGAATTTGTCTCTCTGCCACTGAGCAGTCAAAACTACAGCACTCTTATAACTTGGTGCTGCTCATGTTGCATTGAATCCTATTTCTTTTTGTGCTTCTAAAGCTGAAAACAGATGTGTAAGCAACCTGAGGTTCAGTTAAGGTTCCCTCTGTTAAATGACATGTAAACTATGGCATGCGTGTCTGCATGCACCCACATGGAGGTGGTGCTACATAAATAACAGACAGGAGTAGGACAAATTTACTTTCTCTTCTGTAAAAAATGGACAGCAGAAAGATGAAAATAAGGTGAGGTTTTAAAGTAATTAAGGAAAAAATATCCCCTAAACCTTTCTCCCATAATCTGACCTTGGTTTCCATGGAAACGGGATCAGACACTTCAGTAAGAGGAAAAACTCTCATTTAAAGGTGTCACCTACAGAGAGGAACTACTACCCAACACTGACACACACCCCAGCATAAACACTCTGAGAGATCAAAGTGTCAGTACAGATCCTCTGTCAGTGGTTTGAAGCAAAATATTCAGCTTTCAAAGGAAAAAGAGGAGAACCAGGGAGAACCAGACCCTCTGCCCTTTAGTTACTTTTGGTTCCTTGGCTGTATATATGTGTGTGTGTGTGTGTGTGTGTGTGTGTGTGTGTGTGTGTGTGTGTGTGTGTATATATATATGTGTGTGTGTGTATGCATGTATATCCACACACACACACACACACACACACACACACACACACACACACACACATATATACAAACACACACACACACACACACATATAAAATACATATATATATATATATATATATATATATACATATGCACACATAGAAATAACACCAAAAGGACAAGGTCCACTTTTGTAAGTAGGAGAAGCTTTAATTGCATGCTGCCAAGCCCCCTTGCTTTCAGAATCCTAGGAAGGCTCCTGCACAGAGGCAGGTGGTGGCTATGGAAATAGCCAGCTGCAGTAGTGAGTAAGTCTGAGGTCCCATCAATGTTATGTTCCACAAGTACAGGAAATCTTAGAGATGGACCATAAATAACTTGCAAAATCACAGTCTTCTTTGTTTCATTATAAAACAAGAATGAAGGGAGTCAGCATTGGCATCAGGGTTATTGACAATACAGATACACATCAAGTCTATTATAGAACCTGACAGTCCAGTTTATTGTCCCTTTTGATTTTTTTTAACACCCTATGTTTCATGTTTAACAAATTGTTCTCAATATGACGTATTCACAATAAGCACATAAGCACAAACTGAAACACAATTTCCTGCTAGCTTCAGTGGAAATACATTAATCCACTCGATATTTCCCAGGACAATATTATCTCTCATGTGCAGGCTATATTTCTCGCACTCGGCTGCAAAGGGGAGAAAAAATCCTTGAAAATCTGCTTGAGAAGTGACATGCAAGAAAGTCATAGGTAAACTGCCTCTTTCTCATGTGAAGACTTTCCTATCTATTTATCTATCTATCTATCCATCCGTCTATCCATCATTCATCTTTGTGGCAGCATGGCATTTACTAAAACCCTCCCTCAACATGACAGTCAAGTTAAATAATGAAAGAAAGACAAGAAGGTAGTTAGGCTACTGCACTCCTGACTGCTTTGAAATGCTGCTGTCATCTGTTTCTGACTGCTTTGTATCACAGGGGCATTTTGTGTATCAGGAAAGGAAGAATTCTGTCTGCTTCTGTTAAAGACAGGCCTCTTTTAAATACCCACTGCTGTTTTTCACATTCACATTCTCAAGGCCACCTGTGCTGCCATGCCCTAAAAAGATGCAATATTAAGTGCTACCAGGACTCTGGGAGTGGTTGATTACTGGCCTCTTATGATGCACAAGGCTAAAACACTAAATTATTCCTCACTGACTTGACAGCTGTTAAAGAGAAATGCATTCCTCCAACAGAAATAAAAAGGGAAAACATTAGAACAAGTTCCAGTTTTAAAGACTAAGAAGATACTTTTCCATTTTCCTTTTCCTTTCAAGTGCTTATATCATGCAGAGTAAGCAGTGATCTCTCTGCAATTCAGAGAAGTGATAAACTCTAACTTGGGATATAGCCCCATTCAGTGACAGTCCCTGTGAATGCGCTTTCCTCCTTGCCTCTCCCAGATATTTTGGGAATATCAGATGTTTTGGAAGATGTGCTGCTGAGCTCCTAACAAATTCAGTGTGTGCTGCCCTTCCAGAGCACTGTGCTCCTGTGCACACTAGGCCAACTCTGGCTACTTGTGATCCCAGGTGTTCCCAGGAGAGGTGTGATCTGTGAGAGATGGATGCCTATCCCCAAAACCTGCCATGCATTTTCTAGAGGCATTCTGAGGACGTGACCCAGGAATGTGCTTGCAGGAGCCAGCTCCTTGTAACTGCAGCTGTTATAGTGAAAACAAAGTCCAAACCACTGCAGCCATGCAGTAGAGGAAAGAGGAAGGACAGGTAGTTGGGAAATGCTAATCTTTGGGCAGAAGTATTACCGAGGTAATGTGGGACTACCCATGAGAAGATTTAAAAGAAAATTATCATTCAGGGATATTTCTGGCTATGAAGGAAAATCTGCAAGAACATTTTTTTTCCCTTAGTTCTTAGTAATTTCTGCTTTGGGATGGGGCAGGGCATCAGCAGTGCTGAGGACAAACATGAGAGAGTGGAGGGAAACATCACAGCTACTGAGGCTTTGATTTCACTCCTCCTCCCCCTCGAACCTGCCACTTTCCAAATGGAGAGACAGAAATCCTCCTGTCTTGTTGACAGCTAATTCCATCTGAAAACAAACTCCATGATCAACCTGCCAGGGGCTTGGTTTGAATCTGCCTTGTAGTTTGTGTGGGGGAAAGAGGATCAGTAGTTAAATGATTTTTTCTAGTCTCCTGCCCCTAATTCAAGCATCCCCAATAAGTCAGTCTTTGCCACTTGAGAACAATGTCTGTGTTTGGTTCATGTTTAATTACATCACTCGCCCTTTCCACTAATAAGAACCTCTTTCTTCCTCACTCCTGGCAATAGGATTGAGGTTTCACAGGTACCATCATTAAAAACAGGTGAGTACTTAGATTTTCCCAACTTATAAGCATTCTTAAATACATCTGAACTAAAAATACTTTATTCTTGGGAAGTAAGAACCATCCAAAATAGGCTCCTTTTCACTATAAAGTTACCTTATCTAGGCAGAAACTAAAATATTTATTTGGATAATGGTGCATGGACAGAAGGAAAAATGGAAGATCTTTTGCTGAATAGAAATGGAAGTTTGAAAACTTGAAAGGAGTGTCTGTTAGGGTACTGATTATGGAATCAGAGAATTGTTGAGGTGGAAAAGACCTCTAAGATCATCGAATCCAAATGTTAATTTAGCACTGCTACATGTCACCACAAAACCATGCCCCCAGATGCCACATCCACATTATTTTTGAACATTAGCAGGGGTGGTGATTCCACCACTTCCCTTGGGTAGCCTGTTCCAAGGTCTAACCACTCTTTCAGTAAAGATTTTTTTTGTAATATCCAGTCTAAACCTCCCCTAATGAAACTTGAGGCCATTTCCTCTCATTCTGTTATCTGGAAAAAGAAAAGACCAACCTCCACCTAGCTACAACCTCGCTTTGAGGTGGTTGTAGAAAGGAAATGATCTTGCAGCTGTCTCTGAAGAAGGAACTTTTGTGTCTGTGTGCAACCTCTGGAATGCAGAGGGGCTCTCCCTCAATGAGCTGTGGGGGAAGCTTTTCAGTGAGAGTGAAGGGGTTAAAGAGATGAACCTAGGAATGTGGTGCTGAGTCTTTTGCCTTTGAATATAGGCAGAGATTTGGGTGGTTTGGAAAAAAAGGGCTTAAAAGTTCTGAATTGGAAATGCATCCACGCTGAACTTTCAGGCTCGGCAGGCAGAGAGGATTTGTCCTTGGTTTGGGAAGGATAGCCCTTGGAGCTCCAGAGGGAAAGAGCAGAAAAACAGATGGAAGGAAATTAATTCAATAAAAATAAATTAGACCTTTTAAACAGTATTGTTTTTAATATTTATGATGCAAAGAAGATTTGCATTTTTCTTTCAGTAAAGTATATGTCTCCATTTGACCTTCACTGCCTGACAGAAATGCTTTATTTAGCCTGAATGGTAGATGTTTTTCTATCTTTTCATGGGCATTTCAAGAAAACCTAGATACTGCTAATTTTTTTATTCACATTGTAAAATGATCCTTGATGATAAGAAAATGGTAATATTTGCTCATACCACATGACTGGATCAAGGTAGCCAATGATCTGTATCTGGGTTGCTACAGCGTGATGTATTATACTTCATACAATTTGCTGCAGGCAGAAATCTTAATTAAGGCCTTTCCTAAAGAGTGACCTTCAGGAACTGCATTTTTAAAATTGGTGTAAAAATAGACAAATGCCCTAAAAGCATTAGGGGAGTTGTTGGAAAGTGTTAAATGCACATTTCCCCATCTCCTCATCACAAACAATGAATATTTGCTGCTTTTATCGAATGAGTTGTGAGGCGTTTTCAGCAAACAATCAGCCTTAATGTGTACAGAAGGAGATTCCCACTTGATGTGCAGAGCTCAGTTACTCAGCTTCTCCTCCAGCTCCAATGCAAGCTGCACGTTTGATTTGAGAATTTACTCCCCTGGGCTCTATTCATTGAAATTTTACCATGCTCACGGATATTCACTGTTTTGGGATCCCTCTAATTAGCTGGCCACATGTGGTGTCTTGCTCAGCTTTCGTCAATAATCCTCTGTACCCAGCACACATTGGCATCTGGGTGGGTTTGGCTGGGAAAGGAAGGGATTGCAGACAGCACTTAGGAAGCAAACAAACCCTACTCACCATAAAGGGCTTGTGACAGGAGGTACAGCCATGCAGGCTGCAGTGGGATGTGTACAAGTGTCTCCAGGCTGTTTCACTATGAATTCTCAGATGAAACACTCATGATGCCCGACATGGATTTTCTCATTTCTCCCACCCAAACCAAAGGGCCAAACCTCCTGGCAGTTTGTGCTCTGCTAGCACAGGGGCTGAGATAAGCCCACCAACCTCACCTTCTGCTGTAGGTCCAGGCTCAGATTTGATCTCCAGGGACAACAGGAGAAGGCATGCAGTGACAGCATCCCTGCACCCTTCACAGGGCTGTGGCATGTCATGGCACACACATTCTCAGCAGTGCTGGCTCTTCTGCTGTCCCCAAACTGCTGCCTCAGCTGTATTTTGATGACTTGCTGAGGGACACCGTGCATCAATATAAGGAAAGCTGACTCCAGTTACCACAAGCTGGATAAGCCACTTAAATTTCGAAGATGAAATATGCTTTCAAAGTAACTTTTAAAAAGCTTTTGACACAAGTTATCCCCACCCTGCTCTACAATACAGCTTTCTTCATGGGCAAAGTTGAAATGAAACAGCTGCTGAAGCTTACAGAGAGCTCTTGTCAGAGACAGAGCTTTTGTCTGCTTTTTTTGACAAGCAGAAAAACTCTGGCTTTTTAAAGCTAAAGCCCATTGTGAGAGGTACAAACCAGACTCCTGGCTAGACTCACACAGACTTAAATAAGACTGCACTATCAGTTTACACAAGCTGAGGGTCTGGCAGGACTGAGGATGATGATGAGTTTTCAGGGAATGCCAGGGTCCAGGAGGTGAGGGCATGGCAGAGGCAGAGAGCCTGAGCTGACCCCTGCTCCAGTCCCCGTGGGGATGTGCTGGGCAGTGTGACACTGGTGGCACCAGCCAGTGGGTGGCCCTCAGTGTGCTGCCTGGTGCACTGAGCATCAGCTCCAGTCCAAGCAATTTGCATGAAACACTTCTAATGTCCTGTCCTCCCAGTTCCTGCCACCACACTTTCCCATAAATAAATGTTCACCTGTAGGTCCCGGAGTCTCCAGTCTGGAGGAGGGCTCATTCCTGGCGTGCCTGGGTTTCTGTGTTAGGTGGGACTAAAGCTAGGTGGGATTTCTCTTTTTATTCCCAGTTCTGCTGCTGCTCTTCAAACACAACCTGAGGAAAACAACCTCATCTCCCTGTTATAGTTTCCCAGTCTAAAAAGCAGAGATAATTGTGCTTATCTGCAGGAAGCAGGGAAAGGCCTAATCCTTGCCAGAGAGCTTAAACTTGCTCAGATGCAAGATGCAAGAGGTGATCAGGATCATCACAGCCAATCTTCTCTCTGAAACACTGGACTCCAGAGCCTGCAAATGGCCCCAGTAAAAGCCTTGGCAGAGAAACACAGATGGGAAGCCATCCACCCTTCCCAGTGGGGTGTCCTGTGACGTCCCTTGGTGCAATGTTTGCAGGGGTCTTAGGATGAGGGAAGAGTCGAGAAAGTTGACTCCATGTTCAGAAGGTTTGGTTTATTATTTTATGATATATATTATGTTAAAAACTATACTAAAAGAATAGAAGAAAGGATTTCATCAGAAGGCTAAGCTAAGAATAGAAAAGGAATGAATAACAAAGGTTTGTCCCTGACCGAGACAGTCTGGACAGCTGGACTGTGATTGGCCATTAATTGGAAACAACCAGATGAGACCAATCACAGATCCACCTGCTGCATTCCACAGCAGCAGATAAGAATTGTTTACAGTTTGTTCTTGAGGCCTCTCAGCAACTCAGGAGGGAAAAATCTTAAGGAAAGGATTTTTCATAGAACATGTCAGTGACAATCCCTGACCTCTCCCACCAGAGATGCAGAAGGTGAGAGCTCCAGCTTGAGTGGAGACCCTGGCAGTGCTGTGATCTCACACTGCTTTCTCCACCAAAACAGCTCCTCAGCTCTGCTCCAGGCTGCTTGACTGGCAGAGCCTGGAGCTAAGGAAAAAATAAATAATGAAGCAGGCAGACAGCTCACTGGCAGCCTCACACGTCGTGGAGGAGATAACAGACCAATGCCTATAATGATCTGCACTGAATCATTTGCCACGTTGGTATCAGAGGCTCTCAGCTTCACTCAAGGGCTCTCTCATCCAGGCTGCATCCCAGATGACAGTGTTAATACATCAACAGGGCTGTAATGAAATCTGTCAGTGTTGCCCCTGCACCAAACACTACTTGAAAAAGCAGATGTGTAGCTCAGATTCAGTTTATTACTGTCTGAGCCTTCCTCACTTACAAAACCAAAGAGTGATTAAGAGGGGAAAAAATCCCTGTCTATGGAAAGTTGTAGTGGCTACTGCATGCAGCTTATAGGAAAACAGAAAGACTTTCTGGACCTTTTTGTTGTTGTTGTTATTATTATTATTATTATTATTATTATTATTATTATTATTATTATTATTATTATTATTATTATTCAAAAGCCCCCTAAATATTTCAAGATGTTTAAAAGAAACCCCATAAATCAAGATAGCTGGGCTTTTGTACTATTACACTGTTTGGACAGTCACAGATCACAGAAGTCACAGATCACAGAACATTCTGAGTTGAAAAGGACCCTCAAGGATCATCAAATCAAACTCTGAAGTGAATAGCCCATAGAGGGATTGAACCCAGAACCTTGGTGTTATTAGCACCATGCTCTAACCAATTTTGCTGGCCTCAGGGTCAGTGTGGCTCCCCCTGGAGAACAAAGCCAGTGTTTAAGCAGTGGGCTATGGCTCACAGCTGTGCCTGTTTTACCATTTGCCTAGTGCAAGTTACCCAAGGTAATATTTTTATAAGTACCTAGTGCCTTTCAGAACATAAATCCTACTGACTGCTAATAAAAAATAGGCTTATATGTGCTTAATACCTATCTGAAAATGAGACAAAGTCTCCTAGAAAATGGGGACAGTTCAAAAATTAATTTCCTCACCTGAGCTTGCTGTTCTGTCTTTACTGTTACTGGACAGAAACAGGGCCTAAGTACAAACACAATGCATCTGTGTTCCCTGAGATTGCTCTTTGCATCCTCTCTTGAAGGAGAAAGAATCATCATAGGCACTAGAAGTGCCAGATTCTTCTCATTGACTCTAGACAGCTCCAGTGGTGAAGTCTGCACTGCAGACATCTAATATTAAGTTAAATGCAGTCATGCACTTTGTGTCCTGCTGTGCAACAAAGATAAAACACTTCTCATCTTCTCAGCATCCCTCCTTCTCTGCTTAGGCCTGTCCAGCCCTGTAAGTTTGCACCATGTGTGCTCCACTCTTGTTTCAGGTTCTCCAGGGTACAGCACTCAAAAGCAGCATGAACAAGTCCTGTCAGACAGTAAGGACAAGGCATTTTGCCATCCCAACCCACACTCTATCACTGTTTCTGTGGAAGAGGCAAAATTGCAAGTAAAGGAAATTCTCCTTTCCTTTCTCCTGTCCTTACAAGGCAAAACAAAGCCCCCAGCAGCTCCTCTGTGCTGCTGAATATGGAGAAAAGCATCTTGGTGGGCCATCTGCCTGTCCTCTGCAGTGTGTGAAGAGAGCCTTGCTCTCCATCCTGAAAGAGAGGGATGAGCAGAGAGATTTTCTTCTCATACCTTGTGTATTCTGGTAATTAAAACAAGTCAAATGGATGCAAGTAGAGGGTTATTTTGGTAATTGCCTATCTCTAAGGTATAAAACAGTATATTATGTACCATCTACAAATTAGGATTCAAAAGCAAAAACATGTGTTTAATTTTGATTTTAATTGCCTTTTAACTTCAAACATCTATTTTTCTCCCTGGTGCAAACAGACCTGAGGAATCTTGCAGAGATCAACAAAATCTTCCACAAATGCCAGGCATTTCTCTCGTGGTGGTGCTTGGCCCTGTGAGCATTTAATCAGCTAACTTTGAAGAAAGAGCAGTCTAATTTCTACTGCCTGCTTATTTTCAAAACAACAAATATTTACTGCATACTGCACTCTAAAGGATCCAATTATTAGTGTACCTCTGTTTGATTATCAATGACACAGTAATAATACCAGCAGCTGCTGAATTGTAAGTGAAAATAACCCTTTGTTCTCATTTTTCTTATCTGGAGACTATAACAGCACTCATGGGGACAATAACCTATGAAATAGATTAAAAGCCTGTTAAATGCTATTTTCAGCTTGGCAGATCACCAAACCCTAGCTTACCCTTAAGCTTTGTTTCCTTTTAAATATTCCTTTTAGTATAACCATGTGACAACAGTAATGTGCTGTTTCACAGTGATTAAGTAACTGCACAAACAAAGAGGTTTTAGGTTTATAAATAGGAGCTGGTCTCACAGGTGAACAGGACTGTGCTCCACCAAAGACACAAAAGCTTCTGGTAGAGGCTGTAGTGATGCTCCACCTGGAAAAATCTGTTCTAGTGACTTTAAACTAAACAGGAGGACACGTTGGTTTTTCATTTTTGGTAAGTGCTGAACCCTCTTTTTGACTCCAACTCCCGTTTACAACACTGGATTCTGATTAGGAGGGAAATAATTAATATTTGTTCATTGAATAATTCTGAGCTATGAGCTAATAATTCAAATGCTGTAAGCTGGAGTGGGGTTACCAGAGGGAATGATGTAGACCAGGCCCTTCCTTGGTGTGTCAATCTCCTTTTCCAAACCTCTGATGACTTGGGTCTACTTTATCTGTCTGAACAGAGGAACGAGAGAAAAGGGAAAAAACCACCCCAAATTAGAAGGAATAAAAGAACCAGTAATGACAAAGAGTTTCCAATATTGTTTTTTGTAGGAAGCAGACAGGGAGGACAGGGAAAGACAGGTCTAGGGTAAAATGGGACCAGGAGCTTTAGCACCAGTGAGGGAAGATGAGAGAAGGAAGCAGTGCCTGGCACTGATCTGCTGGAAGCTGCTGCCATCAGAGGGTAGATCATGCTTCTGTTCAGACATGGGACAAATCTGTCAAGTGCAGCACAGCAGGATTTGTGTCTCCTGCTTTCTGTACTCTTTTATTATATTTGGTTTTGACCAGAACCTCCCTCTTGCAGCTCAGAAGCTCTTCCTGCAGAAAGTTTTTACTCTCTTTATATCTTTTTGCATCAAAACAAGCCTGTAGATAAAATCACAACCATTTCTAAATTCAGCTTATGGGAGAAAACATAAATAAAAATTATCCCAGCTTCTGCCACCTTCTAAATAGTTAGAAATAAAACTAGAAATTGTGTTTGTGTTTATGGACATATTTTGGATATTTATTTTAAAATTTAAATTGGAAATCATAATCTGACTTCAGTATTAAGGAAAAGCCTTTCCTCTTTTTGATGTATAAAGTTTCATCAAGCTCTCACTGCAATACGAGCACATGAAATTTTAAGCTGTAAGAAAGAACACTCCTCTATTTGAACTTCAGCTTGCTAAAGGCACAGAACTCTCACACACCTGAACATTTCAAAAAAACAGGAGCATACCCAAGACTAAGAAATCTTCCTGTTTATTCAGGCAAAAGTCTGCTGCCTTGAGAAAACCAAAATGTGGGAAGAGGACCAAGATCTAAGAGCCTTTAAGACACTTTTTCCTGCTCAGCAGCAGCCCACCTCACAGCTCCTTAGCCCCAAGTCATTCCTGGGGGTGGTTACTCTGGATCCTGAGCTGGAACAGGATCTTCTTGCTTTTAGAACTAGGCCATTATGTTCTTTAACCCAACACACATAAAACATTATTCTTCAAATCTCTTTGTATTCTTTGCTTGCTGCTGAACTGTGATACTCCCCCACAGACTTTTTTCTCCTTTCCTTTTATCTCCACATCCATATTCATTGTGATATGAATTTTAGCATGGTGCTGGATGTCATGCTCAAATATGCTTTCACTGTCACCAGTATCACAATACAGCAAAAAAAAAAAAAAAAAAAAAATTCCTTCATGCCTATATATCATTTGTATTGCTACTGGAAAACATGAGAGAATGACAGGTATTTTAGCATTTATCTCATTTCCTTCTTCAATTTCAATGTACACAAGACAGATCTGCAGTAGGAAAGGAAGGAGTCAGTCCTGCAGCCTCATGGAGACCCAGTACTGGACAGGATGCTTAAGGCTGGAATTTCAAGGAAGTCTTTGAAGGTCAAACTGCACAACTCCATTGTAGCTTTAAAATGGATTGTGCCTTAAGGCCCCAACTGGAATATTTCTGCATGTGACATTTTAAAGCACATCTTCAGGTTTTTGCTCATTTTCCCAAATCCTAAAATTTCACTTTGAGCTGTGGGTTGAAATGAACTGGAAATATAAAGTGAAACTCAAATGAAAGCTCTAAGTTTTACCTACTTTCAGGAGAAAACTTCAAATCCCTCTAGATCCTTCTGTGAAGAATGTTTTTGAAGCAAAAGCTTAGTTCTCTTGCTCTGGTGTCTGCTATTATCTTTGTGCCTTAATTTCACCCACTTGCTTGTATCCCATAAGGAAGAACATGTTTCTATACATTCAGATGACCTGGTTTGGGAGACAGTGTTTGCAGTTAAAGCAACAATACCACAACTCTGAAAATGAATCCTGTTTTAAATATATTCCTATTACTTTGGGAGTAAATTGAAAAGAATCTTTGATTTTTCTGTTATTTTTGATACCAGCACCCTGGATTTGTAACCACAAGGGTGCTGGGAAGTCACTTAATGATTGCTGAATACACCAAGGTTCTGCAAAGGAGTCAGGAAATCTTGTGAAGGTTCATCATAAGTGATGACCTGGTACTGGTACAGGAACATGTCATAACACCTACATTCTGAGCATGAATTCTGCTTTTCTGATTCACTATAATTTTTTATTCAGAGCCTCATGAGATTTTTCAAGAAAAAAAAATGGAGGAGCTTTAACTCTGAACTCTAACTATTGTATAATCATGGAGCAGGAGGGATGGACCATGAGAGGTCACCTACTGCATTTCTCTGCCACCTACTATTCCAGAGTAAATAGTATTTTTCTCAAATTATTTTTAAAAGACTGATCCAAAAAGCCAGAGCACATTGCCTGTGCAGGATTTTCTCATAATGCCACAGAGATCATAACAGCACTTCAGCACCTGCATGATGCTGATGGCTGGAATATGAACATTGTAGTCAAACTGTGAACATTTATAATTTGATCCAAAACAGTGGGTTATCTAGCCACTCATTCTTAAAAATATAAACCAGCAAGGAAACCCCAGCCCCAGATGACTGAAATCAGTTTGCAGCTTGCTTTCCTGTGGAAAGATAAGCTTTCCTTGCCTGAAATGGGACAGATGGAGCCCTATGGGTTGCCACTCCACAGTGCCTCCAAGCACAGCTCTCTGTACTGTAGCTGTTGTTACAGCAGCATATGCTTGGGAGATGCAAGCTGCTTTCCCTGAATTTAGCACTCTAACTCTGCATGCTGGGCATCCAAGATTCATTGCTTGCCTCCCAAACCTCTACATGTTTCCTCTTTTTTCTCCTTTAAAGTGAACTTTTGTTTACCAGAGACAGAAAACCACAAATTTGTGTGTACAGATAGATGTGTTCCTGTCCTTTGAATATTCTGCAATATCTGCAGTTGTGTGGAGAATTTCACAGGTGATGTTCTCAATTTCAAGCCCCCACAAAAAAAAAAAAAAAAAATGAGGTCACAATTATCAGGCTCTGATAGCAGTGTTGGAAATCCATGATCATCAGAGAGGCCACTGCAACACCAGAGAGCATCCACACCCTCCTGCTCATTGCTGTGAGAATAAGAGCAGATGTCTGATTAGCTGCTTGACCAGGAGGACAGCTTTGGCTCCCAGAGGTAGATAACCTTGGGTGTCCAGTGTCACTGTGGGCACTAAAGTATTTCCTGCCTCATTCCCAGCATAATCCCAGGCAGATGAATTGAGCTCAACTGGCTCAACTCACCAGTCAATATACTCAAACCAGAGCTGGGAATGATTTGTCTCCTCTCAAAGAAGTCAGTTAAAGGAGACAAGATGAATTCTGTTTGGAAGGTGACTATTTCTTTTCACTGACCACAGAGGGGGCTGTGGGTGAGCTGTCACCCAAAAGTAAGGGAACACTATATCTCAAGATTCCTGATGTGGATATCTAAAGTTAGGTGACACATTCAGTGTCCATTGCTATGCAATTGCACATGGGTAACAACCCAGATTTCTCCTGGCTACCCAGAATGGTTTTTACCCAATGTTATCTCAAAGCAGCTTGGAGTGACCACTGGGACCTACCTTCATTGACTATGAGCAGAACAAGCATTTCTGAGATGTCCCCCAGGACTTACAGTGCTGGGTTTAGTGCTGGGTTTAGTACAGGTGACACTTGCTAAGGCATCCCCTGAGAAAATCAAGTCTAGAAAGAAATATTCCATTGTCTCAGCCAGTCTGAGCCATAAAATGCTGAAATACTGTACTCCCCTGCAACCACGAGTCTCCCCAGTGCTGACCTCTGGCAGTGTGACAGCAAAGTTAAGGCCCAGCACCTTTAGCTGACAGATGACCTTTAGCTGACTAAAGCTCTGGTACTTTTATTCCTGAGCCCCAGAAAACAAACCCGGGCTTATAAAGATTTGCAAAGGCCATGAACATCCTGTTCCTGTAGGTTTTTTTGAGTAGGGTTCTTTTTTTGCTCACAAATGGTAGCAGAAGCTATTCTGGTAATACCCTGTGAAAAACAGGGCATTAAATTGGTGTCATTTTAGTGGATTAGTACTGTCACATCAGCTGCCACAGCTTTCTGCCTATGTCATCAACTGTGCTGCTGCCATTCTCTGCCCCCATCACACTGCAGACTTCACAGCAAAAGATGGAGTCAAAGGCAAGACATGCTCTAAATAGAGCTGGATGAATAAAGAGGGAACTGCTACTATTAGAACTACAAAGAGGAGGGCTGGTCTGCTAAACTCATGGGTTTTGGGTGGCATCAATGGTACTGAGCATTAGAACATTTTTTCCTAAATGCATTTATTTGCATCGAAACAAAGTGGATTCTGTATCCCCTGTTTTTTAATTATGAGGCTAATTTAGCTTTCTTGAAACCACAAGAAGGATGAGTGTGATGAACTGTCTAATGCTTTCTAGGTAGGAGAATATGAAGCATTTTCTATGGCATAAATGACTAATATCTTCTAAGCTGTGTCCTGCATCCTGCCAGGGGACTCGTGCAGCCCTGGGCATGCTTTTTATGCGTCAATTGTCAAAATGTGAATGACTCATGGGGGAGTTTCAGGTCCTCAGAAGGGCTAATTATCCAAATGAAATTCTTCCAATGTGTTTTGACTCTCCTAGTATCAGCAAAAGAGTCTTTCCTATCTATCTTTTAAGATCCCAGAGTACTGGGAATAAATGAGTGCAGAGTATAATTTCTACAGCATGATAAAATTCAGGGCAATTATATATAAGAAGGAGATATGATCCCTTCACATATTTATGGTACCTTAAAATAAGAAAATACTTTTTGGACCTCACATTTGAGCAAAAGATATAATCTATAACCCAAATGGAGTAGGAATTCTCTTTGGGCTAGAAGGAAAATCCCTCCTGCAGACTGAATGCAAGCCTTTCAGCTGTGCAGTGAGCTGGAATAGAGAGCTGGCTGTTGCCAGAACAAGTCTTTAGGCGAGGTGGGAGAAGAATGGAGGTGGGAATATCTCATTTCACATAGGGCTTGGAAACTTGTTGAAATGACAACTCTTTCTACTGAGTATTTTTCAAGCAAACTGCTATGATATGAAAACAAGAGCTTGGCTGGAACACTGCCATTTATTTAAATGAAGATTTTATTTAGATACATCTTCTCAGGGACTTTCTTGACTATGTTTCAGGACAAACTGATAAAAGGGATTGAGTTTTTTGACAGGATGAGAAGAAATGGCCTCAAGTTGTTCTGGGGGAGGTTTACATTAGATATTAGGAAAAATTTCTTCATAAGAATGTTTTTTAAGCATTGAAACATACAGTCCAGGGATGTGCTGGAGCCATGATTCCTGGAATTATTAAAAAATTGTGTGGGTATGGCACTTGAAGACATGATTTAATGGTGAACATGGTGGTGGTGCTGGGTTGACTTGATCATCTTAAAGGTCTTTTCCACTCTTAATAATTCTGTGATTCCATGATTGCATTTTGACATCCCAGCCTTGAGGCCAGGAGAGTGGGAGTTCCTGGCTTCCAGACCATTGAAATAAACAGCAACACTGTTTCCAGGAAAGCACAGCAGAGACCTGTAATGCTGGGAAAGGTGGATTGCAAATGGGTTCAGAAGCTCTCCTCACTCTGGTTCAGCCACTCAGTACTGTCATACCAGTACTGTCATACTGGAATTTGTCTTACTAAGAACAATAAATTTCTACCTCATGGAACTTAAATTAAGACCCCAATCTGGCTTAATCAACTAAATTTTTAACATTTAAACCAGTTTTCTTTTTCATGAACCTTCAAAAGTAGTCCTCAGTCCCTTTCACTCAAACCTGTCCCCTATTCCTATATTTTTGTTTATTTTTTTTTTGCTGCTCACAGTTTCCAGAGGACAAGTCTGGATGTTTTAGTTCCCTGCTGAGCCCAGCTCACATGACTTCATTTGTTATTATCCTGTGCAGTCCATCTGAGACACAAGATTAAGTGACTTGCCACAGTCCCAGCTAAACACATATTTAGAAAATGTTTAATTTGTTTCACAGTCACAAATTCCATAGCATGCAAAGGCCCTCAAAATGATGTTGAATTTGGATATATAACTCCCTTATATTGCTCTCCTCTTAGCATTTTTTAATTTTTTTTTTTATTTCTCACAAACCCTAATCATCGCAGTCACTTCCAGTTAAATAGAGGGAATAACTTTCTGGTAATTTCTGGTCATCTTTTTCTGAGGAATGGGGTGAGGAAAGAATTTAAGATCTGAGTTATTGTGTTACATTAATCCTTAAACAGCTTTGCCTTTATCTTGTCTCCCATTGCTTTCTTCTGATTGAAGAAGTCTTATCAAAATGATCAATTTACTTTCCAGTTCTGATGCAATTTTGTGTGTGCTTTTGTTTTTAACCAGAAAGGAATTCAGCACTAGGAAGTTCTTGCCACACAGACCTAGGAACATTGACCTCTGTCTTGCAGACAATGTGATGAATTCAGAGAAATCTGCAGGACAAAGATGGATATTCACCTCCTCTGCCTGAAACTGTAGCCAGCTGTGGATCTGTGTTCCAGTACCTGAACACAGCAAGGCCAATACTGCTGTCGGACGGGCAGTTAATGAAGCTCTTGAATGCATTGTGAAATTGTCTTTGGTAATGACACTTGTCTGAGCCAACAACCTCTTGAAGTGCAAATGATGAAAGGCTTTCCACAGCACAACACTGTGCTGCAGTAATAAAGTGTTAAAGCAAAAGCCTCATGACAACCTTTGGAAAGTTTCTATTTAAAAACCCTTTTACATCTAATGTTGTCTATATTTTCTAATCCTCTTTATTAAGATATACAAACCAGATTCTCCTCTACGCAGACACTCTTATGCAGGTTTTCACCTCTTGAGCTTTAAGACTGCTAATATTAGAAGGCAGCAGATTCTCCTATGTTCCTCTAAAGCACTTTTTCTTTTCCCCCTGGGAAGAACTTTGGCTTTGCATACCTGTTTTTCAATAATATTCATTTTTATTCTCTCATTTCCTTCCAGACTGTGAGTTTTGGAAGCCACATCTTGAAACAAATATTTTATATGGTTCTACACCTAATTCTAGATCTTTTTGGGAGCTAGGCTGATTTGATGTTCATCCTTAACTCAGGTTCAAGGTCTATTTAGAAGGTCCTGTCATCTTTGTTAAAGTCTTATTCTGGTATCTGTCAGCTGTTGTTTCACAGAACTTCTTGCCAAAGATGATTATTGCCACAGGTAATCAGCACAGTCAAAAATGGGGTCAAGAAATCCAGACAGTGGAAAGGCACCAAAATAAAGATCTTAATAATAAAACACTGTACTGAACAAGAAGACAAGGGTGATCAGCTCTTATAAATCTGTGCTGCTGATGTGACAGGTCACCATGTGCTGAACCATCTGGATCCTCTTCATCTTGTTCTCCAGCAACCCCTCTTACAGTAATGTTCAGTAATTTACTGAAAAGGTGACAAACAGGCAGTTGGTTGATCTTTCTGCCTCTTGGCAGGAAAAGATGCAGTCTCTGGATTAGCTAGAACTAGGCCTTTCTACCTTAGGCATGAGCACTCAGAGGCAGCAAAGTACATGGGACCTGGCTGAGATGGGAAAAACATCAAGGAAAACTCGTCTTAATCAGTCTTTACTTTAAAGTTTTTGCTCCTTCTCACCTGCATTTATGTAGTTCATATTTTATATCTTATTTATTTCAGCCAAGCAATGATTCAGCTGGACCTTAATGCAGAAATATGGATGATGACACAGGAGTGAGTAACCAAGAACTGTGATTATTTTGACATTTAATACCATCAAGTAAGCTAAGAGAAAGAGAAGGCTTTAAATAGACCCCAAATCCCAAAGGCATCCCTCAACACCTGACTCCTCCCTAGTCCTTCCAAGCTCTGGCAGACACATCATCCTGTCCTGCTCCCAGTGCCCATCCCCACACCATCCTCCAAGGACAGCCTCCCTGAGCCCAAACCTCTCCCTGTCCTGCATGCAGCTCGGGCTGCCCACCTCCCCATGCCCACATGGAATGGCTGACACTTTCTCCATCAGGGAAGAGGAAGACTCAAGAAATCAAGGAAGAGAACTTTATGGCACTAACAGATCCACTTGGCTAATCATTGAGCAATTACAATTTGTGAAAACTACACTGGGAAATACATTTACATTAAGACCCCTCTCTTGCAGCCGTGCCAGTCATGCTGGCTGGTTAATGGGGGACAGGACAGAAAAGGGACTGGGAAAAGATTTGGGTTGTGCTCAGAGGCACTGTGACACACTCCAGGTGATGTTTGTCTTATTAAGATGGGAGATGAGCTGAGGGCTAAAAGTGATTCAGAGATGCATAACTTTGCTTTTCCTTCATTTTACAGAAAATGTAGATGGGAGTAAATGAGAGCACAGCAGTTTCTGAACAAGTAGCACACTGGTCCATCATTTGAGAGGTGAGTTATTAAAATAGAAAGAATGCAATTTGAACTGTCATGTATGCAAAACAAAATTTGCCATTTTCATCCAAATAATAAATGAAGAAACTGGAAAAAGAAGTAGAAATACAGAAGCTGGAGTGACAGACTAAAAAATACTTATAAGTGAGAAAAACTGCAACAAAATAGAAGAACTCCCCAAGATGATGCAACTGAAGGAAACAATGTCTGTCACCAGGTCTTGGGATTTTGAAGAGTATGAACATATAGAATATATCCCAAAGATCACACCTAGAAAGATTGCCCAGCATGGTCTCATGGCACTCAAAGAGGGATTCTTTCTGGGCCTTGCTATGACTTTGGGAGAGTCTCTTCCTTAACTGTTCCCCCTTCTATTCTCAGTCTTCTTGTCACTCTCACCTACTGCAAACACCTCTGGGAGAAATGACACCTGTGTGGAACCCAGCCTAACACCTGGAGCCTCAGCTACAACCTTTGGCTCTCTTACATAGTGCTGGCAACACTGCTGGTACAACAAGGAAGTTCAGGCTGTAAGCAGAAAAGATTTTTCCTCAAAAAGCTGAGCAGGACTTGATAATTGCACCCCCTTTCATACATTTCCTGCTTGTCATGCATTAGCCCATCAGTATGCTTCTGTGACTAGCAGTAAGTGCGTTGAAGGGAAATGCCACTATCCAGAGAGAATGATCAATCTCTTTGACTTTGCCTGCAAACATGTTTCATCAGGGGGTCACTAATATGCTTTTATTGCCTCACTGTCAGAGATGATGCCATTACCAAGCCTGATAAAGTATTCTGTAGAGGGTTTCTTTTAATTTTATTTTTTATGCGATCATGAGAGACAGTAACCGATAAATTTAGTTCAACGCTTTCTCGCTATTAACTAATTCTGAGTAAATCCATTGGGGCAGACTGGATACAAACACTTCAAAGAATTTTTACAGGATATTGAAAATGATATTCACTGTGGGACAGGGGTTTAAGTACTGAGCTGCTAGTGTTTTCTTTACCATTAAAGCTACAACACTGTTAAATGTCATTTAGTCAAAACACTGTATTCAGAAGGATTTGTAGCACAAGATGACTATTTGCTTTTAATAAACTTATTGCATCAGGGTGGTTATGTTAGCTTATTTCTGGGGAAAAGGGAGTTTGAGAAAAGATGATGCTTCTTCCCTCAGTTTCTTTCTTGGGGTCCAACCCAGCTCCCACCAAAGGCAATGAAATTTTTGCTGTTGCCTACAGCAGGAACAGTCCCATGATCTCTCAGGGCTTTGAAGTGTTCAAATTAAAATTAAAATATAGGGTTTGTTGGTTTTTTTTTCAGAGAAAGGGAAGAAAAAAGAAAAAGCAACCCAAAACCCAATCAAACCAAAACTCCCCAGCTCTAACAGAAACAAAACAAATAAGGGAACTGAAAAAAAGGTTTTTCTCATGGAGGTTTTTTTTTTTCCAAGCTGCTTTCATATCCTATATAGCACCCTAAAAACTGGAACACAGGATGTGAAACCATGGAAACAGCTGGATGCGACAGGATTTTTGAACTACTTTTGTCAAGGTTTAGACTTTGGGGATTTTATTTTTTTCTTAAAGTTTAATTGATTTTTTCCCCCTACTGAAATCCGTAATATGTTGAGCTTGTTAAACTATGTTAGAGGTCACAGACTAAATTTAATTGGTAGTATTTCTTTTGAGCCTAATTTAAAGGTTGATTTGGCTTTATGGACAGACTCTTAGTTGCAGTAAATCAGTTCAGCTGTAATGGGACTCTGCTTTCATCAGTAGAAAATATGATCATTGGAGACTCAAATCCAATGCAAAATCTCAGGAAGAACACGCAAAAAAAATAAAAATAAAAGAGGAAGTTCCTTTTTTGAAAGACTGTTTTAATGAAACTTCATGTAAAATTACAATATTTTGGAAAGAGATTAAAATGCATCCATAGTTCTATTTTCATATAACCCAAGAAGGTAGGGCTGTCCTGAAGATATGGTTATATCTGTATATATCTGGTTATGGGGACTAAAAGGAAGCAAGGGTTTTATTGCCAATGCAACTTCTCTCTATGCAAATGTGGAGGAGCATGGTCTGTGAAACCTGACAGAAAAATGAGTGTGAAATCCAGCTACACATGTTTTAGATGAGGTCAGTTGAGGTTATTTGTCCTCAACCCAGATGTCCTGGAAGGTAGCACTAGGAACCCAGATAAAACACCTTAACAAATGCTAGTTCAACAGCTTTTCTAATTTTTTAATTTAGAAATTACTTTTTTTATTTTTCCAAGCAGCTCAGTAAATGCAAAAGGTACTGATAAGCTTTTGACTGAAAGAAATGAAACTCCTAATCTTTAGGGATTCTCTCCTCACCAGTAAATGTGCAAGGTATTGGAAAAGTCCATGCTGTAAATTTTAAAAATCATTCATTAGTACCCAGTATTGACATAAAACCTGTAATCTCTGATGAGTGAAATATAACACAGCCTCAAACTGAGTACAGTGGCTGAAATAAGGGAGCCTGTGCAGCTCTGAGATCTATGATCTGTGCATGAGCACCACATCTTCAATCTACTCCAGTATTTACATGGATCCTAAACAGCAGTGCAATAAATCTTTCACTGGTGATACGGCACTTATGTCCATTTTTCCTTACTTCTATTAACTGAAAAAGTAATTTCTGTATACATCATGCTTCAGTTAACTCATCTTGACAGCAATAATGTGAAGTGATGATCTCCTAAATAAAATCCAAACTTCCCACCTCTGGAATATGTACTGGAAACACTCTCTCCTTATTATACTTTACTAAACACAAATTTTGACAACATGAGCTATAGTATTGTGGTGACACAAAAAGCACCATAATGCTCTAGAAGTGCAAATCAACAATAAAACTTGTCCTTGAAACACTGCTTATTGCTAGAGGACTTGACTTGGAATAGGATTTTCCGCTGAAAAGGAGTATTAGGAAGATCATCATTCAGGGAGGTCTTGAAAATAAAAGAGGAAGATGTGTGGAGATACTCCCAAAGATGACAATTCTAGAAAGGATGAGCCTCACTCAAAATCCTGTGGCATTTTTCCTCATGGGGAATTCTGATCTCTGGGGAGGAATTGAAGATTTCACAGTGACTTAAAAGGACTTTGGTTATGTCCTACCAAAAACAATAGCAGCAACAAATGTGTCATGAAGATAGAGCTTTATCTACGTTACAGATGGGAAATACCATCCTGTGGGCTACTTTCTCATTAAAGCAGACATTAGACACACACGAGCTGGAGCTGAAAGATCTGAATAAAAAATTTGGGCTTACAGCACACAAGGAGAAATTCTCTCCACTGTGGCTGTGACCTTCTGCCCAAACACAGGCAAAAAACATTACCTTTGCCATAGAAAGTTACAATGCCTTTATAGAGAAGAAAATGCCCAAGGGCTGAAATTTGGTTCTGAAAGAGAGTGCTCACTGAAGAAATGAAAATTTGGTGAGAGCTGGTGCATGGTGACTGACCTGTGACCAGCTGAAAATTGCCATTACACATTTGCTCAGTACTGGTACAGCTCACAATGTTTGCAGCCAAGGCAAGATGCTCTGAAGAGGTCCAAACCTCAAGTGCCAAACTCATGAATTTAGGTGAAAATCATTTGCTGAAATGGAAAGACCACAGTGCTTCTGCAACAAATACAAATGCTGCAACAAATTACATTACCCTGCAGCCCTACTCTTCTGTCAGCCATGACTGCAGCACCATGTGTGTGCATGGGCTGAGCCACAGCTACACCTTTGCATAATTGATACTGAAATCTCATTATACAGTGCCTGAATGTCATACTTCAAGAAACCTTTTTAAGGTTTCCTTTCTCCAGGAGTCCATCTGAATATTTTCTAAGATTTTAGACAGTTGTTACTAATTTTAAACGGTTCTAAAATAAGTGGACAAGGAAGTCTTCTTCTCTTCAAACTTTAAGAATTTGAATGAGTTGCAAAGGGTGTGCATGAGATCCTCTCACAGCTTTGGTGATTTGTTACCAAAATTAATGAATTTCACTTAGGAAAACTGAACTTGGACGAAACATATAACTGTATCCCTTTTCTGCTCCTTGCATATCGAGTTGTTTTCATTCTACAAAATGTCTTTGCTCACATCTAATTTAAACCAATTATTTCACAAAGCCTGTGAAAAGCAATGGGAAGTATAATATTTAAAGGACAAGGACAAATACTGTACATGTTTGCATACAGTCCAAAATTCAATTAAAGTCAGCAGAAACGACACTCAGATAAATTGCAATTGTACCAGAGTGAATGAACAACTATGACAGTGCACTTGCCTGATCTTTTGCTTAGTCTTAGTACATCTTGGAAATCTCCTTCCCAAGTGTCTCAAAAGCATAATCTCATGTTTCAGTTCTGAGCTGGTGATGTTCCCCTGCTGTGGAAACCCAGGGCACTGGGAATATTTCTCTCTCTGCTCTGGGGTGTCCTCACCCCCAGGGGAGCACTGACTTTGACCTTCATTCATGGAGAAAGTTTCCTAGACTTCAAGATAGACTGGAATCCACAAAAGTGTGAAATAGATTATAGAGAGCAGGGTAGGTGTGTCACTTGGTGAGAAATTTAGGTTTGGGGATTTTTAGTATGTTGTGGATGGAAGCAAGAATAGAGGGCACAAGGTGTCCTCCTGGGTTTCTTCTTCATGCTTCTTCTTCCTTCTTCTCCATGGGTTTGGGTGGCATTTTGTAATTGGGCAGGAAAGTCCACATTGTGGGCTCAGTTGGATCAGTTATTGGGTTAAAAGGGAAAATAATCTAGGTGTCAGATCTTAATTGGATAGTTTAGTCTTAAAAGACCTTGTACCAAGAGATTGTTGGCCATTTTGTGCCTTCTAATGAAAAGCTGCCCAACTCAAAGCAGTGAGACTGTTTTACTGACAAGAAACAATAAACACCTGAGTCCAAACACAAATTACTGTCTCAAATGCCTTCAATCCAGACCCAGAAAAACCAACAAATGGTACCCCCCACACCCTGCGATCCCTTCTTGTTCTCAGAGCAGATTTGTGGTGGGTTCATGATTTGTCCTGACAATGGCAAGTTTGGGATCTGGGGCTGCATGGCCACCAACACTGTCATTGCAGGCAGTGGCAGTTCTCCCTCCAGAAAACCCTTGGTTGCTTTGCCTGTTGCTGCTGGCAGGGCAACAGGACAGCTCTTCCCATCCCTGCCACTCTCTCCTGCTTACAGGCAGTGAATTAACACCTGTTTCCTGACACCACAGCAGGAAATTAGAAGGGAAACAGAAACCTGAAATGATCTCTCTCACTGAAGTGCTCCTAGGACAGTGTAGCTACAAGCTGTCTCTTAGAGAATTGGTATTTGATGTGGTTTAATTTTGAACCAGTCTTTATGGATGTGTGAAAAGCCCATTTAAGGAGCAGAACATCTGTCCAGATGGTGTTAGCACAGCCAAATGTGCCTTTAGGAAATGAGATGGACTGGACGACCTTTTGAGGTCCCTTCCACTTTTGTTTTCTCTGACTTGATTTTTTACAATGGAAACTAAAGTGCTTTAACACTATTCACAAGTGAGCACAACTGCCAAGAAAAATACACACTGGAGGGAAAAATCCTCTTCACTCTATTTTTTTTAACCTAATGTACAGCTAGATCTTCTCCCAGAAAGAGCCTAATTTTTTACTGTTTCTTGTGAGTACTGGCTATTTTTACTACTTTTATATCTCTCGTAAAGGCATTTCTTTCAGACAGAATACTCTTAGCCCTGTTAAGTATTTGATCCTCTTTTTTCAAAGCAGACATCACATTCTAACCTTAACGCTTTGTATTGCAATTTTGCCTTTTTTCCTTTTTTTCCTCTTTTTTTATTTTGTTGGAAGTCTCTGTAATCTAAATATGTCTTTATTTCCAAGAGGATGACTGTTTCCTAGGGGATGACACTGCTTCTGGCCGAGACAAAAGGTGTTCCACCCAAGGAAAACTTCTGAAGTGCTAACACAAGGATGTACTTTTATTTCATCCTCAGTGCAGGCAGCCTCTGTCACCCACAGGAAGGCCTCAGCTGCAATTACCAGGTCTTTATGTGTATGGCTTCATTTGTTATTTGCATCCTTGCAAAGGGTTCAAGATGTAACAGCAAACACGGTGGAATTCAAAAATATGTGCTCTGAATGTGAGAGCAGAAACCTCTGAGGTGAGTTATGGAGCTGGTCAGTCATGGAGCTGTGCCTGGAGGTAGCTGATTCCCTTCCATGGAGGGAAGGATCTGTTACTACACATACAGCGAAGCAAGAAATTATCTCTCAACCAAAGGGGCTCCTGTCAATCAGACAGAGCGGGTGAAACTTTGCTGGTGTGATGAGAGCTGTAGATGCATTTGGGCTGCAGCTTTGGGGGTTGGAACTAGATGATCTCTACTGTCCCTTCCAAATCAAACCACTCTAGGGTGATGGCCTTGAGATGGCAGGATCCAGACCCAGAGGAACAGCAACGGCCCTGGCAAAACTGAGGAGAGGAGGAACTTTCTTGGAGCTGGCTCGCCAGACTAGGCTCTCTACTGACGTCTTTCTGGGGGGCTGGTGGCAACTTGTCTGGGCTTCAACCAGTGCTGAATGGATTGAGATTATTTCCTCCCACCCTGGAGGGTCTGTCATGGTGTAGGAATGGTATTCCCCCATATAGTACCCTCACTAAAAATCAAAGCAGAACCACAAACCCCCCACCTAGCAGTGGGAGACAGAAGGCAGAGGTCTTGGGTTGAGATAAGAGCAATATGCTGGAATCAGCAATGAGATAAGAAAAGGAACAGTAACAGCAAAAATACTAATAACAAAAATGAACAAAGACGGGGTGATTTACATGCAAAACTGCTCACTGAACAGCTTGACCTGACACAGCATTATGTGACTGCAGCCAGTGGCATCACATCCTGACTGCTTTGTCCACCATGCTTGCTCCCAGCTGGAAACCATGGAAATGTGAGAAAGTCCCAGTCCATCCCTTCCCTTCATCTCTGGCCATGATATAAGATGGTATCCAGTAATGGCTTGGCCATGCCCACACAGCTCCAGGCTCAGCCCCCTCACAGTTCCTGCACAATATTAACCTTGTTTGTGGCAGAAACTGGGACAGGTCCAGCACCCTTTCCAGAGCCTGGCAATGGAGCACCGAGTCTTGTGCTGGGTGTTGAGTAATTTGAGTTAAGGGTTCACACTCAGCTCTGACCTGGGCTTAATGTGAAATAACAGAGCAACTGAAGCCATTTTCAAAGAACCAATATCAACAGGAATAGAGGTGAAAACTGTTTTCATATAGGGAATGACTGTTTAAAAGAAAAAAAAAATCAAACACACAAAAATACCAGCTGCTTGTGTTGGCTGGAAACTGAGGAGAGGGAAATATCTATGTAACAGATCCAGAACCATCACCCATAGTGCTGTACATTATATTTGCACTTGACTGAAAGCCACACCTTTTAACAGGGACAGAAAATACCAGGCGAACAGGTTCACATAACTGTATTTTCTGTCAGTAGGACAATTTATAATAGAGAATAACAGGATAAAATAATTACAGCAGGGGAAATTTTGGCAGACCAAAAGAGATTCATTGTGGCAATCCTGATTTCTGGAAGAGCCCAGTTGGGTTCAGTGCTACCCAAGTGGTTATTAGTCCTTGATCACCACAGAGGTCTGATGAAATAGAGTGTGATGAGTAACCCTGAAGTGTTTTAACCATCTTAATTGCCAGAGAGAGATGCACTGTGACAAGTATCAGCATAAACCCCCCTAACTCTTTACTGCACTCAGGAGAGAAGATGTACATTTTGCCAACAAGATGAACACAATGTTTTTTTAAAACTTAGGGAAGAAAAAGATTCAAAAGTGTGAAGAATTTGAGTTTTTTGTTTTAAAATTATTTTGTCTGTGGAAACCCTTCAGAGGTACTTCAGAGTACTGAATTTATCTCTTTCTGAGTGATAAAAAGGATAAAATTAACCTAGCTGGGATTTAATGGTTTAATGGAGTCTATGTATTTCAAATCAGTTGCATAAATCACTACATCATCCCACAAAATGCAATACTTGTGTTCTGTCTTTTTAGTTTCTTTTAACCAAAACTTGTGAGCTTGGTGGGGTTTTGTGGCTCTATCTGAAATTATTAACTCAGCAAACAGCACAATTCAGTGCTGGGAATGCACAGCCCTGCCATATATTCCAAGGATCATTTATACATCATTTACAACTTGCTTCAGCAATTCCACAAAGTTAATAGGTCTGCTAAACTCACAGAAGGGTTAAAAAAAAAAGCTTTTCTGTTTCCTCTTACATCTTCTGTCTTTGGAGAGGGCACGTGTCAGCACATACCTGTGCACAATTCCCTGAATATCTACAGCTCAGCACAAGGGCGTCCAACCACACCCTTGTCATTCATTTCATGCCATTTTCTTCTGCCCCAGCTGGGAAGCCAAAGTAGGCAAGTGTTCTGTTGTGTGTTTAAGTCTTTTTCTTCCAAACTGAATTAGCAAACCTCTGTGGCTGTGTGGGCCTGGCTGACTGCTCTCATATGGGTCTGGCATGTTACTGTGCTGCCCCAGCAGTGGTTACAGACCCCACAACACACTTCTCTTTGCATCCCCATCCATCAGTTTAAACTGATGAAAGAGCATTAGTTCTAGCTCTGCAAAAATCACTACATAGGATGAGACACACATAGATTATCCATTAGTCATATTTATACAGATTTTGATGGGTGCAAGTCTAGGGGAGATTTGGGTTTGAAGCTGATTGAGGATGAGATTTTTTTTATCCTATTCTTCCTGAGATTTCAGAACTCCTCCTCTTTACCAGCAAGATGAAGCCAAGTTCTGCTGGAGGTGTTTCACAGAAGCCAGGGATCCTGACCCTTGTATATCAGGCAGCCTGACACACACAGGGGAGTGGGGGACCCTGCTTCAATGTGCCGCTCTGTTTAATTCACTAATGAGATACTAATAGGGCCAGGGAGCAGGAGTGATTGCCTTGATAGCTCAGTGATTTGGTCACTCATCTAAAACGTGGGAGAACCAGGGTCATGGCCCCTGATCTAAATCAAGCAAAGCAAGTAGCTAAATGTGTGTCTCCAGTACTCTGGCTGAAGCTCTCACCACCAGATCAATGTCGTATAACCCTTCCTCTTCATGAAAAAGTTCTCTCTGGAACTGAGAAACCACAACACAGGAAATAATTTAGTTGAAAATGCTTCAAAAGAGCTTTGGCTGTCAGACTGCAGTGTGGGGGAAGGAGACAAAAATGGGCAGCTGGGAAATGCCCAGGGTTGCAGGATGCACACAGCCTGTTCTTGAGCTGTGATTTGGGACCTGGGAGCAGCAGTCCTTCCCTCCTGCCAGCTCAGCTGCAGCACAGGGCACAGGCACTCACTTCTGGGGGTAGCACTGCTTCCTTCTTCTGCAGAACAACTGCAGGATTTTAGAAACATGAAAGTCGTTTCCATGGGGTGCTGGAAGCCCAGTGCAATTAATTGCAAATTCTCCATTCTTCCATCGTCTAAGCAAACAATGGATTGTATACATATAGTAATTAATGCTTGAAACTGGGGCTTTCTTGGGGAAAAAAAAGCCTTGTTTAGTGAATGCTTTTCATTTGTCCACTTTAGTTCTTTCGATATTTATTGATCAGATGTGTAATGAAGACAGCTGGGTCATGCAGTTAGGAAGAACTGATGTGTTCCTGAGAGCACAGAGAATATCCTGTTCAGTGAGAACCTGTATAGATTGTGACACCAGGTAATGGAGAACAAAGCAGAAATGTTGAGTGAGAGACATATAAATGTGCATGTGATAGATACAAAATGAGGAACAGGAAGAGCAAATCCCACATGGAACCTGATCACTTGTCTTTCTAGTCTGGGCTTGTTTCAACATAAAATACTTGAGAATAGCAAGCTAAAAACTTCCTGTAGAAACCCTAAAATTGAGAATTTTTTCTTAAGATTTCTTTCTAACCTTGATTAATTAGACACTGGCTTGTAGCCCAAAGCAGAGGGATTTTAATTAATTCTAAAATCTTCTAATATTGCTGGATATTTGTCTTAGCTGTACAAATATCAAATATATATATATATATATACACACACACTATAGCTATAATATAGATATATTATAGATGATATATATTACATGTGTAATATATATTAAAATATATATATATACAATATTTTTCAATCCTGATATAATCTTGACCAAAACGATACAATGACAGTGAGTCTTACAGACTAACCTGTCATAGCTGAAACACAGTATTTATCTTTTTTTTTTTTTACCTTATGAAATATGCTTTTTTTTTTTTTTAATTATTATATGGGATTGTAAAGAAAAGTAGCCAAAGTATTGCATTTTATGAGTACCTTAGTGATTCAGGAGTAAAAGTTATATAGCAGACATATCTTGCAAATGTAATCCTAAAACTTTTTTTTTCAGAAGAGTTAAAAATACTCCTTTCAGTCAGTTATAACAATTTACACGGACAGATTAATAAAACATACATCTATCTTCTTCAATTAAGGAGGTTCCTATTCCTCACTGAAGACTAACAGCCATGTAAAATGTATGGAAATCATTCAGTTCCAAGTGATCTTGCTCCAGGCAAGCATTTAGCTAAGTACTGAGACGGTTTCGGCTTGCTCTGCATCAGCGTCTTGTGAGGTAATGCCACTTACACCAGTGGGCAAAACACTACAGTCACGATTCTTAAGAGGTCCTGACCTCATGAAAGCAGTGGGATCAAATGTATTTTTAGAAAAGTTCTTCCTTGCCTTTTTAGGTACTTCTGTGGTTAAGCACCGAGCCTGTATATATATATAGGATGTACCTTGCACACATCTCTCCTGTATTGCACAGTATTACTGTACCTCATTTCACAAATGAGGAATTGGGAATCAGTGATTTGCCTGGAGTCACTCAGTAGGTTCTTGATTAACATCTATCTCCTCATCAGCACTGTGACTTCCTTTTAAATGAGCCTCTCTCCTGCTTTAGTCAGAACCCCTCCTCATTTCAAAACAAAATCCTGTTTCTGATGTTCTGCCTATCCCTTTCCCACTGCAATCACAAACTCTTAGCCTGCCATTACAAATCACTTGGGTTTTCTCTACTTTTACAATCTTTTCTAAATCCTCCTAAACTTTTTGCAGCTTCTGGACCTAAAATACATTGCCTTGTCACCAGACCACTGGGATTCAGATTCCCAGAGCAATTTTTCATTTTCCAGAAATGGAGAAGACTCTGCAGTGCAGTGACAAGGCAGAACCCTTGCCTGTCCTGTTATGGGGTAAAGCTGTGACAGTGACATGGTTTGGGAGTATTTTCCTTAGTAAAACTAGGTCCTCTTTAGAAGACAGATATTACTGTAGCTATGCCCAGGCGCCTGCATATGATCAAGTAAACACTGTTGTTCAGAGAGCTGTTGTAAATAAAATGAGCTGTCATAACCAGCTGGGGCAGGCACCAAGACAATGGCAAGTGTGAAGTAAAACATGTCAGACTAAACAACTCTCATGGTATTGTAATAGCAGCTCCACTTAGAGAGTCTGAACATACCATTTCCAGCCTCTGAATGTTTTCAGCTGCAGGACTAGATTGAAAAACAAAGGTCTAAGCTGCTTCCTCTATTAACTTAGCCACTGCAATAGCATCATCTAAATGGCCACCTGAAACTTGACAGGCATGTGCAATGGAGATGTAGGACATTCAAATGCTTCTTTTTTATTGCAATATACTGAGGTATGCTTCTCACAATAAGGCAATATACCACAAAGTAGATTATATTGTTTAGCTGTCAGGAGGCTGTGTGGAAATAGAAAACTTATGAATGCTCCAGTGTCTCCTCATCCTTTGTTACTCCACAGCACCAAGCAGCTATGTGGCTCTATTACACAGGGTAAAGCATCACTGTCTGCACTGGCTGGCTGTTAAGCTGAGTTTTACTCATACCAGATATTCTGTTATATGATACAACCATTGGGTTATTGTACTGTTTTTCAATCCAGCCCACTGAATGAGGAAAGGCTAACAAGGTTGCTAGAAAATTATATCTACCATCTCTCCAAGGACAAGTGCAAATAGAGGCATCTAATTTACCTACTAATTAGCATTTCTCTGTTGGGTTTTGTGAACAATACTGAGTCAGATGTAAAAGGAGCCATTGCAGCCTTTTACTTTGCAGCACCTCTGCAATCCCAGCATCACTGTGTGGTTCAGAAAAGGACAGGAAGTTATGAAGCCTGTCAGTACTCTGTAGTAATGGATCCAAGACAATTTTCTGCTTTGCCTATGGCTAGCACAGCACAGTCCATTTTCAAGAAAAAGAGAGCATTCTTCACAGTTTTCTTCCACACTCCAGTGGACAAGGTGCAGGCTCATTAGAAGAGCGCTCTTACCAGAGTTAGGTGACATGAGGTAATTAGCAGAAGGTAAGGACATAGTGATTATAGGAGCCTGTCCACCTCACTTAAACATCAGGCTTCATTACATTTTAGGAATCTAATGAAGCAGCCTACATACAGTGAGTTTCTAATTTAACCAATGGAGAGAAACAGATTACTGTGTTTACCTTAGGAGGATCCAAGGGGCAGAACCTGCCTGCCTACCCAGAACTGGTGGAAAGGAGCTCCTTTTGGATGCCTATGGGGCACCTCATTATCTGTGTTGCACATATGGGGAATGTGAGCACTTATACAGCTGCTCCATTAAACTGGTGAAAGCTAAGCATGGGTCGGATCTACAAATGCATCCCTCATTTTCCCAAGAAAAGTAAAGTTGGGGTGACAGGTCTAGGTGAATGACCCTTGTGCCAGCAAGCTCCAGCACATTTGCTCCTCATGGGCTGTCCCAGTTACACTGACAGGGGAACACTGAGTGCAGGAACACCAGGTTTCTACACCACCCTTCCACTACATTATGAATAACCACACTCCACCTTTTTTTTCTTGCAAACAGCTCCTACATTCAGCATCCCACAAAGATCAGTTCTTGCACCACCTTGACATGATAAGGAATTTATTTTGGCAGCAACACACTAAAGATGGGGTACTGTCCATTCTATTTTATATCCTTGATATCCTTGTCAATAGCTGCAATTTGGATGGAAATTTACCCAATCACATGTAGCCCAGAAATGGTTTGAAGACTAAAGAAGAATGAATGACTCACAGGCTGTAAAATTAGGATCAGAATGTGAAACACAGCAAGAACACTGGGAGATTGTTACAAATCACACGAATCTTCTGCTTTGTTCCTGCTTTGGGAGGACAGAAAAGCACTAAAACCCCCTTGTCAGATGACAATGAAGAAGAAGGAGAAGGAGAAACAGGAAAAAGGGAGAGAGAAAAAGAAAAAAAAAGAAAAAGAAAAAGAAAAAGAAAAAGAAAAAGAAAAAGAAAAAGAAAAAGAAAAAGAAAAAGAAAAAGAAAAAGAAAAAGAAAAAGAAAAAGAAAAAGAAAAAGAAAAAGAAAAAGAAAAAGAAAAAGAAAAAGAAAAAGAAAAAGAAAAAGAAAAACATTCTGTGAAATTTCTGTTCTACACAGGTCTTCTGTGCAAGTGCAGACAACCATGGCAAATCTGTCTCAGGGATCCCAGAGAATATTTTCTGATTTTGATGAAGTGTGAGGCATTCATTCATAGGAGACAGAAGTAGCTGTATGGTGAAAATATTTAAACCTTGAAATAAAGCCATGCAGATGAATTTATGTCTACACCATAAGGGCAGGACTCTTCAGAGTTCATGGATCTGCAAAATCAGTTATAATCACATGCAGTGCTGTTTGGTCCATACTTAAATGTTAAATAATTCTAAGAATTAACAAGCTACCAAATATATTTTTTTGGCACAATATAACTTATCATCCTGGAGTCTCAAATGTATTTGGCTGACCTAAGGTATTGGGCTCAACTCAGAGCTAACTGGAAGAAATTTAACATCCTGTGATATATAGGATATTGGACTAGATGATCCTTTCTGGCCTGAGCTTTATAAATCTATGAAAAGCGAGGCTTTGCCATAAGTCTCTCACAAAGGGGTGTCACAGACAGGACACATTGTCCTACTGGCCTTCTTTCACTGATATATGAGGTCTGGATTTAGCCAGTTCCTGGGCTTGCTGAGTTGCAGCTGTGAACCCTCTAGGCTTTCCAGCTATCCTTTGCTTTGATTATTTTTCTTGGGATGTTGGCTCTGTATGCAATTGTGCTAAATCACTTTGGCTCCATGCATCCTTTATTACAGGGGGCTTAGTCCTCAGCAACTCAGAAATATGAGGTGTAATTATTAATCCTCCACCATTATTCCTATTGAGAATCTGTATTCTGTATTTGACTACTTTTTTGCCTAGGTTGATATTGTAAATTTAACCCCTACACACCTTTGGTAGTACATCCACATCTTTGCTACAGAGGGAAGGACTGAAAATACACACAATAAATTTTCTTTGACTGAACAGGACAGCAATGGAGAACTGTGAGAACTGTGAGTGCTGAAATTTTCTGTTGCCCTCTATTAATTTTATGCAAGTGTCTTTTCTTTTATTTCACAGTACAAAGCTCAGAACAATGAAGGAATTGTGGAATACATTTTAAGTGGATGTTTAGGGAATTATTTATCCCACTCAAAATTAGACATCTGTGGTCTTTATCTGAGCTAGTTGCCTCCTTTTGTTGCAGTCTATAAAACCAAGTTCACCATTTTGCCTTTTCCATTTACAAAGAATCCAGAGATGAAATGGCTAGCACTGAAAGTGTTGTTTGTGCAGACTAGAAGGAGAGTCTATGATGACTAGCAGAAAAGTTGCTGCAGAGATTTCTAGTATTAGATGGAATAAAATCCTACCATTTGCAAACTCTTAGGAACACCTGGCTCCTTAGGACTAAGATAAGGACTTTGGGAGGATGGTAGGCAGCAAGGTGATTACACTTCTACAGGAGTAAGCCACATTTCATCTGTTGTGTTTATTCCTAAAGGTTAAAACAGTTTTAGGAGTTTATATGTCTCTCACAATGATGTGCAGCAGCTTTTGCAGCACAACAGGAAGTTATCACCTTTCCAGCTCATTCTGTGGCCAGCTGGAGGAATTCAGAGGCTGAGTTACCCCAAAATGCATTCACTGCCTCCACCCATGGTGACAGCACTGCCCCAAGCCCTGTAACAGACCCTGTCATTGCATCAGGACATGGGCTCTGCTCTGAGCTTGCAAGGACTCAGGGGAGGCTTGTCAGGCTGGCTCTGTGTGAACTTCTCACCACAGCTTTGTTTGCCCTGCCCCTGCTGCAGTGGCTCTATTTGATCAGGTGTCTACTGCTGATTTGTCTCACTTATGTTTATCTCTGCACTGGACAGCCATAGTTTTATGTCAATATCAGAAATAAACAATTATTCTGTGCAGAATGGGATTTTTATGACTATTACAATGATGGTGTCAAGAGACTTAGTAGAGTCTTAGTATGATACCAGAGGCCTTGAGAGATGGAAGCACAGAGCAGGGCACATAAGAGTGCAGGCACAGGGCACAGGCTGGCACTGGGGACCCCACAGCAGCAAAAACCCACCTGTACTCCCTGATCCAGTTCCTTGGGAACTGTAAAAAACTGATTTTGGGCATACAAAAAATAGCAAAGAAGCAATTTCTAACATATACAGAGAATAGCATATCTAGAAATTTGGATGCCACTGGGAACTGCAGAAAAATGAGGAGACTGTAAGATGCAAAGGCCTTTTATAAACCATGTAAAAATATAATTTCACCTGGCAACTGCTAATACTCTGAGTCTATGGATACACAAGTTACATTTGGTATAGCACCTTTAAAGAATACTGAATTGACTTTAGACTATGTTCCTTTTCCTTATATGCTCCCCTAGAATATACACTGTTACTTGCTCCAGAGTAGTATCACTGATCATGATTTACACCTCAGCCTCATCTCCCAAATACATAAAAGACCAATTTTTTATCATTGACTTATATATCAATGTCTTCTCAATGTCCCCTTCTCAAGGATGATACTGTATTGAGTAGAGAATAGATCTGCTCCTTCATCCTTCATTCCACTGCTTTCATGGTTTTTAAATAGGGCCAGGCAAACAATGCTGCTGCTTAATGTATTTTGCAATTTAGATTGATTATTGAAAGATACTGTGTTCAGGCAAAGAGTCTATGAATTATTCTGAGATGGAATATCTTATTATTCAGAACGTCCCAAGAAGCAGCAGTGAAAGTGAATGAACAAATCCATACTGCATTAGCTGCATATAATGAGCATTTTGTTAATTGGAAGATTTGCTGGATTGGAGAAGGATCTGCCAGGGGAAGATCTCACCTTTGGGGACAGTAAAAGCACATGATAAAACAGTAAGCAATAAGCCCTGCAGGACAAACAGACACACTGACTCACAAGAAATTATTCACTGTATGGTAAACATTCTTATGATAAGTGTTGCACTTGTAAAATGAAGTGAAAAGCCAAGGATACACTAGAGCAGTCCTCTGAAAAGGTGCTTATGTCTCTGTAGTCAGAGTTCTCAGAGCCAAAATACATTTCTTGTAGCTCAGACATGGATATTCTGCTCTTTACAGAACTCGTGTGGACAGACAGCACACAAACAGGGGATTCCCAAGGAAAATGAACACTAATGAAGTTCAGGTTCCCAGCCATTTTCAGAGCAGAATATGCTCTTTATTATCACACCAATGAGAGGGCACATTCAGAATGGCTGGAAAATTGCTAGGTACTGAACTAGCAGTAAATTAAATTATGGTGAAATTGAGTTTGTCCCTAGAGCACAGGAAAGATGAGCAGGTCTCTCTTTCACCCTTTGCCTTCTCCCCAGCCAGGACTGGTGGAAACAGGTGAGCAATGGGATGTCCACCACCAGATCTGGGAGCTGGGCCATAGCACCCCTGCTCTTCCTTTCCCTTCCAGAGACTGGGCAGCCATTCTTCCCCTGGGGCATAGGGGCTTTCTGCTGATGAGAGAGCTCTACCAGCAGACAAACTCACCAGGTTCTCTCCTTGAACCAAGAAAAGGCATCTGGAAGGCTGGGATACTCCTTTTTCTCTCTTCAATTTCCTTCACAAAGGCTGGAATTGGCTCAAAAATGTCTTAAAGAGAACTCAATTTTTTTGGGGTAATGCTGTTGAAAGAAGGGTGGAATGGAAGAGAAGAAAACCCAAGGACTTTCAGCTCTGAAGAAGATGATGAGAAATAGGTGCAGCAGATAAATAAACACAAGGAAACTTATTTTTCATGCTGCAAATGTCTATCATCTGCTCTAATTTTCATTGTGGTGAGTTGTTCTAGGTCAAGGGGCTATGGTCAATTCCCTAAATGTCTGTAAGTGTGCACAAATTGAGAGGTGATGGATAAGTGTCACTACTTCAACCCCAGGCACTTGGAAGCTGCAACAGGTCACAATGTGAACCTGAACAGCTCCAGATCCTCTCTGGGCTAAGTGTACATTGTCACATATGGGTACCACACTATGAAATCACAACTACTCTTGCTTTTAAGGTCACAGGAAAAAATAATATACAAAATATTGTATATTATTAAGCGGGAAGTTGGAACTAGAAGATCTTTAAGGTCCCTTCCAACCCTAACCATTCTACTAACCAGAGCTGCCAGAGCACAACAAAGATGGTCACAATTGTCTTACCATAGGAGATGAGGGCACAGACAGAGTATGTGCTTACTCATGTTCATACAGTGGCACAACAGAAAAAGGAGAAAAAAAATTCCAGCTGTCATTCTAGGCCCTTGCTTAATCCTGCAGATCATTCCTACTCCAAAAATTATCCAAATATTTTAAGATTAATAAGTCCTAAGAAGTAACACTGCACACTGCCTCTGGGGCATATTACAGCTTGCTGCGGTGAGAATTGGTAAGAGAAGCAGAACATATGGTGGCACAGGAACACAGAAATGCAAAAAGATCAGGAGATCACTAAGCAGGTGACTGAGTCACTGAAACGATGCCCCTGCAAGCAAGACCAGCAGGAGCTGGTAAAGCAGCAGACACCAACCAGCAACACTTCACAACACGTTCTCACCCCGGCTGCTCCGGAAAGTGCCGGCAGCATGTTCTCCCCAGTCTCTCTTGCAGCTCCCTCTTCCCCTTGTTGACATTGCCTGTGAACCATTTCCACGCCTGAAGCAGCTTTACAAGGTCTCACAACAGCTTGCAGGAAGTGATACAACTGCAAGGACTTTTTGTTGTTGTTGTTAAAATACTGAAGACGTCAAGAACAAAAAAAACCCCACAGAGACAGGCGGAGAGTTAAAGGTTATCTGAGCCCTGGGGGGGCAGAGAGGAGGGCATGGCAGGGGAGCAGTTTGCACAACAGTGTGCTGGCTGGTGGCACTTAGAAAAAGTGGCATTTTCTGCTGGAGAAAGGCATTGCTGCCCTTATCACCTTCCATTAATGGCTGTGCAGCACCTCGGGGTGCTCCAGCCAGTGATTACATCTCCCTCCCGTCGCACAGAGAAATGTCCAGCCACTTTCCTTGGGGAGCACTCACAGCAAAATGGATTGAAAGGTTTTCGGGATTGTTTTGGTAAGACTTGAAGGTCAGTGCAGAGGCAAAACAGTGAGGAAATTTAGACAAACACACTTAATGTTCCCATTCCTCTTTGAGTCTCTCTCACTCCTAGTTCACACCAGGAGAACTGCGAATCTCCGTCCCACCCTGCCCACACCCCCTGGCCGAGGCACAGCCAGGCTCCAGCCCTCCCATCTCCTCTGATAATTTTTTTTTTTTTTTCCTGAAAGGAGCTAATCTGCTGTGCAAACCCTTGCTGCTCTTCACCAGCCCTCATCCGTGTCCCCCTGCTAGTGGAGTCTGCAGGTGCTGGGGGCACTTACAGACCTTCACTGCTCCTCTCACCCCTCACCACTGCACTGGGGGTTAGGCACTCACTGACCTTCACTCAGGCAGGCTAGACCAGGCTGTAGTAAACCAGATGTGACTTCTGTCCTCCTGGCTCCTTGGTCTTTAGTTGAGCAGATGTTTCTGTGCTCACAGTATGTTTTTGTGTGTGTGAGTGCCTTCTTAATTTTCCTTCCAGTTTGTCTTGGTTTGAAAGACAGGTGGCTGCTAAGGAAGGTAGGAGCCTCCCCTGGAATGGAGAGTGTAAACCTCTTCCCTCCAAATTATTATAATTTTGAAATTAAGGGGCTCTTAAGCAAAGATTCCAGTTTTTTACTAGGATGTATAGCAAGGGATATAGGGATAACAGTTCTTTGCTAGCATGTATAGCAAGGCAAACAAAACAACAGTAAGTATGGCATTAACAACAAACAGAACCAGGCACCCAGTGAAAGCCATTTTGGCCGCTGGCACTTTCCCCTTTGGTGCAGTTACTGCCACTGCCGGCAGGAATGAGCAAAAATCCCATCGGGGTGGATGAGATGTCTCAGAAGTTCCATGGTGGTAGCTGGAACTCTGGGATGGTGCTGGCTACAGCGTGGGGAAACCCAGAGCAGCACTGAGGAAACAGTGGGGGCAGGACAGCGGCGGCCCGGCTCCAAGCAGGGATGGGAGAGACGAGGTTCGGGATTCCCAGGGCACACGAGGCTCAGGATTCCTGGGCATACAAAGTTTGGGATACCCAGGACACACGAGCAGATGGGGATTTGTTCCTCAGGGCTGAGCTCCAGCAGTGCTGGTGAATTCTCCCCACAGTGAGCGACAGCCTGGCTGTCCTCCCCAGTTCCTCAGCCCTCATCTTTTACCTGCCTCCATTCTCGCAGTATCAGTATATCTGTCCCCACCCCAGAGAGAAAACTCCCCAAAACCAGAGGAGTTCCCTCTCCCCATCATCTCAGGCACCCAGTCATGAGTGCTTCTTAGCAACTCAATGGGAAAAAATTCCACAAGTAACAAGGAAAGAAGAGGAAAGAAAAAACCCAACCCACACCACAGTTCTCCTCATTGAACTAGCAAATTGGTGCTGACCACTGAGATGCTGAACTGCTTATTTCCTTCTATACTGAATACCTACAGGAAACAGCCCTGAACCTCTCCTGTGTTGAACTCTGCCTCCTGATGGAACTCAGGTGTTTATTTCTACAGTGCTTTCTAACTTTTCCTCTAAACAGAGACAGTGGGTCTTTAGAAAAGGTGTGAAAAACATCCGGGATCACTTTTGGAAGTGGTGCAGAAGCTACCTGCACAGTCAGACTGAAGGAGCTTTCCCATAGTATTTAAACATCATTTCAGCAGGAAAAAGGCGCTCTTCCCTTTTGCTGAAGTGATTTTCCTTCTGTCTAAAGCAGGATTACAAACCCACTGCAAGCCCCCGAGCATTGGCAAAGACATGCCAGTTGGTGCATTCCTGACACACAAGCCTTTTAGAAACATACCTCACTTTTCATGGGTAGCAGCCACTCATATTAGCTCCTCTTTTAAGAAACAAAAATGAAAACACAATGGTAACAAAAATACAAAAACAAACCTCCCATTATCATGGCTATGTATTAGATGCACTGACAAGTGCAGAGCTCAGAAAATTAGCAACAAAGGTGCAACTGCTGAAGGCAGTCACTGCAGGCAGAGCGCAGTGTTAGATCTAATGACATCCTGAAGGGCTGAAACAAGCTTAACCCCATCCAAAGGACAGCAGGAACAGGGAAAGGCAGCAGTAAAACCTTTCTCCTTAAACCATACCAAAGTTACTCTCATTTTGACAAGCTCAAAACACCTGCCAGTTCCCTCCAGAACAGCGAGCTGACATATTGAGAGCTCCGGCTAAGAGTGTGTTTTAAGGAGAGTGATCCAGTTTCCTCACATATGAATGACTGACTTCACAGGCTGTGAGATTTTCATACCATCACACTGCATCACCAAGGTTTGATTTATTCAGCAGCAACTGCAACACCAAAATGTGTTTCATCTCTCTCCTGATAACACCCGAATGCAGAATGGGTGAACATATCATCAGCTACTCACTGATATAAAAACATTGGGATTTATGAAAGTAAAAAGCCAGGCCTTTGGGGAGGGTTATCTATGTAAGTGCCAAATCTGCATTTAGACCTATATATCTCTTTTTCTGATGTTAAAAAAAAGAAACATTCATGCTATGCCATCATTCTTTCCCCTGGGAAATAAAAATATTGCTAATAAAATGTATATTGTTAAAAAGGACTTTACACTTTTCTTTGAAGATCATTTTACTCATGGACCACTGAAATAATTTTACAGGAAGAGTGAGGAAGGCTGGCAATGTCCTCGTTTTACGTGTGGGTAAATCATGGTACAGACAGGTTAAGCAACTCACCCCCAAAAGGCAATGATTAGCAAATTTGTCTTCAGCTTCTACACTTTGAACACTCACATTCCTTTTCATGCGTCACCTCAAATGGTGTTTGTTATAGAGGAGTCAAAATCAATGACCTAGACTGTGACCATGTAAATATCGCAAGGCAACAACTTCAGCTCTGCTTTTTCACAGCAGTTTGTCTTCAAAATGTCTTTTCAGCCTATGCCATCATCAATAAAGGGATAAAAAAAAGTTCTAAGATGCAGGTTTTGGAAGTAATGCTTGTAATCTGGACACTTCCAAAAGGAACACCAGGTGGGGGGTTTGTTAGTTTAAGAGCTGCTAAACAGAAGCAACTGTGAAGAGGCATCATGAACATGTAGCAATGCATAGTCTCTCTCTGGAATCCCACCTGAAACCCCACAAAAGCTTTGTTGTCAACGAGCATGGCGTAATTTTTTTTTTTTTGAGGACATTATAAGTATTTCTGCTTTTTGACAGAGGAAGTACAAAATAAAAAAAAGAATTTTTCTACTTCATTAGGGTTTTTATCAAATAGTTTTTTGTTTTAAAGGTTAAAATAAAATGAGCAACCTGCAATACCACGGTATCATTGCAGCTAAGTTCTTGGTAAACACAGTATATACTGCAATGATATCTGCTTCTTCAGATTAAATAGATCTCGTCCTCAGATTTATACTGGCAGTTTATGGGTTCTGCAAATGACTGTCTCAGCACTGCAAAGTAATTCCACCCTGTCATATTTGTCTTTGGAAATTGTAACAAATTATGGTGATTTATAACATCAAACTCAACTCTTCCATTTTTTCCCCAGATGGGAACGTCGCTGATGGCGAGATGCTGGGCCATCCATTTAGGCTGTGTGGAGGGTGACAGTGAAACATGTTTCATCTCTCTTGCCTGACACTCTCTTTCCCTTTGAGGGGAGGCTGTCAGCATAACTCAAACTGTCAGGGCACCTTTGTAAGGGGCCTGAAACAAATCTAAAGCTCTGCTACCTGCATGCCTACTAATGAGGTGTGACTGCCCAGCCCTGCCTGCCTGGCCTCGGTGGAGCTCAGTGCCTCTGACCCCTTCTCAGTCAATAGAACTGGAACCATCATTTGTCTTGGAGTGAGGACAGGCAGCATCAGAGCAGGAAACTTTGGGGAAACTCCGTGTGTACTCCTGCCTTGCTGTGCTTTGTCCAGGAAAAATACATCTCAGCATTGTGAGAGCTGAAAGAAAGCCCACCTGGGGGTTAAACCAACCTTGAAATACTCTCTAAACCACTTGCCTAAGGCAAGTATGTTCTTTTTAGCAAGTCAAGCATTGAGATTTTTTGCAGTAAAGTATTTCTTCCTATAAAAAAAGATGAATAATAGATTATGTCCTTTACTGAAAATTTTCTTGGTATCTTTTAAAAGCAGTATTGCAGGAGAATGCTGGATTAATCTCAAAGTAAATAAATTACTGTTTCTAACATCAGAAAGGGAGAGTAAGACCTGGCTTAAGCAGTGTGAGATAGGTGTAGCTTTATTTTTGCAAATTACCCATGGAAGTTTTCCACTGGGAGCAGGAAGATGCTGCTTACCTTTTGCAATGTCCAGACTCTATCTTAAGAAATGCCCTTATATTTTGAAAGTCTCCATTTTGGTCAAAGAAAGCAATTCCCTGGAATCCTTGCCTGCAGGGTCCTAAGGAATGGCAGAAGCAATACATGACACAAATAGGCTAAACTAGAGCCAGCTCTCAGCTCACCTTGGGAAGATGAATTGCTCTCAAGTTAGGAGCTCAGCAAAAATTGGTATTTATTTGCCACCAATGATGGTGTTACAGATCCCAGCTTATGGCAGAGATTACTCACAGGGCTGTGTAGAGGGAAAAGCCAGGGAGGGGAAGGGGAGGTTTTAACACCCTCCTTCAGAAATATTTCCTGAGCTGCCTCTGCTTCAGTCAAATAGATTTCACATGATGTGAATGGGGAAATGGAAAGCTGAGGAACTGAAACATCCAAAATCTGCCAGCCAACTTGGATGTAAAAGTGTCATGTGTTTTATCATAGGAGTAGCAGTGCTTCAGTCATTCCAGCCATACAAGAGAGCCCTCGTGTTTCCTGCAGGGCTGGGAGGGTGTGTTCAGTGACTGCCAGCACCACACACAAGCAAAGGGGAAATAAATTGATCAAGGATATCCTAGACACTTGCACCCTCCAAGATTAAGTAAGCAAGTAAATAAATACATAGAACAACTGTCAAATGCAATCAGTCCCGAGATTATTCTTGAAAAAGAGGTTTTCTTTCTCACCTCACCATGGTTGCAGAGAATTATCATCTGACAATTTTTTGCTTATTTTTACAGCAGCTTGATAAAATGTGTGCAGGCAAGTCTGTATGTGTGTATTTATTTTTAACATGCTAAGTCTAACATGCCACACGTAACATGGCAACAAAGGAAATAATTTCACCAAAATTACATAATGTAAAACAAATAGTTGGAATACCTACATTAAATGCAATTTGCATGCAACATCACATTATACAATTGCTGACATGCTGCAGAGAGGTATTAGGTTTAAAGTAACTATGTTTAGAAAGCAATTTGCAGAATTTCTGCTCTTTTTGCCAGTTTGAAAAGCAGTGATAATATGTTTTTTTCAGCTGACAAGTGAACAAAAAACAATAATTGAATGGTACCATTTTACCCACAAGGCAAGCTGATAATTAGAGGTTTAACAGACAGTTTGGATTTAATCTGAGCAGTGGCAGCTACTTCTTTTGATTTTTTCATGTTGTTGTTTAGGGACCAAACAAAGCTCTGTGTTTTGTTGTCCTGTTCCTCCCCTTCCCCCCTTGCCACCCCTCCCCCCCTTCTTTTTAGGAACAGTGGGAAAACCAAGATATTTTATCCTGGCTCATGTGTGCCACTGCCCCCCCCAGAGTGCAAACATGGAGAATGGTTATGCACTAGGACAATGCCTGAAGAGTGTGCATGTGAAAAAAAATGTAAGAAAAAACCCAAAAACTTGGGCAGGGCACTGGCAGCCATGCCAGGGCACGCCTTTCTAGGGCACAGGAAGGGGTGACCAGCCCAGGGTGGTCAGTGGCAGGACACTGGTGGCACTTGTGCTGCCTCAGCCTGGGGCTTGCACAGCAGGACGAAGGGGACACATCTGTGGGGTGCATGCTGTCAAAATCCCTAAAAGTCCTGCCAGGGAGAGGGAGGAACAGACTGACAGCACATGTTCACCCAAACAGGGGCAAGGCACAGCTTAGTGATGGCAAGTGCCCACAAGTCACACCCTTCAGGTGGATTCCCAGCCCATCTCAAGCCACATGAAACATGAAACCTGGGCCAAAAATGAGGGTACTTTTTTCAGGTTAAAAGGTGCAAGATGATGCCCCAGCTATTTCATATTCTCCTTTTCCAAGAGGAATAGCTGTTCTTTCAGTCCAATGAGCCTTTTGCAACAGCAGGTTTTACTTATGCTGATCCGTGGCTGAATTTTAAGGAGGTATATTACTGATCTCAACAGTAAAATAAAACCATTGCTGAAAAATACAGTCTATTAAACACTAATGAGTATATAAACCTATTTTATAAAACCACAGAGACTTCCTGGAGGGCTAGTCAGACCAGACAAAGAGTGAAGACTATGCAGGCCATTCCCTTTTGAGCAATTTCCAGTTGATTTTATATCATGTCCAGAAGCAGAATTCTGGTTTTGCTTTTGGCTTTTAATAGTTTATTGTGCCTGAAAGTGAGATCTATTAAAGTATTCTCAGAAATCTGAGCCTTAATTGGAGGCCAATTAAGAACTTCAGCAATATACAGATGATAATATTCATTATTAAACATGTTTATTCCCCAAAGAATTTACATTGAATAAAAGTGTTCTCATTGCTTTTACTCTGGTTTACATTTGGGGATGTAAGCTGAAGACTAAAAAGCTTCATAGCTCATTGCTCACCTTACACATGATTTATTTTCCTTTAAAAGATTTGTAAACTTGGCAGGACAGGTGAAGTTTAAAGTAGCAATTATTTTTATTGAAATAAAATTAGGAAAAAGCCAGCTTTTTCATTTGAAAACTATATTAATACCTAATGCATAAGTCATTATTAATATTATTGTAATGAGTGCCAAGTGAATTAATGATGGCTGACTGCTTATTTTAAAATTATTCACATTTTTTATGTTTATTCTCAGCTCAGCCATTATGCCCTTTTTATAGGACATGTGCTTAAAGAGCAGTTGAATTCAACCTGTAATAGAAGCACAAGAAAAAGTCATTGGGAAAAATAGTTCACATGGGAATAATTAGCTTGCAATATTCCCTACTATTTCACCCCTTGCTTTAAATGTGTAAGTCAGAGTGGACATTTTCCATTCCTCTGTTAATTGACAGAAATAGTGGCTCGTGTGCTTTCAGAGGCTGCCTGCTCAGACTCCAGAGCACTCCTTTCTCTGGAGATGAAAGAAAAGAAAATCAAATGTGATTCTTCCAAATAAGAATGCAGTGTATTACCACTCAGTTATTAGGGAAGAAAAGTACTCCTCTGAATGCCCAACATCAAGGTCTAATTCCTAGACCTACCACAGTAATGAAAGTAATGAAAGACCCACCTGAGTAATGAAAGTCACTGACAAAGTCACTTAATCTCCCCATGCCTCAGTATCCAAAGTCACACAAATGAGTCTCAAGGCTAGAGAGAACTCAAACTATGCCTCATGCAAAATATAATAATAGATTTGACATCAAATCTGCAGTCTGATTTTCTGAGAGTGTGGCAGGACTTCTGGGTGAGTGGTACATGCTGAAATTCAAGCCATTGCTTCAATGTGTTTAAAAACACATTGAGGAGACAGACTTTGGGAACAGCTGCATGAATGTTTTGTGCTGTTTCCAGTAAAAACCAGGCTACAGGGTGTCTTCTCTGGCTATGTGTAGCCTTGATTTGTTCTCCACCTCTTGGAGTTCACATGGCCACTATCACATCCTCCATACATCCCCAAATGTACAATTTTATGATGCCCATCCTTGTGAAAAAGAAATCTCTTGACTGAGGTCTTCAGAGACATCAGGGTCATTCTCAGCCCCTTTGGAGCCCATAGGAATATCTAATCAGGGAAATGTTCTGCCATGTGTTGCAGACTGGGAGCACTCAGTTTTGGTGAGCAATACCAAAAAAGCAGCCAGTTTTGGTGAGCAATAGGACCACTGTGATCTCTGATGAACCACATCCACACTGGTTTCCTTATGTCAGCAACCCAGAATTGATCATGGAGAATTGCAACTGCAGTGAACAGCTCCAGAAATAACAAACCACACGTGAGAGTTATTTAAAAACCCCAGAACCAACAATGCACTTTATTATGGGGAGCTGGTGCACAGCTTCTTTTACATTCAATTTGTGATGGCAAGAGGTTTAGTAACATGTTGCCTACAGTCACAACCCAGAATAGACTTGCCATTTTCTCACAAGTCCTTTTCTGGAAAAGAAATCACCACGTGGGATATTATGTATGGAAGTAAAAGGATCTATAATGTATTATGTATGTAATTTTTTGTGTATAAGGCTATGTATAAAATATTCACTTCACACTTCTGTTGCTTGAGGGATGGCAATATGAGAGATGCAATTCAAGGAAAAAAAAAAGAGCAGAAATAGGGCAATGCTGTAGTATTTTGACAGTTGTTCATATTAATTTTTTGGTCTTAAGCAGCACACTGGACCCCCTGGGGACTACCAAGCCCTGACATTTCTCAGCAGTTTGAATCTCTTTTTTTAGCAACTTATTACCCAGCCAGATTGTCTGACAGCACCCACAGCAACAAGTAGTTAATACTTCTGCAGTCTTAATTCAGCCCATTGTGTTTGGGATTGCAGGGATGGAAATGATCACACACTGAAGTGCTGCAAAATGCAATCTCTCTAGACACAATGGGGTTGAGTTAAAGGACACGAGGCACTTAACTCTGAAACCCCTTGCTTTCATCCAAACACTCTTACTTTAAGAGCATTTTTTTGTGGTTTAGTTTCTTTTGGTTTTATTTTGTGACATAGAAAAATTTAAATGCTTTTTTGATGCACAAAAAAGTTCCTACATGCCTTCACTTCCAGGCTGGGATGGGTTTCTATATGAAATAAACTATACACCACAAAAAAAAAGAAAATGAGAAAAAGGAAGTCGGATTTAGTAACCTTCCCTTGTGCATGTCACTTTGGGCCCTCAGAGATGTGGTCAGACAAGGGAATGAGGTGGTTCTAGATTAAAGTCCTGGCAGAACACATTAGTGAAAGCTGATTTACATGTTAATAACTTGCAGCAATGATTTTCCTTTCCTAAGTGTGCTAATTTCCCTCCTTATCCCTCAGCACAGTTTTTAAGATGCTATGAAGATTGGTGTTATTAGCCCTCCCAGGATGGGCAGGTGACAGGTTTTTCTCTCTGTGGCTGTCAGATTACAGTGAAACTGGCTTTTCTGTTAACAACACAGGCATGTTTATATGAAGTCAGGTCCCATACAGAATACTCCCTCAAAACAGAACAAATCATTCTTAGCTTCTGTGTGTGTCCTTTAAGGTCTGGGCAGATGGCCTCAGGATGCAGAACTGTGAGTGTATTGTAGAGCTTATGGAAAGATGCTCTACATGTTCAGATAGAAATAGGCAACACACATGTTAAAAGAGCAACACCTCATAGAAAATTATTTTCTTATGCATATTTTCTGTGTCATGTCCCAAGTCACGTCCTGCCCCTAAACAGACAACCACAGCAGGCAGCACCTGTATGTCCTTGGAGACAGGACCTGTATGTCCTTTTCTACAGAAAAATGTTCCAGCTTGCTTCAAACAGTTCTTGCACCCATGGCCAGATTTCATTTCCTGCAGAAAGGATTTTCCATACAGGAAACGCCACCTGAAATTCCCAGCCTCCCAGGGTTCCCCAAGGTAGGCACCTTTGCAGTATCTTAACCTACAGTAACCCTTTAGGGACATAATGTAGCCCTACATAATGGTGGATGGCTTGAAGGAATGCCTGTTCTAATTATTCATTACATAATAAATGTCAATTCAGTAATATAACTGAAGCACTGATTTATGTTATAAATTGGCATCTGCATTTCATAAATAGTTTCATTTTAATGACTTATAATTGCTACATATCTGCAAGTTATACAGTGCAAAAAAATGCTGGACTGGATTCAAAATATGTTGGCATGCATGCAATTACTGGAAATGGGGAGAAAACCCAGAGCAAATATTTAATTTAGTATTTGCAGCACTGTGGTGTTATCAGCCTGCACAAATGCTATAATTGTCATCTGTAAAAAGACCAAAGCAAAATGTTCTGGAAATAGAAAATATGTCTCACATGTCATGGCCTCATCCATCAGTCACTGTATTCATGTAATCTTTGCCCAGCTGAAGTCAATGGTGTTAGTTATCAAACTGGGCTGACAGGGCTGAATGGAAGTGATAAAAAATGAAAACCTTTTAATGGGAATTATTTAGTGCCTGGGCCTGATCCTGTCAGTGTTTTCTATTGGACATGATGCTTACCCCTGTGAGCAGCTGAGTTTGCTCTCCTTCTGCCCGTTTGGAAGTGCTGGCAACACAACTCTGTGCTTTAACAAAACCCAACTGTGACAACCCAGAGGACAGCAGCCTTAGCAGCCCTGCCTGTCACACAGCAGCCCAGCCTCCTGCAGCTGTTCCTCATCCCAATCCCATCTCACTTCCTGAGGACATGTCCACCTGGAGGTGAGCCTGGCAGGTTTCCTTTGGAGCTGGTGTGCCTGCTGCAGAGGGGATGCTGCTGGGGAGCAGCACTGCCCTGTCCCACCCAAAGCTCCTCCCTGATACAACTGTGAGTGCTGCATTGCTCAAAGGATTTTGGTCTGGTTGGGAGTCTTGCTGTTCATGTAATTTACTGGAATTGTTAAACAAAAACACTTTTATGTCAAGGTAGAAATCACTTGGTGCTTACAGTTTCTTTTAGCAACTTTTCAAAGGGTGGGAGGGCCAGGGACAAGCCCAGCTGATGCCCTTCCCACTGAGGCCCTCCATGCTCACCTCTCCCTGATGCAGGGCTCCCTGTCCCTACCTCATGCTGCTGTTCCCACAGCAGAGTCTGCTCTACTCACACTCTGAGTTAAACACAACCTCTCTCCTTCCCTGGAGGTGTGTTTCTAACCTGGACCATGTAAATGACTCAGAATACAGGACAGCCACTGTGCCAGATGGCTGGCATGGCCAATCCAGAGTGAAGGCTGTGGTGGGAGCAGAAAGGAGCAGGCAGGGCTGGCCATGTTTAGTCATCTCAGAGTGAGGCTATCATGGTTTCCTTAAAGTTTTCACAACAGGGTGAATCAATGGGAATAACCTCAGCAATGTTTTTCTCATTGGGCTTTTAAAACCTCACCTCTTTTTTCTTCTAATCTTATGGAGTAGGAAAATTCCTCCATGTAATACACAGAGGAGAAGAAGGAGGTGCTGAGAATATGTAACCCCACTGATCTTGTTTGATCCCTGCAGGCTCCTGTTGTCCTGGTGGACACTGCAGGTCCTCCCCACTGTAAAATGCAGCCCTTGGGTTCATGTTGGCTTCTCTCCCGGCTTTTCTGGGGGCTGAGCACCCTCCCCATGCTCACCTCTTTGGACAGCAAACATGCTAATGAAAAAAGATTAAAATATGAGTGCACTTGGGAAGAAAAACTGTGGAAGTTTTCCATAGGGGAGGGGTATCACTTCTTGTGAGATGTATTTTAAGAGCATCCACAGGAGTATTTTTTGAAAGCCATATGCCACTTATTCACATGCGTATGACAGAACTCATATATGAGGAGTGATACAGAACACAAACGTAGGTGTTGAACATTTCATATGTGCATATGTTCATAGCCTATTCCCAAATTCAGCTTCTGAAATGCTTCATTACATGTACACCTTTTTCAAGTTCAGTATTTAGTTACCTTTGGCTTAAGAAAAATATATTGTTTATGATGAACTTGTTCAAACATATGTGGAATCTAAAACTTGCTTACTGGCAGAATTAAAGCAGTAGCTCTTGTAAGAAAATGAAGTCAAAGTAGGACTAAATTTTCAAGATTATTTAATTAATCTTTGTATGAGTTGGGCCACCACCAGACTGGAACACCATAAACCAGCACAAGCTCACCCTCTTTCATCTCCATTGTGCTTCATTTCCTTTTCCTGGTGATCACAACTCATGAATCCCAGGAAACTGCAGATCGTCTGGAAGGTGATAGTGTTTACTTTTCTTAATTGGCAAAAAAACTGACCCTCATCCTACCAGGACTAAAGCAGAGTGTGAATAATTTCCGTGATTTTCTGAGACTTACTGAAACTCCTAATACAATTATAGCACTCTCTGGGAGGCTACTGAAGCAGGAGTGAAGTGGCAGCCCATGAGCAGCCAAAGCAGAGGTGTCCTGGCCACAGACCTGCAGCAGAGCAGATCCTCAGCCTTGTGGGCAGCAGGTGATGCTCAGGCAGAGCAGCCACTCCCCCAGTCCTCTGCTGTTGCTCTCAAACAAAAAGCCTCCCAAGGGCTTGCATGGGAAAGGTTACTGACAGGAACAGCAAGTGCTTGAGCCAATTGTCTTTTGGGTGCTCACGATATTACCCAGAAAGTAGCAAGTAATCAGCCAAGATAAACAGGGGAATGCCATGAGAGGACACGTTTTTTCTTAATTCACAACTTCCCCAGGTGTAGCTAGTTTTGACCACATTTAGACTGTAATTATTTTAACCATTTAAGTACAGATTTCAGCTTTTAAAGCCCTCAGAAAAGCTTAATGAGCTACAGAAGGACATAAACTTTGTGCTTTTCCACTGGTGAAGCAAAGCAGAAGGTAGACAAATCAATGGTTTGAGCATCTCTACAATTATACTACTTCTTAGCACATGAAGACAGACCTCTGTCCTCCAGAAGTTGTCTGTCTAGCATAACAATCTGAAGAAAATTTTAATCCTCCATGGAAGTTCATCATGGTGCTTTGCAGGATCTTGCTCTACCTCAGGTCAAAGGCCCAGTACTCTCAGCTCCATGGAAAACATTTAGCATGTATTTGAATGCTACATTAGATGGAAAGATAAGAGAAATTACTCTTACAATCATAAATAGAAAATAAAGTCACTGTACTAAGGAAGGTGGTTTAAAATAAACAATGTACTTCTCCAGATGACTCTTAATTGATAATAAATTACATAATGCCATCCTCTGTTCCCTATAGAGAAAACACAGGTAGCTTTTGTGTGATGAAAACCAATGCACAAATAGTTTAAAGGCAGTTACTGAAAGTAAAATACAGTAAATAAGTAATGAACCACATAAAATGAAAAGAAAAATGTCTGGAACAACTTGTCAGAGAAGAAAAATAAGGAGTAGTTTTTCATGCCTATACAGATGTGAGTTAGAAAGAGAATAGCTGATAGGAACACCTCATCACAAAAGAAGTAAGAACAAAATAGAACAAGTCTTTAAACAATTTTTAACTTTCCTCCTTTCTTCTAAGCAAGAATTGTACCTAAGAACAATCTTAGTATGAGCAATATTTGTCTGTATTTATAATGTTAAGGTACACTTCATAGACCAGTTAAACCAGCATTACTTGCACATGGAATGGCTCTGGATAGCAAAGGGTCCCCATCATGAATCTGTTACTGAGATGTTCATTTAATTCAAATAGGAAAGGCAAGAGGAAAAGCCTGGCTGGCAGATTTATTGATTACATTTCACCAATGACCAGCAAAAGGCAAGCACTCTGAAAATCCCCAAAGGTGATCATTAGTACTGAGTAACTGTCACTAAACATTAGCACCATCAGCAGACTGGAACTAAAAGAAAGTGTGATGCTTCAAATGTGAGGCCCAAGAGGAATTGCCTGTGGTCCAAAGAAAAAATGGGACATCTCACATCTTGGTGCCTGTGTCTGAGACAAATGAAATGCTTTATATATATATAAAATACATGTAATACGTATATAGATTCATGTGTGTATAGAGAGACATAAAATTGGTCTAGCATAGTCAGGCAAATTGGGCAGGTCTCCCTACTATAAAACAAAAAATTAATGTGTCAAGCTAATTTCGCGGTCCACTTGCCTGGAGCTGATTAGGACCAAATTAAACTTGGTCCTAATCAGCCTGAGTGCTTTGCAGGTAATACAGAAATCCATGGGATATGCTTATTACTGTAAAAGCACATGCACATTATCTGCAAAAGCAGTGTAAGAACAGGTTTATCCAAATAATACGTGGTTTCACACTTTCCAATGCATTGCTAGCTCCCCTGTTTTTGGTGGATTTTTATTTGAAAGTCCCATGTTTCCACTGCACAGCAGAATCAGACATCAAACAAATGATTTTTTATTTTTCATACTTGAATTTGATCTTATGATCATTGACTTGGCCAAAGGAGCACTTTCTGTATCTGAGGCAATGCATTTAGATTTTACAGGAAGAGAAAGTACATGAAGGGTTTTACCACTTCCCAGTAGCTACCTCCTCCTTCTTTTTTTTTATAACATCCTGTGATTCCCATACGTGTGCTTTTGTTCCATGGGAAACAGCAGGGACAATACCTTTTGTACTGCTGGCAGACAGCTCCTTCTGATACAGATACACAGCTTCCTTTTGTGCACTTGAAGCATCACCTCCTCCAGGAAAAAGAGCCCATTTGAATTCCACCCTCTTGGTCAGTCTAAAGCCCTGCTCCAAACACAACACCCCAACAGAGAAAGCTATTTCCTGCAGTGACCCAGCACCAGCCTCTTTCATCTGGGGGCCACAACAACAAAAGCATGATGCTGTTAAAGGTCCTTCCTCCCTCAGTGGTACCTGGCAGTCACAGCAGAAAACAGGAGACATGGGAATGGGCTCTGGGAAGGCATTTTCACCAAGAGCATCTAATCACTGTGACCTTGATCTAATCATCTAAACCTTGTGACTCTGCATGAACAGGAACGCTCCATCATGCTGCACAGAGGGCTGCCTGCAGTGTGGAATCCAGTCAGCATTAAGGGTGAGAATTTCATAACCTTGTAGGACTCACATCTCATGAAGTAAATCTTAACATTAAAACTTGAAATTAGGTGTGTGGCCTTTAAATAGGTATCTTCCATAAAACAGTGACTAAAGCAGCAAAGGAAGATGAGCTCTGGGAAGGTTCAAATTCCATGGTACAATGAAGAACGAAATCCAGCAGTGTGGTTTCTGCCTGCAGCATGGGATACTGCAGCAGGGGATGAGGATTCAGATTTGCTGCTCTTTACTGAGGTCACTTGAGTCACTTCAGGGCCTTCTGCTTCCCTTGTCCCACTTGCTGCTGTAAAGGCAGCATCTGGTCATCCCTGACCTGCATGACAAGGTCTGGATGAGACACTCCTGCCTGAGTGGACACTCCTGCAATCTTTCTGGTAAACTTTATGGACAGTTTACACATCAAACAGGACTCTGCTAGGAATCAGTTCTTTAAACTCAAGATGACAGTGAAGATAAGATTAGGTTCACAAAGATGCAGTGATTTGTACTGGGACTGGGAGAAGCTCTGTAAGATCCAGCTCAGTTGTTTTCAGCTGCCTTATACTCCATTTTCCAATTCCAAATTGTATTTCTAGGCTTCCATCCCTAGAGAGATGGATGAGAAGCAGCTTTACAAAATGCTTACTTATATGACAGAACCTGCTTTTTCATCTTCAGAACCTATTAATTTTGTATCTGTTTCAATGAGTTAAGGTTGAAAAAAGTACCACTGGCTCAAAAAATCCCCCACAAAGGTATCTCCATTTGATCATCTTTTATTTCAATATGTCTGACAGCACCTCATCTCAATATTTAGGCAAAGTTCTTAAACTGTGACATTTTCACTCAATTTTACAAGCACATTATTTCTGAATAATGAACTCATGTTTATAATTGGGGTAACCTTAAAGAAAAAAAAGTACCTTTTCAACACTTTTCCACATCTTCTCTCCATACTTCCATATTCCACAACGATATTGGCAATTATTATTTAAGTCAAAAGGGAAAAGCAAAATAATTTACATCATCCATCACAGCTCCCTTGCATGAATAAATTACAAGACACCATGGCAAATCAATCGTGGAGAAAAGAACAATCTGCATCAAATACTGTATTTTGTGTGCATAATCTTTTTAATATTTCCTGACCTCGTATATCAAACCAGCAGATTGAATTCTGTGAACTTTAAGTAATACAAAGCTGTTTATCCCAAAGTCCTATGGGGAAGCTCTAACCTAATCAGTTAAATTCAAGATACAGCCACAGGAATAAAGAGAACAGACCTAACTCAGCAAAAGTTACAAAACCTGTTTGCCATTCAAGTTAGTTTGCAGAGTTAGTAAGATTTTAATACAAGAATCATCACCTAAGGTTGTAAGTCTGCATGCAAGAGGACCTGGTTACTCATACTCCAGCAGTGGTGCCTAAGGATTTGCCAGCAGAGCTTTGCCAAGAGACCTTTTGCTCACAGAATATTCACAGAATATTCACAGTTGGATCCACAAGGATCATCGAGTCCAGCTTTTAAGTGAATGGCCCATACAGGGTTCAAACCCACAAATTGGGGCATTTGCACCATGCTCTGACCAGCTGAGCTAATCTCAGGGTCACCTCTGCCTTCTTTAGGAAAAAAAGGCAGCCCATCTGCTTTTCCCTTTTGGAAGAGATGTTTTTACCTTATTGTCAGTCACAGCTAACAGGACAAGGAGAAGTTGTCCAGGATGAACCCCTTGCCTTTTTGCTTTTACAGGCTGCCAGTGCTCCATGGCAGGAAGGCATGGGATGGGAGATAGGATATGAATGAACTTGTCTTCAAAGAGATAAACCGCAAGTATTCAGTGTGAATTGGCAAAGGGAAACACATTTCCTCTTTGTGAGGAACACCTATATGAGAAATGTATGTGTGAATCTGAATTACTGGAGTTCACTTCAGGGCATCCAGAAAGCTTAGTGATGCAAAAGCCTCCACAACAGTGGTCTCTCCATCATGCAGAAAGTTTGTGTGCCAAGACAGGCTTGCTCTACTGCATAAGTGGAAGCTGCACTCATCTACTCTCTGCAAATGTGTCATTCTCTAGGGAACAGATCTTAAATGGTAAAACTTCAGCAGGACTCTTGGCTGCCTTTCCTAAGGGATGCAGCATATGCCTAGGCCTGCCCTCCTGCTGAACAATCACTCAGTATCTTCTAACATCTACAAATTCACTTTAATTTTTTCCCACAGTTAATTCTTCCCTTATAACCTCCTGCTGCAGGGTCACAGCTCTATAGAGGCATTAAGGGGATTCAAGCAGGCAGGATGAAAAAGAAATAGACCTCAGAGTTAATTTTGATAGGTTCTGCACATACCCATAGTCTATCCATGCTTCAGAATGTTCCTGCATGCTTCAGAATGTTCCTGAGTGATGGCAATAAATGGAGACCTAAAAGAAAAATGACCTAGTCCTGTTTCACAGGTGAAGGAGTAGAACACTCTAAGTGGTAACTACTGACTGACTTGCTCAAAAACATAAAGGAACCCTTGAGCACACAAAAATTTCAATTCAGGCCACTCACATTTCGGGTAAAATATTTTGGTTTAGGGCTTTGGTGGATTTCCAGGGGTAGAAGAATACCTGATTTTTCTTTCTCCCTGGGGAAAAAAAAGAATTTATAAAACTCATGAAGTCTTAGCAGTAGACACAGAATTGCCTATTGTGGAAAGAGTCACAGCATTACCATTTATTCAAAAATTTTTACCTCTTTTAAATCTAATTTCTTTACTGTTTCTGCAAGTATGTTGAACGCACATTATAAATGTTATACCCCTGACTCACTTCCCTGCCTGATTTTCCTTCCTCTCATATGAGCTAAGTGTCCTAAATTTAATTTACCCCCTTACAAATTGGCTGCCCTTTCATGTCAGGAGCGAAAACGCCCACTCAGCATCGCTTGAAAAGAACCTGTCTGCAGTTGGGAGGGAGAAGTGGAGGTGCAGCTTAAACTAACTAAATTAAATACAACTGGAGCTCGGAGCAGCTGGCAGGTTTGATTTGGATGTAGGACGCTGTGAGATGGTGATAAGTGAGTGCTCAGGAGCAAAGGGAATTAAAAGGCTGTACTTGGGTTTAATGGAGTCACTCTCTTTCTGTGGCGCATCCATTAAGGACGCCGTGCTGGCACGCGGCACTGCCTGCGCCACTTACGCTGCAAAAGGACAGCTTCAGATGAGCCCTGGGCTCCTCAGGACATGAGCAAGTGCCTCTGGAGGGAGGCAGGAGAGAGACCCTTTGCTCAGAGCCTTTTAAACTAAGGGACAGCCTCTCCCAGTTCTGAGGTTCGGATCCTTCCACATGGGAAGTATCTACCAAAGCACCTGAGAGGTGGTTCAGAGAGCACAAAAAAAATCACCTTACCCTGAATGAGAAATTTGTCTCTCTCTCTTAAATAACTCCTTAAAACTTGTAATGAGAAAAATTACAGAAAACATTTTTTTTTCCCACCCATCTTTTCAGGTTATTTAATAGTGTATTAGACAGCAGTTAGCATGTCGCCTGTATTGCCTTGCTCTCTTCTGGTATTATCATTTCTCTTTTCACATAAGCTCCTCCCTGAGGAACAATGAAGATGGGCAAACATTTTTAAAGATTATGATTCAACTGTAAAACCTCTATTTGTCAGTGTCACCAACAGGCAGGTGTAATGCCTGAAAGTGTCTTTCAACTCTGCTTTCTAATGGGACTAAAAATGTAAATGAAACATTGATTTCATAATTAGTACCACAGATTTGACACTTGTCTGCCTCTGGTAATGAGGAGAACTTTCCTTACATTTGCAAAATACTGTGAAACCTCCTCAAGGAAGATGTGGCAGAAGTAAAAAGCTGTGACTGGATGCTGTAATATGCTATGTTTCAAATTAGCTACTCAGCAAGACACCTCTGCAGGCAGAACAGGCTAAATATTCAATTCTAAGGCTTATTATTATTTTTCTTTTAAATTTATCAATTATTCTGTATCTGGAGAATTTAAATTTTAAGTGCTGTACCATGGAAGAATTGGTCACTACATGATGAGAGTGTTTATTAACATAAGCAATCCCCCTGAATGTCACAATTTTGAACTAATAGTTAGAACACTGAACACTAGAGTAATTATCATGACTATGAATCTGACAAACCCCATTTCCAAAAAACAGTCATTACACAATCCTTGGTCTATTGCTCAGTTCAAAGCTATTCTTTAATTTTCCTTTCTCTTGTGTATATATGGCAATCTAACTTATGTGGTAAAACAACTCAAGAACATGTAAATATGTTTGTTTCCTCATGCAAAGAGATGCATAAATAGAAATAATTTTCAGTAAAAGATGTACCAAGGAAAAAAGAGAAATTGTTTTGAATAATATTTACTGATTATGAACAGAGAAAAAAAAGTATTGGTTTAAGGATAAGTGTCACATAATTTGACTGATCATTGATTTCTAAAGGAAAAGCACCAAGTCACATGAGAGGCATATGTAGTACAGGCAGAACCAAGAGAGATTGACAATAAAGAAAAAAAAAGAAAGTATCCCTCCAAAGATGATGACTCTCCAAGCAAATTCAGACCTCTTCTTCACCTTTAATTTATTTTATCTGATAGTTTTTCATTTGTCCTTTCTTGGAGGTGAGGTCATTACTACTTTGCATTACAACAGCAGCCAGTAATCACAGATGTAATCAAGATCCCATTGTGTCAAAAACTATTGTAGAAAGAGACACTTTCACCAAAAATGTCTTGGAAAATGTCAGCTGTGTGACCAGGAACTAAATGCTTTAGTTGGTATACTTGCCTAGGTGAGCAGTGCAAAAATACAGTCTGCTTTTATACAATTAGAGATTGCAATTATGCTGTGAAAACCATGACTTCAGCAAAACTTCTCCTTGCTTTAAATTGCCAGGATTATGCCCACTGCAGCACTTGAATTGGTAAAGATGAGAGACAAAAGTATTGGGAAGGTGTGATAGTTATCCCAATTATTTTAGTCAATAACAAAGATATTTTGTTATGGATCTGTAGGAAGTTCTTAATGAAGTTTTTATACATCAGGTCTAGAAATTGGTCTTGTTAGATATTTTATCTGTTGCACTTAGATATCAAGATATTTCTGGCTACCTATGTCATACTATGTTCTAAAACAATGAAATTATAGTGATTTAAGTATTTTCACTCTAGATCTGTATTAAAAACCAGGAAGAAATGAAAGGCTCTCTGACATTTCATAGTTTATCAGGCTTTTAAATGGCCATTATTTTCCCAATTAATTTCCCATTACAAGTGTCAAGACTTCCCAAGATAGAAAACATGCAATTTTGCTGTACTTCCTGTAATCATGACAAAATAAATATCCAAGGAACCTGTGTTGGAAGGGGAAAATAAAAGCAGGTGAACCTGACATTGTTCATCCAGAAATTATTTTCAAAACCTGGATACAACACCCTGACACATAAAACTAAACTCTGCCTGCAAAATAAGTGACTTTGGCTCTAACTAATTTAGTAAGAGCTGGTGGTACTCAGGACACATCCAAAACTGCTCACATCTTTTGAAGCCTGAGGATCTCAAATTAATGTACAAGAATTTGAAAATGTGGGCATTAAGAGGGACTTCAATGAAAAATAAATTTGAGAGCTGATGCAGCAAAGGATGTTTTCTTTTCAGAAGGCTGGATCTAAACCAGCTCTGCATGTTTAGATGCCACTGCTGTGTATTCAGGGCCCTGATGGTAAATTTGTAGCTGTATTACCTGTAATTTAGGAAAACGGTTCACTCAGGTCCTCTCAAGAGACATGAGCTACCACAGGCTGTCTTTTGGTTCAGAACTGCTGTTAAGCCCAATTGGCCAACTCAGTGATATAATTACAGATATACTGGTTAAACCTGTGTAAAAATGCTTGGGGGGAGGGTCTCTTATTCCACTGTAAAATCGCTTTGTCTCTTTTTTTTTAATGTTATTTAGCTTATGAAGTACAAACCCTGAAGTATTCCCTAAAAATCTCTAGAATTATTTCTTTTTTTTTTAAAACCAAATACTGTCTCACCATAGCCCTAAATGACAACCTGCAGCAGTCCTTCTCTACACGTTTTCTCAGAGCTCCCACAGCAACACAGATGTGCAGGGAAGAATGATATACCTATGGAACTAATATAGTGCACAAAGTAAAATTCAATTAATAAAGCAACATCCAGGAATAGTCTACTGTAAAACAAATTTTTTTTTCCATAAGAAATAGAACTACAATTTTCCAAAGACACCTCCACAACTACCATCCCTTCTTTATATTGGATTAAACTTGATCCCAGAAGAAGCAAGCAAATATAGTTAGACTTGAAATAGAAATTTTCTTTCTGGTGGCATTTATCTTAATTTCTGCTTAATTATTCAATGTTCCTTTTGAATGGTGTAAATGTTGTACTGAATCTTGTTCTTATCAGTGTTCTTAATATGCTTGTAAGACAACAACAGATTTTCTGCACAGAGTCCGAACGTAGTCCAGAAGTAGTTTTATAACACATAGCAATTTATATGGAATAATCTATTTCTTTTGTTCATTCTAGAACTGTTTCTCTCCCTCCACTGGCTGAGGTTTTCTGGTGGTATCGTTAGAATAAATTCTTATCTGCCATTACTCCTTCAAAGGAACAGTGATACATGTGCTCACTGCAGAAATAATCAGCAGTAACAATGCAATATCAAGTTGCTACCTCTTCAATGAGCCAAGAAACATAACCATTAATTTATTGTACTTTCTTATATTACAAGAAAAAAACATCCATTTTTATTTTAATAAAGTCAAACCCGTTGAAACTACCTGTAAAACACGCTAATAAGCATTTGATTGAATTAATTAACATTATCTGTTATTTCAATGCTCTTTATGAACTACAGACCATGAAGCCCAACACAGTTTTATAATTCTTAAAAATTACTTTAAGAAAATATCAAATCATAATATCCCAGTTAGAGAATTACCTGTAATTTTCCTGTTGTTTAATTATGCCAATGAAAAAATACCAAGAGTGTCTAGGTAGGCAAAGAATATAAAGGCTGAAATTCTTAGAAGTTTAGAGGTGCTGAAGTTTTACAATATAGATGTAAAATACTGAAGGCCAAATTTTTAAAAGGCATTTTGGTGTCTAAAGGTGCATGCCCCTGACTCGTGTCTTGTTCAGTTATGCCCCTGTAGTTCAGAATATGTTCAACATGCAGTTCTGAAAACATGTCTATGCCATCAGTCTCTTTAATACCCTATATTTAGTACCCTATAACAGAATTATGCTTTGAAACTAAAGCCCTAATGCACCATTTCCATCCTTTTTCCTCTTCCTTTGCTTCAGCTGCTACTTTACACCCTCACACAAGCTGTACAAGTCCTCCGTGTGCTCACCTAGCGATGGCCCCAGCTGCCCAGGTGTGTCCTACCAGCAGCACAGGCAGGACACTGCCCACCTGGAGGGCTGCAGCTCAGCCTGGCTGTGGAATTGCACACCACCACCAGGACACTGCCAGCCTCACAGATGCCCATGAGCAGATGCACAGATGTGGAGAGCATTTTCTCAGCAGAAACCAAACGCTCAGAGGTCAGGTACGAGCGAAGGGCCCTGCCCCACGTGCACGGCTGCGAGCAGCAGGAGCAGCCAAGGAGACCCTTCCTTCCGAGCTTTCCCTCCTGCTTCATCCCAGCATGACAGAGGGAGGGAAAATGGAAAATGCACAGCTCAGAGGAGTCTAAATTTGAACAGCTGAGCTCAAATAAGAGATTTTTACCTCCTTGGGGTTGCTTTATAAAACTATTTGTCTTTTTTTGTTGAAGACGAGCAAAGCAACAGTGGAAAACACCAGAAACATTTCAAATTAAAACCAATGCTTAAACAATATTATATCAAATTTTGTCTACTGTTCCTTTGCTCTGAGACAATTGCTTTTTCATCAGAGATTTAGGAATGCCTGAGAAGAAAAGTATCTAGAAATACTGACAGACTAGCATTATTACCAAGTTATTTACCTTTTTATACCAACTCTCCAGTCAAGCCAAAAATACTTGCTTGCCTTAGCAGTCCCATAGCCTCTCAGAGAAACATGCCACATTCATTTACACGATGATGAGACGGGAAAATGGAAGAAGTAGTGGCGGATCACTTTGGGACAGTGAGAAAATGATGGAGCCTCCAGACACCCTGAACACTTTAGGTGCAAAGGGACTGACCCAGGGCCTCTGCTGTCTATTTAGGGGCTTCTCTTGAATAGTTCACCTCCACCCTGCTCCTAGTTTGCACCCCACAAAAGTTCATACAGACCTTGGCAGATGGGACCATCTCTCCCAGAAGGGGTTTTACTCATGAAGTCCCACTTTTCCTCCAAACCAATCAGACTAATACCAGAAAGCTGTATTAGTGCAGGATACCTACTCGTTTCTTCCTGACTCACCACAAATATTTTTCTAGATCCACTAGACTACTCTCATTTTGGAGAAATAATAATGAGTGAATTTATGCACATAGTAGTGTAACTTCTGCCTCAGCAGCCACTCTAAAGGAAATGACTGATTTTTTTCTTTTTCTCTCTCAGTCACAGTGACCACACAGTCCTGGTGGAACAGAGGAACATGATGTAACCCTTTGAAACACCTACACACCAGTTCACTAATTATCCCAAACCAGCCTTTTCCTCTGGGACAGCAGGAATCCCATTACTATGCATTCATGGAGGAAAGAGAAGTTGCCCTGAATTGGCCATAATTTTTGTTCTGTTCGTGCCCAAGTTGGAGAAATGTCCTACCTGTGGTCTGAAAACTCCTGGGTGGCCTTTACTGTCTACTGTTTAGACACCTTTACCACCTGAAAGCTCATTTGGTTCAAACAGATGAGTTCACAGAGCTGACAAAAAATTTCTACCACTCTGGGAAACATAAGCACTTCCATGCATGAGAGGCAAAAAAGTAGCTGATGTGTGAGGTGACATTCAAAGCACTGCTGCCTCTGCAGAACAGAATTGTTATTTTCTGCTGCTGTTCTCTGCATGTGAGTTGAGGCCCCGAGCCAGGCTGCTGTCTGTGGCAGGGAAACAGAAAGAAACATGAACATGTTTTCATGTCTTACAGCTGAATACTGCAAGGCATGGCACATCTCTTTGGAGGTCATGAGCCTCCCCAGCTAGGTCAGATCAAACACCTTTGGGGTTTCCACCCTTGAGGAGAAAATATGTTTTTTTATGATATAAATGTCAAAAGAGCAAGGGCTTGTTGAAATGTGTTACTGCCTTGTGGGTTATTTTACACTGACTTTAATTATGCTCCATCTTCATTTGAAAGCCTGATTAGTGCATGGTTCAGTTGGAGCCACATTGCCTGCCCAGCTGTGTGCACACCCATGTGTGGGGACATTGCAGGGACGTGCCAGAGACACCAGATACTGAACTACACCAGGGTATCTCACACCTCTACCAATTTAGTGCCCAGAACAAAAACTAATAGCCTCCTCTGCTCTTTCAGATCCTGAGATATCTTGACAAACACAGTTTAGATGCTATAAATCCCATTCTGGCTTAAAACTATGCAATTGTGGCAAATTTCTCATTTCTGCTGCCTTATTAAAGGTAAGAGACTTTTATCAACAGAACTATGTCATTTCATACATAATGAAGACTAACACAGGAATTTAAAGCTGTGGTAGATATATGATGGTGTGCTAGGAACAAAAATATGCAACTATTTGTCATTAAGGTTTAGTTGTCTTATGCCAAGGTAGAGTACATTTTTGTTCATTAATACAGAACAAACATTTGTTTCACCTGACTTTACTCCCAGCTAGTGTAACACTGAAGCAGAACAGAACTCTAGATCACCTTCAACCAAACCAGCTTCTTAATATTTATGTTTTTAAAGTTGAGGGCAGAATATGCCAGGATGGCTCAAAAAGAACTACAAGCAAAACAAAGTAATGCATTCCCACCTTGCTCTGACACACAGCTTTTGTTAGACATTGTGCACTAGGACTAGCATGATATCCATGTAGTTTCTTCTTCCTCACTCCAGAATGCACTCAGGTTATTTTTAAATGCCTGGTAACATGTTTTTGAAGCATTGCTCATTTTTCACAGGTCTGCAGCTCCACGCATCCAAGTTTTCTTACAAGATGACTTTTGCATATGTTAGATACTACTTCTGTGCTGAGTTACCCTCAAACCCACTTTCTTCTTTCCATCTCCATGTCTGCATTTCTTTAACTGCACACTTCTGAGCTGTCTATAACCAGGGGGGCTCAGTGTTCACCTGTGCCCTATCTCTTATCACTCCAGGCCTTCATGTATCTCTGCCCATCCTCTTTCCATCTCTCAAGGCCACTGCTGCCATTCCAAGTCTGCATTTTTCTGTATGACACTGCTCTGTTAGACCCATAAATATCTCATTCTACACTGCTATACAACTGCTACTTCTTATTCTGTACCTCTATAACTGCTTGTTACTGATAACTCTATCAGGCTGTAGGTTGTACCACACAAAGAGAAACAAATTTAAAAAATTAGCCAAAGTTACCTGTTCCATTAAAGAATTTGCTGTCACAGATAAACCAGGGAAATAATAGCTGCAGGCAAGTCACTAGTTCAGATGGAGTAAACCTATCAAGCCTCAATCCTGAGGCCTTAAACACTCAATACAGAGCCTATGGTCTGTTTTAGCCATGGCAATACCTGTTACAGGGCTACATGGACAGTGTCATCCAACTGTGCTGGGCCAAGGGTGGCTCTGAATGGAGAATGGGGCAATAACACAGGGAGATGATGAGGGCTGGACCCTGATGAGATGTTTGTTTTGAGAGCATGAAGCAGAAACATGCTCTGATCAAGTGAGATGTTCTGCTTGTTGAATTTATACAACACTGTTTTTTTAAAAGGTATTTGTGGGAGCTCAGCACATCACTCCTGATGTCCAGAGCTACCGAGAGAACCCTTGGGGGGCTCGGGAGTCTTGGAATGTTGCCAAAAGCACTTGGTGGCTTGATTTTGATCATCTAGGGATGTGCCACCAATGTATGAGGAAATGGAACCTGTGAGAATCACTCAGGTGTAAATGGTGAAGGGAAGATATCATTGTAGGGCAAATCACAAATTTTGGGGTTTTGGTACAGGGGGGTTGTAGAGACAAGATGGAAGAATCAGGGTGTGCCACCAGGCTCTTCCTTCTTCTTCCCATCTTCCATCTTCTGGAGTGGTGTTGGCATTTGGAGATTGGTCTAGGGTGAGGGTGTACTTAGTGACGAGGGTGATAAGTATTGAAGACAAAAGGTAAATATGATATACGTAGTTTTTGTTATAAAAGATGCGACCGCCTTGGGGGTGGGCAGAGTGCCTTTGGCTGCCGTGCTGGTCAGATCCTTCGGGCAGAGAAAGGACTTTTTAGATAAGAAATAATAAACAATTCTGAAGATCGAAAAAACCTAGCGTCCAGTCTCATCTTTTGAAGCCCAGTATGCAAGAACCATCCTGAGCGTGTGTGGGAGCAGACACAAACAGCTGAACCCCATAGGTATTTTTTATCAAGAATGGATATTTTTATTAAGGAGAAATATTTTTTCTTAAGTATACATGGTATATAAAAGAGTGAGCAACTTGCATCTAGTCAGTGTTAGAGAAAAGGATGTGACTGAAGATACTTCAGTCACCTGGCATGTTGAGTCACTCAGGCAAATACAAATCCCCTTGGTAAAAATATTTCTTGAATAACAGTCAAGTTATGACAGCATGAAAATTTAACATGTGATCTTAAATTTCCCCCAGGTGACATCTAGTATTACTGAACTGGAATATCATACATATACTTTTAAAAATAAGCTAACATTTGAAAATTGCTTTTAGGCTAGGGTTTAGACATTTTGGACCTAGCTAGGTCCTAAAAATGAAAATTTGTCTTCTCCTTTCATGCTGTCAAGTCTCCCCTTCTCTATTCCAACCTATCTTTCTTTTGAATGTGCTTGAGTCCTTAATCTAAGACTTGTCTCCCTATTTCTTCCCTTTCCCATCCCTTATCACATGCCCATCACACCTCAAATTCCTGCCTCTCAAATCTGCCACCACATGTCTCAAACTAAGGGCAAAGGTCTTAGCTTAGTCTCTACTTTAAAATAAGAGCAACCCCTCCTCTCTGCAGCTGTTGCCTCTTTGGTCACCCTTTGCACCTTCAGAGGAGAGTTCTCCCCTCCTAGGGATATGACAGGTAAATTGGGTATATGGTAAGGCACCACACAATAATCTAGTTAGGAAAATGGTCCTGATGGGCTGAAAAGGCCTGCAAGGTGGTAAACAATCTCTTGGATTTTTTTTTTTTCTTAATCTAAGACTGGCTGTGTCAGTGTACTTGGCTATTTATAAACAGAAGCTATCAATCTCATACACAGTAAGTTTGAAATAAATAAATAGCACTACACAACTTATCACACACACTATATAGCAGAATAACAATGCACAATACACTATCTGATCTATGCACTCTCATATTACCTGGTTATCTTGTGCCAATCAGCATTGTCATCTAAGCCCTTACACGTGTATCAATATGAGCAGCAAAGTCCCTCGTGGAGCATCACTGATGTTTCCTTAACAGCACCTTACTCCTCAGTAAAAGAAATACTCTTATTACAGGAGAACTTCAGCTGGAGAAAAGAAACTTCTAACTTTTAGGTCCAAAACCTCATATCAACACCGAGTCCAGAAAACAATCCTTCTATGACTAAACCACGTGTAAATTCTAAATGCCAGGTGTAAATGTAAATGTTTCTAATGTAAATTCTAAATCTCCACTGCTGCAGATTTTTGACATAAGAGGAGACTTGTGTGCAATGCCTGTGTGTCAATATTTTATTTCTCTTGATAAATTCTAAAATAAACTTAAAACTTCTGCAGAGTATCAGACTTGGCAAAGTTTTTTCAATTAGCTATGAGTCAGGATGCCATGGAGAATGCTGCTGCTCCAACTCTAACCCATCCAGGCAAACCACTTTTTAGGAGGGGGAGCCCTTGCAGTAAAGTAAGCATCTGCACATGATGGATGATCTAAAGCCTTAGGTCGTTCCATTTCACAGACACCATCAAAATGCCATCAGTCATGGCAGTTTTCAGTCATGACATCAATCAAAGCCATACTTTAGTAAATTTTAGCAGAAACAATTTGCATCTTGAATTATCAGATCTCTGCTTCTCAGTACTTACGATCCTGTCACATTTTTCACTGAATTGCTTTGGAAAGAGCAAATGTAAAAGTTCATGGAAGTGAAATGAAATTGTGATGGCTTATGCTTAGACAGTAACTTCCAGCAACACTCTGCAAGAATTTATGGCTGAAACTTATGTTTGTATCTGGTTAAAACAGTAACTAGCAAACAATTTTCAGTTAAGTGTAAATCTCCTAAGCCCTCATTCAGACAGGAAGAAAGGCTAGATTTCAGCCTTTTTTGGAAAGAAGAAAATTAACCTAAGCAATTCTTCAAGTTTTATGGAGTTCAGAAAAAAAGAGAGATTTTTGTGAGAAGATCAGAACTAAATGGAAGAAGCATTGCAGAAGGTGAGTTTTGGAAAATCTGCTTTTCCTATGTCCTGCAGACAGGATAAGCAGGGACAAAAAATACATAAAGATGAGGATTTTGTGCTGACAGTCCACAGTGCCTTGTGCCTTAGGCAGAACAGGAGGTTTTAGACCCTGCCCAGAAACTGGAGAGCCTCACACGTTTCTCATTTAAGAAGGTGAAGTTTGTCTTCATTCCTAAGCACCACAGAGGTTCAGGAGATATCGGGATGATGTGATGAGGTATCAGTTGGTCTGACCAAACTGCCAGCTACTCCCACCTCTGAATTTTGGGGCCAATAATTATATCTACTTTTCTAACTCAGATCCTCCTATACAAAAGGCCATGTCATAGCTGAAGTGCTGGCACAGAGCTGTGTGGCTACTGAACTAAGGAATTTGTTTGAAACTTCTGTTCTTGGGGATGGAAATGTCAATTAATACCCAAAAGCAATTAGAAAAATTAAAAAAAAAAAAAAAAAGGAAGTAAGTGATCACAAATCCAGTAGCACATTCTTCAATCTAACATCAATATGAATGCCTTTGGCTGTAGGTTCTTTCTGGTTTATAACTTAAAAATTAACAACCTGTAAAGACAAAGCAATACACATGCAGAGCTTTAAATAATTTGGTATGCTGCACTCCATTTTTGTAGGTTTCTTTTAATAGTTCTTTGCAATGTATTCTATAGCATATCATTACATAAATTCCTAATTGAATGTAATTCCTGAACTAAACACAGTCTTTTTTTAAAGTTAAACTTGATATCATATTTTCTTGAAAGCTGTCATCTTAAAAATATAGTAGTGTTTCAATTTAGCTGAGATATATTGAAAAAAGGAAGAGCCCTGTGCTCAATCTTAATGCGTTTTTCAAGGTCTACTGATGTTTTCTATATTTGTTTTTAGCTTGTAAAAGGAAAATGAGATAGAAAAAGAAAGTTGAGCTGGGTGAGCGATTCATAAAATTAGTCTGAACTTGCCTAAACAGAAATTCTATGCATCCCAAAACTCATTTTTCTACTAAATGTTCAAATCTGACTTTCAGCTACACTACTCCTCTTTGTCTTACCCTGTCACTCTAAAATATTGTTACTCTTTGTGTGATTACAGAGAATAAAATATTTCCTTATTACTGCAGCAATTTTTCTTTCACACTACTTGAAAGGGAAGTCAACAGAACTACAAGGATCTGAAAGTAGCATGAGAGAGACCAGGCTTGCTTGCCTCTTGGTAGCTAAAGTTTCAGAAGGGATGATTGCAGATGGCAAAGAGGGTACTGATAACCTCAGTTCTGTTCCTCCTCCATAGTTTCCAAAGGAGCTACACTCTCCTGGTTCTCAACGACCCTAAAAATTCAGGAGTCCTTTTTGAGTTCAGCTCACCATATTTTGGAATCCTCTCTTAACAAAGCAGTGCCACAAGCAATATGAGCTGGCAGTTTGACTACAGAAACCACGAGAAGCTGCCTGTGGAGATCACCCCCAGGAGTAATCCCTGCAGATCTGCATGGAGATGTGAATCTGCCTGCACTGTTGGGCCAACACTGTCCACTTCCCACACTCTTTACTGGTCCTTTTATCACAGCTAACATTCACTTATTTTTTTAAAGATATTTACCAAACATATAAAATTCCTCAAACATTTATATTCTAGGAATGGCAGATGCCTTGCGAGACTTCATGAGGAAGATGACAGGACAAGGGCTACTGTTTACAAATTAAAAGAATGTCAGTTTAGACTAGATATAAGGAAAAAAAAATTATTATGAGAGTGGTGAAACAGAAACAGGTTGCCCTGAGAGGTGGTGGGTGCCTCACCCCTGGAGGTGTCCAGTCAGGTTGGATGGGGCACTGAGCAACCTGGTCTTGTTGAAGATGCCTCTGTTCATTGAGGGGAGCTGGAACTAGATGATCTTTATGGCTCCTTCTAATGTTCTATGTTCTGTTCTATGATTCTGTGATATGTGTGAAAACCTTTCTTATAAGTGCTGCACCTGAGACAGCAGAGAAAATCCTTACCATCCTTATTTTTAAATAGAGAGAAATGAGAAAACACTATTAGATAAAAGAGGGTTAATAAAATTAAGCAAAAGATTAATTCATTATATTAGTGTTCAGTAAAAAAGGATAGCTGTTCAAGTGTTCAAATAAAACCTACATAAATAAAAGGAAAGGTGGCTAAGAAATCTCTTGTTCTGATTCAAATGCACAAAAAGGTTCCTTTGATGCTGATGAAGGAAAATGTTTCAAAGATATGGTGAGGGATGTGTAGTATTCTCCTACTGTCCAGCAGACTCTGGACAAAGATGGGGTATTTGGATAAAGTGGTTTATGAGAGCATGAAGGACACTGAGACACTCAGAATGTACAGCAATATTATGGTGGTGTTTTCTTCCACTGTTGATTGATCTTGCCAGTAATTTCTAAAATAATTCTGAAAATCTAAAATAATGCCAGCAGCAGGCATCAGGACTGCCCGAAACAAAGCCAAGGACCCAAATCAAAGCCCTTGGCAGCTCACTGGATGCTTCAGCCTTACTTTGGATGGCTTGAGACAAACATTTCTGATGAAAATCTTTTCATAGTAACTTGTCTTTCCTGACATTTTGATATATAAGGAAGAAATTTCAGACTTAGTGGAAGGGAAGTGTTCCAGGCTTTCCAGCACTGTTTGTTAAAAACAGAAGAATCCACACTTTGATTGCATCCTGAGGCCGGGATTAGAAATGTTTACTAAACTGTCTCAGATGAGAATTTTATCCTAACTAGTTTGCAAGTTTTGCATCTAAGAACATCTGCTAAAGGCAGCATAAAGCATTCATGGCATGATCAGGGAGAATGACAAGCACACTGGTAATTCATCACTGACACAGTGGTCACGGCTCTAGTCCTACAGTCTCACCACATTTCCAAAAGGAAGCAGGTGGATGTAAACCAGCAAAGAGTCTGCAAATAAATCCTGTGAGGGATCACATGCACTGACTGACCAGCCCTCAAGCTACCGAGTTACCCAGGATAACATCATGGCAATGGTTCTGCAGGAGGACTTGAGCCAGCTTTAAACAACGATGGATAAGTCCACCTGCTCGCTCTCCAAGAGACTCCCTCCACATATGCAACCTGCCAGCAGATTTAACAATCTAAAAGTAAACCTGGCTCGTGGCTGTGGTGTTGGTGAAAGCACCAAGGCAGTCCATCCCTTACTGTCATCAGCCAACAGTAAGACACAAAAGAAGAAATGCTACCTGACTGTGCAGGCCCTCAGGATGGTGTTCTCGCTCTCCAAAACCCTTAGGAAAAGACAATCATCTGGCATGCAAGCACTCAACACTTCATATTAAGAACCTACCTAAAAAATTATTTTAGTCAAAGGTGATTTTTGCCCTGTTTCCTTCTGGTAAAATGTCAAGCATGCCTGCTCTGCTCCCGGAAAGTGATGAGCAGGAGTGTGTAAGAGAGAGAGAGAGAGAATGAGAGAAAGAGAGATCCAGAAAAGATTGGGCAACTCAATTTGTTCTCATTAACTGAGGCTCCCCTGGGGTATTACTGGGAAATGGTAACCTCAGAGGCAGCAAGAACGTCTCAGGTCTCCTGTGACTCACAATGGGCACCTGGCCAAGCTGCCATCTCTCCTCCAAGCCGGGATCTGCATATCCATGCCCTGAGGAGAAGCTGAACTCCACCTCCACTCCTGAAGAGAACTCTGATTATGCAAGCCCTTTGTTTCTTTATAAAGTGCAAAGAAAAGATGAGCTTGAATCTTGCCATGACCAAAGTCTGCTGACTGTAAGCACAGGGGAAAGAACATGCATGGTGCCTTCCCCCAGCCTTGTGTTTGCTCCAGTCTGGTCTGTGTAGGTCCCTCTCTGAATTATGGCACTTCAGAACAGATATACTGAATATTCACTGAATGTGCACCGGAGTTGACATGAAGTTATTCAGTTAATTACTTGCCAGATCACTTTCTTAGCACAGGGTGAATATTAAAATACACAGTCTGTAGAAATTTGAAGTAAAACCCTGCAGTTTGCTAGCAGTAAAGCTTTTGACAAATGTCCAGTGCTTTTTCTTAAACACAAAAAATGTTTCACTGAAGCTTTTTGGTACCTGGATGGACCAGAAAGGAATTTCTTTAAAATAGAAGAAAATTATGATACTTATTAGCTGGCAAGGCTCTAAGAAATCAATCCTGCTCTCTCAAAGTCATGACTTCTTGATATAAAAAATGAAACCTTTTAAATAATATTGATTGCTATTGTTAAACTGTGAAAGAACAGATGATCTACTCATGCAAATAAGGAGGAAAATAATGTCCAAATCCAGAAGAGTTATACAAAGAACAATTCTTCCCTACTGTAAGAGGTTACAATGAATTATCTCATTTATATGTTTTTTTCATTATGCTTTCTGCAAAAAGAAATCAAGTCATGTGCTACATCATGTAGACTGTATGACAGCAACTTCTTTGTTAAAAATATACCAGGGACTGCTGTGGGGCTTAGATTGCCTGATATTTTCCTCTAGAACTCAGACAGAATTGCATCCTTGGAAATGATTCTAGATTAGGGTGACTGACTTGTCCTCCAGCAGATAAAGGCTGAAGAAGCCAGACTTTGGGAAACCTGGGGAATGTGATAGGGTTCAGTGAGTGAAATGCTCTGTACAAGGCAGGATTAACCACTGGGAGGTGACTGGTGACTAACAGCCCTGCTGGAGAGGACCCAGCACAGTGATGGATATTGAGTCGCAAAGAATTTGCAAGCAAAGCAAAATGCTCAAGGCTTCCAAAAGAGGAATTTGGAGAACTGGGGCCTTAGGCCAGGGTCAATTGTTACTGCCCACCTCCACTTGGTGCTGGTGGAGCTTAACAAGGGAACTCTGTGCCCAGGTTTCTGTCCCCCTGCTCAGGAGCGATCCTGGAGAGGCCAAGATGGCCAAGATGGTCCAGGAGCCAGAGCATGGGGCACTGACACCTGAGGCTGCCTGGTCTGGGAAGGGAAGGCTCAGGGCTGATCTCACAGCATCCTATGACTACCTGAAGGGGATTTACAATGGTGGCAGAGCCAAATTCTCCATGATAGGAAAATAAGACAGGAGAAGGCTGTGATGATGATGTCCTTGGCTACACATACATGCTGATCTAGTCCTGTGCTGGCCACAAGCTTGTTTTGACTGTGGGTTGGACTGAAGGCCTCATGAGGCTTGTTTCAACCACATTTTTTACAATTTTCCTAAAACAATATCCTAATGTAGTAATTTTCTAATATATACAGAAGAATGGTAAAGTGAGAACCCTCTATTGTAGTCAGATGCAGCTTCATCATTAAGGTGGTTCTTCAGTTGACTAACTTGACTTTTTTATGTGGGAATGGTTAGGCATGATTTATTCTGGCATATTAACACTGCTCAATGAAGAAAAATGAGAATATTTTCCACCCAAATATTAGGCCATCATTAAAAAAATTCTTATGTGAAACATTATCAAGAAATCCTGAAGTAATCAAATTCTTTTTAGAAGCTAAGTTCAGTTGCACTGGATATTCCCCAAATCTCTTCCAAATTATGGCAAAGAGAGATAATAACAGGAATTCTAAGTGTGCAGCCAAATGTGAACATTAAAAACTGAAGGAAGAATTACAACAATAGCTGATAATGTGGATCACAAGATTTTCATGTGACTAATTAATTTTAAACAAAAAATATCCAGAACTATTAAATGCAAATATCAGAAATGTTCTTCTTTCTCACTCACATGACCTATACTCATCCTATTGGTCTTGCCCCCTTGCTTCTGAGTTCTCAGCTATGGGGAACACCAGAAATGCTTTTGCTGATACTTACATGAAATTCAGAACTCCACTGACTACTTAGTTCCATCTTTCCTACTTTGAATTTTGATTTCCTGAGACATGCTTAGATTTTTTTTAATCAACTGAATTTTAAAGGAGTACTTAATAATGAAATAAAATTATTTGGTTAAATTAGAGTAATTTTGGTTGGAGACCAGAATAATAGGGGAACCAATTTGGCTATGACTTCTCCAAATTTCTTAGACCATCAAGCTAGGGAAAAAGATAACATTTTGTGAGGTGAAAAATTATTCTGCTAATTAAAAGAATATGATTGTGGAGTACTCAGTCTTTGAGTAAATGCCCCAAAAAATGGAGTTTGCAAATTTTTTATAAATTTAAATTCTGTTAGCACAACATTTCTGATGAATTTGAAAAATATGCCTTTATACTTAAAGGAGCATCACTTCTCTGTAACTTGTAAATGTTTGCCTTCCAAATATAAATTAATAAACAATGCAATGAGTTTTCCTAGCAGGGCAGGAGGGGATTTCAGGTTTCCCAAACTAGTGGTTCATTGTGATTTCCTAGGAAAAATCTACCATGTCCTTTCCTGCCAGCCAGAATTCTTCTTAAGACCATTGTAATTTACATCACAGACATGAAAGTCAGTCAGTTCTTTTTGGAAACAAATTGTGCTGACATGCATTCACCAAAGACTGCAGTGACTGGTTAGTGAGGCACAGCCCTCTGCACAGGAGCCTTTTGCAAACTAAAGATGAATTAATTATTACCTCAGAAAATGTCTCTTTCAGTATGAAAGCTTTCAGGGTCAGCACCGTTTTCTCTCCTTTTTCTGGGAAAGCTCCATGCACTGCTCCTGCTCTTTGTGCCGTTTCCACTGCACAGGTGACTTTGTTCTGTTCTTTCTGAGAGCACATCCCTCACTGCCCTGTTAGGGGTTAAGTGGCAGTGCTCACAAGGGTGTTAATAAGGTAAGAAATACATTTTTATTCTGGTGTTTCAGTGTGTGTCCGAACACACACGGGGTAGAAATTGTTGAGCTCTGCCCTGACAAGTGGGTATTTTAAATGGATTATTCAGAGCATCTGACCAATTAAATCAAAAAAACCCAAGAACAAAACCCTAAATTGCTAATCCAGAAGAGTTACTCACACAATGGAAGAGAGTTCTGAAGAAGTACCAAGGACAACTAAAATGATGAGTCTAAACCCCAGAAGGAGAGGAGCTTGTCAGTTATCCCAACTGGTACCTTTCCCACAGTGCTGCAATATCTGCAGTGAAATGTGAGATGGAGGATCAAAAAAACCCCTTAACTGATGGATCTTTGATGAAGTAAAGTCTTTCAGATTTTGATGATGAGGGAGCAGAGAGCAGGACAAGGGAGACAAATGCCAGTTCCATTTCTCTGTAACATATAATCCAGCTCATGGAGCAAAACTGGGAAAGACTTTCCTGTCAGTCCTGTTACTAGAAATGGAGATGTTAAAGCTAGTTCAGGAGAGAAGAGATAAAATGGAACAGTAAAAAGAGTAACGAAATAAATAATTTAGCTCAGTGGAATTCTTTTTTTTTTAATATCACATTTCCAATCTTTGAACTATTTTGGCAATACTTTCTTTGGCTTATGTGTTACTTGTCAGATAGAGAACTGATCTCCATGGCAACACATTATATTAAATGTAAGAAGCAGAATCTATCTATCTATTTATCTATCTATCTATCTATCTATCTATCTATCTATCTATCTATCTATCTCAGCATCTAAGCTTATTTAATCTCAATAAATGGTAACTCATAGAAAGAGGGGAATAGGGACCTGTAGTGAAGCTTCTGTTTAAGGAAAATAAGATACACTAGTAGATACTAACAGAAAATGGAACATTACCTACATTTAAGAGATAGAAAACAGTATCCAGAAAGATTTTTAAATAGGAACAGCTTTCTAGGTAAGTGAACAGCTGCAGGTCTGATCAGTGCTCTAAAAGTAATGTGTAATGAAGAGGAATGACACGCTGAGACACATTGGGTCTATCAGGAGGTAGGATGGGAGGAACAGAACAGGAAGCTTTCTGAAACTGAACCTAGGCAAAGGGATGAAACTTACATTGAATAATAAAAAAATAGTGATCACAGGGACTGAGATTAGCAGCTAAATACTTCTGATGGTGGGTGACTTTGACTCAGGCTCAATTAACAATGACTGAAGGACATTTAGCACTTACAGGAATGGGCACATAAATCAGGTGAAACCTGGGAAAGCTACACCAAGGCAGCTCTAGAAAGAAAAGCTCATATACAGTAAATTAAAAGCACTCTGAAATCCATGGGCTCTGGTTTTATGCTATCACACAAAATAGTCTTCAGCTGGACAATTTCTGTACACTAATCAAGTCATTTACCCAATGCCTCTTTCTTCCCTGTTATTCCTGCAGTGGAAATCACTATGTGGAGCTCAAGAAATGCTTCAGCTGCAGGTGAGTGGCTGATGAGAGACTGTTCAGAGCAGCAGTGCTCTGCCCTCATGCCCATTGTCAAAGACACAGGACTGAGCTCCTCTGGTGTGTCAGGACTGACACACCTCTGCTGGGAGCCACGCAGCCACTCCTGGTATTTCACAGTAAAAACAGTACTCACAAACCTCAGCCTCTTTTCATTTACAGACCAATATTTCTCATGTATACATCCCCTTTTATACTACAGAGGAGTATTACTGGAGTTTTGCTCCGTGCTGTGTACATCAAAAGACCTGTTCAAATGTTACTATGACAAGCTGCTTGCTAACAGTTGTGTATCTGAGATTACAGACACTCTTCTTCTATTGCAAGTGAGTATTCCCCATTCAGATGAGCGTTTGTGGCTTGTGCTTGGTGAGCCAAAATCCAGCCTCTTATGTTGCTCTCAACTCCCAGCAGGCAGGTGTGAGCTGTGTGTGCTACAGAGGCTGCTAAATACTCAAGTCTAACACTTTGACTTCCAGGTTCATTCAGTTAGCATTTAGTACAAGGTTAAAATGAGCTCTGAATCTGCCAAACTCTTTTGCACAACCATGATACCCAAGAAACATGAAAATTAATTAATAACTTTCTCTGTCCATCTGGTTCATTTTCACATGCTTCATTAATGAAATATCTTTAGGCTTCCTGTCCACAGTGAGCATCAGGAGATAAATGGAAGTACTAAAATGAATGAACAGGGGCTTGTTCAAAAGAGTTCACTCTTGTTAAAAGTTAACTGAGAAGGAAAGCAAAGAGAATAAATGGAACAAAGGCCTGACAGAAAGTGAAGCATACTTCATCTGTTCTTGCACCTTACAAACTGGTGGTGGGATTCCAATCACAGGAAAAAACTTATTTATATTAGTCCTCTAGAGAGATTCATTGCATTGTGGGGTGGCAAACACAGAATGGAAATATAAAGCACAACAGGAATGAACAGGTGAGGTACTTGAGTGATTTTTAGTCACCTCAAAGCTGACCCACTCCGGTTTGGAAAAAACAATTTTGAAGACAGCAGCCTTGGAGCTCAGTTATAGTTCTGTTCCAGGAGCTGAGTTCCCCCAAAGCTGTGCTGTGCTTGCCCCTGTTGGTGGCCAGCAGCAGCAGCAGCAGCTCTGAGATGGGTCTTCCCCAGTGTGGTTTCTACCAGCTGGACTCTGATGGTGAAAGATGCAGCTCAAACGGTGCCTGAGTGATTTCCTGTCACTCACACGTTTTAATGTTTGTGCTTTGTGCATTCCTGTGGTACAGGGATACATGTTGGTGAGCATCTCTCACCTCTCACCTCTCAGACTGCTGCCCAGGACTCACAGTTGCTATAAAAGGTAGACTGAAGTCAGAGTGAACCAATTATGCCAGAATAATTTTCAGGAATAAGGAGAACATTCAGTGCTGTAGTGATAACTCCAATTAATAATGGCTGCAACAGAAAACCTACTCATCAGATTAAATCAGTACTATCTTAAGATCCTTTTGGTCCTTAAATGCAGGCAGCATTACATAATATGTCCCTCCACAGACACAATTCTATTCAGGAAAAATATGACCTTTCTTTCCTTTAAATCAAAATAATCATGCAATCACTTTGCCAAAGCTCAGTCTTATTAGACAGGAGCAACACAAGAGTTACAGCTACTATATTTTCTCTGTCTGTCTATAACAGTTGCATGAAATTCATCTGTCTGAACAAGAAAATTTTGACATTGAGGTCTCAGAAAGATAAGTCATTATCAGATACTACAGTCATCTTTTCAGTATCATTGTAATTTATCTAGGAATCTTTACATGACCATATAAATACTTACAGTAGTCTGCAGACTGGTGGAACAACATTGCTTTTCTCAGCTTTTCAAAGGTGTTTCTCTATGGTATAAGCCATAACAGTCAGAAGACAGTGTATCCCTGAAAGATGTTGCCTAAAGGACAGCATTCTGATGGAGCAGGGAGGTGAGACAAGACACTTTTTTTTTCTATTGTCTTCTTTCAGCTTCTAATTCATTAAAGGAAAAATGCCAATATTCTTCAAAAGTTCCAAAATAATTTCTTCCTATTTTAAAACCAGCTATATGACACTTCAAAGGAGTTCTCTAAAGCTGATAACCTGCAGGAAATGACAGCAGAGGACTAATGAGATGCACTTTTTTTTTTTTTTTAAGGAGGTAGAATTTACCATTGTTTTTGGGATTTTTTCAACAGTTCAGTCCCATCTCATCAGACAGTCTAATTCTTTTCCCTCATTACCCATCAAAGCAGAACAAAAGGTAATTTTTTTTTTGAGCATGTCCTGAACTGAAGTTCAGGTGCAGCTGGTCAGCAGAACAGGGAACAGAGAAAAGGTATTTGAATCTAATGCACTACTGTAATAAAGAGATTCTAATAAAACAATAAAATAAAACCACACCTAATAATAACCACTTTAAAATAGTGGTTTGCATACAACACCAGTAATCAAAAATAAGGATGTGACCTTCTGGATGACCATGCCAACCTATGACCTATGTGGTTCTTTAAGAGCCTCATGCTCTAAAAACAACAATGCATAAACATGGTTATCTTAGAGAATTCAAATCAGAACCCAGAAAGACTTGTGCCTGGAAAATATCCATTTTTATGTTGCTGCTGTGTAACACATATATCCATTTTGGTGTTGCTGCTGTGTAACACCCACTAACCTGCACAACAGGTGCTGTGCAGCCAGTGTAACAGTGCAGCTCTTTTAGCACACACAGACCCCTTATGTTTGCACAGAAGACAACATTGCAGGGATAAGTACAGGCATGGACATCTGTGAGGGCTCACTTAATGTATTTTCAGGGTGAGGTGCCAGAACAAATATCTTAGCTATGCAGCAATGCCTAGCTCTAAATACTAAATATCCATAACGTGTTCTATGGCAGGGTGATTTGCAGAGCTATAAAGAAAATTAAGGAGATGCAATATATATGGAGTACAGATTTAAAAAAAAAAAATGTATATGGATAAATACTCTTTATTCTTCAAACTGTTTTTACCTTAACATTTTCCAAATATTATTTCTTCACAGACCAGGAAAAAATTTTGGAATATTTTTGTAGTCCATAAATAAAAACTGAAGTCTGTTTACTTTATTTCTAAAAAGCTTTATTTACAACCAGTGTAACATCTCAAGGTTTTTCTACGAGAAATCATGTGAGCTTGTAGTTCTCTTTTTAAAAAAAAAAACCTAGTCATACATCTTGGGATTTGGTTGGTTGGTTGGTTGGTTTTTTTAGACACATTTGCAATTCCAAAATTGACTGTGGTCCTAACTTTTTCCTGGAATACATTTTCAGGAGAGAAGTCCAAATACTTTCCATAGAAACACAGATTCATTAAGGTTGGAAAAGATCTTTAAGATCATCAAGTCCATGAACACAAAGGACAGAAATCAGCCCTAAAAACCACTTTGTGCTTCTAAAAATTCTCCAGCTGTAGTGGAATGCATCCCTGCCCATGGCAGAGGGCCTGGAACTGGATGATCTTTAAGGTCCCTTCCAACCCAAATGATTCTATGATTCTATGATAAAAATACTCTACACATAGTGATATTGCCATTACACATCATTAAATACCATCATATAACCTTTAGAAAGACAGCTGCAGTATTCTTGAAAGTATTTGTCCACATAAGGAAGGGCTGCTACTTTGATACATTAGCCATTGATTAATCTAAACTGTTTTTCTGAGGAACAGCACATGAACATTGCCACCACAGAGAGCAGCACCTATCAGAAGAACATGTCAGTATTGTGTTTCTCTCCTTCCAAAAAAAAAAAAAAAATTGATAAATTTAATGGAAAATAGGGTGTTAATTTCTACAAAATACTTCCACTAGTGCCCTAAGAAAAACCACTGCTTTGGGTCCCTATTCACAGAGCAGCAAAGTCAAAATCCTTCAACACAAAGAGACACAGAAATGGGACTCCCTGAGATGTGAGAAGGAAAGCAGGCAGAACTGAGAAGTTTTTCTCAGCCAACACTCACTCTTCCCCAACTCTGCAGCAGAGGAAGTCCAACACCTCTGGCTCAGGCAGGGTGACAGGCAATGTCTCAGGGATCAGCATGGGATCAGCTCACTCCGGAGCAGTTCTGCCTCTCTGCAGTGCCCACCCTGGCAGACTGCTCCTCCCTCTTGGCAGCTGAGGTCCTGCCCCTTCATTCCTCCCAGTTTGATTGCTGGGAGGCATCCAAAGCTGGCACCACTGCCCTGCCACCTTTGGGCTGGGTGGCTCAGGTGTCCCTCATGACAGTGGGCAAGGACACTTGTCACCTTGCATGGCCCTAGCCAGATCCAAAACTAGCATCAAGAGCATCCAGCCCATCACTGTGTCTTGGCTTGGTGCTGCCTATGCTGTCAATGATGCACCATGGGCAGGGGAAAGCATGGATAAAGATTCTGTTCAGAGTCCTGCACAAAGCAGCACAACCTATTTCTTTAACAAATGTGTTACACTTCCAGAAAAATTACTAGTTTTCTCCAGTCAAACTAGATTAATTTTCCTTTAAACCTATTTTTTAAGATGCTCAAGGCATCTTGAGCATCCTGTGGAAATGAATTAGAAATGACAGTTTCTCCAGTAAGGGGATAGGTGACCATGTTCCTTTCTTGTACAGTGCATACTTTGTGGGAACAAAGAATAAAAGCCAGCATGTTATCTGTATGCATGTTATTTAAATGGCTCTCTCCCCTTGCTTTGTGAGAGCTTAACATTGCCAGTGATGTGTGGAGAAAGACTTTGAAACATAAAAATGGGGGTACAGACAACATAAAATTACTTCTCAGCAACAAATGCACATGTCTGCCAGTCTATAGATGTGCTAAGTAAAGCACAGTGGAATTTTGCAAACAAATTTACAGCATGTCAAAAGCTTCAGTGAGAAAGCAGATTGAGCAATGCTCTGTAATAATGGTACCTGTCCAAGGGCGCTCTGCCTGTGTTGCAGGACAGCTGCTGCTACACAAGGACACAAATCTTAACACCTTAAATCAGACAGAAATTTATCTGTTCAACAAAATTTACCTGGCTATCATATTCTTGTAATTCTATGACCTATTTTATGCTTTGGAGAGAGATCCAACAATTAAACCAGACCTAAGAAGTTCTAACAGGGTGGATCATTTTTCCTAGGTAAAGGAGATTTTTGCTTACCTTAGAACATTAAATAAATACTTAGTCTTAATTCCAAATTTATTTAAGTTTGGACTGCATGGGATAAAGCATCCCCTATGTCTCATCTTGTGAAACACAATAAAATGCATGATAGGTTCTCTTTCAGCATCTACAAGACAAGCTAATATCATGGCCAGATATCCTGGACTGATGGGCATCCCCCAGGACCAGGGCATGCAAGAAGGAGCACACAAGGCAATGACAGGAGAATTGCTGCAGAGTGCTGTGAGGCTGAGATGTGAATCAAGTTATCAGACAGGCTCTGGGCTGGCAAAGCAGGCTGGGAAACAATTTTCAATTTTGTTCCTTTCAAACCAAGTGAAGGAGAACAGCTTCTGCTAAGAGCTAAACAAACTTCTGGAAAGTATTTATGTGCCCGGTTTGAGGTTTACCAGCCCCTGTTCTAATCAAGGGATTTGGGTTTCATGTGGCTGATGCTTTAGTTATGGAGTTACTCATTGCAGAAAGCCGTTGCCTTGGTAGCTGGGTGACCCAGGGGGTTAATAAAGCGAATTTCCACCCCAGAGATCTCTGATTTATGCTTGGCTTAACAGACAGCAGTAAATGAGTTTGGTGGTCTCAAACTAGCCCACAGACTCACTGTAAAATCCCAGCATCATTTTAAAGGAATTTATCATAGCTGGGATTTTCTATTCATAAGAGAGCTAAGACTGGAATAATAGGGTTATGTTTCAGGGCAGGATGAGAGGCCATTAAGTAATCCTAGTATATTATTAAGTAATGTAAGTTTAAACACATGTGCATAAAATGTCTGGAATTAAATAAAAAAAATAAATTAATTCCATTATGAGTTTAACTTTTGACCAAACAGTTGCAAGGAAAAAGTGAAATAAAAGCCTTTCCCACAGAGTGTTGAAGATAGTGCTATTCCACTATGTATGCAGGGAAAGCTATAAGCTCTTCAGGAACAATAGAATCACTCCTTGTGGAAATGAATTCCTTTAGAAGTATTTGAGAGAGTTGTTTTTAGATTTATTTACTCCTATAAAGATAATTAACTCGTTCATGACAAAACATGAGATGTTCTTGAATACTTCTGCCAATGACAGTCCTTAAATGCTTGTCTCCTCAGGAGGCTAAAGGTTTAAAACTCACTGTGGACTGTCATTATTATCCCATGGATTTACCACCTCCTGAGGGCAATGTGTACTTGAGTCTCAGGTTCCTTAGGCCACTTAACATTGTGCATCATGCCAGAAGCAAAAACTGTAGAAAAGCTTGGCACAGAGAGTTTTGAGACGATTCCAGAGCAAAGTGAATATCCTGACAGAAACACTGCTTTAGCCTCTTTTGGGGGAAGCACATCTCATACCCTTCACACGCGGTTGTTTTCTGCTCTCCAAAGAGGCAGAAAGAAGGCTGGACTATGTTTTGCCTCTGCCCACAGCTCTGGCTAGATCACAAACTGATTTAAATCAGCATTTCTGCTGTGGTCTTTACCTCCCAAATGAGGATCTGAATACTTACTCCCTCACACAGGGAGAAGTGAAGTCCAGAGCTGTCAGAGGGCCATCACTGGGCAGGTTTATCGAAAAATCCAACAGACTGTAGTACATTTTCTCTTTATAAAGTATAAACAGCCCACATGTTTATGGATGACAGTGGTACTGGGAAGGAGGTGAGAGGGAGAGATGTGGGGAGTGACAAATAGACTGTAAATTAAAATTAACTGCATCAGAAACTTGAAGGAAAGATACAAGTTGGGCGCTGTGCGTAGAAAATATCTTATTGCAGTCAAGCCTGACCCTGTTCCTTGAAAAGCATTTCTCTGATTTGTTCAGGTCACAAGTGGGATGGAAATGAGCCTCCGTACTGCTTCTTCACACATCCGGATTTAATAGACTTTTTTCCACTGATAAAAGACCACTAATGAGTTCATTTTCAAGCTATTAAATTGGCTAGAATAGCTAGTTCTGCTGATGATTGCACAGAGACCTGACGGTCACAGTGGGTTTTGTCTTTGGCTGTTAACCATTTGCTGTCTCCCTGTTGCAACACAAACGTTTAGGTAGAACAGGAAGGGAAACCAAGCAAAAGAAACCTTGCCCTGTCCCTTGCTCCCCACCCATCTCTTTGTTCTACCTTTCCATTTTGTGACTCTCTGTGTTTCTCAGATGCCTTTAAACACAAATACTTCCTTCCCAGACAGCTGTTCTACCAGCAACACCTTGTGACCCAAACAATTAGAAGCACATTCACAATATTAGACTTGGATTTTGGATGAGAGCACAATTAATATTTTCCTTTGTTAGCTGAAATGTTTTAATTCAGAGGATGACAGTTCCTTCACCAAATATTACACTCATTTTCTGACTGGTCTGGAGCCTGTGCCCTTACAAAACGCCTGCATGGGCTGCCCAAAGTAACACACTGCAGCCTGAAGTCTTAAGGGAACAACTTATTTCTTTAGCCATACAAATGATTGCAATTAAGGTAACAGAAAGTGATTTCTCTTTTGCTTTGGATAAATACCACTTGCAGAATCATGCAGTCCATCAGACTTTTACAGGCAACAATTAACTGCACAGCTGCTTGGTGCTGTAACCTCTGTCCCCAGTGCTTGGGGGAGCAGGAACAAGCTTGCTTGACACTTGACTGCACCATCTCTTTCTGTCCAGAGAAACTGTTAATGTAATTGTGTGCCATACATTAGAAATGGATTTAATATGCATGTATCTCCAGTCCAAGGAGAAGAGAAATAGAAGCCAAAGGGGGAAAGGTAGTGACATCATGTAACATTTTGGTACATGGGCCAGTAAGGAACAGATTCACAGATATCTTTGGAGAGAAGCAGCAAAACATATGAAAATGTAAGGTATCCTACCACTGTCTTCACAAAAGGATGGGTGTATCAAGTGTTAATCATTCTGTCAGAGTTTGACCAGTAAGTCACAGTCTACACTTCTTAAAACAGAAAATTTTTGAAGCTATCTTTTTTTTTTTTTTTTTTAATTGCCTGACTGCAGCCACACTGTGTCTATCCACAGCATCCCTTGGAAGGGGACTGCAATCAATCACCTCATCCAGAATGGAGCTGCCACACGAGTGATGTGTCAGTGTCACAGGCTGTTTGTTTGACTGTACACAACCACGCTGCCTGCAGAGCAGTCACAGCCTGGAGCCTTCCTGACAAAACAGAGGAAGTATTTGAAATCAGCCTATTGTCAATTAAAGTCTTCACTCAGAGATTTAATTCATTCTGTTAAAAGCATCAGAAGGCAACTTACCCCTAATGGAAATATTATTTACCTCTTCAAAGATTTCAGTTTAGTATCTCTTGTTGGAACAGAGTTGTGCATGTTTAAATTTATCTACAGGCAAAAAAAAAATCTTGTCTTGTAAATACTTGTAACTGCATCTCAGGAGAATGATTTTTGAAGCTCAATACCCAGTCAGCACCAAAATGATGGTGATCTTATGAACATGGCAACAAGAAGTCACAGAACTTTGAATGTAATCACGTTCATGACCCCATTCTATATGTGAAATTTTTTTGATGCCTTATTTCAAATATCAAGAATCAACAAATTTTTGTGATGCCTTATTTCAAATATCAAGAATCTGCTGATATTTCTGTTCAGTTAAATCCTATTCTCTATGTAATGATGCAAGTTACTTGTGGATAATTAGTTGAAACTAAAATGTAGATTAGAATAAGTTGACACAGGAAGAATTTATTTAATTTCAAAGAAAGGGAAAAACACCTCTGAACCAAAGCATTGTTTTATGAAGCTTCAGTAGACAAGCAAAAATCTTGATTGGAGAAAAAGATGGTTACAAACTTCAGAGCTAAGAAAAAGGAGTGAAAATCAAACTGCACTGCTTTTTACTCATTTCTCAATGCACAAATGAAGACCCTACTTCTGAAGAACCTTTGTCAAAAATTGAAGCATCCATTGATGATTTTCTAAGTTATGCAGGCTCACCTCACAAAAGCCACTTCTTCTGTGACCTATTTACTGAAAATGCAAAGCAGGGCCCTCTGGCCACTGCTCTCAGAGCTGACAGACTTGTGCTGGGAGCAGGCAGGCTGAGTTTGGCTTTCCTGCTGTGGGACTGCAGTTCCAGGAGAGAGTCTGGATCACACTGGAGCAGAGAGCAATGTCTGTCATTGTGAGGTGAGTCCTGAGTACTACAGTATTTTATTGTGAATCTCAGTCATGAGGCAAGCACTGCCCAACAGAGGTAAAACATACAGCTACTTCTCTAAAGTCATTAAAGAACAGGATTGGCACAGAGAGGCTTTTTATCAGAGAACCTGCTCTAGACAGAGAACAGTCTGAGCAATACTCAGCTAAGGTACACTGGAGGAGCTTTTACAGGGTACTGACCAATTAAAAAGCATTGCAGCTCTATATGGACATTTCCAAAGTGAAGTAAGCTAAATTCAGTGAAGAACTCTTTCACTTTGAATAAGGGTCAACATCATGTGGTTTAACAATGCAGTTTAAATTAACACTCTTAGGCAATTTGAATTCAAATTTTGTAGTGAATGCTGTATAGGCAAAACACAATTTGCAGTTCTAGCAGTGCACTGCAGCAATGAAATCTGTAACAGGTGAGCAAGATTTCTGTCTCCATGACAATATTGCTTAGGTTTTCTGAATAAATCCTAAATGGTATTTAGTACTATTTTTAGCAATTCAATGCAAGAGATACTATTTAAAGTACTGGTCTGGACTGGAGTCTTGCCTTACTCTGTAGATTAAGAAATGTGGCCAAAGGTTGTAGACTTCAACTTCTGACCACCAAACTGAAGGCAAGGTAAAATTCAGGAAAGAAACTGGAAAAGGTGAATGAAAGCACTGACCAAGGAAGGTATCATTACCAAAGCAGTGTGGCAATTGCAACTGGCCTCAGCTATTCTGAGACAGACAAAAAGCTCTCCCTGCATCAAGGAGCCATCAATACCCATTGCACTAACAGTCCTGTCTGGCAGCCTCAATTCCCAGCCCTTGTGTTACAGGTAAATAATTCATCTCCTCTCACCAGTCAGATTGTACCTTGACTCCAAGCCAATTCATAACAAACGATATCATAAAATCACAAAAACCTCAGGTTAATCTAATGTTTAAGAAGATAGATAACTGAGTGCTGATGCAAAATTTTCTCTTTTCCTCTGGATTTTTCAAGGATTCACAGCTTTCATAGCTCTTTTTTTTTGACATACAGGTGTTGCCGAAAAATAACTGAGCTGGATTATTCTTGATGCACAACAGGGCATGATTATTTTTAAAAATTAAATACAAGGAAACCTTAGAAATTTCATTTACATGTAATCAGCATCCGTTTCCCACAAATGCAATGCCCAGTCAACTGGAAGAAAAATGACTTTTAAAAGCAGGTGTTCTTTCTAATTATTGTTGATTCAAACAAGTTATTAACACTTATATGCTCCCAGGTTTACACTAATGAAATCTTGCTTGCCTGTCAGCAGATTCCTGATAAAGAGTACCTTTTGGTTTAGTCCCCAAAACTGGAGTTTAGCAACAAATAGCTCAAATCAGCTAGCCCTGCTCTTGTAGGAATAGGAGGTTATGCCTTACCATACAAAGCTAATATAGGAGGGAGCCATACAAACAGAACAGCAATGGTTAAATGTGCACAGAGAACTCTGAAATATTCAAGTTGTTTATTTCTCCAGGCTTACAAATTTGATTACCATGGAGCACAAAGCTATTAAAAATATGACCTTTTATACTGTACGACTTGGCAAAAAGCCAAATAATAACTTTGTTTGATTTGGGTAGTATGATAGAGTGCCTATTCAGCTGGAAATAAAATTACTTTTCTTTACAGGAAATTATACCTGGAAGACTAAATGTCCATCATGAAACTAACATACATATGGAGTCATTAATTCAGACTCATGGCAGCCACTCTCAGAGAAGTGAAAAGAAAATGGTTTTAGGTATGACAGAAAAAGATGCAGAAGTCTCAAGCTTGTCTGGCATTTGCTCTGTGGTGGGGACAAGTGAAATAAGTGCTGATAATTAGTGATAAGACAGAAAAAATCCAGGTTGTAGAACTGGTATGTCACTGATACTTCACAACTCCTTGTCTTGAACAAGCAGTTCCATTCTTATGCTTCTTGATATGCAAACAAAGGGAAAATATGAATCCTATGCTCATGTTAGATAGATAGACATTTGATCTGAAAAAATCTCTTGTCAGTGCTTCCACTAATACCAACGACAAAACTTATAGATTTCAGTTCAGCAAAGAGTAAAATCAAGAAGATGTGCATAGAAGAAAAAACGTTTGGATAGCCCACTTGTTTTTAAGAGTGCCACACTGAATTCCATGAAAAAAAAATCTGAAGAAGACAGAAAAGGATAGGTGATAGGAAGGAAAATGAACATTTCACCTTACAGGTATCTTTGGCATTAAAGATGTCTTCTACTTTAATTAGACTAGAATGACACATGACAAATACCATCTTTGAAAAAAAAACCAACAAACTTGCATAATTAATTTTTCCCTTTACTCAAAACACCTTGATTAATTATTTGGCTGACTTCTATTGGGTTTGCTGCTTATTTATTTATTTATTTATTTATGGGGGCACAGGGGATTTAAAAAATATTATTTTTCTGTGAAAACACTATTTCAATAGACTGAAATTTCAGCCTTCTCTACTGGTTGTTTTTTATTCTGCTTGTTTATTGTCATATGGTACTTTCCCAACAAACTATTTCCTTTGTTTCATGTTTGCCAAAAAAGACCATTCTATTCAGAAAGATGTTATTTAAAGAAACTCACTGGAATATGCAGGACTACTGAAAAATCATGAACACAAGATGATTAAGAAATTGGAATAAGGTCTCTCTACTTCTGTGGAAAGTTATGTAGACTCTGTAATTACCACCCATGCTCTGAAGTTTTATGTCTTGTCTGAAAATTGAATTTCCAGTGAGTTGCATTTTTCTATTTAGCTGTGAAAATCAGGCACAAGGGAATCACATTTCACTTAAAGCAAGGCATTAGGAGAGCAATGGCTATCTATCACTCTCCAAAGCACTATGGAGGAATGGCTTGAAAGAGAAATGACAATAAAAAAAAAAAACCAAAACCAAGCATTCTTTAGAAAGAAATATTGTAAATCTCATTTCTTGCTTTGTTTTCTCGACTTATGAAATTGCTTTGGGATGTAGGAGGTACTTCAGAAAATTAGACAAAAGCTGCATATCTTATAATATCCTACTGAAAACAACTGTTCATCTCATATGCTCCAGTTTTGAGGAAATTCAGCTGAGGAATTCTGGCCACATGGGAGTTTTCCTTTCCATTCCCTCAGTTTAATACTGTTTTTTGCCTAAAACCCAGAAATCTACATCTTTTTCAGTTTAAGTACATTCATTTCACGTGCTCCAAAATCAATAAATTAATAAATAAAACCCTCCACACTTCAGTGCAGGATTTCACTTTTTGCTGCAGTATCAGGTCAGGTATGGAATCCAGTTAAGCCTTCACCTTAGGCAACTTTTCATGTTCATGCTCCACAGGCTTACTGTGAACTCTAAACAAGAAGTAGAGGCAGCAATAAGAAAGGGTTCTGACTGTAGCTGTGTGTTCATCACCAAAGGAGTTCTGAGGGTCCAGCTTCAAAGTCAGTCTTGAAAAACCCTTCCCTCCATGTCAACAATCATTACTCCTCTTTTTGACCAATTATTTTCTTTGCATTCAATTTTGAATTTAAAGCAGACTTTTGTATACAGGAGATATAGGTGGTCTAGGAATGCATACCTAGCATCCTTCAGTTTAAAAGTTTTAAAAGTCACTATTTCCTTTTGTTACCTTTCTTGGGGAGAAAGACTGTGAGTTGTGCTTGAATTGAGTTTGAAGAGATCCAGTTAGAAATATTGAGATCCTCTTTGCTCATCCATGAAGAGTTTCAGGATCACCCATAAAGACTTTTGAACTGAAAGTGTGCTGCAACATGACAAACTCCTGTGTCCTTTCACTTGCTCGGAACTCACTTCAGGGTTAAGAGACTAGTCACTTCTCAAGTGCCAAACAGCCATTAGTGTGGACTGATCAAGTGCATGATGATGGCAGAAAAAACAGAAGGAAAAGAAAGGATTGTATACAAATTATAAAGTCACTGCTATGCATACAGCCCTGATCATTGCTTAACCTGAGCAAAACTGTACAAAGGTGGCTCTAAAGTTGTGTAAAGGTATCCTGTATCTTGCACTGGCACTTCCCAGTTTGGGACCACATATATATTGCAGTTGTCTTGTCTGCTGGAAAGATTAGAGGGATGAACTGCTCCTGCTCCTCTATGATAGTGCCTTCCTCAGAGAATAGCAGCACTCACTGCACAACAGAGTGATAGCAAACACATTGAGCAATGCAAGTCTCAAAGCATTCCTTCTGCTTTCTTCTGCTTATGTGAAGAGTTACTCTTAATACATACATTGTGAAAGATTGAGAGGAGACCCCATCAATGCTTTGTAATAGCTGAGCATAAATCCAAAGCTCCATGGGTAGTATCAATGATTAATTGCATTCAGTCGACATTAGACTCTGTCATTATCAGCTTCTTGCTGCTCAGCACTTGCTATGCTGTTAATTATTGTTGTGTGGCTCTAAGGGATGTTTTCAAAACATTTCAAATTTTGCTACTGTAACAGCAGAGGAAAGAAATCAATAAGTAGCTTTTTAGCAGAGGAGAGACAAACAGATACTTTTATTAATGTTTTGAATTGTTTTGCTTCATTTGAGACTGGATAAGCTATCACTGTTCACAACTGTGCTTCCAAGGCAGCACTGGCTTTTGGCATTCTATCTAGACTTCACTAAAACTTTTTTTTCATCAATCCACACATAGAGCAATACCTTCTGGCACATAAGAAAAGTGAGAAGAGTAAAAGGGTTGCACTCACATTCCCAGTTTCTTGAAGTGAATATTTAAATCAAATTTTTGCTAGCATATCCCTTGTAACTTGGAAAAAACCCCAGCCCACCCCACCTCACATTATTTTTATTATTATTATGGTGATGAACATGGAACTCATGATCTTTATATAGGACAGAAAATACTACAGTAGCAAACTAGAAAAAAAGCTGATATGAGGTGTCCCACTTGTTCTATCTCATGCTATTACTTCATAGCTAACATTATCAAAAAACACACAACATACCTTTTCCTGCTGATGTTCTTATGTTTATAATGGTCAGCCTTAAAAGTTTAATCCATGGTGCAGTCAAGTAGAAAGCAGGCAGGATTGCAGTGCTACGTGCAATAACAGTAATAGGCTGCTATGCCCTGTAGTAATCTGTATTAGTAATTATCTCTGATAATTAAAAGAAAGATTAAATTTAGGAAACAGTGTTAATAATAGAAAGAATCTAAAAAAGAGAAAAATATGTTTTAAACACTTTTAAATCTGCTTCTCCTGAAATTTTCCAAAATAGGATTTTTCTTTAATTCTGATTTGCAAAACATTGAAATATGCTCTCTTCTGATCCAGCATTTAAGAAATTTCTGACATGCCAACATTTCCAGAGTTAGGACCTTTATTTAAACCAAGTGGAACAGATCCAACAACTGAAAGAAATAGACTCCACACTGAGACTGCTGAAATACATACATTAGGTGTGGGAGAGCTGGAAGAACCAATGCTGGAATATGAAGGATGCACACAATCTGACTTTCTGGTACTTGCTTATTCTGGTATGAGTCTATCTATCAATAGATCCTGGACAAACTGCATCCTGGACCAGGAAATCTGTCATGATCAAATTTACAGCCCCACTGGCCTCTCTCCAGAAAAAGACTTTAGAGACTTTCTGTCAATTTGGATTTTTCAAGTGTATGGGAAAGCACTGAGTATCATTAATTACCAAATTACTGTCCAAACTGATGAACCTTGTGTTTCATTTTTATTCCTTGGATTCTGAACTATAAAACTTCAGCCAGCTCCATATGGGAAGAGCTGCAACTAGACCTAAACTGCAAACATTTAAAAATAAATAAAGTTCATAAATGATCCACTTAATGAAAACATCAAGAGACCTTGTAAATCAACTGCTATCAGCTAATGCTGTTATCTAAATGAGATGTAGTGCTTGAGAGCATCTGCATATGCATCCCTATGCCTGCACAATGAGATTACACATACAAGAGATGTGTACCTACATGCAGAGGAGCCTAAAGCAATCCAGAGACACAGGTTTTACATGCCCACATTTGTGGAGCAGAAATCTGGATTATACATGTCTGAGCCATCAGTGATACAGAGAAATTGCATGTCAATTACCATCCTGTTGAGAAATGGAAGAAGGAGCTGGGGAGAGACCAAAAGCAGAGTGTGCCAGAGGCCAAATGATTAATATATTTCCTCAGTATTAGCATCAACAATGTGCTGCCTCAGAGGAAGTCACGGTTAAAGAGTATCCACTAACTTGATGCAAAGCTCAATAGAATATTAGAATAAATAGGATAAAAAATTACCTTCATCTCATGCAGGAAGACTTCTTGATCTAACATGTCTCTTATTGCTTTGCTGGGCTAATTTCAGCTTTACTTTATGATATTCATGAAAAATCAATTACATGACAGAAAGAGTGAGAGACCTAAGAGGCATCCACCTCTGTGCTGAGCACCACCACTGGCTGGAAATTGATGCCAGACAAGTTCTAATTAGGAATAAAGCACAAATTTGCAACAGTGAGCCTGACTAACCACTGGAAAAATTGTTAAAGGAAGCGGTGGAGTTTCTGTCTTTGTGTCACTCCCAAGCAACCACAGAGGGCCTTGCTGCATTGGCTAAGCACACACTGCAGAGCTCAACAGAGTCAATGGGATCTAACAGTTCATAACAGATGGGCCAGGCTGGACAAAACAATTCTCCCCCTGGAATTATTTTCGTGCACCTGCTAGCACCAGGAAGTTACCAACTCTGTCAGGAAGAAGATGCAGAAGAAAAAATTTGAGACTGCAACTGTGTAACAGTGTTTGGCAGATTTACCCATTAAAAATACGAGAGAAATCTAAGAAGTTATGAAATAGAGCACATTTGCCTTACACCTAAAGAACAAATTCCTTTTAGCAATCTATTAAACATATTGGAAAATGCAGCAGCCCAAAAGGAGATTGTAGTTGGGCAGCCTGTAACTATTTTAGCTCTTTTAGCCTCAGTAAATTTCATAAAATATTAATAAAAAGGAGACATTTACTTTTACTCTCCTAGGAAATTATGAAGAGTTAGTGCAGAAAATAAGTACTGCGTGTCACTAATAAGTGGCACACAGAACTTAGTGTACTAACTTGTACTAACTTAAGTACTTAACTAAGTAAGTGTGTCACTAATACAGACTGTACTAGTGTCAGACCCTCAACCACATCCTGAGCTGCAGCAAAAGCATCGTGGCCAGCAGATCAAAGGGGATGATCCTGTCCTTCTGCTCTGCTCTGGTGACATCCCACCGGGAGCAGTGTCCAGCTCTGGGGTGTCCAGCACAGCAAGCACAGGGACCTGTTGCCACGAGTCTGGAGGAGGCTACTGAGAAGATAAGAGGGATGGAGCACCTCTCCTACAAGGAGAGACTGAGAGAATTGGAATTGCTCATCCTGGAACAGCCTTCTCTTCAGAAGACTTTGGGGTGACCTACTTATGGCCTTCCAGTACCTGAAGGGAGTCTGTGAAAAAGTTGGAGAGAGACTTTTTACAAAGTGACAGGACAAGGGGGAATGATTGCAGACTCAGAGAAGGTTTAGATTAGATATTAGGAAAAAATTCATTACTGAGAGTGTGGTGAGCACTGGAATAGGTGCCCAGAGAAGCTGGGGATGCCCCAACCCTGGAGGTGTTCAAGGCTAGGTTGGAGCAGGGGAGCTCTGACCAACCTGGTCTAGTGAAAAGTGCCCCTGTCCATAGCAAGGGAGTTGGAATTAGATGATCTTTAAGGTCCCTCCTAACCCAAGTAATTTTGTGATTCTATATTTCTATGCTATAAAAGAGTAGAGCTTAAAGCAAAGTCTGTCTTGTGAGGGAAACTATGTTTTGGAACTAAACCAATTCCCTAGGGTTTGAGTGTTTTTCTTTCACAGAGATGAACAGTTTTAAGCAAGACACCAATCATTACACATCTCTACCTGTAAACAAGACAGCTCTTATGTTTTCAAAGCCTGCTATACTGTCTTTCAAGCAAATAGCTCTCATTTCTCTTCCTCCATTTAGATCTGAGAGATTAATTAAGCTCATCAACAGTTGATTAATGCAGGTAGGAAGCCTGTGGCTTCCTCCAATTACATTTCAATGATGTGGTACTCCTAGATATATCTATTTGGCTTTTAAGAAATATATCTGTAAGAATGATCTAGGCAATTGTTGTGTCAGATTAAAATGCATTATAAAATCATTAGTGAACAAAACCAGCAGCACATTCTGTGTAGCCATCTGGAAAAGATGCTACAGAACAGACCAAGATTTTTTCTGGTATGCAAAGGGACCCTGGTTCAAATGTACTTGCACTTCACTAATATCTGCTCAGTAATTTTATTACTGTGGAAGCAAGGAGTTGCTAAGCTATGGAAAAGAGATGTGGCAGCAGAAGAATGTTTATTATAAAGCACAACCTATGAGCTACTCCTTACCTGGGGTAAAATTGTAGACTTATGCCATGCGTAAGAGAACTAGAGGAAACTATTGCTCTTAACTTTCTTTGCATCTCTGACAGTTTCATCTCCTGGTGAATAAATACACTGGCCTCAATGGGTAAAATCCCAGCTTAGGAAGTATGCTAAAAATATGAGCAGATAAATCAGATTTTGGGTTTGGTTTTAGTTGTTTTTTTTTTGTTTTTTTTTTTTTTTTTTTTTTTTTTTTTTTTTTTGAGGGGTGAAGGAAATGGCTTTAAACATAAGAAAATGTGCTTTAGAATTCCACTAAGACAAGACAGAGACCTCTCAAAGTAAGAATGTCTTGATCCTAAACAAATGATCCCACACATGGAAATCAAAACAAAACAAGAATGTTCCTCAGCTTGAGAAAAATGCATTCTCTTTAATTTCCTTTGTTAATTACAAATCCCATTGCAAAAACTCCACCAAAGTGAGAACTGGGATTGGAAGCTTCTGATTAGTGGAGTGCTCCAGAATTATGGAGCTGAGTTTTGAGGATGAGAACAAATGTATTTAATCACATTTCCCACCAGTTTTTTGAGCTACCTACATGTACAGATGAACACGGGGTTTCCTGAATTTGAGAGCACAGTTCCCAAAAGTCTGAGTACTGCCTGGACTTTGGGCTCCTTTGGGTGCCCAAGGAAACACGACTGGGGCAAGCCAGGCTCAGGCAGTGACAGGATGGCACCTGTTTGCTCAGAGCTCTCCTCAGGGTGGCCTTGCCTCAGTCACAGCTGTGGCTGGAAGAGGACAAAGAGCAGGAAGGTCACAGAAGATCAGCTCTTCTCTTTATTAAATCTTTGACTCTCTAATAAATTTCAGTTATGTCTCTATTGTAACACAGAAATCCAATTCCTAATGCACTGCAAGCTATGCACAGGTTTAAAACTACATAAAAGAAACAAGATAATTATATGACAAAATATTACAGGAACATGCCTTGCTGTATAATTCTGATCTTCCCTAATGTCATTCTTGATGGGGTTTTTTGTTTGGTTTATTTGTTTTGTTTGTTTTTTTTTTTTTTTTTCCACTATCCCAGAGTTCTAAATTCCTGCATCTTCTGGCTGGATTTGTTAAAGAACAGTTACACATCTATTAACAGTCACAGCCATGTTCAACTATGATGTTTAATTGCTGCTCACAGTTATATCATATAGTAGAAACACACACAAACTGTACATCCAAGATTTATCCTCACTTCATTTATATTCAATCCTGTACCTGGGATTAATTCTGTGCTTATTTTATCAGTTTCAATGGGATTATTCTTTTTGCATCAAAGACTTAGGTGTTACCATTACTGTTGCCAGTTTAATTTTTCTAATTGATATGGTTTTGCTAAACCCTTTTAATTGAATTTGTTTCATTAACAGTGGAACTGATACTGATATATGGAAATAATATGGTTTAAATAAATGAGCAAATATTCAGCACTTTTATTCAACCTGATATGGCTTTTCACTGAAATCAGTAGTCACTTCTCAAAACAAATGCATTTTAATTCCTTACAATTTATTTCTCCTTCTATTTACTACTTCTTTGTCACAGTTGGATACATTTAAGAAAACCAGTTGGTATTTATAGGACCCAATTTTCATTTAAATCCTTGAAAGATAGTTTAAACATTCCTTTAGCACCCACTGCTCATTAACTGAAACGAACACATTTCTGAAATGCAGTGGACTTGTTATTGATACGACTACAGGATCTTATTTTAACGGCACTCTCATTTTTCTCTTTCTCCCAGTGACTTAAGCAGACCAATTCTGTAAACAGGACAGACTGGCCTTAAGGTTTATATCAAACTTAAACCTGCACATACACTCCCTGACATTCTGACCAAGCTGGTGCTTCCCTTTCTCTGATGTGTGCAGTCTCCATTGGTCCAGGAATCTCCAGTATAGCAGCCAGAGCTGAGGGACACTAAAATGATCCTCAGTGATGGTGGGGATGTAGACAGCAATTCCATGTGAAGTTTACTCGACACATCAGCAACACTTGGTTTTTGATGTATAGTATCAACAGGACAGCAACTTGAGGAGTTCAGGATTTAAGGCAGAGGTACAGCCACTTTCCTATGAGGTGACAGACCAGCACAGGACACACTCTGTACTCCTACACAAGTGCTAAAATGCAATGCTTAGGTAAGAAATGCTTGCTTGTAAAGCTCAAAGAATCACAAAGCTGTCATGACAATCTGAACTGAAGACAACAATGCCTTACAGCATGCAGTGCTGCCCTGATCTCATAGTGCAGTTTGGGTGCAGTATAGCTGAGTGCCAAACTGTTTGTTCAGGACAGCTCAGCTGTCCCAGTGAGGTGATCCAATATTGCAGCCTAAATATCTGGGCTTCCTTTGAAAGCAACTTCTCATAAGTTACTGGCATCTGTACTAAAAGCTGACTGTGGAGGAGTTTCCTGTGTATGATTTCCAAGTGATGCACAGGTTTTCATGCAGAGTTTGTGTGTAGTTAGGGCAGGAAACACAGTGTCCTGATATCCCAGTTTCTTTTCAAAGCATCCTAAGTGCATTCTTTTTATTTCGGTTTTTCCTGGCTATCTCTCACTGCTTTTTAACATTGCTTTATGACCAAAAGTTGCATACCAATGCCACACACACAAAGGTAGCTACTGTTCTGTGATGTTTCTACTGAAATTTGTTTTATAATCTCTTTGCACAGCAGGAATACATAAATTAATGAAATTTTCTGACAAATATTTGAAACTGGTTATCAAGGATTCCAGAATTCACCTTACTTTCATGGATCAGTTGTAAGATTTTTCTGCTTGCAGCACTAGGCACTTAATAACATTTTTTGTACATATTAACAATGTCCCCTCCTTCTATTTAGTAATTTTGAAGTCAGTCTCATCTCTTCTAGGATTTCATGAAGAAACAATCTTCCTTGAAGTGTATGTACAGCTGCTATTAATAGTAGACTTGAGTATGATAAAGAAAGAGCACATCCAGTAGTGCTTTACTAACGCTCAAGGTGATTTGAAATTGAAGTCCAAATCCATAGAGATGCCTTGTTCCTCTGACTTTCACAATGACAGAAAAGTTCCCTGGCTTCCTGACACTTATTTACTCTCTGAAGCCATCAAGAAATGAGCCTGAGTTATACACTGATTTTGCTGCATTGCCTGGAAGGTGATTTCTGTATGGATTCCACCTGCATAAAAGTCTGTGTGCCTTCATTCAGGTGAAAGAGAAGCCCCAAAGAACAATAACAGGGTCTGTGAGGATTCCTTCCTTAATTTTCATATTGTTTTGTTTCAGTTTTTTCTTCCCTTTTGACTTAACAGGTTAAATTAGAAACTGGCAAAGTCTTTATTTCCCTCTTACAGCACCCAAGCTGTTGTCATCTTTTCTAACCTCCTTGCCAGCTGGTTCATCCCTGGGCATGGGTGACTTTATGACTCCCTCAGGCATTGGATGGATTTTTCTGGGGTAATGTCAGGACTGTACATGTTCCTTGAAAAAAATACAGTTAATCTATACCACAGTCTTTTTCAATTTTTTTTTTCCTGCTGATGAAAAATTCCTGTATTTCCTGACACCCAGCCATCAAGAACCATATTCTAGGTGTACTTGGCCACTGTTGACCCAAAGGAGCAAGGGAGACCACAGCAGAGAACACAACATTATCCAAGAGAAACATCTCCAAGCAGACAGAACCAGCATCGTGCCCATCATAACTGAGAAGCAGGGAAGGGCAGACAGATTAAACTCACAGGGAAGGCTCAGTTTATAAAAAAAGCACAGGGTCATAAAATATTCCCCTGTGTCCTTCCACAAAGAAATTATTTCAGATACCAAATTTCTTTGCAGCTTGTAAAAGCTTTACAAGTAGTCCAACCCCCTGCAGCCAGGTTGTGAGTGATGTGCCCATCTATCAGGTACCAAGGTCAGCAGATGAAGGAGCTGGGCTGGAGGACCCCTGTAGAACATATCGACCCCAGAGCTGGGAATCTGCTCTTCTGACTTCAGCACAGGAGGAGCCAAACCTGCCACCTCACAAACAACCTGAGCATTGTCTTGTACTTTCATAAATGCATCAAATTTCCATGTTTCTGCTTCTTAATGAGACACTTCACTAATATGCCAAGTTAATGATTTATTAGTTTAAATAATTTATTTTACAACTGGATTAATTTGCCAGCCATGTTGCACACTTTATAAGGGGAGCAATTCCTTTCAAACTGCTTCAGTAATCTAATTAGTATGTTCATTTTCTTTATGCCATGTTTCAACAGTTACTACACATGCCTGGACCTCAAAGCATCTCTGCCTTTGGTTAGATGAGGAGAAAATGGTTAATTTGGGTGTGTGAGAAAAGGAAGCTGTTTAGGAATCATCTCTGTGTCCTGCTTTGATAAAAAGCTAGGCAAAGGTTTCAAATGAACACACATGACTGGAGCTGGTTTTCAAGCTGACAGCTTCAAAGAAGATGCAGGATTGTATAGTAATAATGGCCATTAAATTACCTTCTCTCCAACAGTGTGGATCATTTGGAGTCAGGTCATAAACAGAATAAAGGAATCTTAGCTTTCCACTCCTTGCTATACAGGCACTTTGAGACACCAGAAGACTCTCTTCACAAGTCTCATTAGCCAGCATTACCATCCTCAAAGGACTATGTTAAACTTGAAATTAAATGTAAAAAAAATGAACAAATATCTAAAAAAAATTATGTCAAAAATGATGCACTCTATTGCAACTGAGGAAAGCAGCTTAAAATATCGATTTCACTTAGAAAATAACAAAAAGTCCAACATTTTGGAAAATTCTGTAATTTTCTAAGTATTCATGTTGGCAAAGCATTCATGTAAAACCAGTAATGCTGTTTAGATATATCCAAATTAACAAGCAAATTTAATAGTGGTCTACACAAAAGCTGTAATAAACTACTGCTCAGGGTCCTGTACTCATCTCCTAACTGCTCCTTGCATTTAAAATCTGAGTGCAGACAGAGGCCAGCTACCTTTTTAAAATTTGATTTTACTTTAATTTCTTAATTACAGATACCTGTAATTTTATTTAATGAAACAAATGCAAAGTGAATTGGTGAGTTTTGTCTGTGACACTTTAAGCAGACATTTAAAACCTTGTCAAATCAACTTGTGGGATTCCAAACCTCAGTAGGATGATCTTTGGTGAATGTGACAGGAAATATTGCAAGGTTACTGATTTGTAATTTAAATTTTAGTAGCATCTAGGGGTCCTGTAAAAGATTGCAGCTGGCCAAACTAAGCACTGACAATATATATGCCATAAGACAGTACACAAAGCTTACAGTTTAAATATTTATGGCAATAATTTAGGGAAACTGAAAATGCTGAGGAATGACATAAACTTCAGAGAATTTTTCAGTTTTCCTGAAAAGGTCAATAATTTAACTTTGGCCATCTTTCATTTCCCTTTAATAAAAGATTTGTGTTGTATACTGTGCATGTATGTTGTAACTTTGTGTTGTTGTATGGCTATTGCTATTTCTTAAGCCTCCAAAACACACAGAGCCTTAAAATATACAGAAAATAAAATCCTTCCACTCAATGGATACTTCTCTAATAAGGAGACAAATGAAAGACTTAGAAAATCAGAGGAACTAATTTCTGCATGTACATAAACTGGACTTTTGTTCTCTCTAATGTATCTTGTTTGAAGCAGCCACTTTGTGTTGTCCTCCCTGTGCAATTTTATGCAAATTTAATGATCTGTGTTATATGTTATTAGTAATCTGTTATGGCCATAACCTTACCCTGGATGCAGCAACAATCAAAAGTTCTATTTCTGATGACAGAAATGATGCAGAACATGTCACAGGCTGCCTTCAAATTATTCTGGAAGGTGGGGGAAAGATGCAGATAGCTCTTGTGGCTGCAGCCTGTTTAAATAAAAAGCAAAGGGCTGGTTTTGTGCCTCTTTCTCTCTATAGCAGCATCTCAGCATCCTCTCCCCAAGCCTTAGTTGTCCCTGCAAAGACACATCAGAAATGAGGCAGATGAGCAGGGGGAGAGGATGACCCAGCTGCCTCATCACTGGGCAGCAGAGCCACCTCTAGCAGCCAAAAGATGATCACTCATGACCTCTCCTCAGCTCCCTCACATGAGAGGGAATTGAGACAAGGCACAGAGCAAGAGCAGGCTGACAAGTGTGCCTGGTAACCTTCACCCATCCTGAGAAGGGACCTGAGGAAGGACACAGCAGTGGGGAACTGCCACCACTACAGCTGCCAAATACAGCCGGGGCAGGGAATGACTCCCTTGACAGGCAAATGTCACCAAACAAAAACATTAACACAAGAACTGGAAGTACCACTGGAAATGTCCCCCTGTACACAAAGCAGGCTGTTGGAGGGATATCAGTCAGACTGGCAGGACTCTGTTGTTAAGAACTGAAGAGCAGCTGAGAGCTCAGCACTTGCAGGCTGTCAGGTGTCACTTGGCCCTGGGACCATTGGTGTGCGAGGCACCACATTCCATGGCAGGGGCAGAGGTGGGAACTGCTGCTTCCAGTTCACAGCAGCTCAGCTCACTAGCACAGGACATGGCTCTCTTTAACAGCTATCTGGGAGCTAGCCCTATCACCAATCTGCTGCCAGGGGATCACAGGGCTTCTGCTTTGAGTCCAACGTGTGCGCAGCAGGGCCAACCACTGGATGGTGAACTCTGCCAGCTGATTAAGTTGGTTTCCATATCTGGTTGCCAGTGTCAGGCATGAGAGAAAATTAGCTAATTTCCAGGGCTTCTAGCAAGTGACTAATGCTTGGAAAAAGAGCAATGTGAGGTTAATTTATCATCCGATTTTAAAAAGGTGCAAGTTTAAATACTAATAATGTGGAACGGGAAATCTGACATAAAGACCCAGCAAATCAGCAATGTGTAAGTAAAGGAAATTAAATGCAGTCATTACAGGCAGTGAGGCATCTTTGAATAGGCTGAAACACAGACAAATGGTGTTCAAAGAAACACCCCAGAAGATGCTGAGTTTGGCAAAGGCAATGACAAGGTTTGAATGAAGTGTAACCAAATGCAGATGCTATAATTGCAATTTCATCTCAACTAATGATGTGAACAATCTAATACTAGTCCTTGCAGTGGTACCACATTTAAATAGAGAAATGGAGGGAAGGGAGATTTGTCTTAACTATTTGCATAATGAGGAGAGCCTGGCTACAGACTGCATTCCTTATCCAGAGAAAAGGATCTAAGCATCCTCCAAAATCTGGTTTTCTTGCAATGGTGGGACAAACTAACATGCTGAGTAGAAAATTTTTCTCTCTTACATCATATTGGTGCAGTAATGATGCAATTCACACCCCAATACTCTTACAATTAATAACACTGAGCCCAGGAGGGACAAGACACCCTGTTCTGTGCTGCCTCTTTGCCCCCCATGAGCAGCATCACTGCCATCACCCCTCAAATAGCAGAAGCTTCCCAGCTGCTCCCTCCATGGTCCCCAGTGTGGCAAGCCTGGTGAGGATACATGAAATGGGACATGAAATGCTCCATCTGGCAGTGGGAACGAGAGGCAAAGAAATAGGAAGCTATAAAAGTTTTAAAAGTATTTCAAGCTCCCTAGGGAAATAATTCTATTCCTTATTTAGCACTAAATACTTCTTGTAAAACTCAGCCTCCTCCACTTTCCAATTAGGAAGGCACCTGCTTTATTTCAGTCACATCTTCCTGGAGTCTAAGTAGACTTTCTGAGGCAACTCCATTATGAAGTTGACTTGATAAAAATACTCCACTGCTGAAGGATCTGGCTAGTGGCAAATCACTTAAGCTCTTGCACTGCTCTGGAGTCAAATCTGTCCTACCTAGGAAGTCAAAGGGAATTTTGCCACTTGACTTCAAAAGATCAGGATTTCATTTCAGATGATGAAAACTCCTCCTAGCAATAGACAGTATGACATTAGAACATTAAATAATAATAATAGGATTTATATTCATCAGTCTCAAAATGCAAATCTTTATAGAGGATTTCCTACTTGTCAAAATATCATAGCACAAGCCTGTACAAAAGAACTGTCCCATCTGCTGTAATTGTATAAAATAACATTCTAACTAAGTACTGGTGGTATGAGAGATACAAATGGAAAAAGCCTGAACAGATCATGATAGCCTTCCTAGATGCAGTCCAGCACTCACTGCAATTTTTAACCTTTCATGCCTGAAGACAATTACACTTCTGCAGAAATACAAGTGATATTTTCTAAGCTAGAAGCAGAGAATCTGAAAATCCAGGAAGCAGAAGCTGCAACAAGTAATATAACAAAAACTCTTACTTGTTACTGCAGGGTTCCCACGCTGCGAGGATAAATTATCAAACTCCTAGGATAAAACAAGTGTATCTCAAGCATAATTTTTAAATGCAGGAAGAGTTTCCCCAGGGCTTTTCTCTGGCTGCTGCAGCATTGGCAAATGTGCCAAGTAGCCTGCCACTGATTTAGTGGGCTGGAAGCTGCACTCCATCATTGTACCTCACCTGCCATTACCATCAGGTTTTTGCTATCCTTGGCACCTGCTTACAGCAAAAAATTATTCACTTGCTAGTATGGTACAGAAAACCCACACTATTTTTAGCCACCTGCATCTATCACAGCAAGTTTACATCAAGACTTAGGGATGAGGGAAAGAGTGGAGGAAAAAGAAGCCCCATTTCCTTTCTCACACTGCCATGCCCGCCCACTCCCAGGAGGTGCCACAGGTCAGCAGGAGCAGTGACACAGAAAGGCAGAGGATGCTCCTTGTGCTGTCACTCCAGCTTTGTCTTTTCCTGGAGAGCACTGTGCTGAATGGACAGATGATGATCACAGTGGTATGAATGCAATTTTTCTTGTCTCCGGTGTCTCGACTCAATGGGAATTTGCAGACACAGTCATGGCCTCTATTTTTCACAATGACTCAGAAGCATTTTAAATTATTTTCCTCATGAAAGTGAGCCTTTTGTTGGCAGCTGGAAATCTCTGCCACAGACATTTTACATTTTTAGAATCTAACTTTCTGACAGGAAAAGATCTAATATGCCATGTGATGAAAAGTGCATTCAATGCCCTCACTAACAGTGCTGTGCAAACATCATCTCAAGCTATGTCCTGAGAAAAACTGCCTGGCTCATTTCTTACCCCCTTTCCCTAATTCTCTGCTGCCCCAGCACCCCCACTCCCCTGCCCCCTTGCCAGTCTGATGATCTTCAAATCCAGAACGATTTTTGAGTACATAAAAGGTATCCTCAGATAGTTGCACCTAGTGCATTCAGGTCACCCTCTTAGTTGGAGGAAGATTAGCAGATGTTTACATCCAAAAGAGCCATTAGATTATCAACCTACTGGACAGGTCATGAAAGGGAACCCTTCAGATTACTTTCATTCTTTTAAAAATAGCTATCAAAAAGCAGTTTTGCCTACAGTCCACCAAAAGTCATGATACACTGAAGTAGCACACCTGAAAATTCAAATCCTCTCCCTCGATACAGAAAGCTCAGCACAGACAATAACACTGAAAGCTTCTATGTGCTGTATTACAACTCCACTGCTGAAATAAGTGAACCATGTAGGTAGGAGTTTTGTTCAACTTCTGCTGGAGACTTTCTAGGCCATAACACAGCCAGTACAGATAAAATCTTAGACAACAGAATCGTTAGGACATTAATATCCTATGGAAAAATGCCAGTGGTGTCTATTTCCCCATCAATACTCCCTATAGACTGTTGCCTAGAAGGAGATGGCAGAAAGAATGGAAAATTCTAAATGGAAAAAAACCCCGACCCAAATTGTTACTTGATATATTTGGTTGATATAATGACGCCTCAGAACAGAGTCTTTTGTTTATTCAGACACCCTCACTCTGCTTCAGCTGTGTCAGTAACGAAGCTCCTGCCAACCAAACACCTTCTATTGGACCTTCTGGTGATGGATCCTTGTGATCTTCCAGATTCTGGCTCCCTCTGACGCTATGGACATGGAACTAGTGGGCAAGGAATGATGGATTCCAAAGGATTCCAACCACAGAGGCATGTCAAATACACACTGACAGTGTTTAGATCCTAAAAATCTGTATTAAATTCAGGGTTTGATTCAGCCCCGTCTTAAGTGGGGGGGAAAGGAAGAGGGACAAGCCATGAATGACTGATGGGGCTACAGCAGACTGTGTTCAGATGGCAAGAACGTGTACTTACCATCTGAACATATCCTGTACTTCTGTCAGCCAGGCTCTGTGTATTTGTGCTCTGTAGTTTAATTTGGATAGTTCAAATCATTCCTGACACGAAGAATATTTCTAAATATAATGCCATGGTGCCCTTGGGTTTGACAGCTCTTTTTTGGAGCTGATAGCTTCTGAGAAGTTAAAATGTGTGCAAATTGTAATAGCTACATCCTACATGTGCAGAAGGGAGTTTGTGATTCAATAAGCCATAATGGTCTCGATAAAAACACAGAATCATACTAGAAAATACAGCGAGAAATGAACCCTCAAACAACTTCTCTGTATTAGAAGTTCTGCAAATCATTCTGCTCTGTATGCTTATGTTGCTTTATTCTATTATTCTATAAGGTTATATTAGGCAGAATACACCATCTCTAGTTTTCAAATTATATAACTAATTATTATTTATTTCTGTTGGGTATTTTTTTTTTGCTCTTCAAAAATAACAAATCAGAACTATGGCTATTGCAAAGACATTGGAGGGGCATGCTGGCATTTTTCTTTGTCATTGTCTTGATTATTTTTTTTAAAGGGTTGAAAATTTATTTCAGAGACCTGACATTACATTTAGTAAAATGTATTATAACTGACTACTACTGGATTGGAAAGTGTAGACGTAAATCACAACCCAGTCTTATCTTTCTAGTAGCTACATCAAATCTGTTAACAATTGAGAAGCCATTAAAATGCTAATGAGTGTGAAGGATGATCTATGTTTCACACTCCAACTTCTATTTTTACAAAGGCAAAACATACATGAAAATCCCAACAGTTCTCTCCGGCTGAAAGAAATATGAAAGACTGTTTGGCTTTTGAAATTATGACATTGCTGTTAGACTTGTCTGTAAGATAAATTGTTACATTACTGCCAGCATGATTACAAAAAGCTTCAGGGCCCAAGTTATACAAGAAAAAGTCTTAACTAATTCCCTTTAATTTGCTTTCAAATACTAAACAACACTAAAGAGCAGTGAATTTGACTGCCCAAGCTGTGTCAAACATTAAGAAAGGTGCAAACTTCAGATAGATGCCATTCACTTGACCTTCTGGAAAGCAAATCTCTTCATGAGAGTCCTAAGGGAAAACGTCTCAAAGGAAGCTCTGTAAAATTTATTATTTCTGAAAATGTTTTCACGTGCAGAAAATCTGGACCAACAGAAATGCTGTAGCTCACATGCCCTTCCTAGATGGTGTCTTTTTAGAGTTAAAAGTGAAAAAGATCCTTCAAAGTTACCTGAATTCTTTTAAAAGAAGTATCAGTGCTTTCCCAATCTTCATGCAGGAATTTTATGTTTTGTAGTTTTGGTTTTTTTTTTTTGTTGTTGGCCTTTTTTTGTTGTTGTTTTGTTTGTTTTTTTCTTTTCTTCACTAGTACACACATGCTAGTAAACTCTGCTCAGGCTTTGGTGAAAGGGCCACCTTTTTAGATGTGCTCAGGTGCAACTGTGTGTGTGTATCTGGCACTAAATTTGGGAGCTTGCTGGTCCCTGAGTAGCAGCACATGCATCATACTAATGTAATCCTGCCATCTCCTGTATCCCCTTAACCAGCAAGCAGCTGTGTTTCACTTGCTTCTGGAAATATCACCATCTTCAATACCTCAAACATGGAAAACCCCAGACTTTTATGGAGGTTAAAACTAAGAGGGTGAGGAGAACACGTTACAAGCAGCTCTCTGTGCTGTTCCCTTTATTGTTGCCTAATGTTATCTATTGCAGTGCCATCTTTCTTTTGAGGCATAATTAAAAAAGATAAATAACCATACAGTCTCCAACAAAGAGAAACTGATAGCTCGAGCCTTTTCCAATTGGATTGCCTTTTTCTAACATAAAAGAGTGAAGAAACCTTTGATACCTTTATTCTCGTTCTTCATAAGAAAAATATCCTTTTAATGTACTTTGGGGTTCCCTGAAGTAATCCAGTACTTTGCTCTGGGTCACAGCAAAGCAATCTATTGTCCTGCTGCCATTTTTGCCTTTCATTGCCTGACTTGGACAATTCCTTTATTTCCCCCTTTTTTGGGCGGCCAGGCTGTTCTGTGTCTTGGGCATCTGCCCTGCTTGCTTCTTCTTTCACTCAGGGGTGCAGTTCCTGTGGAAAACTCCTCCTTGGAAAGCCATTCTTTTGCACCATCCAAGCCAGATGTGGCTGTTGTGTCTCATGGAGCTCCATGCCATAGCTTCAGAGTGCTCTCACCTTCCTGGCCTCCTTTCTATGTGTCATCTTTACCAGCAAAAAATGATGGCAGACCAATTCTGTTTCAAGTTCTGCAAACAACATGAAGCACTCCTCTGCTTTTTCAGTAGCAAAAAGGCTGAGCAATTTTAGTAGCATTTTATTTATTATGAAGTATTTGTATCATAGAAGTACCAAAACAAATTCAAATCTAGACACTTGAGCTCAAATACAAGGAACAAGAACAAGACTGTCACTTGTTCCACATGGCGTTGACAAGTGAGACAGACGAGTGAGGAGAAATCTGATCAGCAGGAGTCAAAAATACCATTTAATACTAGTCAAGTGCAGATAAAACCTGAAAAATATTTCCACTTTACCCACTGCCTCCTCCACTTTTGTAAACATAGCAGAATTCACAATGCAGCCAGAAACACGACAAGCTTTCAGAAGAGATTTGGCTGAAGGCAGCAGATGATCACAAAGCTCTTACATTGCAAAACATTTTTGTTACCATGCTTTTAGCTCGCTCAATATACATGTTCAGAATTATGTCTGGAAGAGACAACCTGGATTAGTGACTTTGTTTTAAGACTAGATAATCTCTTAGTAAATATTTGCACTGTGTGAGTTAGCTTTGCTGGCAAAATTGTCTTGACAGTTTATCAGGCTGAGCACAAAACTGACTTGCTGATTCTTTCGAGATGTTGCTAAAAATGATACAAACTAATGATGCTTGCACTTGCATACGAAGCAAAATTAATTAAAGGGACAACTAGACTGGCAGAATTTTTGTGAACTGCATTAATTTCTAGGTTTGAAACTGCAGACTGAGACTCTGAACTCACATGTGTGAATTTTAAATCATGTGTCTATTCATTGTAAGAATTATACACAGAAATTAGCCTCCATGAACCATGAATGAATGTCTGTGCATCTGAAATGGCATGTACATCCAGACAAGGTGAGAAGTGCAGCAAAATTCAGTTTCACAGAATCACAGAATGGTTTGGGTGGGAAGGGACCTTCAAAGATCATCTAGTCCAACCTCTTGCCATGGGCAGGGACACCTTTCTCTAGATCAGGCGGCTCAAGCTCAATTTATGGTTTTCAAACACAGCACTTTGGCTCTGCAAAGTTTAGGCCATGTAAAAATCATTCTATTAAAAAACCCCTTACACTGAGAAAATGATGGTGATACCACCAGACACAGAAAAGTAATTTAAAAGATATTAATAGCTAATATTAAGAGATCACAATCGACTGTTTGCCCATGAGAGTACTTTGAACAATCACTTCAGCTGCTTTCAGTTCTTAAAAAGTTCCTTTCAATCTCTGTATTTTCTCAATGTTTTGCTTCTTCAGGTACGGATAAATGTCTGATATACACAAAGCAGAGTGATTTACTGACATACAGATTTTTTAAAGCCACGATGCCTCCTCTGAGGCTACTCAGACTCTTCAAGTGTTATTGACTCAAGACCTGTCACATCAGGAGAGATGCTGGGGCTGAGTAATGAAGCTGGATCTACTCCCTGTGTAACAACTAGCACACCTAAGAAAAGACAGGTGGTGACAGTGGTAGGCAGCTCCCTTCTGAGGGGTACAGAGGCACCCTGACAGACTCTCTAGAGAAGTACATTCCTTACCTGGGGTTTGTACCAGGAGTGCCACCCTGAGACCACCAAGCCTCACACCATCCACTGAGTGTTATCCACTGCAGGTGTTTTATGTGGGCTGATACAGCCAGCAGCAGTCTGGGGAGTATCAAGAACCTATGGAGCAATAGTGAGGGACTCTGGAGCCCAGGTAATTTTTCCTGAATCCTCCTAGTCACAGGAAAAGGGTTTGAAAGGGCCAGTCAAATCTGGTGCCACAGCCAGGGGTTTGGCTCCTGAGACCAAGGGACTCTCTTTGAGAAACCTTGTCTAAGCAGTGCTGATGGGAAAAGCATCTCAGGTGGTGGGCATGCCCAGGTGGTGAACAGAGCTTTAAACTAAGGTTTCTGGGGAGGGGAACCTCAGTCTATCCCACTCCTACCAGTAGGATGGCATAGATACCCAGTGCTTGGAGAGGGATCACAGCTCAGCAGGAGAGCACCTGATAGGAGCCTGTAAAAAAAAGAGCTGGTAAAATATTTCACATATTAAGTGCTTTGGGGGTTTTGGAATGGGCAGTGGGTTGTAATAGATTAAGAATAAGTGCTACATAAATACTAGTGGATAGGCACAGCAAGATACAACTTTTGTTGGCATCTTGTCCCATGCTTTCTCAAATATTACTCTTAAAGTGGTGGTTTTAACATCTTATAATGCTAATACCAACAGTAACTTCAGACTTAGAAGAAAATATTGATTTCAGCTTTTAAGGCAGTTACTGTTAGCATTCTGAATTCTTTTCCTTTTCTAGATGAATTAACCCATAGTTTTATCAACTTACCTTACAGACTGGTTACAGTTGTATGTAGTCTCTGCAGTGCTTTTCTTTACTTGCAGCTCCATAGCATTTTGGATAGAATTTTGTAGAACTAGGATTTCTTAAAAATAGCAAGTTACTCCTATCCAAAAGGGAAATTATCTTGTTTATTGACATAACAGGAGTGAAATTTGTATCAGAAGTATACAAGCTCCTAAACAGAAAACAATCTTACCCTACTGTTTTATTAGGATGACATAGAAAAGCAGATGTTGAGAAAAAAAAAGGGAAAAAATCTATTCCTTGTATTTGGGTTGGCTGACAATGGCAAGATTGACTTGGCTTTCAGGGGCTCTGCCTGCATTTCTCTGCTGAGGTTATCTGAAGGATACTGTGCAATTGTTTCATTTCTCCTCTGTGTGCCAAGGTGAACCACACAAATGCCTACAATAGCTCTCAGCTATTCTCATGTGAGACAGATTGCTGAGCTTCTGTTTGGCTTTAGAGATGTTCACGTGCCAGTCACTGGGCCACGGGATGACAAATTACCTCTCTGCCAATATGAGAGCTGGGACAGTTCTCTCCACAGCCTCCACCAGATGGGCCTAATTAAACTATTAGCCAATGAGTGAGGTCTGATGGCTCCATTAGGAATCCTCCTGTGCTTAAACAAACAGCTCAAAATAAATAGTTTTCTCAATTACAGTTTTTATCACATCTTTTTCTGGCATGTTCATTAACAGAGTGTCTCCTTTGTCTACTTTTTCCTAATGGGAAAAAGGGGCCTTCTTGACACTATGCAAGGGTTTTAAAAGGTTATAATGGCATCAACCAGTTTGTTTTGAGGAGTTAAACCCCTTCCCACACGTCTCCCAGAGCACCATTTTACTGAACTTTACAGCAAAGACTTGTTCTCCCTGAGGATGTGTAGCTTCACCCTGTGGGGTTTGCTGCCCTGATGGGCTGGAGCCTGTCAGAGACTCAGCACCAGCCCTGCAGCACCCTACACTGCCTCCAGATCTCCTCAAACAGTGATCTCACAGCCCATGCTGGCACAGAGGGACAACCTCTTCTTCTCTTGTTTTTAATTACTTCCTAGAACTTATTTCTACCACCTTGGTAAGTGTCCTTCACCTTTATCCTCCCCTCCCTCCACTTTTTCTTAAAATTACTTTTCTTCCTCTTGACTCACTTGTGACCTGATGTATCTTATCTAGAAATCTTTACTTGAGGTTTAAACTGCTTCTTCCCCTCTCTTCTTCCATTTCAAAAATTTCCCTGTGAAAGGCCCTGCCTATTAATTTCTTGAATTCTCCTTGATTTTTAGTTTCCCAAGGACACCTTGACAATCCAGAACTTTCTCTCTTTCCTGCCCAATCAGTGTAGGGAAGATGAGCTCTGCAGTGAATGCTAGTCGTGATTAAATACTTTTTTTGACTCATTCTCAGAGGAGAATTGCTGCTTCGGGGGTGGGTGTTGGTACCACAGGAAACAAATTGGATACTTCACCCATTAATAGCACTCCTTGGCAGCAGTGTTTGACTGCTTGAAATGAGCAACCAGGATTTTACATCAAACGAGTATCAGACACACTCCTCAATCTACCTCATCTCAAGCATCGTATTATTCATGTAACTAATTAGGACTGTTTGAGCTCAAAAAATAGTGAGATGCTAGCACCACAGCTTCACATATTTAATTTTAACTCATTTGGTTAAGACACTGCCTAATTGCTCCAGAAAGAAACCAGTATTTACACTTCTAAGTTTTAAAACATATTGGGTTGTGAACCTAAAACTGTGTCTATTTAGTCACGCAAAGAAAATGAAAAATTCAGTCATTAACTATGTGAGAAAACAGGATATTTCAGAGGCAGATCCTGCGACAATTTGTACCAGCCAAGGACCTGTTCTTCAGTGACTTCATGAAAAACTCCTAGGTAGTAAAATTCTTCACCATTCAAATGAAATTACTGCAATAGCATGTTGCCATCAACTCCTGAGACTTCTATTGAGATCACCCCTAAAGGAGGCCATTTTCTTTACATTACTATTGCAATGGAGTGAATTCTGAGTAAGTCCCTCACCTCATTCATTCTCCTGCACCTTTTAGGAAAGCAGATGAGTTCAGAAAGTGACTAAAATCACAGACATGTGGAAGTAGAGGTAGCATTAGAATGAAAGATTTCAATAACTTTGTGTCTAGATTTTCTTTTGAGCTCCTGGGGGAATTCAGCAGGGTGTGACTATTTTGGACAGGGGTGCACATTCTGTTTCCTCCTGGTACTTCACCAAGTTAGGGATGTGTCTTGCCTCCATTACAAGCGAGCACCTCAGAGAAGAAAGGCTCACATGGAAAAGGGGTGTGTTTGGATGGCTGCAGAGGATTAAAGAAGGGAGATTTTTAAAAGGTATGCAAGAACTTGCACATTTTTTCTTTCTTTTTATTGTTATTGTGTTGTAAAGGGCTCCTGGTTCTCCCACCAGATGAGCCATCAGTGGAAAGAATGAGACAATTCAGAAACTGAATACAAAGGAAGCGAGTATCTGATGAAAGTACATGACTTGATGAAAAAAAGCCCTCGTAAAATAAAACCAAGAAAATGCCTATGTTAGAGAAAGAAATACTCATGTTCTTTGAGGCAGGGAGCTTTCTCAGTCAAAATCAGGTCCATTTGCATTTAAAAGCTGGCCTTGTTTCCTTTACAAAGTGCATGTGATTAAATATCTTCACAGAAATTACCTAAGAACACATCCTTTTAACCCAAATCAACCAGAAACATGTTTTCTCAGGCTGCCCCACTGATTTATCTTCACCCTGGTGCTGGGAGGCAACTTCTTAGCAGCTGTCTCTTTCCACACCCAAGCCCCTTTTCTCTTGCTGAGCACTCCAACCCATCACTGCCTTGCATCCACCCCCCCTTCTCTGTGCCGGGAGTGGCAGTGACATTCCATGGGTAACAGTCCACACAGGAATTCAGTCCCTAAGAAGGCCATTTGTACAATCTCTGAGGAAGGTCAGATGACTGGAAAGAGCCAGGAAACTCCCACCTGCTTCAGCAGGACCTCTGTAATACTTCTATTCACGTACTACCCCAGCTTGTATGGGATATGCAGAATGCTACTGGAAAAGCTACATCAATGACCACACAGACTCTAGAATGATGCATTTTCTTTTTTCTTTGTTCATCTCAAAGAGCTAAGCTTATGTTCTGGGCTGAGGATCTGTTGATTGGAGCTGAACAGTTGTTAGTTTTCTTTTGGTCCTAGTCTATAAAAATAAAACCCTTAAAGCCTAACAATAGCAAAAGAGCCCAGACCACGCATGTGTTTGGCACATCACATTTAATTGCATCTCTGAGCTAACATGGGCATGTTGTTTAAACTTCAAGTATTGGAATTGTCACATTGTAAAATTTCACTGAAGTCCCACTTCTGTGCCTGAAGTGCCATAATGTTACCCAAGTGGGGAAAAGGGTTCTTCTGAGATTGATTTTTCAGACACCGTAGTTCTGTTCAATTGAATTCACTCAAGTAGTGGTTAACATAAACACTGTGGAGAGTATGACATGTCAAATTAGCAGCTTTGCAAATCTCTTGTTAATTGTCAGCCTAATTAAAAAATTGCTAATTATAATGTTTATAACTTCAAATAACTGCTCAGCTATAAAGCATTGGCTGTCAGGTGTAAACAGGGGGACTGAAGGAAAAAAAATCAATCGACATCTGGTAATTTATCAGAGGCAGTGCACTAAATTGAAAAATGGATTGCCTAATGCACTGTAAATCTGCATTACGATAAAAGACCAATTCATTTCAACACCTGTTTAATAAATGATAATGGCCATCTTTAGTGGCTAGCCCTAGGGTTTCTTCTGCCAATCAGACTTAGAATCCTGCCTTTACTAGCATCAGATAAGAAGTTGATTGAAACATGTTAAGGTGTATATAATATCTCCTCCCTTCTTTGTGATGATTAAAATGAATAGTCTTTACAGAATTTTTTTTTTTTTTAAATTTCCTGTATTTTCTCACACCATAGACAGCAAATCTTCCTCATCCTTCCAAGGTTATTTTAGACAGACTTAAATGCACTGATCAACTAGGACAAAAAATCAAGGACCAAGTCCAATTATTCCCATCTACTGACTTCCTTTAGTAAGAGCTATAGAGCTGGAAGTCAGTTAATTTTTTTTTTTCCTCAAATATTTACATTGATCAGACACATGATGAACTTCTGTAGTTAACAGGCTAGTAAATATTACTAACAAACATCAGTGTTTCCAAACTGCTGTCTTCCAGAACACCATTTAGCTCAAAGAACTGCAAAGCTTTAGAGAGTGGCTGCTCAATTCCTCAAAGTCAGATGGCATTAAAAGTTATGGTTTTACATTTGTATATTTTACAGAGAACTGCAGACAACTTCTAATGGCTAACAGCTCTTTTTTTCTTTGGGATGAGCAGGGGAATCTAGGTAACTGGTTGTCATTTCCTCTGTGAAAACCTGGATTGCTCTCAACAAAGTTTGGATGAGGATACACATCTCAGGAAAGGACTCAGCCTCTCTAGAGTTTGAGAAATACATCCTCTGAGAATCCTTTGCTGTCTGCAGGATTCTCAGATACATAATATAAATTGCTGCCTCTTGGCTAACTGTAATACTCCTTCCTGTTCATCTCCACCAAGACACACTTCCCAGCTATGTGCCTTTCCTGAACTCAGGAACTCCCTATTGTCCTTGGCAGCGTGGCTGCAGTTGCCATCTCTGCCCCCAAACCTGTCGTGATGTTCTGCTAGTGGTTTTCATTTCTGGTGACATTTCCAGCATGTAACACTGCTTCCCTTTCCTGTTTAAGCACATTTTGAAGGATTGGGCACTTTATGGATTTATGATAAAATTCATCAGTAGGTCTCTTATGTGTTTCTGAGGCTGCAAAGCTCTCACAGCATGTTATCAAGTTGCAGCAAAGTTAATATTAAGACTGTTTTTAACTTGCTGGTTGTGATGAAAGAGTCAGGTAAAAATGAAGATGAAATTCTATCTCTCTGATCAGGTTTTGCTTCCTCAAATTCTTATTCCCCTTTCCACTCGAACATTAAAACATGTTTTCATTTCCCATTAAGTTTTATAAGGCATTTTTTATCATTTTACAATTATGGCTTCATCTAAAAGCTTCAGAGAGAGTTAGGACAAGTACAAAGACAAAAAAAAAAAGCTAGTCCTTTACTCATGTAAAGGTAATGGTAAAATCAGGGTAGACTCAAGGAGAGAGGGGCAAAAGGAAAAAAATACTCAAAACCAGTCTACAACCAAACCAGAAATAAGTGTAAATCAGAACCTCACTTACATGTCTATACATCAGATTATGTTGTCAATTTCAAAACTCAGCATACTTTCACAAGTATTATGTTATGGCAATGATTCTGGTAGTTGTGCTTTTCCTCAAAAAGAGACCCCTCTTCGTAAAATCAAATGCAAAATTAAAGGCTTTACAGTACAGAGGTGGGGAGAGCTGGTACAGGAGAAGCAGGACACCCACAGAAATTGCTGCTTCATAACTCACACACACATTCACACACACATTCAAATCCTGTTGTCATGAATTTCAGGCTGGACAAAGTGTCCAGGCATTGTTTTAAATGTTCAGTGTGCTCTACTTGTAACCCTGTTGTAAATAGGAAGCAGCAGTGGCCTGCATTCCATATTTTTTGTGGTTATTTTAGTTTTGTAAAGAAAGTCGTTTGACTTTCATGTCAAAGAGAAGTACAAAATTTGGTTATTTATGGAATCAGCATTAGTAATTGCTAACTCTGTAAAAATACATACATAATAATAACCTTATCCACTCTGGAATAAGCAAAATCATTTTTTATATCATGTCTTAAATTTCCACTTTCAACCATGCACCATTTACATGTACTGTCAGAAACTTCCTTCATTGACTTGCAGGGATGCAGCCATTGTCTTAAGTCAGTTATTAACTACATTAGTGTTCAAAATGTCTAAGGAAAGTTGTTTTTGAAGATTCTGTTACTTACAAAAGATGGTCCCCATAATAAAACAGGATTTTTTACAGCCCCACAGGCCTTAAAAAAAAACCCTTCTTGTGCCTGGCAGCTTTTCATTACTCTTTCTGCCTTCTCCTCTTACCCTGCCTCCTTATCCCCCCCATCCTGCCTTCCTTCTCATTGTGGGGGTTTAGAGGAGAAGTTTTGGCTGGGGTAGAGTATTGGGCTGTGTTTTGGATTTGTGCTGAACAGGGGTTGGTAACACAGAGATGTTTTTGTTATTGCTGAGCAGGGCTCACACTGAGCCAAGGCCTTCTCTGTTTTTCACAGTGGCCAGGAGGCTGGGGGGGGCTGGGAGGGTGGGAGGAGACAGAGCCAGGACAGGTGACCCCAAGTGACCAAAGGGACATTCCAGACCATGTGACAAACTGGGGGGGAGAAGGAGAAAGGGGGGAGGTTTGGAGTGATGGGGTTTGTCTTCCCCAGTCACTGTTATGTGTGATGGGCCCTGCTCTCCTGGGAATGGCTGAACACTGCCTGCACATGGGAAGCACGGAATGAATTCCTTGCTTGGCTTTGCCTATATGTGGCTTTTGCTTTCCCTATTAAACTATCTCAACCCAAGAGTTTTCCAGCCTTTACCCTGCTCATTCTCTCCCCAGTCCCACTGGTGGGGGAGAGAGCTGCTGTGTGGGGCTTGGCTGCTGCTGGGGTTAAACCACAACACCCCAGAAGTAAAATATTATTCTTTCCCCACTGCATACAAATGTTAGGTCTTTGGCACACCTAAACACACACCTTTTAAGGCAAACCCATTAAAATTAATGTAACAGCATGTACATCCATCTGGTGTACATAAGTCAGCCAGAAGCGAGTCCTTTGATGGATTTAGTCTGCTTTGAACATCTTATGAATTCAAATAGTTAAAAATGTTGTGACCTTCATGCCCAGTATTGTGCATAATTTTCAAGATGATAGAAATGCAAGTTATCTGTTTTTCTGAATTTGTATTTGAAGCACAGCCTAGCAAGGAAACTTGAAAAGCATTTTTGTAAAACATTATTTTAATCCATTAAAAAGTGAAGGAGAATTTAATTTGATATCACAGATGACACTGTTATGATCTGAAATTCCACACTAAATAGCCCCCCAAAATTACATTAAAAGCACAAACAACAGAAGACCAAGGTAATATACAATTTATTTCCTGGCTTAAATAAACTGAACTCTGATGCTTGAAATGAAATCACTGAATGTGTTGTGCAGCTGCTTCTAAAAAATATATTACAGGGAAATGTGTCTTAAGTTTTACCCAGCATGTCTATATTTTAAGGTAGCAGCAGCACAGTCATATACTTTGGAAACAAATTAATTCAGTTGACAATAATAGTGACAAGAAAAGTAATTTTACATTTGGATAATGAAGACCCAGCAATTTTTTTACCTACAGAGATAAACACCAAGTTGGTTCCAGAACTAAATTTTAAAGAAAATATCACAAGTATTGTAGGAAATCTGACACCTAAAACATCCCTCAGAATAAAAAGAAGAAATAATCATTCCAGAAACATTAGACAAATAAGAAATAGGATGCAGGTCACACTATATGAATAATGCTATGCTATGTTTTAACCATTTGATAGTAATCATGATTTCAGAAACCTTGGCTCATTTAGGAAATAAAATGAATAATATTTTACCTATAAAGATTCAGAGAGGAAAGAGATTTCATTTTCAGTAGGAGGTAAAAGGATAAATCACCATGATATTTTAATTTAATTTCAACTGGGAAGAATAAAACTTGGAAAAATACCAAATACAGTAGACATTGTTGTTTTACAGTAAAAATTGAAAATGTAGTTTTGTATGAAACAAGGTACAGCAGTGATGAAGGCAGACCACTACATAATAAGACTGAACATAAATAAGGCTATTAAATATTTAAAAAGTGGAAGAAAAAGATCATGTTTAGATTTTTATCTGGTAAGACCAGTGCATCTTTCCTGACTGATCTCTATCTCTGACAAAGTATAATGTCCCTAATAGCTGAATCTCTTTTTTTGGCTTTTTTACTTATTTATCTAAACATTGTCCTCATAAGTCTGAAAGATGTAGCAGGAGTTTCTCTGTCATTGTGACATATAATCAACTTTTTTCTTAATGTGTTGAGGCCCTCTGGTAGAATCTTTTATTTTCCTATATATATATCTCATATATCTACTAAAACAGCATAACAATATTTTAAACATGTCTCTCTATACACACATGTATATTGATGTGAGGATATATTCCACATATAAGAATATATGTGTACACATAAATATATAGTTAATTACATCATGAAAATCTGGTCTCTTATTGATTAAAAAATCAAATGTAAAGAGGCACATTTATTCTTATAACTTTTATTTTTGCATCTTAATGTTAAAGGAGCATTGAATACATCAGCTAGGGACATTATCCTGTTAGTCACCACGTTTAGATAATTCATTTGCAATATCCAATTATCCACTGTGTTAATGCCACACATCTGTGTGCAAACCCTGCCAATGAGATCCCATTCACATTCAAAAAACACACTAGACTTGTACTACTGCAAAATAAATCCCCATCAATCCATCCAGTATTTTCAGTCACTTGGTCTTTATACAGGAAGAGCACAAACATCACAAAGTCAGGCTTATTCACTTGAAGCATAAAATAAAACCCCCTGCAATTATTTTTTTGCCAATTTCCTGAATCCTCTGCATGGAAAGCAGAATTAAACATTTTGTATTCGTTCTTTACCTTCCTATTTGATGTTCTGTACAAAACCTGAAGGTTAGAACTTTAAAAGATAAATGTTACTAACCTGTCTACATCATCATTTAGAGGTCAAAATAATTTTCATGAATAAACTAGAAAAAGCAGTAGTGAGGAGCATATGGGGAAAGATAAAATCTTTCTGTTGTTAATGATAAGAAAAAATAAGTGATTTGAGAACATGATAAAATAAAAAGAGCAGACTTACAGTAATTCTTACATAACTGAATAGTCATACTGCTGAATTTCCTCTTTTTGCAATCAGTTGCATGCTTAACTTCAAGCAGGTACTTTGCACATCGGTTCCATTGAAATTAAAGTGAAAGTAGCAGTGAATTTAAAGGGACTAGAAATATGCATTAAATCAGGCATTTGTGTTTGATTGTATGCATCCAAGAACTAAAATACTATCTTGAATTTTGGACTGGGGATAAGAATCAAGTAATAGACTGAAATCAAAAGCTAAGAAAAAGGCTCCCAGTGAAACAGTGAGGGTCGGTAAGCATAAAATACCAAATAAATCAGAAAATATGAATAAAGAACACAGGAGAGCAACAAGCAGAATATAGATGAATGAAGTTCAAAGCCCAGGTGAGGCACTTCTTGCCTAGATAGGCAAAAGGAGGGCAGTCTGTATGTCCTGCTGCAGGTCACACCTCCAGTGTGATGAGTTTCCTGTTGTTCTACAACACACCTAACAAGGCTTTCCCAGGGCTTCAGGGTCAGCATCTTAGTATTAGGACAGATAATAAACCTTGCTCTTAGATGTCCACTTTATTCTGCCAACCTCAAACCACCACAAGTCACAAGACAGGACAGTGCTGAACCCAATCTCAAGTCACTTCAAGAGCTGCCAAGACCATGAAGGCTGATGGACCTCACCAGATGTTTGCTGGTTGGAGCTCACAGATTATCTACAGTGAACTAAATGTAGATATTTGAGTGCATAACAATTAAAAAGGCTACCTGAGGTCTCCATTCCCTCCTCATGGAGTTTTCTAGTTCATGTCTTCTCTTCCACACAAATACAAAAGAGATGACATGCTGGAACCCACAAGATTCTGTGTAGAATTTTGCTCAGCTCCATGATGGGTTTAGTAGATAAGTCAGAAGAAAAAAATATTCACAATGGGCTTTTTTGTGTGTCCTTTTCACAGAAAAGAAGAACATTTTTTTTAATTGTTTGCTGAAGAAAGGACACAACCATGAACACAGTAAAATATGTAACCCAGTATAGGAAGAAAAGTTCAGTACAAACATAGGTTCTTCTGAAAAACAAGGAAATGTAGCAAAAACAATACGCTGGGTTTTTTTTCAGGGGAGTAATCATTCAAAATATTCCACTTAGCTATTTTTAAATTCCTATCTTTCTCCTTCTTTGCTCATCCTTCACCTTTTCCCCCACCTAACTCATAGAATTATCATAGATTGCTAAGTATTTTGGAGGGCTCAACCCACATTTTTGCGTAACTTATTTATTTAATATCCTTTTGATCAGATCCTTTGCAGATCCCTGATAAGAGAACTTTGTCAAAACAGGATGAAGGACATAGGAAGCTGCTTGCCTGACCTTTTAGAATAGCATTCAGTCTGGTCCCACAAAACATTTTCAAGAGACCCAAGGACTTCAACAAAAATAGTCACAAAAATAATTTTCAGGTCCTGTGGAATGCCTTGTTACTAACTGAAAGTTGATTTTACCAGTGTTTACTTTATATCAGAGGAGTCTTGGCTTATGCCTGTTGAGCTTAGGAAAGGTAAAGGATAAAATTATTTGGCAAATCAGCACAGATCCTCTGCCACCATTACTGCCAGTGGAATTAAGGGTTGCTTTCTCCATCACATAAAATATCAACAGAAATCAAATCCCCAAAGCTGTTTCTGTGAAGTCCATGTACATTGTTTTTACCTGAGAGCAAAAAAACCTCTACAGTATGGGAAATGTAGAAGAATAAAAATTAACAATTTGAGAAGTAAGGACAGGCATTGTATTCTTGCAAGTACCAAGTAAAACCTGGACATGAGCAAAGTGATGAGGGATAATTCATAGGCAGAAGTAAGTTTCATCTCTCTTTCCAATTAAAAAGAAATGTTATCTGAGCTCAGTTTGTGTACCAGTCGAAAATGCTGTAAATGGAAACTGTGTACAACTGAAGGGGTTTGGTATGCAGGCAGAACCAGGAGGTTTTGAATATTGTGAGCTTTAAATAACACACAACCAGGTGTATCAGTGGAATAGGCACTTTTCACATCTAGGTAAAGACATCCTGTTTGTTCTGACTGCCATAAGAAACAAAGCATCTCCATCATATGGCTTGCAACCTGCTTCTTCAAACTCTACGAGGTGAACTGCTGTGGGTTAAGGGGTGAATAATCATGTGGGCCATTGAGTAACAATGCAAAAAAAAAAAGAAAGGAATTGCACAAAGGAGATTACTGCTTAAACATAATTGCAGAATTATTAAAATGCAAGTTCCAGATGGAAATTGCCGTAGCTGTTATTTTAGCGATGCTTTCAGAGTACACTCAGAGGAATCAGAGCATTGACACGACAGGCTGGCAGGCTTCTTATTATGCAAAAGGTCAAAGTTTCCCTTAGATTATGTCTACTCTGTGAGTCATTGACTTTTATAGACTGAGGTGTTTAGAAAAAAGTCTCATGAAATTTATGGCAGCATAATGTTCTGGTTATAGTCTGTAACCTTATTTTAAAAGAAAATATAGCTCATTAAGTATAATATTCAGGCTATATCATATATTATTGTTTTTCATTTAAATGGTACCATAAATGTGCACTGGGCTTTAGAGCCTGGTTTGAAAAATTGCCATGAAAAATTTATACCTTAAGGACTTGCTCCTTGAAATACCTACTCAAGTGACTAACACAACTGGAAGTCTGACAGATATCAAAGGACTTCTCATACAAGGAAGGGCTTTAAGGCAAACATCCTACATCTTCAAGAGTTGCTGAGAGACAGCATGGAGTGGAAAAGGTTTTTTATTTTGGCTGTGTTTTTCCTTCTTGCTGCCTTTGGACCTGCAGGTTACATGATCCTGCCTTCCCATAGTTTTCCCAGATTTCTGCTCTTAAACCCTTCTTGTCCAGCTCATTCATTTCTTGTCCAAGGATCATACTCTGAGGATCTTATCTCCATTTTCTTCATATCATTTTCCGGATATTCTATGATTTATTCTGTTTCTTTATATTTCCTATATCCTTATTTCTGAGCTCATTCCATCTATACAACTCAGCTTCTCATTTTATCTCTCTGAAATCTCCACCTGAAGGTCTCACTGCTTAAATTTGGCATGCTTAGCCTGGAAATCTTCTAAAATATTCTGAATACAAAGAAAATTTCATAAAAAATAAGCATTAACCATGTAGTGAATATTTTTGCCACACAGCACAGAAAAAAAATTGTTTAGTTTTATGGCCAAAGCTGAATACCATCAATCAAAAAATAAAATAATGAAATAAAAGTTCTTTATCTAGCACTTAGCACATCAGTTTTCAAAAAGAAAAAAAAAGTTTTTCACATGTCCGAGGCTGAGTCTGTGCACTTCAGGGCAGATTTAAGGGATTCTAAGTGTGCATCAGACTCAGCCACTACAGTGCAAATGATTTGGCTGGATTTTCACAACTGATTTTTCTAGTATTAAAGTGCTAAAGCAGTTTAAGGACATTGGTGCAAATCAGCCTTGGCAGTTATTCCGGGCAACTTAATGTACTGAATATTAAATTATTTGCAATCATGTGTGGTTGCAGTTAGGACAGATTCTCCCTTCTCCTCCCTGCCCCTCACTCCCCCCTCCTTCTTTTAATAAGCAAATAATATAATGCTTTGGTACTGGAAGCAGGAAGAGAGAGTTAAAACTAAATTATACTTAGGAGAGTGAACACAGCCTGTATCTTATTGGTCTCTACTCCAAGAGTAACTTTTCCTTCTTATTTTATGTGCTACTGACAGCAAAGAGCTAAGGATGTAATTTTACACATTTTTTTCTTTATTCCTACTTTCAAAGCTCAACAAACAATTATATGTTTGCATAATTCCATTACAGTTAAAAAAATAATCTGCTCGGCAAGACACCTACCTGCCCCTTAAAACTAAAAAATTATGTGCCAAGCAACTCCAATCCCCACTGATTAACAATAGCATATTCCAAATTTATAGGGTCTATTACAAGCCATCTGAAGAGCAGCCACTGTGCCAAATCTCCCTCACTCCCTCCCTAGGGAATCCTTTCTCAGATGCTCTTTTCACATCAAGTAAACAACACTTTATGTCTTTGGCACGGATAGCAGATAATTACCATATGGTTAGAAACATGCTTGCTTCATTCACTTTCCCACTGTAAACTTCCTTCATTATGACAGCTAAGGAGCATCTAGGGAGGTAAACTCTATAATTTAGCCTTCTATAGGCTTAGTGGTTTAAAAGGTCAGTGTTCATTACAATAAAGTTAGCAGCAAGTGTAAGCGACTTTGCAGGAAATAATTTTTTATTCCAGCAGGACCAAAGGGAGGAACTGGTGCAGGAATGAGAGTCAGTATATTTTCTTACTGCAGGGAGTACAATTACAAATACATGCTCAGGAACAGGGCAGCTGTGTAGAAGAACTAGGAAAGATTTGGGAAGGTAAGAAGCTACAAGTGGACTCTCTGTTGGTTCCCTTGGTGGTTTCTTGCCTTGCTGGTCACTGCACAGTCTGAGGCTACCCCTGGGAAAAGGAAACTGGACCAAGCCTTTGTGTGGTAACTACACAAAAATGTACCCTTCAAACCCTGCCTGACAGCACCCTGGACTTAGAGATCTCACACTCATAATGCAGTAGACAAGAGCTGAATCTCAAAAGGAACAAGTGAACCAGATTCCAGGAGATCTGTCGGGGTCTCAGGGAGGCTCAGAAGCTGCATTTCTGTGGAGCTGCTTTACAGGAAAGCTAATTATGATTTCTCCCAAGATGAATGATCAATTTCACCAGGCTCCCTCTCTATTGTGGTTGCTTAATCTGTGCTCCACACTGAAAGGCTGATTGGCAAATGCTTGGGAACTTGTGCCCTCTCCAAGATTAATTCTCTGTGGCTTGGCTATTTACTTAAGAGTGCAGGCAACAGACAAACCCAAAGAGAGAAGGAGCTTCAAGCATGTTGCATCCTTTTGCTACAACTTCTATTGCTTCTATTCCACAGCTCCTGGAATACAAAAGCCTCCAGGATGAGGGCAGGATCCTGATTCCTGTTGAATTTTATGCCCTGAGCTTTCTAAGAACCAATTTTTTGCCATCATCACCAACATTTCTTTGAAATGCAATCTCATTTTACCTTCAAATTTTTGTATGCTTATTACATTTTTATTATTGGTTGAGGTGGGAAAAAGGTTTTCATGGACACTTGAAGTTCTAAGTATTAAACTTTAAGGAACCTGACATTAATAAATACCTGATCCCAGTCATTCCCACTTTATGAGAGTATATATTGTATGCCTTTTATTTAAGCCTAGTGAAACCAGTGAAGACAGCCGATGATTTTGAGTGCTTTCACTTCAGATATTTGGATGATCACTTTTTTACCACATCTGTTTAGCTCCTTTTCTTTTCCTTCCTTATTGATTACCATTTCATACTGTAAAGAAGCAAAGAGCCCTCTAGTAAGAAACAGACAACCACATCAAGGGTGATGAAGGGATATTCAGCATCTAACATGAAGAGCCAGAAGATTCAGAAATTTGGGTTTCAGCTCCCTCACAGTCTGGATGCACTCAATATATAGAGTGGATTCAGGCTACCCAAAAGTGCCTGGAGAAATTGGAATATGTCAAATTAAACAAGAACAAAAGTGGTAGAAGTGAGAAAAGAATCCAGAGGATTAGGATAGCATAATTTATACCAATAAGAGGAAGGCCAAGGCAGGTCAATGTCCATGAAGTCAAATGCTGGGCAAGCAAAAGGGCAAAGACAGTGACAAAGTGGAGCAGTCAGAGCAGTGCAGCTGCTGCAAAGGCAAGTCCAGTGATAACACTGGCTAATAGTGACTAATGCATTTCAAAGACAGAAGTGAGAATGATGATCCACCTGTTATAGACATATCATCCATCAGTGGAAATTGCCCTCTGCAATGGACATTCTGTCAGCATTTCATCTGCTCCTATTGCTTAGCTTGGGGAGGGGGCAAGAAAGAGCAAGAAAGGGGCAAGAAGGAGAAAGATTCAGTAGTTTAGAAAAGAAAAGGAACAGTTTATTGATTGAGAAAAACTAACATTTGGTATCTGTCTGTATGGCCCATAGGCTAAAGTAGCACAATACATAACTTCCCAAGTGAACTTCCCAAGATATCCCTGTACGTCTTGAAAGCCCCAACATTTAAAAAGTCCTCTTGCAAAACTTCTCCTTTCGCACTTGCTTGGGCCACTGTGCTCTCCATGAAGCTAGAAGGGCTTTCCAGAACTCCTACATGGGTCACAGGATAAGAACAGAGGACATTAGGGGCTTATGCCTCACACAAAATGTGAGTAATGTTCAGATACATTCCTGAGCCCTTTAGAGTCTCTTTTATCGACATCTTGATCATTTGAAACCCCAAATGAGAACTTTCCTAAAAGCAGGACCCATGTTAGTGGTATCTGATGAAAAATACTCTGTTTATCCCATTCAGTAATTTGAACAATTTTTTTCCTAAGCAGAACATTTATTGGGCACCTAAATGAACTTATACTGCCATTTATAGACTGAAAAAGGAAGGATTTTCTCCTGGAAACACAAAGCTCACTATTTGAACAGCATTAGAGAGCAATTTGGGCAGCTGGTGCCCATCTTATTTGTTTTATAGATAAGTCACCTTTCATATGAAAAAAAAAAACACCTGTGGTTTTATCTACCCAGAACAAGTTAAACAAATAGCAGCATAGTATTAGAACTGACTGCTTGCTGATTTACTTAGGAAATAATCTTCATACTTTATTATTTTCATTTATATCATATTATAATGCAAGAAATCTGTAATAATAGGCATTAAATAACACAAACCAGAAAAGCAAGGCCTGTGTTCGAGGTCTTGTGCAGTCAGACCATGGCTGTCATGCTCATGGGCTTGTCAGAGAAGTAGGAAACTCACACCTGGAAAACTTCTCCTCCAGAGAAGGTAAGAATGGTGTAAGAACAAAATTAAATGCAGGACAATTTTGCTGCATATCCCATCAGAAAACTAGAGTGGAAAAATCTCTCACTTTCAAACTTATCTGTCCATTAATTATGTTCAAGAGGGCAGATTCAATATAAAAACATGCTTCATATTATTTAATAAAAGACCTCTGGATGAGATAAAAATCAGAGGGGCAGTTGTAATTAAGTACAGGTCTCCTACAGTAACAGAAAAAGCAGAAGTGAAACAGACACATTTACTCTGATGCAGAAGAAACTGAACATTAAGCAGTAAGTTCTTTTCTTTAGCCTTTTACTACATGCCTAATAGAAATTGAGATGTCAAAAGGGTGTGGGCACAATCACTTGACATGTTAGGTTGGCACTGTTGGGTTAACAGCTGAACTCAGTGATGTTTAAGAGTGTTTTCCAAGCAGATTCCATGACATGAGCTCTAACACCATTGCTGGCCTGTGCTGACTTCCAGAAGAGTCTCAGCATTTCCTTCAGGCAGACAAAGCTCTGGTGAACAATACAAGTAGCACAATGCCATATTTATTTTGGCAACAAATCAGTTTCTGACTGCCCACCTCCCCCAGTGGAAGGACTGAGCTGCCCCCCACCACAGGCAACTCAATCCTTCCATTCCATGCAGAGGGCTCTGCCTCTTGGCAGTGACTCTTTCTCAGCATCTTGGATGAGGATCTTAATGCAACCCCACAGATGCTGGAGATCAAGTTGCTCTGAGACTCAGATTTGTTGGTAGGATAAAATACATAGATAGAAAAAACACTGCTCTTTAGGGAACAGCCAGGTACTAACAGGTTTGATGGATGATGGAGGTATAACACACAACCTGGTGAATCTGGAGAAGAATCATTACAGAAGGTGTGGTCTTATGTAAAACTGTTTGTGTGATTGATGGGCAATAGGAAAAGAAAAACAGAAGTAGGAAAGGAGAAAAAGAGTTCTCTCAGTCATATACTAGTTAGTGATGACCATTATGACAGGTTTTGTAAAACTGAATTAATTTGAATTAAGTGTGCAGAGAACTGACTCACATTTCATTCCCAAATAAAAAAACCAAGTTTTTTCATCTGTTGAGTGCATGCATCCAGAATGCATCAGACCTAAGAGAAAAACTTCACAATAGCTGACAATTGTTGTAGTCACAAATGCCAGTTCTAAATTCTTCAAGCCTTATTTTTTATTTATTTACTGCTCTCTGAGCTTTTCACAAACTAGCTTAAAATTTTATTGAATACAGCAAGAAAATAAAATTCTGGTAGAATACAGGTAGAAAATAAAAATAATATAGGTAGAAAATAAAATAGAATACAGGTAGAAAATAAAATTCTGAATGAGTGAAAAAACAATGGCATGTTGTCATACCATTAAACATTGAAGATTTTATACCTATCAAAATATTTTTTACTGGATACTTGCTGCCTGTGAGGACATTATAAATTATTGAGGCTTAATAGAATTCTTTTAAATAATTGATTTAAGTGTGTATTAGACATAGCCAGGACCAAAAGATGCAAACATTTGAAAAAATACATGAGGACTTTGACAACAGTGAAATTAAGTTAATAGCAAAATTGGAGTTAATCAATTGAGCAAAATGATAGGAAGGTTGCATAAGAGAGCTGAATTGAAGCACTTTCTCAGCAATCTGTTTCTGCAGTGCAGCTGCTGCATGTTTGTGTAATAACAGGGCTGATGAGCAGCTCATTTGTATGAAACTGAAAGCAAGTTAATGTTGTTTGGGTTATGACGGGAGTCTGCAGCTAATGCACAAAGTACCTCCATTGCCTCACTGCAACACACTAGAACTTCTCACAGATGTTAATGATGGTTTTAGTAAGGGAACTGGAAACTCAAAGGCTACATTTCCTTTCTCCAACCTTGTGCTTTTCCTACAGCTTCTCTGGAAAGAGCAGGATAAGGTGGGGATACAACATTGTGTTAAATGTCTCTCACTTTCCTCCATCACCTGGGGCAGCTACGCTGCCCCTGGCAGTGCAGGAATTGCTGAGTAAACTCAGCAATTGAGAGGTGCCATCACTTGTTTTAGTTTAGTTTGATGTTGCTTTTCCAGGGCTTCATGAAGCACTACCCGCAGCACAAAGGCCAGCTAGGTGCTCAGGAAACAATCTGCTTTTATTGCCTGTGGCCATTAGGAGTGTTTGCATTCACCTCAGTCCAACACAGCTTGTTAGAAATGTACATATTTTAGATTCACAGTGTACCATTTATTTTAACAGGTCTATGAATGTAGTCAGGTAAGAATAAAGCACATTATGGCACCTATGGATGCATGTATGCAGCTGGTTATAGTCAACTCTCTGCATCCGATCTAAGATTTTTGGCAATAACAAAACATTTATTTCTGTCCAACAGATTTTAAAAAATAGTTTCAAGGTAAGGAGAACTTGCAATCAGCAATGAAAAAGCTAAGCAGCCAGGTTACAAGAATAATTGGATACAGGGTCAGGTACAGGAGACCAGGTCCCCTGACACTGTGAGCTGCAGACTCTGCGCTGCTTGTGCTCTATGGGAAAATGACTTCTTTGGGCCTTGCCAGCTGGATGGATTGTAAAACTCTGGAGCTGATATAAAAAAGAGAAATAGATGTATTATTTTTCTTCACTCACTATGTTGTGGTATTAAATAACAGGAATCATGAGAGCAGTAACTTCCAGAGTAAATAGGATTTTGCCTATGAATATATGCAAACCTACTACACAGTAGCATAATAGTAAATAATAGCAAAATGTGGTAAAATAGTAAAGTAAAAAAAAAGTTAAAATCTCTTAATGGTAAAACTAGAGAGTTAGAGCTTCTTTTTAAAAATTAAGGAATTTTGGGCAAGCGCAGCACTGACATAATTCAATGCAATCCACTGACCCCACTGGGGTTACTCTTCCTCTGTGATCCCACTGATCCCTCACCTAAATGCTCGTGGGCACAAGAACAATGGAAGAGAAGCAGGTGTCCTTCCTGCCCATGAAACTCATCCAAGACTGGGGCTGTCACTGTGGCAGAAGGACAGAGCTGCTCCAGCGTGGGGCATCCTGCAGTTCCCACTGTTGGTGCCCCTCGCCCTCCACCTGGGTCTCTGTGCTGGCATCTGGGCCCCACATGGGGAAACCGGGATGCCCCCCCTCAGGGCCACGATGGAAGGTCAAGGAGAGTGAATATCCCAAACCAAACCTGAACAGCCCCCACGTGCTGGCTTCAGCTTGCAGGTGAAAGGAGAGGGGTTCAGAATGTGATCTCTATTACATTGTGCCACACATGCAGACTTTGGGGTTTGCTTTGCTGCTAAATAAAGAACTGAGCAGTTAATTATAGATGTTAATCATCATTACACCTTTATTAAAGGTACCTTATAGGAAAATTGTAATTGCAAGTACTCAATGTGTTTCAGTGAACACGTTGGCTGAAGCAAGACTGTGTATGTATTAAATTATACACGTTCCAAAGGATTGAACTGATTTGTGCCCACCAGTGGTCACTGAACACAGCTGTTCAATATAACTTCTGGTTCTGGCATTCCCATAACCTTCTTCCTTTAAACATACAGGAATGGAAGATCTGCTGCCTACCCTGTACACTGTTTAAACTCTGTCTCCCAGATCAGAGCTAACACAGCAAGTATTACTCTGGACTGAAGAATCTAAATCCTAGTCCTAAGACCAATGGCCAAGGAATGAGCAAAAAAAATAAAAATAAAAAAAAATTGAGATTTCACAGGGAAAAGTGTTGATGATCCTGAAATTCCTAACTTCCACCAATTTGAACAACACAGACCCACAGTGACATTTGCATAAGAAACTTCTCATATTGAAAGCTCAGAATTTTGAGGCCAAATTAAATTAGTTTTATTTGTTTCTTGCATCATCTCTAGCCAATTATGAACATTTCTTGCAAGGTGCCAGGCAGTAATGATCACTGGGTAATACAGAAACTATAGACAGGTAGGCATGTAGTCTCAATAATCCAAGATCTGTATCCACATAAAAATGTCCTTGCTCGAATTCAGCCTCAAGGCTTATACATTCCCTTGAACTAAAATATCTACTCTGTTATTTACTGCATTACTTAAATAAACTGCTTCCCTATATTTAGAGAGCCTCATAAATGGCATACTTTGTTGTGCAATGTACGAGCTTGTGTGCTGGATCATACATCACTATGCTTTACTAGATGTCAGAATTTAAAGCAGATCACAGCTCTTTCCTCTCTGGGAGACAGAAGGAAAAGTGGCAGCTCATGCCACAGCAAGCTGAACTACTATTTGTTCTGATTCATTTCACTGTGACTGCATCAACCTGTTGGTTATAAAACCTCAATATAATTATCTAGGCTGACATCTTCTGGGTTTTGATCCTGTCTCTCAAGCTTTTTAAAAAATTATTTCCAAAACTGAGGCTTTATTGTCCCCTGTTCTTTAAATAGGTTACAACAAATCTAGAAGTTCAAAACACAAAGTCTCACACAAAACCATCTGGGGTCAGTGGGAGTTAAAGAGCAATGCTATGTTTAAAAGTTAAGTATGCAAGGACAATTCATCTCTGTGATGCCACCAAATCCTTTGCATGACCACAGATGTCTGGGGGAAAGGCAGGGGCAAGCAACAGATTGACTACTGAAGAAATAGATTTTATTATCAAATTTTTTAAAGGAATCAGGATAAATACACTTTTAAAATACTGCTGACTAACCTTAGGTATTTGCCATTTGGGAGTTATGCTGGGTAGGCACAAATGCATTATGCCTTAGATGGTTCAGACAGTACTGCAGAAGCCAAAACTACACGTGACCTTTGGGCTAGTAGAATTCATCAGGGAGCTGCCAACCTGGAGCAAGTTGCAATGCTGGTGTACAACTTTGGGCATCCTTCAAGATATGTGAGAGATTCATTCTTTGATTCTGCCATTCAGTGTATCATAGAATCATAGGATGGTTTGGGTTGGAAGGGACATCAATGATCATCTCATTCCAATCCCAAACCATGGGTGGGGACACCTTCCACTATCCCAGGTTGCCCAAAGACCCATCCAACCTGGCCTTGGACAGGATGGGGCAGCCACAGCTTTTCCAAGCAATCTGCTCCACTGCCTCACCACTCTCACTGTGAAGAATTTCTCCCTAATATTTAAACTGAAGCTACTCAGTTTAAAATTGTTATCCCTCTTCCTGTCACTATGCTCCCTGATAAAGAATCCCCCACCTGTCTTTTCTGTAGGCTCCCTCTAAGTACTAGAAGGTGCTAGAAGGTCTCTTTGGAGCCTTCTCTTCTCCAGGCTGAAAAACCCCAACTCTCTCAGCTTGTCCTTACACAGAAGGTGCTCCAGCTCCCTGATCATGTTCGTGACCCTCTTCTGGATTTGCCTGAGCACATCCACATCTTGCTTTTGCTGGGGTTCCAGAGCTGAACATAGCACTACTGGTGGGATCTCTAGAAAGCAAAGTCGAAAGGCAGAATCACCTTCCTTGACTTGCTTGCCATGCTTCTTTTGATGCAGACCCAGGTGTGGTTGGGCACCTCCTTGAAATCATGCATAAATACTGTTATTTCAGGAATGGCTCTCTTACTAAACTGAGGGACTGGAGAAAAAGAACTCTACTGAATTCTCTGTTTCTTTTTACAAACAACCCCAAATTGAAAATACAATCTATGTGAGTGTAAAATACAACAATTCCTTCAGAAGTGAAGGCAAAAGTTTGGGATTTCTCATCAAAACTGAATTCAAAGAATTTTTAGAATAGAATGTCATACTGAGGGGTAAAATTAAAATGATTGATTTCACTTATTGTCAAATAAATTCAAATGCCTTCTACAGTACCACTAATAGGGTCTAATACCACTTGTACTCCTACAGAGACTGCCTTCTCCCATTTTATAAAAGAATCTAGTCAGTTTCTAGCTAATCCAAAATTTTGCCATCTCCAAACAAGTAAAACATCATTTCTGCTTTCCATGGTACCTCACATAAAGCACAGGTGTTACCTTGAACCCTGTCTTAGGTCAGCCACTGATGACTTTTACCTAGAGACTGGTCTTATTCTACAACAAAGCTGCTCTGTAGGAAATTATGCCTCTTGTTCTTTTTGACATCTGCCTGTGGCTTTCTGTGTTTCATAGCAAATGACAGACTAAGAGAATTGTTCTCATTGGTCTCCTGACCATTTACAGCCTAGAGCACCTGAACAGAATTTAGCACTATGTGAGATGCACAGAGGCCTTGTCATTTTCCACTTACTAGACTATGACCTCCTGAAATAACTCATTTCTCCCAATTTCTGTTAATTATAAGGCTTCCTGTTGCTACTACAGTGTTGGGGAGGATGAAAGAAGAAAGCCTTACAAATATGATTGCCTGGCAAAAGATTTTGAGAATATAGAAACTATAAGCGAGATTGAAATAAAAGCAAGCTTTGACATCCCTTAGTTACTGAACAACAGGAAAACAATAGTGTGGCCGGCTGAAGGTAATCCCCTTTTGATGAAACAATACCCTCTGCAAGCAGGCAGGTCCAAGGGTCAGAGCAGACCCTGCCAGCTTGGCAGAAAGGGTCCGAAGAGTAAGTTTTAGAGTTTAAAATGTAGCACAATATAGTAATGTAGTGATTCTTATAGGCTGTATGTAAATGCTATAAGATTTGTATGCTGTACTAGATTAGTTAGTGAGAATCAAAATATTCAACACAGAAGATGATTTATTGTATTGTAACGGGAACTTCGCGTTCTTATGCTCTTGCTGTTGCTCTTATACTCTTGCTTTTGCTCTTGTTCTCTTGCTTTTACTCTTGCTCTTAGCTCTTGCCTTTTTACGTTATTACCCTCTCATCCTTTCTCTTCTCTCGGGCCTGCTCCGAGCTGCAGCTGGCAGCTCCCAGCAGGGCCCTGTACCCACGCCCTTAGCAATAAACTGCAAGTTCCACGACTTGGCTTCAGAGATCTCTCGTCTCCATCCGTCCCGACCGTGCTACCCCCAGTCTCGCCTACACTACAGTATTTTGCTTGGGGACAGAGAAGAGATATTCTTAGCTCAGCATGCAATGGGGAATTTGACTTCGTTACATGTAAAAGAATGGGAATTTTTCCCTCTTAGTTTCGTAAAAAATAGTAAAGCCTAAGGTATGTCATGTCTGTATGGATCCAAACTGAATCTAAGACATGTCTTGAAACAGTGTTTAGAGGTCAAGTATTTAAAATACCTTAAATCTTCTTATGCTAACCTGTTACGTTAGTTAATTTTGTTATTGCTGATGTGCTTTTTTGTTATTTTTTTATTTTGAAGCCTAGGGTGGTTTATGAAAGGAGGGTATTGAAGGGACAAGGGAGACACCAAAAGACTTCCCACATCCTGCAGCAATTCCAGACTATAACCCAAACAGAACTTGTGATCTGAGACTGGGACTGTTCACAAGACCCTGGAAAGAATCTAAAACAAATGCACTAAGAAATAATGGTTCCTCAAATGCTGTAATGATAGATGCAGAATTTTAACATGAACTAGTTTTAGGTACACATAAAAATGGTCTCTTTCAAGTATTATTAGGAAATGGCTATGAAAAAAGGAGCGACTTAAGGTGCAGGATATGAAGGAAATCTGTGTGCTTTTTTTGTGTGAAGCTGAACAACTTTTTCACCCTTTCTGAAGGGTTTTGAAAGCTTTTTACTCTTTCAGGAAAGATATGAAAGCATAGTCTATGCCTTAAATAAAAGCTGAAAAGCAAATAAAAAGAATCCTGATTCCTTCTCTTCTCACCCACCACTTTTCAAGGCCCTTATGAGAAATACTAAAATGATTGTTTCTTAGCTACATGAAAAATTGCAATATTATTAAAAAACTGCAAAAAGCAAATTAAAGAAATGCAATGGGATTTATGTGTGTGCACATGTGTATGCATGTTTACATACTTCTTTGATCTGCTTCAATAAACAGCCTTATGCTGGTAGCAGCAGATAAAATAACATTCTCCCTATCTTTATCTTATAATCACCAACCAGCCTTCCTCATGCCACTAATGATCCCCTCAGGCAGGCACCTGGCCATGGAAATTAATAGGAACCAAACCAGCAAGTCACAGCTCAAGCAGAACTGCAGAGGCCAGAGCAAATCCTGGCATACTCAACTATCTGATAAACACTTCAAGAGTTAAATGGGAATCATGACAGGACTGCATGAAGCCCACTGTCAGCATCTCCTGACTATTTAATAGCTAATCTGAAGCTAAACAAGCACACAAGATATATTTTTTCTCATGTTCCAGTTCATTTGAACTGTAATCATTTAGAAATGGGAGTTTCACAACCAGGGTGTTGTTATTTAACACATTTTATAGGAACATCCCCATGACGTAAGGCTTTACTTTCTGTAATGTTTCTTTACCCACTTTCCTTTTTCTAATTTCTCTTCTGACATCCTCTTCCAGTAATGCTCAACCAGCCATTCACTTTTATTAGTAAAGCTAAAATGAATAACACTAGTATGAACAGCATAAAACCTACATTGACCTACTTTTATTAAATGAAGGCGAATAGGCCTGATAGATTATCCATTTTACTCTTCCACTGAAAAATATTGCCATGATCTATATATACAGGCTATGCTTAACTCTGTTTGAAAGCAACACAAATATAATACACAATATGTTCTTATTCATTCCCTGTTCTGAATTACCAGCAATTCAAGAAATAGCCAAAACAGGTGGTTCCAAAATTTGGAAAGGGAAAGAAAAAAAATGGAACAAGGCAGCAGGTCACCACCTTGACACAATTAAATGCCACCTATTGTTGTCTTAGATAGCATGAGTTCTAACATCATTACAGTGCAAGGATTTCATATCACCAGAGCATCAGACCTCCTCAATGTTTCTCACAGACAGCTCCTCTAAGCACTGACTGTTCCTGGTCCTTGCAGCATTCATGTGACTCCTGATCCCACCAATTCCCTCTTTTATACCCCTTGTTCTTATTGGCTACAGGTGTGGCCTGTTAAGATCAGGCCTGAGTCTAATCTTTAGTAATTGGTCCAGCTGCAACTCATTGGGGGATAAGATTGCCTTCTACACCACCTTCATTTACACATACTGTATCCCCCTACAACCTATGAAGTCAGTATAAGCCAATAGCATTTTTTAAGAGAATGAAATACCCTCAGGCATTTTTCTGCTCAAGTAGGTTTTGCTTCTTTCTCTTCTTCACGTGACCAATTTTAAAGGTCCAATCCCGACTGAAATGCTGAGCATTCCTCTCTAGCATTGGTTTTAGCAGAATAGAAATGCCCTTTAACCACCTCACTAAGGTTTCCCAAGAATGACAGTTAGACCCGATAATTAATTGCTGTCTGACAAGACCTAACGTCACAGAAGTAGCCTTTGGATGTTCACCTGCAGGCTGCACGCTCACCTTCTGCAATGCCTGACAGTAACACCTAATGCCACAGGAATACTGCTATTTCTTTCACAATAGCAACCAGGAGATCCCAAATCAGATCAGTATCACATCATCCCAGGCATAATTTAATGGTCCCCAAAGGGCTCAGAGCACTAAGAGATTAGAAATAACAGTGATGACAGTTACTCTGTCTGTCCTGGCAGACCCAGTGCAGAGGGGAGGAGAGCAGATTGCCACAGTCACACAAACAACAGCAGCAGAGCCAGAAATTAAGGTTGGGCTTCCTGAATTTAACAAAATCATCTTTCTAATGAGTTTTGCAAGCAAACAAGACACATGTGCAACTACCCAACTGGTTCTACTGCAGTTGATAAGATGAAAGTTAAGAGCAAAATACAAAAGACCTGTTCTGAAAAATCTGCCCTAAAAAATCCAGTCTGAGGTACCAAGAAAAATCAACACTCACTACCTACAGCTACATGCTTTGGGGGGAAAAAAAGTCAAGCTAGTGTTTACAGATTATTATTTTTTAATAGTTCTGGCCTCAAAGCAGTAGCTCACATTCCCAATATTATAGGGAAGGAGGAAAGCAGAAACATATCAATCACTCCACAAAGAGGCTTGTCAGGGAGTGAGTATTTTTCTTTTGTAGCATTTTCTTCTCAGCAGCTGCCCACGTACACTCTATCAGGAGATATCTCAGGTGTCCATCAGAATATTCTTCTGCATTCTCTCCACTGCTGGTGCTTGAGCTTAATTTATTTGTCAAGTGCTCCTTTGGGAGTAGGACTGGTTGGGGGGAACAGGGAGGAATGTGTTCGTTTCATCATGATACTGGCCCATCTCCCTGCTTTCTGTCAGCCTGCAAATATTTACATCAGACCTGCTGGATTACTGCATCTTTTAGGATTTTTTTTTGCAATTAATTCAGTCTCAATATTCTCCTCATTTCCATACTTTTCAAATGTCATTTCATCTCTTTTGATCTGCTTCCATTTCTTTTCTCCCTTCTCCCTCTTTGCTTTCATGCTCTTTCTGAATTTTGAAATGTATTTTGTTGGTTGATAGAGGCATTTGAATTGCTTTCAGAGACTGGGCCTTGGAAACATAGTATAGCAGCTTGCTTAATCACGTTTCTCACCTAGAGCCTGTATAAAAAGGGTGATACATAGGGTGTGAGGTTGCAAAGCTACTAGTGAAGATGAGCAAATGGACCCTGGCCAGCCTTAATTAGAGTTTCTAAGCCAAACCCTTTCCTCCTCTGACCATGAGTGTGTCAGCCTATCAGTTTTATAACAGCTGTCAACCTCCTCTGACTAGTTTGTCTTCATCTTTCCTATTTTATGTGTTGACACAGTACCAAAAGAGTAATTTTCCTGCAGCCAAGGGGTCCTTCACTCTGCAGACAGAACAAAAAGTGCCTTTTCTAGAGGGCATCTGACTCTAGACCAGGAGGGGCCGTGTGTGGCATGAACCACTGCAAGCCTTGACACCCTGCACCTTCGGGATATTGCAGTCTGGCATTTCAAAACATACATGTTTTTAAATGTCCATACACATATATATACACATACACATATATATACGCACACGTATATAGATATATACACCCACCCCACTCCCCAAAAAACAAAGCAACATCAAAAAAACCCAAAAATCCCCAAAAAGACCCCAACACCCCTGAAAAAAACAGACCAAAACATGAACCTACACTAAACACAAAGCTCCCCAAACCATCACCACAATAAATCCACTGCTGAACTGCTGAAACCCAACATGAATTGCCAAAGAGGGCACAGTAAAACAACTTCTTTTTCTATTTCAAACTAGTTGAGGAAGGCTTATCAATTGCGTATGTGTTTCCTAGTGGAAAGCTTCCAACCAGCTGTGCAACATGTAAATCAAAATGTGCCTACTTAATAACAAAGGCTTGTTTCCATCGGGATGGACGGATAAATTGCTTTCTGCCTGAGGATAAAGAGGACTGGGCTTTAGGTGTGTAAAAAATGGTAAATACTTCTCTTCTGCTTTTGTTCTTTCCCAGCCAAAAGCATCTTAAGAGAGCCATCTGTTTCATTGCCACAGAAAGAAAAAAAAATTAGGGTTACCAGGCTGCCTGTGCTTATTCATCCAATTTTACCTTGAGTTAAATGTTGGAAAACTGTCCCCATTTGAAAGGTTTTAGTTCTGCCACTGGCTACGATAAAGGCTGCTTTTCTATCCACTGCTTGGCTTGTCTGTCTCTGGGTTTTTTATTTCAGCTAGAATTGCAAAAGAAATTACACTATTCTAGTGTAAAATGAATGGGGTTTGCTCATTTTAGTTTATTATCTTCATCTGTTTCTCTCCACTAAAGGAGAGAGAAAAGTTCCACTCATACTCCTGCCCTCCCCTCACCCCCCAGAGAAAGTGGCAATTGTACCATTAAGCCTGGAGTGCTTTACATATGCAAACACAAACACAGTGCTTACAGCAAAGATCTTTCCTATCCATATGTTCATCTCCTTTCCTTTACCTAAACCAGACGATTACCTCAGCAACTCAGCTGTGTTATTGAGACATTTCAGCGTGAAATTTGTTTTTCCTCACTGAACTTTAAGCGGAATTTCAAGTGCCAAGTCTCCAAAGCCAAGTGGGGCTATTAAGAGATAATTACTAATTATGCTAATTTGAGAAGTTGTGCTATTTCTTTCCCTGGTCATTTTATCTGCAGCTCTCCTGAGAGAACAGTCCCCATTCAATGTTAATAACCTTTCTAGGCTAAGCATTCAATGGAGGACAGTGTGTCCTAAACCCAGGAATATTTTACAGTTAATCTAGATATGTGCCTGTAAATTAGAAAGAGAAGCAAGTTGCACTAATGCTAATGACCTATGTTATTAATTTTTTGCAGGAGCAGAAATATCTGATTCCTCTCCATTCATATATTGATATAGCTGATGGTTTTATTTTAAACTGAGTCCTGAGTGACTTGAAATATTCAGTACCCCAACGTTTCTCAATGATCATTTTCTAATCCTACCTATTGCGAGCTCCCATAATAATAGATAAAAACAAAGACGAGATTTGATTTGCATTTTATAAATGTCTCATTTATTTTTACCTTATTTATAAAATAGTATGAAACAGATCTTTTCCAAACTCTCTATACTTTTTTTCTTTTCTTTTTCAAGACAGACTTGATTACATCAGTCTGCAGAGTATGTTGACAGAGTAAGAGACTTTATTATTTCTTTAAAGAAAATAATGACTTTAGGTTTTATGTGATGTATAATTCCATCCCTGTTTGGTGGTAACACAAATACAAATATTTGGTGGCAACAGAAATATTTTACACTTTTTATAATTTGTGCAGAGGCAGTAATCAGAGTCTTTTGGACTTGGTCGCCCTCCCAGTGCAGAGCTGCTGGGACAGCCCTCGGGAGGGGTTATTAAAATCCTGTTTCTCTGCTCCTTGGAATGGATCTCCCTGGTAAGAACACATGGTGAGACACCTCCAAGATCAGAGCACCCTCCATCAAGAGCCTGTGGCTGCTCTGACACGGCCTCGAGGGCCCATCCCTGCAATACCTGGGCTCAGACACCCCTTTGGATGGGAGGCATGCACACCTAAGGGCAGCTCCTGGTTCAGGCTGCAAGGCCACCCTCTGTCTGCCAGCACAGCATGAACCCCAGAAACACTCAGCCAGGTCACCAACACCTGGAAGCAGACACAAAGCACACCACACTGGAGAGGGCAGAGCAGGGCACAAGCAGGCAGGGGAAGACTGTCCCCTGCCCTTGAAGCAGCCCTAATGGGAACAGGGGCTGTGTTTCCACAGTAAATAAACTCCATTCCTCACTGGAGTTCATCATCCTGCTGGACAGTTTTCTAAGTGGCATTGGCAGGGTTTTCAGTGAGCAGGGTTCCTCGGAACTCCTTGTCCACAGCCACTGGTGCTGACCCAGCTGTCCTTGCCTGTGTCCCCAGGGATGCTGGCAAGGAGTCACACAGCAGGACAGGAGCTTTGGCCTTGCAGGGCAGGGGCTCCAGCATCACAGGCAGCTACAGCTCCTTCCCATGGCTTGCCAGCTTGCTCAGCCATCTCTGCCACCCCGGCTGTGGCCAGGTCAAATTTCTCCAAAATCCCTTCACTGCCGCCTGATGGCACCAGCTGGAACCTCCTCTGAAGGCCAGGCCCTGCCCTTGCTGCACATCAGAGCTCCCATTTTCAGCAGAGATGACCTCTGTGAACACCAGCTGCAGATGCTCTGACAGGAAGGCAATGCTGGTGTGCTGCTGGACCAGGGTTCACACCAGCAGCTGGACTTAGAGGCTCCAGAGCTCCAAAGGAGAAGGCAGAAAACAGGAGACATCCAAAATATCTTCGTAGGAATTGAGCTTATATTCTGTGGGGATTTTTTGCATTTTGCAGCATCTAGATGCAAACTAAGGTAAGTTCTCCTTCATGCAACCAAAATAAAAATAGGACAGAGTGACAAAAAAACCCAAAGGTTAGCAGCTTCTACTTTAGTTTTTCACTATTTTAAACTCATATTTGCACCTAAAATCAATAAGTGCATTTTTTTTAAAAGGGAGAGAATGTAAATATTCAAAATCTTGGGATGCACCTATTTCTGGAAAATATAATGCACAGCCTGCAGACTCCAGTTCAGTACTCCCAACGTGGGAGTGGGAGGACTGCGTTCACATGAGACATGAATTAGGGCCTAAAAATATGTCCTAGTAATAAAGGAGAAGCTAATTTTAACTTTCAGCATCACCACTTTCAGAACAGAGCTTCATTTAGAGGAAATCCAGTTTGCAAGTGTGGGAACCTGCCCCCAAAGCTCAGAATATCATCAGGTAAGACAAAGGTCTTCCATGCTGATAGGGCTGGGGGGACCAACAGCCCACTACACTCCTACCATTCCACCAGGAGATGTAGAACAACCACGGCTGTAACTGCATCCTCTACCATTGCTGCAATTGCAGCTCTCACAGGTCTGTGTGAGCAATTCCAGCAGAACCAGAGCTGCTCAGGTCATCCCGATCCCAACCCTTTAACAGCTCTCTAGCACACACCAAACTGAAGGCTCTGACTTGCACCTGAACAGACACACACACATTTCATAGATCTCTTCATAAAACAGAGTTTTCTGGCCATGGAAAGCATGTGCAGAAGGTGACACAGGCATGGGTCTCAGGTGCAAGTATCACATCAGCTTTCCTGCTGGAGCACAGGTTGTTCGTGGTGAGGTCTTGCATCTCCTCTAAGTCTTATCAACACTTGCCCAAAAATTCAGCCTCACCTGCTCCTCACTGATACACTACTGTTCAAATACACCAGCTAAGGGCAACAGCCAGATTGCACCTGTGTGAGAAGAGAGCAATGCATCTGAACAATGCAAAGTTGTAAGTGAAAAAACACCTGCAAAAGAGATCTCTAAAAACAGAGGCGGTCGGAACAGGAACATGCCATTTATTCTGAGAGGCCTCCTGGAATATTTAAAAGTAGTTCTTCATGGGAAAATAAATGAGTCCTAAAGACTATTTCAAAATGCAACAGGGCTCTGTGGTATCAGCCACACTTGCTCTGTGCTCCATGGGAAACTGGCAGACTGGAGCCACAGCCCCAGAAAGGTGCTTCACATTGCTACTTCTAGCTGAAATGCAGCTTTCTGCACATGTTATTTCTTATTCATGTTTGAAATTACTTTTTAATTAAATACCTACAAAGACCACAGAGAGTTCTGAAAGAAATAAAAAAATCAGTTCAAAAAGTAATGGAGCTGTTTTAGTTTCTCCTTTAATTCCAGAATGAAAATATTTTAAACTATATTATATTACTGCATCATTCCCAAACCTGCACTAACGCTACTGCAAAGTGTTTGGAGCTGCTGCAGATTTTGGAAGACTTAGATAGCATGAATAACAGAAAAGCGTATTTGCAAGAGACATCAGCAGCTGGGTGGCACCATCTAATTAATATAAGAAATGATGTATGGGAGAGCCCAAATACACCCCATAGCCCATTTCAGGCCAAAGACAACAGGGTCTTTTGGGTGGACATGACACACGGGTACCAGCAGAAAGGAGAAGCAAACTCAATTCTGCATAAATTATGTGACACTTGGAGACAGGTAATTCCTTTTGGAGAAAAAAAACCTCTCTGTGTGATGCTACCTGATGTTTGAGATTGTGACTAGGACAGTACAAGGGATGAGCAAAGAAATTATTTTATTCACCGCTCTTCTACTTGTGCTGACAAATGTACAATTTGTTGGGAAAATTTCCACTATCTCTTCATGCTGTGAGTCAGTGAGGGGGAAGAGAGAGCTTGCCATCCCAAGATTTACAGCTGGAAATAGTTAATGACAAACAGGTACTTGATCCCTCAAAATCTTAACCCCAACTATATAAAAAAAAAAGATGCAAGCAAGTGCAGCAGGGAAAATTATTTCCTGCAGAAGCTATGAACAAACAGGCTTCACATGGAAATCTTGACAAGGAGCTGAGCGAAGCTCAGACCTAAGTTTCTGAAGGAGGACGGTCCTTTCACTGTCACCAGCAGCTGGTACAGCTGCAGGTCCCTTAATGGGATTTTCTGAAAAGCACAGATCTTGGCATCTGAGAACTGAATGAAAATGCTGGATTTGTTTACTTACTGCAAGTGTACAAATATATGTATATTTCTATCCCACATCTTTGCAAAGAAAATTGTGAAAATATAAACTGATGGAAGCTGTGCAAAAGAAACAATTCATCACTGCCTTTTTCCACCCAAAGTTTCTTTAGGCTGATTCTTAAAAAAACAAAAGGACATCTGAAGTCTAAAATTCTACAAAAAAACACAAGTTGTGGACTCCTTGATTTCTGTACTTCCCCATGGTCCATCTGCATGGATTTATTTTCAGGCGAAGAACCCAGATAATGCAGAATGTAACATTCACCCTTAAACCCCCCAGTTATAATAAAGAATAAACAATAATCATGATGAGTACAAGATGCAAAGAGATTAAATACAAGACAGATGTTCAATCTTGTCTTTTCAGCTGAGATTATAAATGGTCTGAGCCTAAGAGAAAAATTCAGAGCCTGAAAGTGAAGGTTTGCTAATTAATCAGTTATAATGGTATAGGGGATTAGAGAGCACAATTAAAACACACTGAAAACAAGAATGACAAAGGAGGATGGAGAAGGGGATATGGAGGCAGCTCTGTCAACAGAGAAACATCTCTACACAAGCAGCTGAAAATGATGCAGCTCATAAAAAACTTGTGTTTAAGAATTAAAATCAAACTACAACAAAAAGACAATGTTATAAACTAAATTAATTCCTGGAAATTTGTTCCAATGTTTATTTAAAAAAAAATACAGGGTTGGATCCAAGCTCCTTATGAAGCCTAGGACAAAACTTCCATTGAGTCCAGCCCTTTACAGAAATATGAATGTACATTCATACAGACCTTGCTGGAGCACATATTGGCATATTAATATGCATAGTACAAGAGAGTCTGTGCTTAAGTACATAAACAGAAATTGAATATAAACATATGCATTCATAGCTTTGAAGTTCCATTCGTAACAAAACAGCATAGAGAAATTATTAGCATTTTTACAAGATGATTTCTGCCTAAGTCAGATACTGAAATGCTATTGATACTTACAAGGCATTCAACAGATGGGGAGTCTAGACTGATAACTTCTGTGCTAGGCAAGTGTATTTTTAAACCTCCTTTAACCATTAAATTCTGATGCTGTCCTATAGGGATGAACTAAGATCCTTTCCTGAGTGTGCAGTTTTAACTTCCTTGTTTACTTTATGAACTAATTTGGCAGTGATCCACTCCTGATAGTGCCAGTTAGCATGACCCCAATTCCTACAAAAATTATCACCAAGACCAATCTGTGCTGAAGACAGTGTCACCTCCCATATGAGAATGTCCTATGAGGTGCAGGTCCTGTAAGTGGTGGGGCCTGGTGCTCCTCAAAAGCACAGATTCCCACGTAATAGGGTAGGATTAGGCTCCTATATTCTTCCTCTTGATTCTGCTCTCAATCTTTCTCTTTTTTTCTAGTGGAAACAGAAAAGGAAATTGTGCTTTAGTTTGCAACTTCTCAAAAACATTGATGAATGCATATTTGCTGTAATATTATCTACTCCACTGAAATTAATAGATAACTTTAATGGATGAAAGTGGGTATGACACAAGTGAGGATAGAAAAAGAATAATTTCTAGCTCTTTTCTAGTTTTGGAAAATGAATCCAACAAAGTGATACCCTGTTAGAAACTCCTTTGCTTACCATTTATGCAATTTTAAACTGTATTACGAAGGTACCAATTATTTGTGTAGTTCATTGCTTGCCCTGAGAGACCTGCATTTGTTCAAAGTATGAACTTATTCTAGATTTAAAATTTTAAGAGCAAACTAATGTAAAAACATAATGAAATCACCTTCAAATCTGCTTACGTTCTCACTTCCCATACAAAATTATTTTCATCACAAAAATAATCCCCCAAATTTGTCTGAGATTATTCCACCAAATCCCATGCCCAACAAATCCTAAAACATGCTCCACCTGTTAGTGAAACTATCATAGTAATTGTCTGGGCTTTTATCTAATGAATATGCATTACAGCAGTCAAAACAAATTCTATCTTAATCTATATTACTGGGGAAAGTTTCTGAAACAAGCTGTTGCAGAGAAATTTATATAATATGTTGTCAACATTCAGCAAAGACAAGCTGTCTGCCAGAAAGGGCTGATGGAAACAGTTTCCTACATTTGGTCAGGGAGATGTTTTTGTGCTACCCTTAAGCCATGCTTTTGTTCCAAGGTGTGCTGAGAGCATCCCATGCCCTGGTGCCTTTATCATATCTGCCCACCTGTACTGCACCCTCCCTGCAAAGCCTGAGCTGATCATGACTAAAAAGCCTCTTTTTGCCGTGTGGGTTTCTGTGAGTCATCCTCTCTTCTACAACGTGCAAACCCACTGACACCTGTTGGGGAAAGGACTGATGGAAATTCAGCTGTCTGCCTGCACAAGGGCTGGGCGTGACTGCACCTGCACGCAGGTGTGTGCCTGACAGTGCAGTGCAACAGGAGGTATGGGGCAAACCAGCAACAGGAAAGGTTCTGGAAACCACCATTAAAGAGGTTTGTAAAATTAACCAAGATTAACAAGATTTGTAAAATTAACCAAGATTAATGAGCCACTCTTCCTAATCAACTGCCCACCTATGATGCACACATTGCTTTTGCTATAATGGCCATTAAGAATAGTCTCAGCCTCTTATCTTGAGTTTTTTGCTGTCTCCCTTTTCTGCCTAAAGAACATAGGAGGCAACTTTACTTGCCAGCATCAGAGAAACATCAACTCAGTTCAGGAACTGGTAGCAAAATCAGTTTAGACATGCTAAAATAGAACAAGCCCTAAGAAATATGTGCTGTACGAAGTTGCATTATTATTTTTGTATATAGAAAATCCTTAGCAAAATAATAGTTACTTCTTATCCACTTTCTGATTCCATGAAAAAAGCTAAGCACCAGCACATTTGTATGCAGATCTTGTTACTTATTATTTACTGCTTTTCTGAGCAGCAGTGGAATGACTGAAGAAGTGATTTTGCTGAACCAAGGCCATATGTTACCCCAAAGACCTTTGATGATATATTGGTCCTCTCCAGGCACCAATCTCATATATACTTTCCTTTTCATAATTTGTATGAATAGCAGCTGCTTCAGTAGGTGAGGATACAAACAAGGGAAGTAAGATAGTAAAAAGAAGGGGAGGAGATGGGTGTTTTGGTAAATAAGAAACAAACTGAAGAAGTGAAAATATGTGGATTTTCAAGGTTACATACTCTTTTATTTTAGGAGTGATTTTTTTGAACATTTGCGATTATCTTTATTGAGATGGCTTCTGTAGTGCTTAATTATTCTCCTGTTAAAACAGCACTCTGCAAGACCCAAACCAGTGTAATGTGTTGCTGCTTGATTTCAGTTAATTTCAGAGACAACTGTTTTGAGGCAAAATTAAGATAATTATGCATGAGGAAAAGATTTTTAAATTACTTTTTAACCTTATAAATTACTTTCCTGGACTCAGAAATGAGTCTTAGTTCTTTTTTCATCTTAAGCTGTGTCTGCTACACTTTAGTCAAAGAATTATTGTTAAAACTAGAGTGAATTTAGAGTGGTTTTAGCTAAAGTGGAATAGTCTTTTGGTCTTCTGAAGAGCTTGTGCATAAATGAAATTGACAAACTGCAGTCAAGGTACAAATGTAGGGACTGTTACTATGATTTTAATGGAAATGAAAGTGATGAAATTTAGACATTAGTATTTAATCCTTGTGAAATTAAGTCATTCATCTAAAAGGGTAAATCTCATTTTAAAAAAAAGTAATCTGTAACAGTTTCGATGAATTCCATAAGCAAATTTCAGCATCTGAAGGAAGTAACAATATTACAATATCAGAGTTATTGTGGTTATTCTGCAGACTTGTCCACAATGTGCTGCACAATACTAAAAGAAGAGTTGTCTTTTAGATGTAAACTTTGCTACCTAGAAACCTCACCCTCAGCACCTATAACAAACCATTCTGGGAGAAACAGAAGCTGAAGAGCAAATGTGATTTAACACCACAGAAGAACCAGATCCCACACCTTCGTCAAATACAAAACAGATAAGTAAACACGAAGCCCTCTTTCCACCGGCAGCAGGCAGAACTGCTTTGCCATGCCCTCTCCTGCCTAGCAGCCCCGGTGCCCTGCCAGCCTGCAGCCTGGCACACGGCTCACCTTGGCACCAGCAGCTCCGGGGGCTGCCGTGTGACACGGGCAGGGACAGAGCCCAGCAGGGACAGAGCCCGGCAGGGGCATCCAGCTCCAGCTGCGACACAGCTACTGCAAGGACTCCTACAAGCCAGGTTCCCTGGACACTTGAAAGTGGAGCCACAGACTCCTGCATTCCTACTTCTTGCTAATTAATTCTGCAAGAGATTAACTGCTCTGACTCAGTTTACCTCCCGTAAAAGGGGTGAATTTGGCCTGTCTGCCTGTGAGAGTTAATAACTTTCCATAAGTAGTTTGAGAGTGTACCTAGCATGATTACACTGATGCATTTTTATTAACTCTGGGCAATAAGAATCCTTGCTGTCTGGGATGAGCTGGAACTAGCTGAAGAGAAGGATGATCTTACCACTGTCAGGGAAAAATAGTCCAATGTGCCTTACATCATAAAAGCACAAATTTAATAAGGAATTCAGCGTTAGCCTTCAGGAAAATCTGACAAAACATCTTTGTCTATGGCTTCTTACCACATTTAAGCAGAATGTATCACTTGCTTAAAAATGTGCCTGGGTTAACCAATCTATAAAGCACTGTTCTGTTAAACTACTTCTGTTACAAACCAGACTTCTAACTGCAAAAGACTATTTCATTTCTGACTACTCAAAAACTGTATATATTTTTAAATTCCCAGGGGTTTTTTGACACCTAATAACCATCTTCTGGTAACTGGTCCTGTTAGTAACTTATTGCCCATTTTTACCCTGCAGTTTACTCTTTGTGCAACATGAAAAGATTTCAAAGATCTCTCTTTTTTTTTTTTTTTTTAAAACAAAATTAATGCAGAGATAAAGTCTTTTAAAAAAAGAATATAAGAGGGTACAAGTTAACCTAGAAAGATAGCTTTTGACTGAAATGCTTCACATTTATTCTTGAACACTCTTGTATTTTCCTTCTTCTTGTATAGAAAATTTAAAGAATTTGTACAGTCAAACAGTTTTACTAAAAAAAAAAACAAAAAAACAAAACCCCACCAAAAAACCACAGCATCAAATGTCTTGTGATTATGGATTCCAGTTAAAGGCACAAAAAGTCCTCTTTGTAGGCACAGCACCAGTTAAAGCAATTCTCTGTTACACAACTGTAAAAACTGATCATTATAAACATGAATTGCAAACAAGTCAAGTATCTTGATTTTAGAAACAACAGATTTTACAACAGACACGCATCAGATGCTTTAGCATAAATAAATGATAAACACAGGTCAATCAATAATCTTTGAAGCTGTTGCAAGTGGAAGAAACCTGCTGTCAGTGATATTAAAGAACATTCCCTTTTTGTACTGTTTCTTTTAAACTCCTAAATCCACAAGCAGCAAGAGCTGAGCCCCACTTTAATTACTGCGCTGCTCAACAATGAGGCACTGCCGACCACTGCAGCCTGCTTCCCAAAATCCCCATTTATATGGCCATGTAAATAGCAATGCATGATTGACAAGAAGAAGGGAAATTATAACCTGGAAATCAGCTAATGAAAGTTAATTTTGGGTAAGTTTTGTTCAGGAAGCCCTGGGCATTTTGTCTGGTGGTTTGCGGCAGGGCTGCTGGCATGGATGCAATGTAGAGCACCAGCTAAGTTGGCTTCTGCTTCTGTAGGATTCAGCTGGAGAAAGATCAGCACACAAAGAAACGTAACAACAAACCCACCTTTTTGGTTAAGGTTTGAGGTTTCCTGATATGAGTATTATGGATTCCTGCATACACACCTGACTTCACCATGCTGAATTACTCAACTACTCAAAAAACATACCTACACAAATGAAACACAGGAATATTCTAAAAAGTCTGGGTTATAAGAAGTGTCTTTCACTTTTTATTTCTCACTCTAAAAACAACAACAACAAAAAAATCATAATCCTTCTGCAGTTGTGCCTTTGTGATTTGTCTATATGACGACTGTTATAGCATAGAGAAAGATCACACACAAATAGTATGAGAAATTTTATACATACGTTTTTAAAATTACAAACGCCTACAGTCTGGATGGATGAATGTGAATAAACACAAATTACGTAAGAGGATTTTATTTTTACATCACTAAACAAAATACTTGAATGGAATATAAAAACTCTTCATATAATTTGAACTCTACAGGCTTTAAGACCCTTTGTCTCATATAACCTGGAGTTTATTACAGTCATTCACTTCATACAGCTAGACAACTATATTTCACACAAAAATGTTTATATGTAGCTATATATTAAGGCACAAACGCATATGTACATAGAAACACAGTTCTGCAACCCTGACTGATACTGAGAAGTTTCAATTTCAATTTTACTCTGAGTAGGGGCAGCAGAATTAGGCCTTATACAAAGGTAACACATTATTAGAGTTGGCTTGAAAGCCATCATTTTACATTTGTTAAATCCCACTATTTGAGGAGTAAATAGCCATTTCACAGTCTCTGAGAAGGGGCAAAAAACAAGCAATTGCATAAAATCAGTTGTGTGTAAATCCCTAAGAAGATGGAGATAAAATATCTGTCAAATTCTACTTATTTCTTCCCACACTTCCCAGCAGCTTTGAGTCTTCACACTGATGTTTCATTAGCATTTGGAGAAAGGTGATTTTATTAATAATTCTGAGCACCATTTCTCTTGCAAGGAACAAAAAATGGGGGGAAAAAAGTCACACTTTAGCACAAAGTATTTTGCTGAGATCTACTTATTGCTCGTTCCTCATTCCAGACTCACACAAAAAATGCCACCAGCACATAGAGCAGGTTTCAGCAACAGCACTCACAAGTGGCACAGCTCCAAAATCAGACTCAGTAGTTGGTTTAGCACTGAGACCAAATCCGAACCAAGCACAAAAACACTTTCAAAACCACAGATTAGCTTGCAGAGGTAATCCCCTATGACACAATATTCATCTGATGACAATGCACTGGCAGTCATGCCAGTACCTGTGGGGTTTTTCTGCTTAACAAATCATCTTGTGTTTGTAAAATTTGTTTTCACCCCCTTTCATTTCTTTTGTTTCTTTTTTCAGGAGAAGAAGAAATGGGTGGGGTGAATTAATTTTATTGTAATCATCCTAACCTCAGTACAGAATCAAAGTAAGAGCCCAGGAATCAGTCTCAATTTTGGTCTATTTTTACATACATCACAAAGGGTGCTGAGTGGGAACAGAGAGGAAGGCGACTTAAAAAGCTGTCAGAAAAATTCCGGGGAAATGTGCCTGTCTCCCTCCCAGCTGTGCTGCTGGTTTTGGGAGCACAGGGCAGAGGGATGTGCATCGCCACTGCCGCGAAGCCGAGCGCGAAGGCGCCTCCTGAACCGCTGCCACGCCACGGCCTCCGCTGGGGAAACGCCAGAGTGCAAAAAGCCTCACAGTGAGCAGGAGCGATTAAACTGCCTACAAATCACCTTTCCACCTAATCCAAGCAAGTCAGGAGTCAGATAATTTCCTGGAAAAGAGGATTCATATCTCATATTAAAAAAATGAAATCCTTCTTAATGTATCCTACCCAAAGCCAAAGCCTACAGTCACTGAATTGAGCATCAAACTTAGTAGCATGAGTCTCAGCTGAGCTAATCAAATACCTCAAACTCCCTACAAATAAGTTTTGTTTTTCCGTACCTTGAATGAACAAAATTCCCAGGCCAGCTATGTACAGTCTCAACAGAAAAAGTCCTTCCACTCCTATTTAAAATGCTGAAATTTTCCTTCCTTAAAGGCCTCTGTCTCAGTAAATAAAAAAATCAGGAATAAATTATAGTAGCCTGTTTACCTTCTTTAAAATCATTCTTCTTTAATATGATTTTACTGTATCTTTTCTTATGTTTGTCTCCAAAGTAAACAATATAAATCTTATCAATTTTCTTCTACCAAAATTTTACACATCTCTAATCCTTTTTGCTATATATCTCTGAAACCTCACTATTTCTAGTACACATTTGGGAGCTAGAACAGCCAGAACGAAATAGAATATACCTAGTGAAAATACACCTTTCATTCATTAATGTCACGGTAATATCTTCAATATTAGCCGCCCTGCTCTTTACGCACTGTGCCCTGCTCTGTGCTTCCCTTGCTATCACACTTTGCTTAGCAGAGATTTTCATTAAACCAGCCTTGGCAATGTCCAGTCCTTAGTCTAGAGTGCATATTGTTAATTCAGGGTCCAAAACTACATCCTCATATTTCAAATCTGCTGTAAGAAGCAAGAAATTTGAGACTGATTGAACGACAATAACTCCATCCATTTCATGCTTTCTGTTAAGGCATTAAATTTGGCTATTTTATGACTCGGGGAGGGTTGCTATTAGTATGGGTTGACAAGCTGCTTCCGCCAGTTAACACAGCAGTCTTTTTAATATGTTATATATCACAATATGCTGTTAAAACTCCTCCGGGTTGGCTGCTTCGTTTCAAATTCATACAGCAGGGAACAAAGGTCAGCCACAGCAGAAAGGTAAGCGCTTCGTTTTACTGTTGAAACTTGCATAATTTGCAGGCAAAACAAGCTGGTTCACACAGCAGACGTCAAGTTCATCACAGATGCCTTGAGAATGATCTATCTGCTGATGCATATCAGCCTTTTTTGTCTGGATAACTAATCACTTACAAGGAAAAAACGGTAAACTGCCTGAAAGGCTGTAGAGATAGTTAGCTGTAAACACAGGGATCAATTCACGTTCATTACTACTTGCAAAACCTGTACAATATTGGCCAGCAGTAATTCAAAAGTAGTACAATTAACAGAGATCAGACAGATACCCTCATGTTCGCTTTTTTGAGACTACTAACCTATAAGGCATTAAAGGAGCCTAAGAAAACAGTTTCCACAGACTTTAGTAACTTGGTACTTCACAAAGCAATTTCATCTAACCTTTAATTTTTAGTGCAGCATTTTCCATTTTAGGTTATCACTTCAGAAGGGGCTGCCTTTAAGTATTTTCCCAAGTGGAACTTGTAAGCAAAGCTCTCACCTTTTGGGAGAATTTTCCTACACAAGTCACCAAGGAGAACCTACAAAATTTTAAGCAATATGAAGTGATTTCCAACAGTAGGATTCCTTGCCACTAGCTTTATATGCCTGTGTATTGCCACTGAGGGAAGCAAAACCTCTGACATATCTGTGGTCAGAAAGGTAAAAATTACAATATACATTATTGCTCACGTAAGATGTGGTCAATATTCATACCAGTGCTTTTTCTACTTACATAATTAATACTTCAAGATAAAGTTGAAGTATTTTGTTCTCTTTGAAAGTAAAATACACCATTCTATTGTCCTCACAATTACATGCTGTTCTCTTTGAAAGTAAAATACACCATTCTATTGTCCTCACAATTACATGCTGTTGCTAGGAAGTTACAACTCTGCTATAACCTAATCGTCTGCTATTTAGATATGGACTCATGAATCCCATATTTTTATTCTAAATTTAAGTTCAGTCATCGTAGCTAATGTCCTTGATGCTATCTCAAATTGCTGTCATTACACGGATCACTAGAAATTGGAGGTAATAGTAAAAAAGAAAAGAAAAAAGAAAGCTACCAAATTAGATGATGGATAAAGGTTTAATCAATTTAATTTTATCACCAAATCCATTCCCTTCCTCTCGAGCTGTCAGGGCACGAGATAAGCGGAACACGTCGTGAAGCACAACACAATCCTTTTGTGGGGAAGGAGTTGTGTCCCTGAACCTCGCCAAGATGAAACACGCTCATTTATTACTTTGCCATTGCAGGATGATGAAGAACCAAGCTGGTTTCCTCCCTTCATCTTTCAGCACAATCTTTCTATTTCATTAATTTTTCATGGAATTTCATTTCACAATCATCTTGCCTCTCTCACCCACTTGCTGCCCTTATTTAGTTTATTCTGTCAACTTTTATTTCATGCCCCATTGTATCAGCAGTGACTCTGGCCATGGCTTTCTACCACATCAGGGATACCTGATGCCCTCCTGCTTCCAGTAATTAACTTCACTCAGTAGCCCTATAAATGGCATTGCAAATAAGGGGTCTTAATTGTTGTCTTAGACTGGAAAATAACTCAGAAGGGTTATCTATCCGATCCCCTATTTCATACTTACTTTCGGTGTGTTGATTGCTACGAAGTTGCTGGAGGCTGCTGAAGTGTGGCCTTTTTAGTATTATCAGAAAACGGCAACTCTGCTTTTGTTTGGTCTACTTGTAATGACTTATCTGGGAAAACAAGCCTTCTTTTCAAAATCTATACCACAGGCTATGAAATGGGCACAAGCTATGCTGAGCTCTGCCATATTCCAGAGGCCTGAGAAAACACAAGAACCCGCAAACACTGTAACCGCCTATAAACCCCTAAAAATTTTAAACAGGTTTCTCTAAATCAATAGGCATAATTTTCTCTCCTCTGGTCATTTTATACACACCAATTAAAAAAAAAAAAAACCCCAACAACTCAAAACCAAGCAAATAGAGAGAAATATAAAATATCCACTACTGCTGCCACATGAAATCAGTATGCAGATAAACTGTCAAGCATCCATATTTATTTTTAATTAGATCTTTGAAAAATTAAGATATTTACTTCCCACTGAGAGTTATCATAGTGTTTTAAATCACAATGAAAATATTTCTACCTATAATAATTTAAAAAATAGGTCTAAGTATCCACATTTTAACTTTTTAACACACATTCTGCACAGAGTGTAAAACTGAATAAAACCACTCTAAGTCTAGGTTTGCAATATGATTTTCACTGCATAGACAATTATTGTTAAGGCAGGACCTTCTTACTGAAAGGGTTGCTGGATTTCATAAGCACAAAAAAAAGATGCATGCAAATTAATTACTGGACAATAATATTGTACACAGGAATGATTTTCAGTGTCCTACACTCATCAGTGCTTGATTTGCATATATGGATATTTGCTCTCTGACTCTTACTGCATGTGTTTTGTTGTTTGTTGTTTTTTTTTTTTAGGCCAAATGCACCAGGAAATTCAGATATTCAGAGAATGCTGTTTGCTTTCCTTGCTTGAACTTGCTTTCTGCCCCCAAGAAACTCCTAAAACAGAGCATCCAGGTATGGAGTGAAGTGCTATACCCACACACACAAATTTATAATTCACACTAACCAGAGCAAAAAGATGACTGAAAACATGGAAAGTAAAACAGGAGAGATAAGCAACACTGCTAAATAGAGAATAGTAACTGTTTCTGCTGCTTTACATTCCTAGATATTCTATTAGGCAATGTCTCAACCTCGTTTTAAGCACAGTTCTAAGTAACATGTGTAATAAAATATAGTAAATTGTATAAATAATTTGTTGAGTCCATTTCCTTAAAGACTGGGGATGTGACAAATAAATTCATTTCCTTTCTTTGTCTAATACCCAATTTAAATTTAAGACTGTAGCGATTTTTTTTGCCTCCTCGTGTTCATAGGTATCCCTGTGTATGGATGTGTAAACATTTGTGTGTAGTTACACACTTTAAAGTGGCTACTAAAAACATTCCTGCTATAAACAACAAGATACCTACTGGAGAATAGTTCAAAGCAAGTGTCTTTGGTCTAACTCTTTGCAAAGACTCTCACAATCTATTAAACAGATCAAACCTGAAAAACAGTGTAGCTGACAATAATTCTCATTAAAAAAAATAGTAATTTAATAACCTAATAAACATTTTCTTTACTAGTTTCCTGAATAGTCTGTTTGTTAAATAACACGTCCTTATGCGATACCATTAATTAAAAGAAAAAAAGATGGTCACTAAATAAAAATAAAGCATCATAATAGTAAAATCCACACAGGATTTTATACAGGGCATGCTTTAAGTTACAGGATTTTTTTTTGGCCAGCATGATTTCATAGCAATGTGTATTTTTTTGAATGTATACTGTGATTACAAAGAAAGGAAAACCAAAATACAAATCTGTAATTAGTATACTAACCAACTACATTATTTGAAAAGTGGTTACAAATATCACATTTGGAAGCATAAAAATTAACACTTCAAGTGCACATCCTATTGATATTGGCCAGTTAAGCACTTTCTAGAATACAATCCACCTCCAGCTGTGCATTCTGCAAATAGCTGTCAGCTACCAAGCTATTGTTGAGCAAGTTTTCATGTTTGTTTATTTTAACACATTCAATTTCCACCTTGTTTTGGCAAAACAAAGCAAAAAAGGATGCATCAGAAAAGTCTTATTGAAAGACCCTAACTTTCGTCTGCTCTTAAAAACAAAATTAAACCAAGTACCTTTTCTCCACTGCATAGATTAATGGTTTACTCTTTTCTCCTGGCCAAGTACAGGTCACTAAAGCTAGGCTAAGTGTGCAATTCCATAGAAAAATAGTTTTTCTAGAACAAATCACATAAAAAAGTCTGCAGAGTACAACTTAATTACAGAGAAATGTAAAGGGCACTGAGTACGCAGGTGCTCCTTTCTGAGAGTTTTAAAATTTATTCTGTAATGCCAAGTGAAAGGCAGCCTCTGTCACCAGGTGTTATAACCTGCTAAAAACCCAGAGTAACAAGTTGAGGTTGCACACCTACTTGAAGTCCTGATATATCTGCACGTCTGTTGTTTCTACTTGTGTGCAGGTCACTATTTGTTACTATGATTTTGAATACAGAGTCAAGAGATGAAAGTAAAAATAGTGACAAATGACAGTCAAATGACACAGCCTTGCATCTAGCATTTGGCCCGGTTTTAACAGCTACTATACAAAAGCTGCTTTCGACATCTTCCTAAAAAGTTATCAAATACTGCACTTACTAACTTCAACATAATCAATAATTAAGAGACACTTAGCTAATGGCACCTATAAATCAGGTTCTCTAGAATCTGAAAGAGAAACAGTATATCCAAAGCATCAGCTTAAGTGCTAGGTGAGTAAAACTTGTGTGAGTACCACACAGAGTACATAATTACATTATATTTACTGCTTGGATAAACACTCGGACTTCACATCTCTGCAGCTGAATGCCTTGCAGCAGGGCATCTCTGGCACTCTGCTCCTCGTATCAGTTTATTTTACTTTAAAGTGCTCACAGTCTGTTAACTTCGTCTTTTTCAGGCAAAAGATCAAAAATCAAGCGGTAGTGTGTCATCCCCTCTACAGGAGAAAGCAAGACAGCCTTGCGAAGAGCTGTTATCTAGGGCATATTCCCTGTTCGCAATGACATCCTGTAGCTTCACTTTTCCTGCTTACGGCAGTTAGCGCCTTCCGAACCGGGGCTCGCTTACGGACGGGGAATAGCATCGAGACAGAAAAACTTGGTGGACCTCGTCTAGAAAAGGAGACAAGCGGTAGTTTGGAGGGCGCCACAGCCCCAGGGGCTCCGCGCCGCGCTCCGCCCGGGCAGCGGCACCTGCTGCCCGCGGGCTCGGGCGGGCTCCGGGCCGCGGCGGGAGCGGCGGGCACCGCGCCCGGCCGGGACAGGCCGGAGCTCCGGGACGGCCCCGCTGCACCAGCCCTGCACTGCCCCGGACGGGGCCTGCCGAGCCCCCCCCGCCGCACCCCCGTGGGTTCGGCCTCGGGCCGGCACAGCGCAGGGACGGCGGCGAGCTGTGCCCGGCCGCGGGGCCAGGGCGGCCGCTACCGTCCCCGGCTGGCCCCGAGCAAGGCACCGCCCGGCCCGCCGCGGCCGTCGGGGCAGCGCAGGGCTGGCGCCGGAGAGCGCTGACAATAGAGCTGCGAGCAGCCGATGCTGTGCAGATGGCAGGCGGACAGAGTGGGAAAAGAAAGCAACAAGAAAATTACATCTCTCTTACCTTTCCTCTTTGATCTCCTCCTCCTCCTTCTCTTGGACTTGCATCTCAGCTGCCCGCTCGGCCCTCCCGACGCCCTGCCGCTGCCCAGGACGGATGTCATGCCGGTACCTCAGCAAACAGCACCGCGCCAACGTGCTCTCCTCCCGCGGAGTTTCAGCTCGTTCTGGAGGCGGCTTTTATAGGGCGGTGGGTCGGGCCGGCGGGGCTGTGCCGGGGCTGTGCCCGGGCTCCGCTCGGCGCTGCCGCCGCTCAGGGGTCGCGCCTCCGCCCCGACGTGCCGGGCCCGGCCGGGGCGATGCCCGGGGGCGCCGCCGCGGCTCTGCCGGCCCCGCGCCCACTTTTTGCACCTCTGCGAGTTGCCGGGCACCGGCCGCTTTGAAGCCGCTGGTGCGGGGGTGGGGGGGGGGCGAGGGGGGCGGATTTGCTGCTGCAAAGTCTCCCGCAGCCCAATCGCTCCCGCCGCCCGGCGCTGACATCAGCTCCGCCAGCCCTCGCCCCCAAACTCCGCTCCCCCGGGGCTGCCGGCTGTGCCCGGCTCCCGGGAGAAGGCGAGGGAGAATGGCCCCGTAGGGAATAAAAACATCCTGCCGCCTCGTCTTGGAGAAGCCGGAGGGGCAGCTCGCAAGAAGGGAGGCTGCAGGGAGGATTTCAAGCCTTTTTTTTTTTTTTTTTTTTTGTCTGCTTTAGACCATGTGGACACTGAACACTCCGCTTCCACATACGCAGAAATGCCTCTGCTGTCCTCCCCAACCACGCAGTTATTAACTAGTTCACTAATTGCGGTGCTTATTATTCCCAGTGAAAGAATATGAGTTAGTGTTTAAGGATCCCTGTGTCAACAAACCTTATGCAAGAGGATAAGTGTAGCGATTCCCCTTGAATCTCCAGTTATTTTTAAGGTACGTGCTCTGTTACATTCACGATCAAGGGCAAAAGCTCTGTGAAGAGAGGAGTGTGTTGTCGCTCAGACTCACACATTAACACTCTGCAGTGCCTCGTTTCGGCAACTGTGCAATTAAAGTGTCGGGAGCAGAGGGGCTTTTACAGAGAGGAAAGATGACAACAGCAATCCTCTGAAAAGCTTGACTACAAAGCATTACATGTTCATTACAAAAAGCCAGGGTACACAACAGATAAGATACTGCTTTAAGTTATAAGAGACCTACTGCTTCTGTGCTCTATCATCCTTACATATTATCTCATTTAAAAACACGTATCTGGAAACCTAGGTGTTGACTGGAAAATGGAAGAATATCAAGAAAAATTATGTTAAATAATGAATGTCATCATTAGTGCCTACTGCATTTTCAGTTGGCTGAAGGAGCACAGCAAACCCTTGTTTATCAGAACTCCTTTAAATCTAAAACTTCCTCTTGTTGGAATGTAGGTTACCTGGCTCCTGCTGCTAACCACTTCCACTGCAACCCTCCCAGCTATTAGAAACCCTCTGTGTTTGGCTGGTATATAGGCCTCTGAAATTTTTGGATAAGGCAGAGCTACACGTTACAGATTTTCAAATAAAATAAACAAGACCACTTCCATAAAAGTTTCTAAAGGTGCTCATTTAAACCAGGATTTGGATAACTCAGGTGTGCCAAGATGATGTCACCCACTGGACCCTCTGTGCTCCACAAAGCAGGTCACATATGGTAAGAAGGGCCTATGTACCCTTGCCTTCAGCTATGTGGCTCAGGGGAGAACTGCCCTCCCATCTCAACTGCTAAAGAAAGAGAGCCCGAGAATCCAGACCTGCATTGCTTGAATGTCAGATATAGTTCAGGAAGCTCTGCATAAAAGTAGGTTCTTGCTTGCCTAGTTTTTACGGGTTACTGGCTGAGTTTTTTACATTATACACATCACCCAAACTGCTACCTAGCTTAAGTAAACATCTCTTTAAAGTGCTTCTGTCTGTTTCAGGGGTAAAAACTTGTCTGCAGGGAAACAGAGAGGCTATCAGTAGCTTTTATTTTCAGTTTCAGCCTTTAACCTTCCTCCCCTTTTCCTTCTGGTTTCTGTTGTTTTAACCACAGCTGACTCTATCTATTAGTGTGGCAAGAACTTTGAAACAGTGATTGCTGCAGCAAAACACAACTTCATGTTCAAGTGTACATCAAAGTTCTGATTAGTCTGGTATTTAAGTCGCTTAGTTTAGAAACCAGATTTTAAAAAGTGTCTTCTGTATTTCAGTACCAATCTGTGTTCTCTCCATCATGGATCTAAAAAGGAAGCCAGATCCAATTAAAAGGAAAATGAGCATCCTGGGACATTAATTCATTTTAAGGTGTGGCTTCAGGCTCAGCTCATTAGATTTTCTGAAGGCTTTATTTCTGATAATATTTTGTTAACATACTCTCAAAATCACTGGAATCTAACATGTTAAGAAGACAGACTGGCATTGCCAGTCCCTAGAGAAGTCATGCTACCAAGCCAATGTGAAAAGCCACCAATTCTCAGAAACTGTTATTCAGTGCTAACAGATTCAAGAACTGCTTTTCATTTCTAGGCACAGTTCTAAGAAAGTATCAGCGAGGCAACATTAGCAATGACACATCTATACTGGTGGTATAGCTCCCTCCTAAGCTGGTTTCAGGACTGAAGAAGGCAGGAAGGCAGCTGTAGTCACCCTGGTGAAAGGTGTCCCTTGGCCTCAAGAAGGTGTGAAAGGCAGTCATGTTTTTATACTGTCCAGCTACAAGGTCAGTAAAATTCCTTAAATGTGCTGTGCTTATTCCTCTTGTTCCCCTCAATGGAAGGAGTTGGCTTCTCCACCCAGTGAAGTGCCCTGTCTCAACAGCCTTTTTTAAGTTGAATGCAAGATTACCAGTCCCACTCAACTGAGTCTGTCTCTCTGCTCAGAAAAACATGTACATGTTTTCAAGCACTTTAGTAAAGTGACATAAACTCAAACTAGGAAATACAAAACCAGTATCAATAAGGTGGGAAAAAGCTAAATCATAAAATAACACCATCTCTCTCAGTTATGTGCTGATGTCTACCATTAACCAATGCACTTGACAGTTTTATCATGCCACAGAAGTTATGGCTGTTCCTCAGTGCCCTGATAACGATTGTTAGTGGTGTTCCTTGCTCCTTTTTGTTGAGTAAAGCATCTCAGGATTTTTTCATCTTCATGGGCCAACAGCCTGTGGAGGTTGCCATTATTACCTTCAAAATGGAGTGATTCAGACTGTTTTTTGTTATCTTCAAACTGAAGTAATTCAGACTGTTTTAAAGGCATAACTTCACACACCTTTACTTACAGCCTGTGAAGAAATACACATCATACCAATGCACAGTCACCTATCCAGGCCTAGGTGAGTCAGCCAGGTAGGAGAGTTTAAGGTGCATGTCCTGATGAAAATGCCTCTCCCCTGTGCTGCCTGGGAGCTGTGACTCCTCTCATGAACCCTTTGATCCCAGCCGGTACATCAAAAATCTCTGTCCTGTTCTTGTGAGATAGACAGGTCTCTCTCAGTGCTTGAGGTACCCAAGCAAGAAGTCCAAGCTTTGCAGGATTTGTGACAATTCACTTCACTCAGGTTCTCTCAAAAGAGGAGAGCTGAAGAGCAGTCCAAATAGTTTATGAACTGGGAGACTGATGGTGACTAGGAGAGTATGACAAGGAAAGAGTATGTGAAACTGGATGACAGGTTGCACACCTTAATTATGCATTACCATTTAAATTTCTGTGCCTAAGCAATATAGTGTTGAGTTAGTAATCAACAGAAAAGGAAAAAAATTAAAATGGGTGAAGGGAAAAAGCAGTCCACCCTCATTTCAGCTAAGGACTTCAAATGAGCAACTTTAGGGAAAAAATCTTTGAGAAGGTTTTACAAATCTGAATGCTAGGTCCATGTGTATTATGGGTAGCCAGTACTTTTTCTTTGCAAACATATTTAGATGAAGTAGAATAAATATGAAATCAACTTTTTTCATTATCCCTCTGTTTTTTTAAAATTTAGAGTAGCTTGATTTTCAGTGACGTGATAATACAAAAATTGCAGTTGAAACAATTTAAATGTTATATTGAACATACAAAAATGCAAATATGTAAAATGGTGTTGAGCATCTAAGGTGTCTCAGGAAATGCCGTGCACAAGTGTTGCAGCATTTGCAGGGGATGCTTCTCTCAGAGCAGAAGGGTCCTGCTGAACAGCACAGCAAGTGGGAGAGGCAAGCTCCAGACTCTGCACTTCCCAGAATATGCACAAACCCTTGACGAAGAGGCCATCTGGTTGCCTTATTCCACAGTTTGCAGCTGTACTGTCCCTTTCCTAAGGAGCTATGTACACTGCAAGCAGCAGGCCGTGGTAGAAATCTTTGCAATTTACTGCTTGGGAGCAGACACCCCCTGTAGGCTCCTGAGAGGGGACAGGGATGCAGTAGCCACCATCTGTTTTTTTCCCCTCCTCTCCATCCCGTTTTTGTTTGATTTTGCTTCCTCCTGCCTGTGTAGGTAGAGAAAAAAAAAAAAAAAAACAAAAGCCCTTAGAATTGGGAAGATAAAAGATGCTCAAGGGCGTTAAAGCAGGGCATGAATGCAATCGTGTGGCTGTGCAGGTGAGACTCCAGAGCCTTCTGCTGCAAAATGCCTGCACTAATCCACTCTTGCCCTACTTACGAGGAGCTGCCAGTGTGGTTATTTGCAGCAAAAAACCACTTTAGCTTTGGGGCCAAACATCGCAGGGTGGTGATGAAGCAATGAGGGTAGGGATCCATATTCAGTGTATCAAGTTTGTCAGAAAAATGCCTCACTGCAGACAGGTCCTCCTGTCTGCTTTGCATATTCTTGCACATGAAATATCCCGGGCTGGGTAGCACTGTGGTATTGCATAGCTGGAGGTTAAGGCAGTGCTAAAAGGATTTGCACCCTCACTAAGCTGCAACAGAACTGAAGGGATCTGGGATTCTGGGAAAGCCACTGCAGCCAAGTTTCATCTCCCACAGGAGAAGCTTCCCCTATCCCCCCCATTTCCCTGAACCCCATATCTATTCTGATGGGGCTTTAGTGCAATGTACCAACAACAGGTGATGTCCAACTCCCTGATGAGAATGAGTAAAACAATTCAAAGCTCCTTAGACAATAGTCTCTAATGGGGAAAATACCAAAATGCCAAAGACTGCAAATTGTTGTAATTATTAAGCGTGTATATGCCACACAAACCAGCAGCAGTCACTGGAGATACAGCAAAACTTCCTAAAAAGATGTTTGTATGGGCATACTAGAACATAATTCAGCAGGTCTGACTGTTCAGGGGAGTAGAGGTACAGCTCATCACCAGAAACTGTTTTGATTTTAATGGTGTTTCCTGTGTTTGTAATAAACTGAACCAAAATGTGGAATGAAAATGTCCTAAAAGCAGAGATGTCTGAAACCTCATTCTGTCATCAGATGTTTTAATCCCAGCCCAGACTGGTCATAGACAGTTTGTTCATGTGAGATTAACTTGTTCACAGGCCTTCTGTAAGGCTCCCATTATACAGTTTTCTTTCTGTGCCCAGTATCCCAATCCACTTTCTTCAACACTTAGAAATGGATCAAGTTGTAACAGATTATTGTTAATTTTTTATTACCAGTAATTTATTATTATTAATTGATTATAATTCTTATTACTGTTATTCTTTTGCAATAGTAATTCTCTGATATTGAAATACTGAAAACACATTTTTGTCTTCAACATCCTTTGAATAAAGCCTTTAAGACAAAGAGGCTGCTGGGGGAAAGCCCTCCATGCTGCAGTGGGGCTGTGCAGAACACCCTGGGACAGAGGAGAGGGACACCTCATCAGCCCTTGATGGGGCAGGGGTGCAGTGTCACTGGTGGGTCCCCAGCCCACCCAGTGTCTTGGCTGCAAGGAATTCCCAGGAGGTTGAACCACAGCATCACCCTCATCATGCAGTTGCCTCAGGCTGGGAAATTGGGCACCTGAGAAGAGAATTGCCCAAAACAGTTCATTTCTCTGTGCTGACAGCTTTTTCATCAGTAAAATACAGATGCAAATACTTATGGCAGAGGATTAAGGAAAGCTGAAATGACCATGGGCTGCTTGCACACAATATATGTTTCACCCTAATCTTTTCAGTTTGGAAAACTTCCAAAAATTAAATGATGAATAAATTCTACCCATAGCAGCCATGTGGATCACAAAGACTTGCAGAATTTTTGATGAAAGTCTACCATCTTCTAAAATGAATGCTGCAAGCCTATGTCATGAGAAACCTTAACCAACTTCTCTGGGACTCTAAAAATGTTTTATAGAGTAATCTTGAGGTAGCTGCCTTGTAGAGAATTAAGGCAGTACTGAAAAATGCTACAGCATTGTTATTGCTATTATTTCAGTAATGTAGTGTGCTACAGTTTAAAGAAGTTATTATGGAAGTATAATTTGACTAAAGTTTACATTTGCAGGCTGACATATGTTTAGTGTTACAGCCTTTTCCTGGAGACCTCCAGCAGCAGTCACTGACCTTGTTACAGACAGTAGCTGAGGATAAGGTGTAATAATAGTCAGTAAAGGAAAAGTCTATTGAATTGTATTTACCTCTGGCTAACAGGTTAATCCCATCTCAGATTCATCAAGTTTCTGTGATATCCAATCACTTTACAAAAGGAATTTCACTGCAATTTTCAGTCAACTTATTTTTAAACATACTTTTCAAAAGACATCGAGATTTATGTGATATATAATCACTGCAAAGCTGAACACAACAGTTCAGAATGTAAATGCAGAAATGTGTATGGGAATACAAGAAGGCTGCTGTAGAGGCATATGTTTTCCAACAGCTGGCCAGCAGTAGCAACAGACAGCTACAAATTTCTGGTATTTGTAAGACCCACAGCCCCTACTGAGCACCCTACAGCAGACAGCAGAGTAAGGTCATTGAGAAAATAAATAAAATATATATTTTTTGAAAGAACTAACTTATAAACTCTATAGTGAAGTTCATAAAAATTATTATTTATCCTTGGATAACCCTCTCATAAACCATCTGATACAATGGTTTTCCTGGGGAAGGTTGTTTGCTGTGTGTGCAGTGTAGCCATTCAGGAATCACAGAGGATACATACTGCAGGTAGAGAAAAGCAAATAACATGAAGGCTGCTTTGTAGTTTTTAAAACACTTTTTTCATTTTATTTCCTCTATGATAGCAAATTGGTGTAGAGTGGTTTAAGTCTAGCTCTAAGTTCTGACTCTGGTTTCTCCTGATGGTTTCACCCAGCAGCTTCTTGGTCCTTTTTCATCCTACAGATGGTTCTAAACTATAATGTGTAACTGGTAAATGCAGATGGACATCCCTTGATGACTGCTCATGTAGACTTTCCTACTCTACCAGACTATCCTATGGAATAAGTACAGGGTCTGGATGTTGTTGGTCTGATGCCAGGTCTTAACTCACTCCGAAAGGCCTGACCTAAGTACTTAAGTTGGTCAAGATGACAGCAAGCCATATTGCTCCCCAGAAGTTTTGTTTCATTGGTTGTCAGTGAACTATTGAGGTAAATGCTGTCTTTGTCTTGAGTCTGGATGCAGCTCCTACAAATATGGATCCCCAGCTCTTGCTCGGGATATCTGGATGATATTATAATGTGGATAAGGAAATGTCATGGAGCTATGATTGCCATCACAGATCTAAATAAATACCCACCAGCACCACTGAAATAACAATAGCAGTTACTGAATTACAAAATAAACTCCTTCAATTATCGTGAAAGAGGGGAAGGTAGAATGCAATGTAGTCAATATTACAGGTTTGTCCTCTACCCCCTACATCAATTTCCCCTTAATTTTTTTTCTCCTGAATTACAGCTGATTTTCCTTCCTTGTCCTCAGATAGGCATCAGGAAAGTAGCAGTGTTGAAGTCTCTATCTGCAGAAAAGAGAGATACCTAGGGGTACTTGCGTGTAGGTCCCCTACAACAACTGAGTTCTTGGAGCAGAATGGTGTCCACAGCTCAGGAAAACATGAGCAGTAGCAAAGAGAGATGACAGATCCAAAACATGCAGCAGGGGAAGCAGGGGTATCAAGACACACAGAGAGAAACAGTAATTAATGTATTTGTCTTCGTTACCCTAGAAGTCCCAAAGAACCACCTGCTATCTCTGGATGATTCATATGACCAAAAGTTTCAATCCTATCATACAGATGCAAGTCAAAGACATTATTTTAGGATCTTGGGTAAACCTGTTAAAGCCCAATGTGTTCATCTCAGTGGTGAATCCTGAGCCTTTCCTTTAGATAAGAAATAGATAAACTCATTGTACTTAATAACAATTTCCTCCAGAGTGACTTGGTGACTCTGCACTTCCCATGTTAATTAGTAGTAGCTATGGAACCCTTCAGATTTATCTCTGTCCCTTGTCCAAATCCTTCTTCCCTTAGTTTTGCTCACTGAATCTACATTCAGGCATTAATTTCTGTGTATCATACCAGTGAAGATCAGTTTTACAGGATGACAATGACTGGCAGCCACTGATGCACAAGTGCTGTATCAAATAAAACCTTAGCCAAACTGACAAGAGTTATTTTAAAATAATGAACTTCTCTTTACTGCTGGACAGCTTTGGAATAAAATTTGCAGATGTGAACTCTGCCATGCTTAGTGGTAGGGAAAGATTCAGTGGGAATACAGTTTTAAATCTGTCATTTAACCTTAAGACTGGAGACCTAAGCCTGGATTGTTCCCACTTATTCTTTATATTCGACTCAACTGAAGACCTAAGTGAAGAGTCCTGTCACCCTGCAGTCCTTGGAACACAACTGGAGATAGACAGGCCTTCAGACAGTAGCATCAGCTTTATTTTGGAAACAGCTTTCTTATTTAAACACAAGCAAATTGGATAGCTTCTCTGAGTGAAGCTATGGCAACGTGGGATTTTGCAGTGTTTTTCTGAATCTAAAACTAGCCAAAATTGGGAAAAGTAGACTTTCCCTTAAAAAAATAGGTAAAATTTTATGGCTGTGACTTTTTTCTCCCTAGATTTTTTTAGTGGGATAAAGGAGAGTAAGATTGAAATGACACCAATATAAAGTACAAAGTATTCTCCTGAATCTTAGGGTTTAAAATATACATTTCCATTTATAGAATCAGTTTAATAAACATCCTTTTCAAATGCTCAATTCCCATTATATCTTATTAAAGGGGAAACAGTTAAAGAAAATTATACATCAGTGCTTGAGTATTTCTTTTTTTTTTTTTCCAGAAGTATTAGGATCATATGTAAGATGCCTTATTTAGAATCTGAAAATTTATTTTATGTTTTTATGTTGACAACCAGAAGCACTGGATAGAAAAAAAATAGCAGAACAAAGAGCTCCCTAGAGATATGTCACGTTTGCTGACTTACTACATCATCATATATGACACTGAATTATTAGTTCAGCAAATACTGAAATAGCACAAGAAAGCTTTCTTGCTCTTTTATCTTCACCATTGTTCTTGGATTTAAACAAGTCACATAAAAAGTTCTGGGAAAAAACCAAAAACATTGAAAAATCATAATTTAGAGTGATGTTTGTTGTACAGGATGCCTCCTTAATCATACTGAGGTAGAAGGCTGGGAGTGTAGTTTCCTTGAGCTCAGAGGACAATTTGGGTAGAAAACATGGTCCATCAGGTCTTTAGGAAGTTTAAGCAGGATTCTTCCTCTTTTTCTCTTCATCTGTGGAAGTGACTCTGCCCATGCAGAAAGGTGGAAATGGTGCCCTGATTTGTATCAGCCTGAACTCTGCTGTTGTCAGAGAAGCCCACACACACTCCAGCACATTTTCCAATCATGTCACAAGTTAGCTATTTTCAGATTCCTTTTAAAAATACAAATATTAGTGACTATCAAAATTCAGGCCACCATGTACAGCATGGTCTGTGTGGGGTCTCAAAGCAGAGGTGAGCAGCTTGCCCTGCCTCCGCCACCTGCACTTTGTGGTCCTGCTGACACAGGGATGACCTCTCCTCACCAACCCCTGCCTGTGTGGGCTTGTTTTATTCCTGTGGCCTTGACCTCAGCTGTAAATTTTTAAAGTGACACTGTGTTCTTTACTGCAGGAATGGTGAAAGGTAAATGTCTGGGTGTATTATGATTCTCATGACCTTCCGACTGGGAATAGAAGTACAGTACTTCACCAAAAAATCCATAACAACAGCTCCAGACTCAGCTGTGTGTAGGAAGCTGTAGTTTAGCATCATCTATTTCAATGCAATAATAAATAAAATTAAAATGCTTTGCATTACCATAGATACTGAAAATTTCTGAACTGAGAGTTGTTATGTATTAATGCCGAAACTTTGAAATCATTAACACCAAGCTGAGGCATGATTGCCTTTTATGAGAACTAATTTTCAAAAATAGCTGTGATAATTCTTGTTCTTTAGAAATATAAACTTGATTTTTCTCATCAAGAAAAAAAAGAAAAAATTTTCATTTACAAATATTTTAGTGGGATCAGATTGTTTTCCTGCAAACTGTGACTTTCCTATGCACTGGTGTAGTTTCTTTAAAATGCTGTGTGTGACAGCAAGAGAAAAGAAGATGACAAAATGAAGCAAATGGATCAGTACATTAAACAATGTCATAAACTGAAAGGAAAGGATAGAGAATGATCAGGAATATATATGTAACAATTTAAAATAAGAATAATTAGGATGGATTTATTTTAAATTCATGGTACAATTTACTGTGCTCATCTCAGACACTCCCTTCCCTTTCTTTTCTTCCCATACCCATTGAAAGATTTAAACACCTTACTTGTAAGTAATAAGCATTGATTCAGCATCCCTCATGAAATGATGCATGATTTTACTCCATCACAGATAATTTCAGAAACATTTTGCTGCCTGCTTTTATCTGCACTCTACTTGTGGAGAGGATTTGAAAAGGTTTGCGTAGTTGCCTGCTCTGCAGTAATGTGAGGATTTTGTTATCCCGCTGAGCTACCACCATTCAGGTAGCTTGGACTCCTTCCTTCTGCAGCCAAAATCTCACAAAACCTCTCCCTGAAACACAAAAGTGCAGAAGAGAAAGGACAAATGATTCACCAAACCTTTTAGGAGGCTGTTTATATTCCTCCTGGAACACAATTAGTGCTTTTCTTAGCCCCATCTGATCACCTTGTTGTCTTCTGCTTGTGCAACCACTTAAACAGTTTTTAGACAGAGATCTTCATCTACTTCTGATATCAGATCCAGTCCTGCCTCCAGCCAAAGACATCAGACCTATCCTACTGACTTACAGACAAATGAGATTAAGAATTGGATCTCATTAGTCCCTGCTAAATACTGACATCTCAGTCAGGTTTGCACATCTGCAGACCTGGTCAGAGCGCAGCATCCCAATTTCAGGTCAAATTCACAACTCCCCGGCTGTGGGATGCTCTCTTTCTTGCATGTGCCAGCTGTGATTGCTGACATACCAGCTTGCATTTGCAGGAGACACCCTCAGACTCACAGACATGCTTGCACCCTCTGATAGTCTCATTCAGTATGACAGGGAAATAGAAAACCTAGTGCAGTACAGACAACACTGACATTCATCGAATACAATTTTCCTTTTTTGTTCCCTGTATCTCAGTCTTTCCTCAAGCCTCTTGCTAAAACACCCACCCAATAATTGTGGAAATTAATGCCAAACGCTTGGCAGAGGGATTTGGGTATCCAGTTCCTTGTGGCTTTCCATGTGGCTTTCCCAAGCATGGTGCTCGTTGCAGAGCCAGCACAGTCTCTCTCAGATGCTCATGCATCGGGCTTCCCATGGGGCTGTCAGAATCCTTGCCTGGGGCCGCCAGCAGCTGGGTGCAGCTGCCCAGAGCCCTCGGCGAGACCCTGCTGGCTGCTGCCCCCTCGAAAGGGACATTGTTCCCTGGCGGAGTCCTGGCAGAGTCCCTGCCAGGGGTACCAGTGCCTCTAAGAAGCACCGATGCCCGTAGGGGCATCAGTGCCTATCAGGAGCATCGCAGCCAGCGGGAATGTCAGTCACCGCAAGTGTCACACTTCTGCAGGGGTACCAGCCTTGACAGGAGCAGCGGGCTCTCTAGGGGACCCCGATCCCTCCGAGTGGGATCAGCCCCTGTTTGAGGTACCGGTCCCTAGATGAGGTCTCGGTCCCTGGCAGGGATGTCGCTCCCTGCGGTGTCGGTCTGGCTGAGGACAATCCCGAGCGATCCATGCAAATTGCAGCCCCAGTGCAATCAATAGATGTGACAAGCAGCCGGCAGCCGGGGACATAATGAAGGTGTGAGTGTGTAAGCGGCGAACAGATAACAATGCTGTAGGAAATTATAGGGCAGCGCTGTATTGAATAAGTGCAGTGCGAAATGAGCTGCGGCTCGCAGGTCATGCTTCCCCGCTGCTGGAGTGTCTCCTGCTCTTGTCCTTTGTAATTGTAAGTGGCAGCAGTGGCGGCTGAATGCGAGGAGGGCACGTATCCAGCCCTCATTTGTTCTGCATTACAATGCAGCCCTCGCCGCCAGCAGCTGATCCCGAGTGTCAGTGCCCACCTCCCAAGTGGACCAAGAAAACAGTGAAAACTCAATTTACTTGAGAATGAGGAAGGCTGTCGTTAAAACAAGGCTGTCCTTGGAACCGCGCGGAAGAGCGGAGAGTGTCCTGTAGGAAATAGGGTGAAACTTCTCTGTTTTCCTTAAAAAAAGTGTGTTGCTTTTGCCTCAAAGAAACACAGAAGCAAAACGCATTTTCTTTCAGAAAAAAAAAAAAAAATCGTACATAGAAAGTAGAAAAGCCTTTAATTTTCTTATTTTCATGTTAAAAAATACTTATAATATAATATATGAAATATTTTTTTTAAACTTGCAAGAAAGCTTTTGACCACATAGAGTCTTAATACAGACAATTCTCCAGATGCTACTTTTGCTCTTACCTGCTTATTAATATTCAAGGGGAGAAGAATGTCTAAAAAGTGTTCATTGATTTTTAATTTAATTTCCAAGTCCAATATGAAGTCCTTCTCTGCATTTTGTTCTGACATTTGGATCAAATCAGCAGTTGTTTTTTGAAACCTCGGGTCTTCAAGACTCTTGGCTCAGAATCCCATTTAAAGGTTTACAGATTAAGTTTAACATTTGAACCTAATCAAAGACAAGGAGGTAACTCAAAGTGCTCTGCACAGTTCACTGGTATTTCACCATCACTGATCGATACTTTCAGCTATTTATGAACACTCCATACATCTCTTCCCCCCTCTTCATAATACCAGGCAATTTTATTTATGTTTTTCTTCACCTTAGCCCTGAAATGTACATTTTTATAGTTGAAGTAAAAGCTATACTTAACACAACACTTGCTCAGTGTTATTAATACACTGCAAATGTAGATCAGTTTTTATTCTGTAACCTTGTCTTTAATCACTCACTATGGATGCTTGCTTGCATTGTTATATAGAATCAGTTTGGTTCTTGCAAATGAACCTACCTACAAATGAAAATAATTCAAGGCAAAAAAACACAAGCTCTTGTTTTTTGTTTTTTTTTTCTTTTTTCCCAATAGATTGAACAAGCTCTGTTGTTTTTTCTTCTGGTTTATTTAGGCCAAACAGATTCCAGGTGAATCAGGGTAGGTGTGTTTCCTAAAATATGTGGAGTCCACAGTGGGGTTTGCATCCTCAAATAGTGAGCAAAATGCCACAAAAATCTCAGTTTTGACAGGTGCCCACTCTTCCTGACACAGGAAGGTGCTGCAGGAGTTAAGCTGTTAAGCTTGCAAGGTGTGGTGGATTTAGTGTCTGTGGAATCTTTTATTTTTCCTTTGTTTCCCTTGGTTATGTAGACGAAATCTTGCAGGACACAAATGGATTGCCCATCTTCTGCAGAGGCAGCACTGAGAAAGACACACAGCAGCCTCTGACACCCCAGTACTGGGTGGGAAGGAGGCATTTTGGGAGTTCAGACTGGCAGCACTCTTCACACAAAGGGGCACGTGGGATGTGACCTCCACTGGGAGGAAAATCAAGGGCCTGCCATAGTTAATCCTGGGCTTTATTATCTCTCCTTCACATCACTGTGCTTCCTGGTTAGCCCTGCACTGCTGCTGCTCTGCAGAAGTGTGTAAAGAGAGATGCTATCATCTGCTATCTGCCCAAGCCAGAAACAGGCAATACCAGAAAAGCCTGTCTTGTCCAATTTCCAGTTCAGCTTTGCAGACTCAAGAAGTGCAGATAGTTTGGACATACTTTAGATAAGGACCTGAATATCTGGGGTTTTCCTGAGCATTGAATGCCATGCTTCATACAGTTTACTAAATTGTGTCACTAAATTTTTACCTTTCCTGGTAATAGACTTTTTTTTGCTTCCCCGTTTCTTCTCCCTACCTTCCAGCAGTAGTGCTGCTAAATGGACAAATATGTATGTGCAACCATCAGAGTACACTCTCTAGTAGTAATAGTAATAAAATGTGCATATTTGCTCAGTGCACTTGGGTTCTTGAGAAGAAAATGTGTGAAGCCAAGAGCAAGCTGCTTGCCCCATGCCTGCAGTGAGAGTTCACTTTTAAATGCATGATGAAAAAATAGACCTTGCCTTCCTGTCTTTGTAGAGAAATCCTGTGTGCATGTGTAGTACAAATGCACTTAGATGCAAAGATGAAAGTGGGTATTTTGCTTCTTTCACACACAGCCACAAAGGGAACCCTGTACCTTTACAGAGCTGTAATTGCCAGGTGCCTCTTTTAGAGGCAGGATAGATAGCTGGTTTGGCATTGGGATAATCTTTTGGAAATGTAGGAAGGAGTAAAAAAGGACTGATTACAGATTGCTTTGCTCCATAAACCTCTCTCCCAGACTGTCTAAAAATAAATGTTCATCGTCATTGTTACATCTTTCCACACAACATATTTAACCAAAGGTCAAGAGGTAGGCATTTTTTTTCTCCAGGTACATTCAGATTTTCAGCTAGTTTTCCCCTTACTTGCCTTTCTCACTGCTTTCTCCCTTACTTACCAATCCTGGCTCCCTCTAATGTGCTTCTACTGAAGTATAACTCACTTCTCCTTTTTGTATCAAGTGAAATCAAACTGATTAGGGATAACTCTGTTTGCATCCCAACTCAGTTGTGAAAAATGTACTGTTGATTGTTCCTGTTTAAATCAGGAATCTCTGAAACACAAATTCCTTAGGAATTGTGGAGGCCAGTCTTCTGCTGCCCTTCTGTCCCATGAGTTGTAGGTCAGCATTTAATTTCTGTACAAGATAATTACTATTCCAAATTGCTACCATGTTTCACAATAATTTTTAAAATTCACATCCAGGGACCACCTGACCAAGACTAAGAGTGGACAACCTCGTAATTAAAGTGTTTTAACTGTCCCAGCTTTGAAACCAAGCACATCACTGACAGCGCACTGAAGACATGGGAGGTTTGTTGCAAGGTAGAGTTAGGTGAGCTCAACTTTGGGCAAGGAAGGAAATGAAGGACACAGACATCTGAACTCCAGCAAGCTTTTTTCAGTAAGTTTTGCAAAGACCTTTTGTCTCCATCACATGTTGCAGTTAGATGATTATCTCCTTTGTTATCTTGCTGTAGAACCACTTCTGTATCAGCAGACAGAGCCTCAGTCACTGTTGGGTTTACAGGAAACAAAGATGAAGGAAGCAGAGGCAAAGACAGGGATCAGAATGGGGGTGAGGACAGGCAGGGAGAGGCATGGGGTGAGGTGGGAGAAGCAAACAGATCTGAAGTGATGCCTGCCACACAGGCTCAGCACAGTTAGTGCTTGACTCCACTAGTATGTGTAATGTCACCAGTATGGCAGCATAGTTTCTGTGTGAATAAGCATAAGACAAATGCTTCTCAAAAGATGAAAGGTCTTCCAAGTGGTTGTTTTCCACCTTGTTTCCCTTGTTCTCACATTTGCTGCCCTGAAGAAGTGCATGCCTTCACAGTGTAACAGGGAACTCTTGGGACCAGCAGCATCCCAGCACAGAGAAAATTCTCAAATGCACTGCAGGAAAATCTTGCAAAGGCTGGGATTCCTGTAATTCAAGCACATTCTGGTTTTATATTTTTCATGGAGATCACAGTAGATGCTGAAGCATCAAATTATGGTCTTGTGAAATAGCTGTTTTCTAGCAGACGGCTTCTTGATCGAAAAATGGTGCTTTTTTTTGCCCCAGCCTTTATGAACCTGAGCTAACAGCATATTCAAAATAGTGTATTCAGCATTAAGCAACAGGAGTGGGAAGAAAAGATTTGTGTGGTTCATGTTTTGTATGGGTAAAGACTAGGGAGTACACTTAAAGTAATCTCAAGGACAATTTGTTTGTTGCTGTTTATTTCAACGTTAGACAGTTTTATGTGCCCAGTCTAGAAATATACCAAAAGGAATAATGTTACTAAATAGAATTATGAGAAATATTTCCTTTCTTTTCATATGCCAGTTCTTCTTTCTGGTCTGGAAGTCTGATTTCCCCCTCAGATATGGAGTACTGCCTCGTGCCATTAATGTCTCTTTCTCTTAAGCCTTTTCGATCAAAACACTCAGAGATGACAGACAAAAGACTCAGGCTCTAGGACCGAAGCAAAATTTTAACTAACAACTGCTTACAATGTGAGGAGCTTAGACATTCTAGCTGCTGACCTTGCCACCAGCTTCTCCATGGTGCCAAAGAGGAGCATCTACCACACATTTTATTTCCATGTCAGATTATATCCTTGCTTTGTACAAATCACATGCTGACACAAAATGTCTATGAGTCAGTCTTTTCCTTCATGTATTACTCATGTAAGATCTGCAACAAAATCCTCTATTTTCTGCACACAGCAAGAATTCATCACACTGCAAATTGGAAGGAAGAATTATGGCATTTCTCTTTAGCAGAATAAAAACTTTTGACATTTAAATAGTATATTTACCAAAGCACTTTGAGCTATACTGTCATCTATTTTCTGTCTATTAAAAAGTGTTACAGTGTAAAAGCTGTTTTTATCTTTGTCTCCACAAAAGCATGGCAAAAATTGATTCTATTTAACATTTTATCAACTGAACTAGAGAAGAGATATTACCTCTTTGAGCATCAGCCAAAGGTCTTGTAGCTAATGCTGACCTCTGTCAAATCTAGCACATTGTATAGGAAGGATTGACAATTATTGTTCTATTGTATTTTGCAAGACACCAAGGGTCAGAGCAATGGATTGTTACATTGCAGCAGAACAATAATTCAAAGCTTGTTTGCCTGTACTGGGGAAAGCTACTAAGGTCAAAAATCATCGTTGTGTTAGTGTAAAGACAAAATGCTAAGAAATTTGTAAATAGGTTTGCAATTTTTCCAATTATTTTAACTGTTTGCAGGGATTTCCTTTATGGTTGGCAGGTATTTCAAATCAACCCACTGTCCCCTATGACAGCATGATTATTCTTTCTAGAAATTGATAAATCAGCCTTTTAATCACAAAGATTCAGATTGCATTGAAGCTTAATCTAGCCTGCTGGAAAGGAGAGCTGAACATCCAAGTAGAAAGGGAAATGCTTTGGAGCATGTATACAGCAGTGAGATAATATTTACAAATTCATAAAAGGCACTTTGAGTTAACTTGCTTAAGTTTTAAGAGTATGTAAAATAAAAAGTGTTCCAAGAACACTTGGTCTGTCTCTGAAAGCCTTGATTGCATCTCCCTGTGGTGAACTGTGTTTTTTTACACTGCTAATTTCTATTGACAGCAATCTGCTTAGTTGAAAGAGCATCAACTTATATTTTTGGCATTGAAAGTACTGAGTCTGATGTCTTCTTATCTTTTATGAATGCATCTATGGTTCATTGCAAATAGACTATAAAAAGAAAAGTATAACTGAGTGCCTCTATATAATCAACAGAAATGACAAACCCATTCCCATTGATGTTGAAGCCAATAAGGGTTTAATGCAAAACTTTAATATGAACAAGATTAGTTCTAATACTGAATATAGTTACAGTTCATATAGATGAATGAATATGTATTCATCATACAGGGGAAAAATATGACAAATATCAATGAGCTTGTCTAGGTCATCTCTTTTGCCTACTGTAAGATCATTTTCTGGGGTTGTGTTTGCAGCATTTTGGCTCAATCAGCCTGTGCTTGTCAGCAACATCAGTCTGCTGCAAAACTAGCAAATACTGTATTGAACTATCTAAACAGGAGTACCATCTACTGGGCTCAGAAAGCAATCCCTCTGCCCTACACAGCACTGCTAGGTCCACAGGTAGTGTGTGTGATTCTGTGCAATGCACATTTGGAAAACTGTGGACCAAGGGCAGAAAAAGACTACCTAATTGAAGAGAGATGTAGGGAATGCCTGAGAAAAGGATGGTTTTTATGAGGGAAGACATGGAATGGAGCTGTAGGCTAGAATGGGAATAGCCTCAACAACTGCTACCAGCTTGTAAAGTCAAGTGGTATTCAGGACAAGAATAGACATTGGTGAGGCCATTAAGGACTATCAAGAATTTTGGTAACTGTCAGAAATTTAGTGAGACCATTTCATTGTTGTTTTCATGCTGTGGACATTTATTCATCTGTAATGAACAGAACTCACAAGGCAAATTGAGAGTCAGGATCTAGTTCTGTTGCCACAGAATCCACTACAAATCATGACCCATTTTTACTAGGCACTGCCATTACCTTCTGAAAAAGAGCACCCAGTGTGAATGGACTAATCTCTACATTAATGAAAGAAATCACACAAATATCTGGGCTGGCTATTGAGAGGAACAAATCAGCAGTGGATATTTTCTTTCTCTGTAAAACAGGTGCTGTGTCAGGCAGTCCCCTGCAAATACTCCAAGGAAGGGAAGAATCTACTGCATGAGAAAGAGGCCAGCATTGTTCAGCAACAGACCATTTGAAGTAAAATAAATCATGATTTTAAGGATTTAAAAAGAGGAGGAATTAATGAAAGAGAAAAAAAACCCATCTAACCAAAACCCAGTCTTAGAGCAGGATGACTTTTCATGAAATTCCAAGACCTCCAAATGACTGCATCAGGACTTGGTGCACTTCTCATTATTTGATCCCTCTTCCTGTACAAAAAGGAATGTTGCAAAGAGATGACAAATGTTACAGTTCAGTATAAAAGCATTAGTTTTTTTCCCTGCAGGTGACAGTATGGAAGGAAGGTGAGGCACAAGCTGAGCATGTGGATTATGCCTCATTGTGATTTCCTCTGGGCTGCATAAGTCAAATATTCCCTGGACCATGTGTTGCTTATGTGTAGGAGTCATTCAACCTGCTGAGAGTAGATTTGAGTCTTCAAATCAGCCACTAAAAGATATTTGTAGCTACACTTCTCCTGCCCAAGGAATATATATGAAAACACTTTAATAAAATTATTTTCCATTAAAATAAATCACAAAAATATGTGTACAGTGCAAAAACATTATGGCAAAACTGTTCAAGAAGAGAAAAATCTTTATCAAAACTTAATTTGTCTTCTTAAGTAAACAAACCAATAAGCCAAGGGTGAGGAGGATTTGGGTAAGCCATCTCTATGTATATATCCTGCAGATGGTCTCTTTCTGTGTAAATTATGGCACTCATAGTTTGTCAAAGAGACATTGTTTTGGTCAGTTCTTAAAATCATCTCCTGTTGTGTGAAGGAAAATATTTCCTCTAAGCTCCCTCTAACTGTCACTGAAGAAAAAAGTTGCAGTGAGATTGACTAAGGAAGAAACTTGAACTAACAAGAAATAGTTTGTGTGATGAGAGCAATGCAGTTGTGGCTGTGACAGAAATCAAACTCCCAAGTTACCTGCGAGCCTTGGGTGGGATTCACTCAACACCAAATCTGGCCCTGTGGTTGTTGCAATGTCCCGGTGTTGTGCTGCAGTGTAAACTTGCCATAAGGCTCAGAGTATCAGGCAGAAGAGCAGGAACAGCAGCCTTGACCCAGAATCCAGTGAAATGTCCTTCAAATCCTTGATTCTCTGGTTTCAGTTTGGATTTAATTCCAGTATGCACTTGGAGGAGACAAGGCTTAAAGGATGGTCAGTGTCCAGAGCAGACGGGAGCTGTCTAGTGATGACCTAAATGGGACTATCTAATGTTACTACTTAAAATCCTCAAAGTCATTGAGTTTGTCATTGAAATGACATAAAATTAAGCAAATTAAAGCCTAGAAGCCTGAAGAAAACCTTAATTATTGCTTTTAGCTTTCTTTTTCATCAAAACAATTGATGAAAATGCCATACCTGTGACTCTGGGCTTCTCCTGAATTAATTTACTTGGGGTATCTCTGATAATATGAAGAAAGCATTTTCTAAATTTTTGCAGAAAACTACTTTCTCTTTCATGTGCAAGTTCAAAATCACGATTGCTTTGTGATATCAATACATTTTAATTAACATTAATTTTATTTTTATCAGTCACATGCTAATAGAGATGGGGAGGATTATTCTTTCTTTTTTACAGCTTACCACTTAGAGAATATGAATGTTTGTTGATGAACTAATAGAATGTGTGATGAAATGGTTCTAGTGTTAAGCTGTTAAACATTGACCAACAAATTAATGTTATAAAATATGTACAAAGTACAGTGTGATTTGGGCTTATTGAACCATGCATGTCCTTGCCTGATAAGTTGTCAGTAAATATTTTATCAGATACACGTGTTTAAATTAATGCAATTAAAGTGAAAAGCAGTTCATCAAAGCATTGTTACATCTGAGTAGAAAACAAAACCAACAGTAATTACCATTGTTAGATATAGCATGCAATATATGAAATTACACCAAATAGAATCCAAATTTAAAAAAAAATTGTGTGTAGAGGTTTCTTAGGCAAGTGAAAAAGAACAAAAGCCTTATGAATTAAAGCTAGCCTGGCAATATTCCTGCTACATAATTTCATATATTATGTTTCATATATTTCACTTTTTCCCATGTACTTCTCTCATCTTGTCTCGTTATAAGGCCTTTGGGGCAGAAAACTTTTATTTTGGGCCCATGAATGCAACCGAAAAACTTATAGTCAGCATCAATTACATTTTTCATTGTCAGCCACCTAATATATGGGTTTAGCTGGGGATTCCCAGTATTTCTCACTTCCCATTAAATGTCAGGAATCTCAACTCAAGAGTACAGATCTTCCTCCAAAGCAGCATCCCAGTTAACAAGCCCTGCATGCTCTAGGTGTGTGCAGAAAATATGTGCAGCAAAAAGTGTCTGAGGCAGCACATGTGAACTGGACTTCATCCTTCACACCTGTTGATGCATTAAAAACTTAAAAAACTTGGGGAAAAGCCCTGTTCTTCCACCAGCCTGGGACTCTAAAACAGCCAGGGAACTGTGGTCCTCCATCCAAGCCAGCCACACCCTGAGCAGCAATTCTCTTGTTAGGGTGTTTTCCCACTACACATGGACTGCTTGGAGACAGCTGGGGCTTTCCATGGTCTGGGGTGGATGGGCTTTTGGCCCACACCACATCAATTCTTCTGGCTGCCTGCTTGTCCCAGATGGGGAGGTCCCAGTTTCCAGGGAGTTCAATGAAATATGAATCCAGGCAGAGATTTTAATTCGTGCTTTTGGATCCATGATGAGATGCCTTAGCTACTGTGCTGTATTCAAAAGATACTTACTGAATAAATCTGAATAATGAGTGAATGAAAGAGACTGTTATCTGGTCTGCACGCACAAAGAGGCTAAGTTTGTCAAATTAATTATTCACTGGGAATTATTCACTTAGCTCCAGCAACCTCTTCATAATCCATCTTCTTCTGTCCTTTCCAAGTGCTATGAACATGGTCTATGCCTAGTTCATATTTTAGCCTCATTCTTTGAGTTGTGAGTGATGTAGATTACTAACACAGACTCACAATAGCACTGAGGAAAGATAATATTATTTTATTTAAAATTAACCTAAAAGCTTGAAAACAAGCCAACAAACAAACAAACAAACAAGCACTAAGTACCAATAGCTGTGAAAAAGTGGAGAGCACAGTGGACAGTCTCTCAAACATGTGGGCATGTGCTTTCCAAGGAGCAGCCTTGACAAGATCAGTGGGAGTAGGGATGGTGTCAGAGTTAAACAGATATTTATAAAAGGAGAAACCAAACCATCTCATGGATTACAACCTGAAAGCACTTACAGAGTTCTATTTGAAACAGAGCATTATTAAAGGTGAGTCTTTTGTAGCTAAAACTGTAGTTTCACTATGCTCATTCTGATTTCTTATCAGGACCATTTAATAGTTTTGCATGACTAAATCTTAACAGGTTAGCTGATTTAAAATATCCAGATTTTGCTCCTGCTGGCAGTGCTGAGCAGTATCTTAAAACTCTCTTTTGCAGAGGAAGGATGACACAGTCAAAATTTTTTGCAATGCCCAAATGTAACACATGAAATATGAAGAATGTGGCCTGTAAGAGCTGAACTCGATAGCTCAGAAACCCTGCTGCAGTTCACCTAGTTTGGAGAATGTGTGAATCCCAGAAAACAAAATATTTTTAAGATTAAGGGTACAAATGTAGGCTTTATTTTTATCAGGCGTGTTTAAAGAGATATTTAAAGCTAATACTTCACTTTCTTTATGGCATACTTTGTTTCATGCTAAGCAAATCCAAAAAGGCCCTATTAATGAAGATGGTTTAATGCCTGTGCATTATTATAATGCACTCCTTTGTTCTACACTTTCTCTGTGTGTCATAGACTAAGTCATTAATCAATGGGTGCTGAAAAATAATTGTCTAGTTCTTAACAATCTTCTATTGTTGAAACATTTGGAATTTTAAGATAAAGATGTACTGGCTGCTCTGAAAAAAAATGTGGTTTAAGATTACCCTTCATGGAAGTATGGGCTTATTGTTAGAAATGCAAAGCAGATGACCTGGTTTTAATGTGTTTTAGTGCACTGTTGTTCAATTGCCTATTCAAATTGTGCTCGAAAAGTAGACTTCATTAATGTCACAAAATAATGATTTTGTGTGTTATTTTATTGTACTGGCACATTAATTAAATGGAGAAGCATCATAGAATTACATGGGGTTTAAAAATAGAAGTACAAAATCTTTTTGGTAATAATAATAATAATAATAATGATAACTCTTAGTCCATTTAATACAATTTAAGAATTATTTTCTTTTTGTACTTCTATCCTTGATGCCAGATATGCATAAAAGGCACATACAGATTAGAAATCACCTGGGAGTATGTATCTATAACAATCTATTTCAGTGACTCACCTGGGAGATCTGCCTGACAACCTTCATATAGGCTGGGAAATTTTGTGGAAAATCTTCTAAATCTTCAGTTTCCCAAACAACACAGAATAGTTCTTTTTCTTCTGAGAGGAATACTGCAGAAATGGACATCAGTTAACTTCTACCAGCCATTCCAGCTCTGCCAGCACACTGGTTGGGTTGGGAAGGCCACAGAAGTTTCCTGGAACAGCACATCTGAATGCCCTTTTGTCCACCTTAGGCTGTTTTAATGACTCCCAAAATCTGAATAAAAGAAGGAACAGCTCTTCAATCTCAGCTCTTCCCAGAAAGCCAAATGACAGGTACAGCTCTTCAAGATGCTGGGACACACAAATAAATCATGAAGGGAAAAAAAAAAGAGGAGACCTGGGAGGTTGTGCAAGTTGAAGTTCCTTATGTACACAGTATCATGTGATAGTGACTAATCCTTGGGGGAAATAGGTGTTGTAAAGGTCCCCAGGAGGAGAGCCTAGATCAAGAACAGAGGGCTTGAGCACACAAAGCCAAGAAGGTAACAGAGGTCTGCAGGGTGTCAACACAAGTGGTCAATCCTTGATCAGTGTAGGAGCTGTAGTTTTAGGGAACAACTGAGGAAGTAAAAGCATTTATGGCAAGAAGGCAAAGGAGCAAACAGAAACACACAAAAGACATTAACAGCTTCCTTAAAGATGGGATGAAAAGAGGAAGAATGGGAAGGATTGCTCCTACACCACTTCATGAGGTTAACCCCACAGATTATGCACAGTAATATCTCCTTCATTGCCTTTTGATTTAATACTCACCATAGCAAACTCAGCAGTTATATGTAAACTATTATCCTGTATTGGATAACTTTCTTAAACAGATGAGAATTTCCAAGGCCAGTGCATGTGTCTGTTTTCTCCCCCAGCCTTCCCACACACCAGGGTGAGGGGCAGTACAGCACCAGGTCAGAGAAAATCGGGATGGAACTGTCCTGTGCTACTTCAACAGCCAGTCCACACACCAGTGCCAGAGAGATGTCTTGTATAATTCAAATTGATGAAGGACTGACAGTTTTGGCCTAAGGTGTTGTAGCCAGCTCATATACCAACTTATTAACAGGGAACCTAAGAGCTGCAGGCATGATTTTAGTTATTATTAACTACCTTCCTCGGTATGACAACCACTGTGGGAGATTATTGAGTTAGAAATGGCATGTGAAAAGAAACAACAGGAACCAAAGTAGGTGGAGGAAATACACAGGATATTAACGGCAATTTTTAAAATACTCTCAGCTTGGTGGTAGTTATTTCAGAGGGTGGGTAGATTATTTAATCTTTTTTTTTTTTTTTTTTGCTTTTTGGTTTCCTGGTTTTTTTATTCAATTAGAATTTTGAGGTGATATATTAGTCCTTTTCAAGTAAGTGATGAATGTTCACTGACCTCTATATCAAGAGAAACAGACAAAACTACACTCAATTTCCCCACTTTTATTCATACTGAATACACCTTTACTAAAATCCTGAAGCCAGTGACTCCAAAGACTATTGCAAAATTTAAAGAACAATGAACTTCAAATTACATACACATGAAGAAAGGAGCAGAGGGTTTTGTCAACATTCTCAAATATTTACTGCTTTTCTTCTTCCTGCTGGCTGTTTATTTTCCCCTGATTAAATACTGAACTCCTTGGGACAAGCAAAGTGCTTATTTCAATGCCTGGAAATCACATATCACATTGTGCAGGTTAAGGAAAATAAATACTAAAGCCCATTATGGGAAGATGAGTCCTGCCATTGCATTTTGTCTTCCTGTTTTAGCTACTTGAGGAATGTGTGTCCTTTATTTCCATCTTCTGCATATGCTTATACAAATGCTGGAGAGCTCAGCCATATGTATGTCCACACCAATGACCAAACCTGCAATAAAGTCAATAAGCTCATTTTCTAGTGTAATGGCAACAATGAAGTAAATCCTGTGCCTAGTAAAAAAGGAGGAAGGCAGGGAGCTGCCAACTTAAATGTACTCCTCCTCTTTAGCACCTTGAACTCTTGAGAAAAGGTCTTTCTCTGTGCCATAAATCATTGAAAGATGAAGAATAATTGTCTAGGCCTTAATCATCATCTATTGTTGGAACATTTGGAATTTTAAGATAAAGATGTGCAGTTTGCAGTGAAAAAACATTGTTTAAGATTATCCTTTCTGAAAATGTGAGCTTATTGTTATAAATGCAAAGCAGATGACCTAATGTTAATGCATTTTAGTGCTATTTTAGTACAGCCTATTCAAACTGTGCTAGAAAATAGACTTCATTAATGTCACAAAATAATGATTTTGTGCATTATTTTATTAAACTTAAACATTAATTAAATTTAAAAATACTCTGAATCTCTAAAACATTTGAAAACAGATTTCTACCACATTGCTGTAAGTATAGAAGGGAACAGTTCTGAGGCTGTTGAAAGCTCATTCTCTTACTTTTTCCTAGCTGTGTGCCTAAACAAAAAGAATAATGCTGCAAGTGGTTGCCCAGCTAGAAATACACAGGTCTGTGCAAATCTAGTTATAGTAAGGCAAAGAGAATAGCTTAAGAGAGCTCAGTTTTATTTTTCCTTCAACTTCAGAAGCATGACAGAACTTAAAACAGAGAATTGCAACGCAAGCTATTGATGCCAGAGAAAACTCTACTTCCAAACTAGTCAAGACTATTTATGAAAAAACAATTTGTTATATAACAGAAAGATCTCCTCTTTCAAGAAAGCCTTAATGGGTTACTGCAAAAAATATAGAGAAATGGCACCCTGCTTTGCAGAATAAATGACCTTGATAACGGAATCTCTGGCAATAAGAGTCATGATAAAGCAAAGCTTAGGTAAATTAAACATCTCCTCTGTCCTCCAAGTGCATTTTCTGCATTTATATATTGCATTTATACCACCCACATCGTGTAGAGTACAGCAATTCTTTCTACATGTAGCTCTGGTATGAAGAACAGCTAGTTAAAACAAAATGGGTGCCTGATGGAGGGGATTCTGGTAACAGAAAAAAATTGTCTGCAAAGCCTATAACCAGTCATACATAATTCTTGACCTGCTCCTATTGCAGAGGGGGGAAAAAACCCCTACAGCTTTAATATGATAAAAACTGCAACTATGAGAATGTAGAGCTCATTAATCAATCTGCACTAGCCCTTAGGGCTGGTGGTGGGGAACAGGAAAGGAAAGTTGACTGTTGGGAAAGAAAATACTAACTCTCAGTCTTACTTATCTGCAATACAATATATATATCTGAAAATTTGGGGAATTCAAATGCATCCCTGTGGTCTTGAAGGGAATATGACCTAGTGGGATAGAGATGCATATTCTAGAGGAGTAGGCCTTTAGTGTCTACCAAAGGTTTTTAGTCTATTTTGTCTCACAAAAAGTTGTGGAACCAGGGTGGGCATTATTCACCTAATTATCTTAATTTAAATAGGATTTGTTCAAGTTTTATTTGTCATCTTGGGTCAAAAACAAATTAGAGAGGCTGCAATTATCTTGAGGGAAGAAACAGTGATGCTTCTCCTCTACCTCTCTAAAACCTGTCAAGCAGTGGCACAGCCACCCTAGGTAAGGTTAAGGTAATTTTAGACTTAAGCTTTTGACAAAGTAGTTTTCTTTCATGGTGCCAATGAGAGTGCCAAATTATGTACAACCTTCCTCTTTTTGCGTGCTGCATGTACAAGGAAATGAAAGTGATGGATAGATACATGTAAGATCCAGACCATGTCCAAACAGTTACTGTCTTAATATAAAATAATTCCCAGATTTCTTCTTAAAATTCTTTGAGGCTTACTTGGTGTCATAACAAGTAAAACCAATATTTTTTTGTGCATTTTCCTCCCACATACAATATCACTAGTTTTAGATCTACCAGGTAGATATACCTGTGATTATATTTTTCCACTGTTCCATTTATATTCAAGCTAATTTAGTAAGAAAGAGAATTTTTTGCTATATTTATAATTTTAAGCATTGTAACTGGCCAATAATATGGGTAATATTCTGTTTAAATTTAACCATCTTCCCTGTTGCAAGCACCATTCCTGACCTTAACATCATACAATATTATGTGCTCAGCAAATTGCACTAATTGTATTTTTTAGCATGTAAGCTTATCAGGAAAAGTCAGAAAGAGAAAAATTCACAGTTCTTTGGAAAAGAGTTTAAATGACTAAAACAAAGATATTATTAGCAAGTCTAAATTCCAATGCAGTTATAGAAGCAGCAGAAACCAGAGCTCCTGGTTAGTCCTTTAAACAGTGTCTTATTAAAAGAATGAGCTGGTGAAAGAGATAGAGCACACATATGAGGAGCAGCTGAGGGAGCTGGAGGTGTTGAGCCTGGAGAAAAAGAGGCTCGGGTGGGACTTTATCCCTCTCCACAGGAGAGGAAGGAGATTGGAGCCAGGAGGGGCTCAGCTTTTTCTCCCAAGGAACAAGCCACAGGACAAGAGTTGCACCAGGAGGTTTAGACTGGACATCAAGAAAAATTTATCCACTGAAAGGGTGGGTGGTCAGATATTGAAACATGATGCAGGCAAATGGTGGGGTCAACATCCCTAGAAGCATTCAAAAAATATGTAGATGTGGCACCTGGGGACCTGTTTTAGTGGTGGACTTGAGAGTTCTGGGTTAGTGTTTGTACTCTATGTTAGGTGTCTTTTCCAACCTAAATAATTCTCTGTTTCTATGTGTATCACTCAGAAGCATAAAGTTGTCATGCACAGGGGAAAACTGAAGCTGCTGACGTTCATAATATTAAAGAATCAAAACCTTTCTCCACTGCAAGGGGTACCTGCCTCAGCACAACCTTACATAAATTACTGCCTGATACAGAGCACTGGCTGAGTAGAGAGTAGAAAAGTAAGTGCCACATATATTTTTCTAATATTTTCTCATTCTGAGGAAAAAATCAAAATATGCTATGGATTGTCTTATTTGAGAAAGTTCCTCATGCAAAGGTGTTTTATGATGGTATGTGAGGCTTTGATGCTTCCTAAAATGGGAGGAGTCAACAAGTTCTCAGTTCAACCATCCACCAGGTTCTTGAGTTGATCCTGAATGGAGAAAACAGCAAACCAGGACCTTGTTTCATTATTGTGGGGTGTATTCCCAAAACAGGGATAAACTGATTCTGTTAGCATCTAGTACTCACTTTGCAATTGTCCTTGTCAGCTGTTACTTACTGGGAAGGTTAAGCCCCTTGGGAAAAATGGTGAAGATGGATAAAATTGCAGATTGAACATGTGGAAATTGGAGAAATGGAGGCCATATGACTGAAGTTCACAACTACAGGACTTGGAAGTGTAACACAGTTAGCATGTGACTGTCAAAGCTTATGTCAGATCATACCTAACCCCAATTTAGTTCAAGTACTGAATTTTCACGACTGACAGCAGAATGCTCAGGGCAGACTGAGCAGCACAGAGCTTCCAGAACAGTCTTCTGCCAAGGAGGAGGAAAGGATCTGCTTGGATGATTTTCACATGGATTCATTTGTAATGCTCCTTCAGTCCCAGGTGGAAAGCATCACACCACCACTCCAACCTGGAAAAGTACGTTGGGTTTCCCAGCTGTCAGATGCTCTGCAGACGTCTGCCCCAAGACAAGCCATAGATTTTGGAAAGCTTGGCTGGCAGAAAGAGCTGGCCCACAGGAGTGAGACAGGGTCTATACATAGAGCATCTTTTCTGAAGTACTCTTTGTTATTTTATACCTTCTAGATGTAACTATCTTTTGACATCAGTAAAGTCCTTCTCAGGGAATTTGGCTTTAGGATACTGGAGCCATGAGAATATAATTTCCTTGAGGGGCACAACCTGCAGAAAGGAGAATGGAAAATCAGGGCTGAGGGCTGAAGGAGTGTCAGTCTGTGTGAACTCACATGGGGATGGAAGCAAGGAAAAAATACTGCTGAATCAACGCAATGTGCCTTTCCATCCCTTGCTGCTGTCTCCAGCAGCTCCCTCATTAAGGTGCACATTTTAAGCCTGGAAGTCTGAGTTTTCAGTGCTTTAATAGACAGTCAGCCTCTTCCCCAGACTGAGTGATTTGGGTAGTCTGTGAACACAGTGCAAAATACAAATGATTTTTCATGGAAAAATGAATAACTTTCTGCAGTAACAATTACTGAACATGTGAAATATACACATAAACACACATAGAGCAAGGTGTAGCTATTTTTAAATCTGGACTTTTTAATAGGTGACCTTTGTAATCCCACATAGAAGATCTGTCCTGGATATGAAATTCATACTGCACCTGATTTCACCCAGAGTGCCAATTCCATAGTTCAATATTTTTCATTTATTTCAGGTTTCCATGGTTTGTTTATACAATGCTGAAAAGCCATTTAAGTTATTCTTCATGCTACACTTCTCATTTTGGTATTCATGAAAAACTTCTTTTCCAAACAGACAGCAAACCCCCAAAATCCTAATCTGCTTTTTGCCCCTCCAGGGTGTGAAGAAGAACTCTAAAAAGCATTTCCAGCTCAGAAAAGCCCACATCTGTAGAAGCATAAAAACTGAGGGGGGAAAATGCCTTTTGTTAAGTCAGATCTATTTTGTATTCTAGCTATTTACATAGAATAGGATTATATTTCAGCACTAAATAAGTGGTAAAGTAATGCTTGGTAAAGTATATATTATCTTCTTAAACATAATCTCATAATCAGATGTAGCAGCATCTTAAACAAATACATTTCTCAATAGGTGATGTTATACGATGCAAAGTAGGGGAATCATTTCACAGGAATTTGATACACTGTTAGTGCTTTTATCTTGTTCCTAAGACATGGCATTGTTTGGGCATTAAAAGAATATTAAGTCCAAAGTTGCAAAATTCAGTTTTCAGCCTGTTTCTGTGTTGCTTGTTATGTTTTTCATACTTTGGTTTACAATCCCTTATGATAGATTTAAAAAAAAAAAAGAATTAAAACAATCCTAATGACAGAGGACAGTTTATACTTCTCCATATTAACCTACTACAAATTTGCTTCTATTAAAGGGAACAAATTTTTCCAGGCTTAAGGCTAAGCATGAAAAAGCAAGATAGACCACTGGTAACCAGATGCATGTAAAGAAATAATATTTTATGAATAAAAGTCTGAGGGACACTGTAGAGGCAATTTTTTATGATATGAAATACTTTTGCAGTCCATTAAATTATATTAGAAACGTGTAATGCCATTGCAGCTATCTTTGACTCCTCAGCACCAAGGCTACATTTCCTGAGAAATTTTAGGCATGTTAAGTGAATTTCTCATGAAACATTGAATAACAGGTTCACAGCAATGATACTTCATCAGTATCTACTCATTTGCCAAAGGTTCTTTATTCAACTGACACCTTACACAAATCTATCTCTTCTCATTAAGCACAAAGCAAACTTCAGCACTGACATGTCTTGTACATTTTGTGTTAGTGCAAAAGATATATCTCAACTGATCAAATAAGGAAACTTGAACATTTGAAGCTTTTTAAAATAAAACACTGCATGAAAAATATGGAGCTCATCTCAGGAGCCTTGGCTGCTATGTATGGCACACAGTGGCCATGCCTCTGTGGTCTAAAGTAGGAGGAGGTGGCCTACAGCTGAGGGTGTGTCAAAGTACCTGGAAAAGGTTGCCCAGAGAAGCTGTGGATACCCCATTCCTGACAGTTTTGAAGGCCAGGTTGGATGGGGTCCTGAGCCCCTGGTCTAGTGGAAGATGTCACTGCCCATGGGAAGAGTGATGGACCTCGATGATTTTTAAGATCTGTTCCAACCCAAACTATTCTATGATTCTATGATATCTTAAATATGGTGAATTCGAGGTTATCTGTGGAAGCTTGGTCTATGATATATAAGAAACAGAAATGAAAACAAAATGAGCAGAGCAACCACAACACTGCAAAATTGCAGCAATCCTTTCTCCATGTACAGAGATGTGTAACTCACAAAGTGCTCATTAAATCCCTCCTTCCTGTTTACTCCACAGCCTGGAGAACATGGATTGCTCCTTTACAAATCGTTCCAGGAGTAAGAAAAAGACAGTTTCTGCAGTTTACATTATTTTATTTTTATTCCCTGAATAAAATTCACGCTGTTCTTTCTCATCAGTGATCTCAGAGTAAAGTGGCCACCTTATTACTTTCTCTACTTGCACAAAAAAAAAAAAAAAACACCACCAAAAAACCACCACCACCAACAAAAAAAACCCCAAACCCAAAAACACGAGCAAGGTAGGTGCAGGTCACTGATTGCTGTTGGTTCTTTGTAAAAAGTCTGAAATACTCACCATGGCATTCATGGAACAGTACCAGAAATATTTTTTAAATTTTGAAGATAAATATTCTTGGTGATGTTAACCATCTTGCTGGTAGTGGTCATCGCATCAACAAGCTGCAGAGTGCCCTGGTTTCTGGATCTACTGTTGTGACAATGAGTGTCCTGTGACAGAGCAATGACAATTGCAGACAGCTATTGGCAATTATAACATCTGAAACTAAGGGAACAGCATGAGAAAAGGCATGGAGTTTAAAAACTGAGTGTAACATATTAATATGAATGAACAACAAATCATAGTGTTATTCTGCATTGGATTCTGGGATTACTCCCAGAACACTGTGTTTTTAAAATATGGGTATTATCATAACAAGACAGAAATTTGTTAACCAATACATGCTTCATTTATTTCACTAATTATAAATTACTGAAACACATCTTTCCCCTCTGCCCCAGTATAGAAGATGCTTGTTCTTTTCCTTCTTATTTCATGTACATTTTTACTTTAAAATAATGTTTTCTTCAGATAGGCAAATATTGTTGCAGGTTAATATGAAATCCACTGCTGTAGAAGCTAGACAGCAATGCAGGCTTTAAATAGAGAAATATTCAAAGCTCTATTTTGCTAACACAACCTGGTTTAATTTTAAACATACAGTTCTCCCATCAATTCTCCTATCATTACTCTCATGCCCAAAGATATGCAGATGCTCAAAGGTTTGCAGGGTTGGCTATTTAGTTATTAGTTAGCAGTTAATTAATTCCACCAACTAATTAATAAAGGAGGCACCATTGCATTTCTTATTTCAGAATCCAGTGATGAAGGTTATTTTGTTATAAGGATTCATGAGAACTGCACTGGAAATTCCACATGCTTATCCTTGTTCCAGTGCAATAATTTTTTCCCAAAAAGAACTGCATCTTAGAGGTAAGGATAATTGTAGCATCACAAAATTTGGGAATGGAAAGGTGTGGATGTGGAGAAGACAGAAAGCCTTACTTTTACTTTTCTCCAGGCTAGAAAGAATCCTTTTTAATTTGAGGAAAAAGTGATTTCTGTAGAATAAGAGTCAATAGGAAGATAAACAAGAGATAAATAAAGGTTTGTAAAGAATTGCAACCATTGAAAGACTACCTTGACTGCAGAGGATCTCTGCACAGAGCATCTGCAGTTTGGCCTAAGTATCTAATTCTTTATCAAACAGCACTAACTTGTTTCCCTGTCAATATCTTATGGCTGCAAATTCTACAGCTTATGGCTGTGTTATTTCTCAGCCACTTTAAATTTACAGAGGATTAATTTAATTGACTGTTTCATTAGCCTTATGATACAGGAAAGGATAAAAAGTAATCCCTAGCTGCCAAAAGATCATTCCTATATAAAATGCATTTGCATTTAAATAAATATATATTATAAACACATGGGTATATTCATGATGTTAAGGAGAGATTTAGTATCAAGACCCCTGTTCACACAGCATTTAGTATCTCCCTGTTACTCCTGTGGTTCAGCCACCTTTACTGATCAATGGCAAAGGACTGCAGTGCTTAGCTGAGATATTTCAGACTGCAGAGCAGGGGTTGGTGAGCAGCATCTGCTCTCTTGCTTTGCAAGGGAATGTAGAAGCTGACTTGACTTCCTGTGTAAAGTTCCCATTTGCAGATGTTCATATCTCAAAAGCTAGAAGAGCCAATTATTAAAATATTAAGCAGTACTTCCATGAGTCAGTCAGTAGCTTCAGAAGTTTCTGAAATATGTTCATTTGTCTAGACTACATGAAAGTCATAAACCCGTTTTTTTTAAAGACTGATGTGTGTGACAATTGCATATCATTCCTCAGATTCTCTTTTCAGATTGAAAATTGCTCAGTGGTTCAAAAGAAAGATTAAAGAAACAACTGAAGTATAAGGGGATAAATTAAGATTCTGTGTAAAGATTCCCACTGCATTTAGTGTGTTTTGAAGAAGCATACATTTCAAACATTCTGTCTGCCAAAAGTAATAAAATAATAATTTACACTGGTGAAATATCTTTCATCAAAGAACTACAGCATGTGCTGTAAGGCTGGCAGTAAACTTATTTTGACTTGGAAGAAATTAAGATACAGAGAGGTTTAGGCCCAAATATCTGTTGCTGTTATAGATGTGATGCTATTCTCTGACAGGATGCAAGAGGTGGACCCTCTTTACACTGTCAGGAAAGGACAGGATTTTCCTTCTTTCTGATGGTGTGGGTGGACAAAACTTCCTGTCTTCTTGGTGTGGGTGATCTGCTCTGGTAGGTCTGGGTCCCTCTGAGCAGCACCACAACCTTCTCCTTGGCCATGATGCCTTGTGAAGGCTGACCTAGAACAGAGGCCAGACAGAGTTAAAGAATAAAGCAGGGATTTATTAAAAGGCCTCAATGGATCCACCTTGGCAGTACAAGAGTCCAGCAAGGGCTACACACAAGATGAACCCAAAATGGTCACAAAATGGATGATTGGTCATGGGATCTCACACTTTTATAAGTTTTGGTCCATTAGCACATTGGAGTTAATTGTCCAATTACAGGTTCAGCTTATGAAGTCCCATCCTTCTTATTTTTCTCTCTTTTGTCCATGTTGTTTGTGCTCTTGGGCCTGAAATTTGGATAATTTGTCCTTGGCCCTCAGCTAGTGAAGGAATTCTTCTGTCTACCTACTCTATGAGGAGAGCTTACTATCCCTTAATATGAAGTTCAGAACTACACGCTAAAGCAGCACAGAATCTGAAAAATATAAAAGCTAAAACCTGAGGCATCAGCCATACCCAGGCACAAGTCATGGGCCTCCTGCCAGCTGCCACAAAGCACCTGGGAAAGAAAGCAAAAGCTGCTGTTCATGTGCCAGATGCACAGTGCCACTAAAGGAACCTCCAGATGGGAGTTCAAACTCAAAACATCCCATTTGCCCCTTTGATACCTTGGGTTTTAAGTTTTTCTGTTCTGTTTTGGTGTGTAGCTTTTAGATTTATATTAAGTGTTGCTAGGATCTTTTCACAGGGTGGTGAAGACAAAACAATTCTATTCTAGATGGGGACTCAAGGACAATCTCTTCAAACTTCAGGCCCAAAGCATAAACAACATGAGAAGAGGAGGGTGGGCAAGCAAGCAAGCAAGGAGGATGAAACTTCATAATTTGAAGCTATTAATTGGACAGCTAACTCCTATATGCAAATGGACTAAAACTTATAAAAATGTGAGATCTCATGACCAAGCCCTCTTCTGTTTCCATCTTGGAGCTGTCTGGGCAGAGCCACAGCTGTAGCTCTGGTACTGCCAGGATAGGGCCTTTGAAAGCACTTCAATAAATATCCACTTTATTCCTCTTAACTCCTCTCTTCCAGCTCCTTAAGGCACTCTGGGGCCTGGGAAAGAGCTCCCACCCCACTGGGGCACACAGGACATGGTCCCAGGAGCTTTCCTGTAGCAAGGCTCAGCAGTCAGGAGCAGAGAGACACCCTGCAAGGCTCTGGGGATCCAGCTCCTCTTGTGCCACATGAAATGACCCCTCACCAAGTCTTCCAAAGCAGAGAAAAAAGAAAACTTTGGCTTTTATTTAAAAAAGAGATTTCTTTTGGTGAACCCTAGCTTGAAAAAATTCCAAAATCTGCCTTGCTTTTGCAACATTCCTGAATGCACCTACCTCTGTCAAAGAGTGGTTTAACATAAGAGGTGGGAGATGTTCAGGTTTACAAGGAGGGGAGGACCCAGCAACCCTGTGCAGTGAAACTTAATGTCAAGGCAACACCAAACTCCAATTAACTACACCTTCGAGGTCTAAAATTAGGAGTAAGCCCTGATGTTTGGGAAACTTAGTTAATTTTTTTTGAGAAAAACAAATTTACTTCAACCTGTGAATATGAAGGATATCTGAAAATCAAGGTTTGCTGCTGTCAAAATATATCAATACTTTTCTGTAAAGCTCTGAGCTTATGAATTAAAAGCAGAAAATGCAACACACACACACACTCACTTGCAGAACCCAGAACCTCAACCCTGGCCTTGATTGAAATACCTTTATCTAATTTTTATAGTACCTGAGTATTCCAGATAAAGATGGCTTTACAATTTTACTGGCATTATAGTATCTTCCCCCCTGTATTTTGTCTATTCATGTCAAAATTCATTTATTTGCAAATGCTGGCCTAACATGCTTCTTAAATAATGCGAATCTTATAAATAAACTGAAAACATAATTGGAGGCATTACAGGAATAAAACACGAATGCAACTAGCTCTCTGAATTTCCCTGTGCAGAATTAGCAAGACATAATCTATTTAAATTTTACTCCCAGGCTGGGTTTTTTCTGCTTGTTATTGTTATTTTTCAATGACTTTTTTGCAAGTCATGAGAATACTGGATTTTTTTTACCCAGTTGTCCAAAAACTCTGATGCATTACCCATATGGGAATCCTGGTGGTGTGTTGTAATGGAAGGGAAAACAAGAATCAGGAAGAGAAAAATCAATTTAGCCACCAAACATAAGGGTCACAGCCAAATTAGTTTCAGCACTGATGGCAAGATACTATGATTTTAAAGGGAAGCCAAATAAAGTAAGAAAAAGGTAAAAGTCAGCAATTTTTTAAAGCATCTGGAAATAACATGGGCCATGACACAGCACCAGTGCATTGCATGAGCACTACAGGCACTCTCTTTTTCTATCACAGCTTCACATTCCTTTCAGAAAATAGACTGAATGTTTAAAGACCTAAGTGCAAGGGAAATATGTCACACAGCAAGACATCTGCCAGCTTTGTGTTTCTTAGCATTACCAGAGTAGAGGACATGATTTGCCATGCAGCAGAATGAGAGAAGAGGCCAAAAAGAACATGACCACAGCAATGAGACATCATTTATTCATACTTTTACTGCCAGAGGTAAATAAAGTTATGCTTGTAATTATTGCAGCATATGTGAGACTAGGAGGAAAACTGCTGAAGCTTTATTGTCCAGATAGCACTGAAAGGTAGTTAATTTATACACAGACACACGGAAGAAACAGTACCCATTATCACTGCCGTCCACTCTAACGCATTCCATCTTCAGCCAGATTTAATTTAACCAGAATTGCTTCAATCTGCCGCTGCTGCAGTCTCTCCCTTCTGCACTTCACAGCCTCTTTTATGTGTCTGGAGAGAGAAGGAGGCGCTGTAATTAGCTGCTGATATTAACAGGCTTTCTTTTACGTTATGAAGTTGGAAATAAATGGTCACATTACTGAGCGGGCTGCTGGATACTCATCATAATTTTTTAGAGTTATTTAAGCTGGGCCTGAGCACTCTTGTTTCTGAGCTGCTTTCTTGCCTTTGTGTAATAGAGCTTTTTGCTCTGTATCAAAGCAAATTGGGGTCCCAGTTCTGTTTATGTTAGCAGCATGGCTTCATCCAATGAGATTACAATCTCTCACATGAGAACATGAAGAGAAGCAGACAGCACAGCAGCACAGTGATGTGTACAGATACTTCCTTCAGCAGTTTACAAATCTGCATCCTAAACAGTTAGGGGTTTTTGCTTACTATTATGTCTAGTACAAAATCAGATAAAGCTTCCTAGAAAGCAGGGCTTTCTTAGAAGTGTGTGGCAGCAGTTTCATAAAAGTGTCATATTGCCATTGCTTTTCACAGTACTTGTAGGAACTTAATTTTCTTCAGCTACAATCTCCAAGTTGTCTGAAACTGTCCAGAGGGCTAAAAAATTATTGGACAGGTCAGGAATACAGGGAAAGGTGGAAGGTGAGCAGAGGAATGAGTTTAATGGTAGAGAGCTCACTTTGATGCTCAAAACAGTTCAGAAAGCAGCATACTTGACTGAGTTTCAAAAGTCTCAGCAGCCAGAGTCTCTCATCATGGACAGATTTTTGTCAAAAGTATGTAACAGTCAAAGGAGAAGCTCCACCAAAGATAAAATTTCTCCTTTACCTTACAATATCATCTTTTCCTGAAGTTTCATGAAACACTTGCCACTGCTCTCTTCCTATTTTTCATCAACGATTTTTTTATTTTTTCCCTCTTCACATTTTTATTTACAGAGTGAGAAAACTGTTATGATTTAAACCACAAGAAATGTTTCAGCAGCATTAAATGAAACCCAGATCTTAGAATTGCAGGATCATAAAATGATTTGGGTTGGAATGGACCCTAGAGATCATCTCTTTCTAAGTCCCCTGCCATGGGCAGAGACACCTTCCACTAGACCAGGTTGCTCAGAGTCCCATCCAGCCTGGCCTTGAACACTGCCAGGGGTGGGGCAGCCACAGTTTCTATGGCCAATCTGTGTCAGTGCCTCAACTCCTTCACAGTAAAATATTTATTTCTAAATCTTATTTAAACCTACCCTTTCAGTTTAAAAAACATCTGCCCTTCACATATTACTACTTGCCTTGTCAGAAGTTCTTCTCCAGCTTTCTTGTAGCTTCCTTTAGGTACCTGAAGGCTCTATAAGTTCTCCCCAGAGCCTTCTCTCCTCCAGGCTGAACAGCCCCAGCTGTCCCAGCCTGTCTTCATAGGAGAGGTGTTGCAGCCCTCTGCTATCTTTGTGACCCTCTCTGGACTCACTCCTGTTCAACATTCTTCTTATGCTGGGATTCTCCAGGTCTGTACACAGAACTGAGGAGGGATCTCACCAGAGTGGAGTAGAGGGAGAATCCCCTTCCTCATTCTCTTGACCATGATGCTTTGGACGTAGTCCAGGACACATTTGGCGTCCTAGCTGCAAGTGCACAAGGCCTGTTGAGGTTCATGTTCATCAATTCCCCCAAGTCCTCCTCCTCTGAGGGAAGGCTGCTCTCAGTCTATTCTCTGCCCAGCCTGTATTTTCTCTTGGGATGGCCCCAACACAGGTACAGGACCTTGCACTTGGCCATGCTGAACTCCAAGAGGTTCGCATATGCCCACCTCTCCAGCCTGTCCAGGTCCAGGAACGCCATCCAGTCAGCACTCTGGATGGCATTCCCTCCATCCAGAGTGCTGACTGCACCTCTCAGCTTGTCCTTGCCAAACTTGCTGAAGGTGAACTTAATCCCACTGTCCATGTTGTTGACAAAGATGTTAAACAGCACCAGTCCCATCAGAGACTGGGAGAAAGATACGAGCACTCAATCCAAAACATATCTTGATGCTCATGTTTGATTATAGTAAGTATCTGGGGAAGCTTCTTTCCAATTCTGTTGAATGATAAGCACTGTAATCTTTCAGGCTGAGTCTCAGTAGTGGCAACCTTAAGGACAACATTAACTGACTTAATGGATCCTTGCATTTGTTTCAGCATATATGCTCTTCTAACCCACTTTCACTCTTGTCTAAATTAAACTCAAACTCTCTTGTTCTTATTGGAAGTATTTTATCCAGATATCTGCTCATCTTAAGACCTCAATAAGTACTACCTGATGGAGCAGCTTCCCTTGCAAACTGTTCATGAAGTTGCAGACTGTCAGGGCAGTTCTGCTTCCTTTTGCCAGCCAATCTGTGGAATCTCTCCATATTTCAGCTTGTTCCTGGTTTAGAGATGTGGGAGTGGCAGCAAAAACTTGAGTTTGCTACAAGCATAGAATAACACTATCTACAGAAATTTTTAATAGACTGAGTCCCTGAACATCCCTGCTTTTTCAATAAATGATAGACATCTTTTCAAACCCCAATTTTTATTCTTAGTTATACAGCAGTACTCCAACTGATGATATAATCTACCCTTTCTTAGAGCATATTTTCTGTGCTAGAATGAAGAGTAAGTTTAAAATTGAAGATCCTTATTTTGCATAATTATATGTAAAGGCAGGAAATGTATTTCTATCATTTATTGAAGCTTTTTACAAGAATTCATCCCTGAATTCTGAACGAAAGTACATTTTATATGTATAGAAAATACCAGCAGTAGCAGTCAAGAATAGCTATGGTAACAAGTCTAAGAGATTTTGACTCATATCATAGTCAGTGAATAAAATCTCTTTATATGAAATATCCCCGAAGACTTTTTCTGAGCAAAATTATACAACTGTTTTTCCCTGAGTGTGATGGTGTATCACACAGATGACAAGACCCAGAAAACTGGTACACTGCTGAGGGCTCTTTTCACAACACATGCTTAGCAATGTGGATGCACACAGGGTCTAAATTCACTCCATGTCTAACAAAAGGTGTTGCTTTATTTAAAGGAAATTCATTTTCCAAGTAATCTTCCTTTAGAAGTTTTAGAAGAAATCTTGAAAAGGAAATAAAAAAAAGCTGCAGAAGGTGCCACCAAAGAGTTGCTTTAAAACTGGGATCAAAATATTGAACAGTGTGTTTATTTTACATGCATGGCCAAGAGTAAATGTTAAGGAAAGTGTCCTGTCTGACCATCTGGGAGCAGCTCTGACAGTCACACTCTCACCCCCTCGAGCTAAGACTGAGGTTCCTTTGCAGCCGTACCCGCAATCTCTTGCAGTTTGACAAGGTTTTCTTACTGGCTCCACTCCAGGTTTCCCATATCAGAGTTTTAGCTGTCTGGATCCTTAAAATGGTGCATCAACTGAGTAACAGCTCAAGCTGGTGCTTCTGAAGAGGAAACTGAACAAAGGAACCCCTGGGGTTTTATACCCTAACAGTCTAAATAAGTGGAGGTCTGTGCTTCTCAGCTCCTGCTGCATCTCTGGGTGTCCCTCACCTGGCTGGCCACGGGTCCCTTTGTGCCTTTGTGTTGTGCCTTTGTTGTGCAAGGGACAGCAGTTCATGGCCCCCTGCCTTGGGCTCTGCCACCCAGAGCTCAACCAGCAGCTCCACAGCAGCTGCACGTTGGGGTGCCTGCGCTGAGTGCATTCCTCAACACTCAGATCCTCAGCACTGCAGCATCAGTGCACTTCAGCAGGGTGGTTCACCTTCTCAAATCAGTGCTGTAATTCAGAACAGTGAGGAAAAAAATGGTGTGAGACATTATTATTGACAGTTTGCACTCCAAGGTCATCTGTTCCAGGGTTCAACAGGGACATAACTCATTGTTGAAATGTCTGTGGAAATTATTATTAAGTAAGCTAATGAGGAATTTCAAAACAATAAGGTGATTATATTTTTTTATCATGATACTTTGTGAAAAGAGTTTCATTGGAAGTTAAAAGAAATATTTGTTACGTTCAGATAATGTTTCAAGGAGTGAAAAATCTGTACTTTCACTGGCAGGCATACTTGTGCTTTATTGGCTGCTTAAACAGTTCCATGTTGTATTCAGGTTGCTTTGACTTCTGATAAATCTCAAGCTAATGATAAAGCTAATGACAGCCTTCAAATATGGCTGTGTCTCTGTACACTTGACATTCTCCTGTCTCATTTCCTTGGGGATTTGCAACTTCAGCCACTCAAGTCTCTGCAACAGATTTGTCTTAAAAAGAAATAAGCATCAAATACTCCTTTTCCCATCCAGTGTAAGAAAATGAGAACTCGCTAGGAGCAATCATTTTAACCCAAGGCTTGCTTTTAGTGGGAGATGTTTCATTTAGAGAGCCCTAATGTATGTTGGATGTTCCCATGATTTGTGCAGTGATATGAGGAGCCCAGGAGGCAACTAGTCAGATACATTCTGAGTTTTTCTCTCACTTAGAAGGGGAACTGTCCTAGTGTGCCACCTGCAAAATACACCTCTATGCCCTGTTTCTGACCATGACTGGCAAATGATGCTCTTCTGTGGAAGAGAAGCCTTCATTTGCTCCTGGTTCCCAATCCAACAGAGATCACTCTAATATGATCCCATAAGGTCACATGAGCAATTAGCAGAGACAGAAACACTGTTCAGCCAGATAACTCCAGATGCATTTTGAATGCATCATTCACACTCTCATTTTCTACAGCTTTCTGCCCCACCTAAACACCAAAGAGCAAGGCATCTTATCACCAAAAATGCTCAAAAAAGTCCTCCTTGGGTAGACTTCATTCTGTTTTAATTCTAAACTCTTCCACTGGAAAATGTTCCCGTGGGTCAGGTTGAATTCATTGCACTTTTCTGCTCCATCTTGTAGCAAGAGGAAATTTTACTTACTTAGGCTCCCTCCATCAGACTTCAGCCCTTTTACATTTCTCTGGATTTTCTGATATTCTAGATGAATTTATTGCTGCAGCTTTCTGCTTAAAGATTCTTCCAGAAAAGCAAAGGACTTCTCTTTTTTCTCCTTCCATCTGTAGCCATGCAGAGGGAACTTAATAGGGAGGTTTCAGTCTAATTCTGGTCCTCAATGATATCATAGCTCTTTGCATAGCTCTGTTGGGTGGCACCCACAGGATCCTTAGATGCTCTCAGGGAGTGCTGTCTAGTTGGGGATACTCTGTTGATTCCTTCTTTTGAACATCCTTTCTGTCCTTTCCTTCATTTGTTGTTGTCCTTTTTTGTATCAATTCTTAGTTCTGACTCCCACTTCCTTTTCAAGGGCTCTTTGTTATTCAGTATGGATTTCCTCAAACCCTTTTTTATATATTCTTCAGTAAAGATACTTAGAAGAAGAATATCTGAACTGGGCAGGCACACAGCAACACCTTCTCAATGCTGCTCCCACCAAACTGAGTCTTGGTTAGATCCTGAGCCAATATTACATTTCATATTCTTCCATCTCAGTTACAAAAATGAACAGTGCACAATCTGCCTTTAAATTCCAGGAGAAAAAAAAAAAATCCAAGCAAACAAACAAGCACACACAGAAAACTCAGCCAGTGATGGATTTCACATGCTTTGATGTATCGCTACATACATATTTCTACATTTATTTAAAACTCAACAGCACATGATAGTCCTCAATTTCTGTTACTGACCTCATTAAAATTTGTGGGAATCAAATTCCCTTAAAAGGATGTCTGGGAAATTCTGTCCTTGAGGCTACAACTTATCCCTTTTCTCCAAATTGTCTGCTGCATTACACATTTATTTGCTTTGCCTATGTATAGACCCAGCCATATCTCCAGACCAGGTCAGGTTTTATTTCCATATGGACAGAGCCACACCAAGGTAGATACACTCTGCTAAGTCAAAAAGGTCTGATAGAACAAGCTGAAAATTTGTCAGAGCTCAGACACAGGAACTGCAATTGTCTCATATTTGGGTGTTCTAAGAAGATATTTCCCTTTCCTTTATCTTCTGAAAACAAGAACAGAAAGAAAGCAAGAGTTTATTATTATTATTTTCCAGCTTCCAGTTACATGTTACTTTCAGTGAAGCGTTGAGGATTTTTGCCAGAAAGCAACATTTAGTATGTTGTAGGAGAGGCTGACTGGCTTACACAACGTAAAAATAACCTGTGACACATATATTTCATTTCTATGCATTTATCTTCTAACTTCTGCATCCAATGCAAGGACAAGAAGAATGTGTGACCAGCAGAGAGTGGATCAGCAGCCCCTTTTGGCAGCAGTATACCTCAGTTGTGAAATGGAACTGCACACTAAATTTACACATATGCATTTCAGTGAGCAGAGCTGTGTTTGAGTAATAGATGGCAGCATTTGGTATTAGCTCCTCACATGCATCACACAGTGAAAATCATGTTCCATTTTTTTTTTTTTTTTTTTTTTTTGCTTAACAGATAGAGTATAAAGCCTCCTATTCAAAACATTGATCAAATTATAGCCATAAATAAAACTATGAGTTCAAAGTAAAGAGGAATTTGTGCCAGTGATGGATTTTGTCTGGGAGATAGATTTATCACATTGAATTTGATTGTGCCAAATCCTTAACAGTAAAATAAGTAGTTCAGACTTATCACTCAGTATTAAAAAAATAATCTGGATTTCACTATTCTACATGTGCAAGTTTTCTTTGCCTTTATGGAGCTACATATTTGAGTTAAATGTCAGTGAAAATCACCAGTACAAATATAAAATGTGTCAGTGTGAATCATATCACTAAATTTATGTAGTAATTGACACTGGCACAAACTTCATCTCGTTCTTGTATGACCCAGTCTATTTTGGGCAGTCATTTCTTCCACCCAGTTTCCCGAGAATTATGTATGTATTTACTCCTTTAACTGTCACCTTTAAAACTTCTGGGATTCTTTGGCCAATTTCAGCCGAACTTAATAGGCAGAAATTTCAAAGATATTCTGTACCTACATATTTTATGGGAAAAGGTGGCTGCTACTGCTCGAGGACCTTACTACTGTGCTAGCAAGCAAAAGGGCAGCAATATGAGCCTTTTATTGCACAGCAGAGTATATTTCTGACCATGAGTCACAGACCCAGAGGAAATCAAATTTTTGCTATGTTTGATGTTTGCACAGTGCATTAAAACCAACAAGGATTACCTGTGTCACACGGTGGGCTCCTATATTGAAGTTCCACCATCACACTTCAATTTTCCATGTCTTTATTGGTGCTTGTTATAGAATCTTCATTTATAATTATCACATAAAAAAAAGGTTAGATGCCTGTGTTATAACACTACTTTTATTCTTTAATAAAATCTGATTATCTTGTTAAATGCCTATTCATGCATTCAGTTGAAAATGATAATATTGAATGCTTGTTTTTGAAAAGCCTTTTCATTAATAAAACCAATCCAATACAATTTGTTCTGCTGCTTACAGACTTATTTCTGTATGTGTCTTTCTCAACCAATTTTAAGTAGAGATAATGTATGGTAGGGCAGGAAAGATAAAGGCCAGGTTCTGATTTTAGGGAAACACATCCAAAGTTTTTGAAGGAAAGGGATTCATGCAAATTGTCTTGTTTTTAAGGCAACATTATAAACCCTATGTATAGGGTTGCTCATAAAATCCATTGCTATTAGGGTTCAGTTCATTGGAGTCTGAGATGTCCAAAATCAAATTAAGTGCATTTAACTGATTTTGGCAGTCTGCATGACTACAGGTTTGTGTTTGTCCTGACGTACAGATGTCCAGATTTTAGGAAGAAATCATTCTTATTTATGGCCCATGCAATTTTATTCTAGAGAGAAAATTCACCCAATAGGAAAAAAAGATCAATTAATAAAGTAGTCAAAGAATGCCATGATATAAGGAATCACTGTTAATTGCACTCATGGCTCCCCATTAGTTTCTGTCTTTTTCATGGTTGTGCGACCCTAAAGACTTCTTGGGGTCTAGTTTTAAGTCTTCTGTAGTCATCTTATTGTTTGGAGATGGGATTACCACATCATATAGTTCTATTTCCAAAAATATGTATTTCCTGACATTGAAAGAATGGAAGTATTTGCAGTGATTCAATGAAGAAAAAGAAATGTGAAGCATCTGACATCAGATCTAGATCCCATGATATGATATAACATTTGAAGTGTTTCCAGTTACATTTCAATGGGCAAAACTTTTATTGAAGGAGCAGGCTGAGAGAAGAGCAGTAAATGCATCTTTTCTACCAGTTAATACTTCAGCATTAGAGATCTGTCTCAGGGGGAAGGAGCTAAGTGAGAGACTTAATAATTTGAGATTTTTTTAACAAGACCAGTTCTGGAGCTCAAGATGGCTCATTTACAACAAAAGCACAATCCTGAATCACAGCCCACTGAAGGCCCCTTACTTCCCCTAGCATTTGATTAGGTTAAGGTCATCTATGGAACAATATTTACTGCTGGGCTATTTCTCCTGTCTTAAGTGATACAGAAAGGGGAATTCATGTAGGAGACATGGGAATTCACACAGCTAATCAGTTGGAGCCTTGTGGCTCAACATGTGAGCTCTCTTTTGTGCCCTGTGTGCAGGAGTGGAGTCAGGGTTTCATCTTGTGCCTGAGCACTCAAAAGGCACAGAAAGGGAGCAGGCTTTGTCAGGACTGATGGGAATTGAGCAGTCACTTGGACCTAACAGGGACTGAACAGGCAGAAGCTTGTTGCATGTAACCCGGGATCATCATCTGAGTCACATCCAGCCACAGACATAAACAACATTATCTGCATTTATGCACAAGCACATACCTTTGCAGAAGGGCTTGTTCCTACATTACAGGAACTGAGGCAGCATTTCCCACAGGAAGAGGTGCAATAGTTCTGCAAGATTCCAGTCCTTTAAAATATACTCTATATAATAGAGATTGAAGGATCCCAGTCCTTTAATATATATTTTTATATATAAGAAACCTTTCTGACCTTGGTGTGTTTCTTTGAACCAAAACATACAGGCAAATAGGAGTACCTGCAAAATGGGATTCCAAATTAGTAGAAGCTGGCTCTTTCATTGAAACACAGCAATAATCTCAAGATGCTGTTGATAAGGAAGACTGTCATTTGCTGCATGATTATAAACACATCTATTTCCATGCAACCTATATATTTATTTAGATTCCCTCCATTAATGTCAGAGATTGCTTAGTAAGGCACAACCATGCCATCCTGTAGGACAAGTAACAATATTTATGTCAGCAGTGAAGAGAGGAAATGGTACATAATTAGGTGTCATAACTGCTTTTAAAAAAAGCAATGAAGAAAACCCTAAATTAATTAGTCAGCTATGTGTGCTGTGTAAGCATAATGGTCCAAATCCAGTAAGAACTACATAGTTCATGATCTGGGTCTCTATAATTAATTTTTTCTATTTCATTTAATTGTTCTACATATTTATTGATGGCCATTGTGGATTCTCAAGTTACAATCACAGCAGACTGCACTAGGAAACTGCCATGATCTTTAAAAATCCCCTAGTTAACTATTCTTATTTCCAAATGCAGGAGATAATGCTGAAAATTGTAACATTGAAAATTTAGAGTGTTTTTTCCTTAAGTAAACAAAGTTAGCTTGTCTCCATTTTATCACTAAACTATAAAATGAACTACTTATTCCTCAAAGTTGTTTATCTAGTGTGGGAATGGATTTTATCCAAGAAGAAGCTCTTCAGTTTGGTATTCTAGCTGAGAGAAGTCTTTCCTAATGTAGCTGCTCAACATCAGTGAGATTCCCCCCCCTGCCCTGGTGAGTTAGTACCTTGCATGCCCTATTACAAACCAGCTGGGATTACTACAGGTAGCACAGAGCAACCTTCAATGAAAACAGGAGAAAAATGAAAGCATAGAAAGTTAATGTCGTTTGTGTTTAGAGATTGGAAAGAAATTTCTCTGGCTTCTAGAATCCCTGTACTATGCTGTAGAGCTCCATTTGTGACATTCTCTAAAAATTTTTGGAAGAAGAGTTTTCCGTGAAGTCCTAAGGGATATAAATAGATTTTTCAGCTTAAAAACAAGACAACAAACAAATATACTAAGAAACAAATTCATACACCAGATCCTCTTGTCTGCAACACCCCCAGCAGTTCTAGAGAGCAAAAAATCCCTATGGCATTTATTTATTTATTTACAACATATTTTGATTTTGTTTTGAAACAGCATCCTGCTATTTTTTTTTTTCCTATGCTGCCTACCCCAAGCACTCTGTTTCCAGTGAAAATTCTCCTTAAGAATAATAAAAGATATTTTCCCAGTTGCACTCAGCCTCCCTTGGACCAAACTCTATTCTGCTCTCAGTTCTGTAGGGAATAATCAAGAAACATTAACTGTCTGAAATAAGACATATAACATCCTGACTCTGAACTTGCCTTATTTTTTTTTTCTTCCCAGGGAACAAAAGCATTTCTGAACTCCTCACAAGGTGTACAAGCTAGCAATTTCTTTATTAAAAAAAGCCATGACCATTGGTGATTTGCTTAGGGAAACTGCATTCAGATATAAAAGAAACAAATGAAACTATAAATTATTCATTGTATTTACTAAGTATATTGTGTTACATAGAGATATTAATCTGAGGGCAGAGTATGATCTACTTTTTAAAGAGAATTGCATTAAGGGTTTTATTCAGTTAGCCCACTTCAAATCCAAACCTGCAGATATTATGACTTTTCTTTGTAGGATATCACCCTAGGTCCAAACCTCATTTCACCCTCAAAACTTCCCTTTTTTCCCTTCATAAATACTACCCTTCCTTACTCAGAATTTTTCCACTTATATTTGATGGAGCTCTTGGCTCACTCACTCATCCTGTCCAACTCTCAGTATCACTTCAGGAATTTCCCCTGATTTCTCAGGACTTGTTAACTTACCTCCTTATTGGCTTCAATTTTATTCCTTGCTGGGTTCATGCTTAGAGGCCACTTTACTTTCAGCATCCACTGAGTTGAAAGCCTTTGCCCTTCCATCTTTAGCAGTGAAATGGATATTTTATTCTTTTGAAGAACATCTTCCCTTCTTTCTCCAACTTCATACCAATTTCACAACAGAGTGAAACTATTATTTTATCATTTAATCAGCAGAACATTAAATGATGGGAAACCTTTCTCTTTTTGACAACCTTTGCCTTCAATGACTCTATTAGAAGGCAGTGATCATTGCCACAGAATTTCTATCACATATATTCATATCTTATGCTGACTTCCAACTTTCCCTCTCCCCCTTAACTTGAGTTTAAGTGTTAAATATGAATTACTTTATGGCAATCTGTAACTAAATGAGGGTAAATAGACAGGTCTTGTTTTAAGACAGTACCTTCCCTGTGTAAAGGAATTTCACATAGATTTCCATCAGAGTTATTTCTGTTCAGGAGATGAGATTTTAATGTAAATGTTCTATATAGAATTTCATTAGATTTTTTTGAAATTACCCAATGGGATTTATTAGAACTTAATATTGGTAGGAGCAACCTGGGCAAACATAGGATGTATGCATGATATTACATAGTTTAGAGTGAAACTGTCCTTATTTAGAAATGTTTGGTAGGTCATGCATATTTATGGCTTTTGGGTAGAACACAAACTGGGCAAAAAGTCTGATTTTCCCTGATTTTACTAGTCTGCAATAGTTGTACTGACAGTATTTGAACCACAAGGAGGATGAAAAATTTTAATTTAATTTCAAGCTTGGATTTGCAATTTAAGAGAATAGAACAAAATAATATAAGAATAGTTAATTCAAGGGAGACAGAAATGGATAAGAAAATAAGAATGTGAACAAACTTATGCAGGCTTTTCAAAATGCCAAAAGGAAAAATCAATTATTTTAATTTTCAAAACCAATGCCTCTTTTCACTTTGGAGATTACTTCCAGATGTGAAACAACTGACAAGGATTTTTTTTTCCTGAAGCAAAACTAAAATAATAAGTGAAATTAAAAGCTTTTGCAGTTCTATATGTTCTTATTAGATATATTCCCTTCTGTATAGTATCCACGTATGACATTAAATATTTCAGGAGAGGTTTAGTGTCACTGGTAACTCCTGGATTTTCAGTTCTGTTGTGTCATCATTCAGGAAGTAGAGGATGTGATTAACACCAGTTTTTTTTCTGCCATCCTCTTCAGGAAGTCTGCTGGTGCTCTGTCATCTCCTCTCTACACTCTCTGCCTTGGTCTCCATGGTCCTGAGGAAGGAAGACCTCATCCTCACTTATACCTGGGACACCATGTGGGAGGAGGAGATGCCACTTGTCTCTGCCTTTAGACCCAATGGATGTTGTGTTCTCCCTTGCAGAGCTCCTTACAGGGAACTGGATGGAAGAAATTTTACATTTCAGAGGGACAGTCTTCCCTCCCATTTTGGAAGGAATCACAGAATCATAGAAAGTTCAGGGTGGGAAGGGATCCTTAAAAGTTGTCTAATCCAACTCTCCTTCAGTGAGCGCAGAAAGTGGAAGGAAGGAAGGAGAGATGTACTGATCTAAAACTTGCACTCCCAATGGACAGACATTATAAAAACTACAGGTTTCTCACAGTCACACTATAAATATAGAAGTACTGTTGGACTATGTCATTCAACCATCAAGTTAATTAAGTTGCCTTTGATAGCACTAAGCCTCAGCCCAATCTCAGGAGCAGGTGATGTAGCAACTGTGCTCTGACCAGGGTTGCCACTTGGTCATCGAGATAGGGGAAAGAGGGCTCCTGAATAGTTTGCATTTTATTTTGCAATTTTAAATGTTATTGACCAGGTAACATTCAAAATTGCAAAATAAAATGCAAACTATGCTTTAGGTGAAGAGAAAATGGAGACAGTGTTTACATGTAGATAATAACTGCTAGAACTCTTAAGTTTTTTTAATATTTGCAAAACTTGTCTGATTCACCCATCTTTACCTAGAGAAGGTAAAATCCTGAGTCTTTAAATGATACAGCATTTATGGTGGCACTGCATGCAATCTTCCTGTAGTAAAGAGAGTCTAATTGTGACAAAACCTACTGTCAAGCCTGAGTTCCACAAGTTTTACTCAAAATAATTAGTTAAACCTATAGGATGTATTGGCGTTTTTTTCTTGCTTTGTTTTGTTGCTTTCTTTTTTATTTAATTTTAGAAAAAAATTCATAATTTGCTGGCTAGAAAAAAACAGATGTAAAATAAAAAAATCAATGGTTCTTTACTTTAACATAAATGTTAAAGTTTTTTGACAAATTTTTTAAAGCTTTCTATTCCATAATGAAAAATTGAAAATAGAGTATCCCTTAGCTCTGAATTGTATTCATACTGTAAATTTTTAAGGAAATGCTCAATTTTAAAAATGAAATAAATATTACTTGAATTTCTGCTAGGTAGCAGCCATCCTCTGTGATTAGGATTCTATTCACTGTTGCCTTTCTTCAGGTATTGTAATTATAACTTGCAAACTGAGAGCACAAGATAATCATTATCTGCACATGTTTACACATTAGAGAAAATGCTGAAATATATTTTACCACTCCTCCCTGATAGTGTAAATGTTCTCAAATGTGTATTTGCTATCCCACTGCACTATAGTGATACTTGCTGTGGCTCCACAACTTCCCATCCAAACTCATTCTTGTGCAATTTCTTGAAAAATCAGATGATACTCCTAAATATGCAGGTAAGAAAAAGCCATGCTATGGATTGTTATAAGTTTTTCAACATATAGTTCTGTTTGGTTTTGAAGCAGAGGCAAGGCAAATTTTTACAGTTCTAGCTGGTGTTTTCAAATGCACATAATTTGAAGCATGGCTCTGTTTAACACGCTGAAGTTGAAAGAAAAAAGTGATCTCCAGAAATGCCATCCAGTTGCCCATGTCCCTATTACTGTTTGCTGACAAAATCCTAAAACACCTGATATGTTTGAGCCTATACATTGGGTAATGCTGCCAGAATCCCTAAGGAAGATGTAATTTTCCTCATCCTTTTTGAGGGGGGGAGAAAGAAAGTGTTTTGTTTGTTTTGCTTTGTTTTGCCTTGTTTTGCTTCATTGATCAGTGCAGTTGCAAAATACGTGTGAGCAGAACAGACTTTTCCAAAAGTGGCCCCTAATTCTCATATTTGTTGAATACCTGTTCTGTGAAAAATCCAGTCAGGAACAAAACTAGGTGATTCTTTCCTGCTCACCCTTGTCCCTTTTGAAAAGCAAGGAAGCCTTTATCCACCAAAACAGAACATGTGTGTGAGAAACAGCAGTCAGTAGTGTCAAAACACGTTTAGACCTCTGATTTTAATGGCATAAAAAGACAACTCCAGTGGCTACTCATCCATCACTGCTCCCCACGCTCAAACAGCGAGCCACCAGCACACTTTCTCAGCTGCAGAACCATCTATTTTCTGGAGGCATGTGTTTATATGTGTGATGATTTCTTTTTCAGAGGCATATGAACACATGTCTGCTTAACTCAACCCCCGAGACGATTTGCTCTGTGGTTCTGTTTATCTCACCTGTCCTCTTATGCAGGGGCTGCATTCCACAGTGAGCTGAGGCATCAGGGGCACATTCACCTCAAGGAGATGTGCTGCTCTCAAAAGTGAAGATCGAGTCAATCCAAGGTAAGTAAAACTTCACTGTAGTGTTTGGCTGAGAGAGTTGGGAACTGGCAGATTTTGAGCCCCTCTGAGGCTGTTACAAACGTGCAGCCAGTGGGGCTGTTGCTATTTTTGTTGCTATTTTCATTTCCAAATGCTGTCTGTAAAGGTCTTTTGTGAAGACCTTTACAGATAGCTTTTGGAAATGAAGGTACTTAGACTACTAGAATAGCAGGTTTAATGGCTTGGGAAATACTTTTAACTAATGTTTCCACTGGCAAATTGACTATCCATTTCTTCTCTAAGATGTCTAAGGTGTAAATGGTCTTTTTTTCCTGAGTATGGAGGTTGTGTGTTGAAACCTGCTGTTCAACAATCTCAGCTCCATGCATGTTATTATCCCAGCACTGATTACAAGATTCCATTGACCACAAGCTGCCTGTTTGCCTGTCTAGATGTTGTGATTAGTGTACAATCAATCTTTAATCCAATCAGAAATCTCTCTGCCTGCAGCTGATAAAGGTCCCGGCAGGGCACTGATGAGGCTGGAGCCCTGGTATCTCTAAGGGGACACCTGCAGCATGTGAGATGCAGAAGCTAAGCAGGCTGATCTAAGAGAAAGGAATTAAAGTGGCCTGCAAAAAATCTGATAAACAGCATTCAAACAGAACAAACCAGGCAGCTTAAGTGTGGGGCTCATCAGCCTCACTGACCCTGGAGTGCTGCTGTTCTAAATCCTAACACATGGAGAAGATCATCTTTTAGCTCAGAAAGACCATTCAACACAGAAGATTTAGTTTCTGGTCATTAAAAGAAGAAGCCAACAAATAATTTGTCTCATTGTACGATTTCCTCCAGTGCATGAATTCCTCTGTACTACTTCAGCTTTGTACTGCATTGTCTGCTTTTCCTCACAGGAATCTGGAATGGAATATAGCTGTGACTTTCCAAATTGTAGTGCAAAGAAATAATGGCCTGTTCTTTGCTTCTTTTCTTTTAATTCCTTGACCCAACTTTAATTTCTTTTCTGTCTTTATCTGAGCATTCTTTCCTAATTCTGCAGATGGGATACTTATAATTAAAGATCATATTAAAGCTGTTAAAAAATAGTGCATTATTGTGTGATTAACCTGCGTGCATTATATTAATCCTTGTTGATCTGCTTCAGGGCAAACAGTTTCTCATAACTTCCTTTCTATGTTATGACCTGTTCTTATTACATTAACATTCAAAATTAGAGAGAATGACAACTAACTGCCTTATTGAAATCTTCCAAAGTACTTCTTTTGTAACATTAAAACTGCTTAAATGGAAACCATTGCCTTTATTTGTTGTACGATTATTTTAAACACATTTCTATGAATTATCTTTGTTTCTAGAAATACAGATTATTTCCAATAACCCCATAGATTTGATATTCTTTGTAACTCCTGGGTGAGCTATACTTCCACTTTCAAGCTTTCCAGGGCATCTGACACCCATCTGAGACACCTGCAGCAAAGCTTTCATTTATCTATATTCACAATAAGCTTAAGATCAAAAGAAATATAATTATTCTGTCTGTGAAATCTTTTTTTCATATATGACCATTTCAGATTTAATAATTTTTCTGATTTCAAAGTCTCTAATCAGTAAACAATGAACACCATCACAGTGAAATAATCTGATTGTCACAGCTCTGACTTTCAGGAAAAGCTTTCAAGACTGCTTTAAACTTGACAATTTTGTCAAAACCTATTGTTAGAATGTTAAATGGCCACAGTGCATGCAAAAAGAGCAACAATAGAGTACATACAGGTATTTGAAACACACTTCAAAGTCAGCATGTTCTACTGTAAACAGTTATATCATGTTCAGAGCACAGTTAAAGACTCACTGTGAACTAAACCAGCTTATACACAATGATTATGCCTTTAAAGATAGATGGAAAATATCTGCTCTTCGTAGAATATGACCTTCATAACTCAATTTATGGGTCATTCCTTCACTTGTGGGATATTTTCAATATCATAATTGTAAAAAGAGAAAGAAAGGAAGGAAAAATGTTCAGTTATTCATTTTGCAGGGCCTTTTTATTAAAAGCAGAAATAACATTAGATGAAAATCATTTCACTGATAATTTTAATGAAATATGAAGTGCTTTGAATATATTTTATTGCAGGCAATATAGAAAAAAGGCATTGGCTGCTTAATGTGTCATTTAATGAATGGATTCCACATTGCCTTACTTTGCCACATTTGGAAGTGAAGGCCATGCAAAGATGATAGCAAGTGCTTTCAAAAAGGGGCTTCTTCCCACTTTTTTAAATTACACTTCACCTAATGGAAAGTGCAAAGTATAATGCAGCAGAAATGAAGCTGAACCAAAACATTGGAGCTACATACCTTAACAAATCTCACTGAATTTTATCCTGTAAGTGCATCTCTAATATGGAAAAAACCCTGATGTTGATAATGTCCTAGCATGCTGAAGGTCAGATTGACAGAAGAAGGATTCCAAAGAACCAGAAACCTGGGCTAATTTGCAATAAGCTCAGCAGTTGCTTAGTTAGCCCAGCTGAGGGTGAGGAACCAGGGTGGAAGCTCTGCCCACAGGGATGCAAAGGTCATTGCAGAAGAGGCTGGTTGGTGTCATTTGTTTACACCTTCTCAGAGAAAACCAAATGCAATTGCCAGTGCTGCAGAAATACACCCTAATCTGCTCAATTTCTTTTTCTAGCAGATACCCATTAATGGGTCTGACTCAGCAAGTTTCCAGTTATTAACCCTAAACTGCCTTTGGCTTTCTCTGGTAGCAGCTACCATCTGTCCCCTCAGGCTTTTTTCTAGTAAGATTCAGCTTCATTAGTTGTGTCTAAAATGAACAAAGCATAAATGATAGCCATGCACTGGCCCTGAGGCTGGCTGGCACTGGGTGGCTGGGTCTGTCCCTGTGTCCATCCCTTCAGAGCCCAGTGTCCTGTGTTCATGCAGTCCTCCCAAGTGCTTAGGAGTGGACAGCCAAGCTCCAGCTCAGAAATGCTAACACTGGGGCAGTAAGTGGTCTGGGATGCAGAGTTCAGGTTTTTTATCTGGCACTTTTATTTAGCAGTGCAGGCATGCCATACCTATTGGTCCACTGAAAGCAGCCTTCCACAGCCACTGGCTTTTAAACTAGCAAAGAAAAATTGTAGGAATCCATCAGAAAACCATGCAGCAGGAAATTTTATCATGTCATTACAAGTAGGCATCTTGCTTCCTGAGCATAATACCCCATTAGGTTAGAGATTAGACTTTATATGGGAAAAAAATATGTAAAGAAGGTCTGAAGCTGGCATTCCAAATGAAGGCTGTTCTTCATGCACTGGAGAAACTTCCACATCGAGCATGAGGAGGATTCCACATGCATTTTTTGGTCATTTTGGAAAAAGCCGTGCATCAGAGAAGGGGTAAATCTGCTCTGTTGCACAGGACAGCATGAAATGGATGAATGGCAGGAAATCCAGAAGAGAAAGAAAGGTATCTCTGGCCTATGAATGTAAGAAGCAGAGGGAGAGAGAGTAAACTTTCACCTTGTGACATTTTCCATATTTACCCTTCTGATGTCCAAGCTCCATTGCCAAGTTACTGGCTCCACATTAAAATCAATGAATGATGCCAATAGGAAAGTCTGTATGTAACAGACACTGCTTGATAACAGGAAGAACACTTTTCTTTCAAGGCATGGTAATGAGAAGGAAAAAAACCTAATGTAGTAATATAATAAATCTTTTAAAATTGTTTTAAAATAGCTTTTCCTGAACACAAGACCTGCAAGTTTAACACCATATGGTCTTAGAACCTAAGTCAGTTACATGGAAGTGTCAAGTACTGTTACAGATCACATTATCATACAGACCCATAAACAAGCAGCTGCATAATTTCTCAAATGATTATCGCTCTTGCACACCTGGTGTGTGTTATATATAAAAAATTAACAAACAGAAGTGAGAATTTTACTACACTGCCATGCTGTCATGGCAAATTGCACCATCAAAATCCAATTGCACAACCCAGCTTCAGGCATCAGTATGACAAGAGAACTGCAGTATATAACTGTAGAGACAGGGCTCCATTAAGTAAGATGTGAACCAGGGCAGCGTGGAGCCTGGAAAACCCAGGAGGTGCTGAAGGCAATGTAATGGGGCCCCATCATCAACAGCATCAAAGGCAGCTGATAAATCAAGACAATGAAGGAAGGAGCTTCTCAGTTAGCTTGAAGCAACAGATCCTCATTACAAACTCTCTCAAGAGCAGTTCCAGCACAGTAGCATTATCTGAAACAAGACTGAAATTTATTAGAAGGATTTTTGTGCATTAAAGCCAGTCTGTAGTGTCAGAACAGCGCTTCCGAATGAAAGGAAATCAAGGGCCAAATAAAGTAAGCTGAGAAATTTCCAGTAATTACACTTTATAATCTAATGCAATTCCGAAAAAATTTTGTTTTGACAGTGTTTCACTCCTCAAAACTGTTTTCTCCTGGCTATCTGGTTTCTGTTTGGTCTGAGCTGCTACACAGGAATTGACGTAGAGGAAAAAACCCCACCCTGCCCAAAACACCCAAATATTCAGGAGCAGTGTAATATAGACTGACCAGGTGGTATTTACTGTAACTGGCCTCTTGATCTCAAACTTCCCTCATTGCTTATTTGGGACCTACAAGTTTAGCCCCAAGTGATGGGCTCTGGATGTCTCTGTTCCTCATTAGGATGCAGACAGGAAGTGTGAAGGGAGATCCATACTTTCAGGCTCAGTCTGTCACACACTAGCAGAGTAAGACCTCATCATACCTGCTGTAGAAAAGGCAGCTGGAAGACAGAAGTATAGACCTACAAGATAAGGGTCTTCACCAAAAGAGAGGAGGTATGCAGGACTCCAAAGACTGAGTTACACCATCTATGTCCTGGACAGAGGGTTTTACCAGAGAGAAAATAGTGCTGGACACAAAAAAATTAAGCCCATAACTCCCTAGGAACCACCTTATCTGCTGGGATGTAGATTTCCTTTCTTCTTAAAGGTCCTTCCTGAATTTTCCACAGCATCTTTGCTTCAATAGAAAAGGTCACAATAAACAGCAAAAGCAGTTTTCTTGGCAGTAAAAGAGATGGATTTGAAAGTCTATAGGGTCCAGATCCCAGCCCTCCATCTTCCATGGAGAATCACAAAAATACCCTGTTGAATTCTCATCCCAAGAAGACAACCTCATTTTCATGTATTAAATGCAAAATTAAATCAAAACCTAAGCAGAACGATATAATGGAAGGAAAGTAAGTGGAATTGGGAAGACCCCAGAACCACTCTTTATTCTACCCTCCATCTGTCTCATGGGCACTATTCCAATTTGGAAATCCCTGAAGATGACAAAGGCACTTCTGGAGCACTGGAACTTAAATTCCAAACCCTTTAAGGCTTCACAAAAGTATGACATGACAAGAAAAATCTCATAAATCTCTACCATAAAATACAAAGTGTTGCTAGTGTGATCTGACTTGACAGATATATTCATAACTGCACATAGTAATACATAATACACATAATAAGAACAAAACATTCTTGCAGTTTCCTGTATTAGAGCAAGTCTTAAGTTTAACTTCTACAATGCATTTTTTAATTTAGGGTATCAAAATTTTAAATGGTCATTGTAAAAGTTTTGAGCTCTTAAATACAGATCACCTCTCTAAAGCTTAGTCTAATTTTTCCATATGAATTTATAGCAATTTAATATAAAAAATTAAAGCTAAGTCTTTGCAATGAATCTGACTGAAACATATAGTAATGTTGAATTATAAATCCACATGACAGGGAAATACAAAGTAATAGACTAAAGTCAAATCCTCTGCTATCCTGAGTGACTTACTGATAATGTTCATACGGGGATCCCTTGTGCCTGCACTTAGTTTGGAGCAAAACCTTGCAATTGCAAAGGCTTCACAACAGCTGGTAAACACCCTCACCCTCACTGTACACAAATATGAGCCTGGTGGTAATAATTTGCTTTCTTTGAGAGTGGTCTTTAATGTGAAGGATTAGTGTCAAGCTCCCACAGCCATACATCTCCAAGGATTTGTAAATTTGTCCTAAGCACTATTTGGTAAATATAAACTAAAGGTAACAGAGAAACTATACCATAGATATTCTTTTGAACATATATCTCACTCTAAAGCTTGAAATAGTTCAGAATTTATCAAGCAGGAAATAAAATCCCATTTCAATTGTACTCAAGTAAAAGCTATTGCCAAAAGGCTTAGTTCAAAATATCTAGGTACCATGTATGATTTTATGAGTTGGGATGTACTCAAATTATAAATAAATCTGAAGAAATGTTACTATACTTTTATTTGATGTCATACCAATGCAGACAAATATTTGCTCCAGCATATTTTGTATATTCTAAAACCATGTTCTGTAATCAGCTATTCTGTTGTTTGGCTTTGTCAGCCCAAATGAAATTGCTTCATCTGTTGCAGCAGCCTAAAATGCCCCTTTTTATGCCTGTCTAGTCTTAGGAAAAAACTCTCCAACATTCTTATTATCAAAACAGCCTCTCTGGCATTACAAAACATGCACAGTTTATGTACGTCTTTGGTAGAGGAGTAGTTAATTCTCCACAGCAAGTCAGATCTCACAACCATCACTCAGTTTTTACTCACTGCCCATAGAAATTCAAGAAAATATTTTCCTAATTAGGAGAATTGTAAAAACTTTTAGAGCACATTGAAAAAGAAAATATTCAGAAGAGTTGACTAATAGCAGTTCTTTATCTTAACAGAAGATGGATGCAATGCACCTTTCTGTTCCCCTCATCACAGAGGAACGAGCTGCTGCAGTTTGTAAACTAATTGTGAACTAATCTACGTGTCCAGATTGTGGCAGACAAAGGGATAGCCTCACAAAGGCTCTGCTGATTGGAGGGTACTGAAGAGCACTACTGTTCTCTGTTGTGAGATGTTCTTCTCTGCTGAGGACTGCATGAACTAAGTCATTTTTTCTGAATATAAGCAAGAAATCAGCTTTTATCTATGCATCACCTCACCAAGGCAAAGAGAAATACACTGAAATCTAGGGCACGTGACCAGAAGCTTACTTTTTAAACAACAGCAAAAAGGGGACAAGAACCAAGCCCCCTTTTATTTATCCTTAAAAAGAAATTAAAGTGGCATGACCCCATGCTCTGAAATGTCATCCATCAAAAGTTAGCAACATTTTTTGAAGTATTAATGATTGAACTTGCTGTGACATCTTTCTTGCCTCTAGAATGCTAGAAATTCTGTTGCTTTCCTAAATTGCCAATCATATAGCTATTTAGAAACTCCCCAGGGAGGTCAGCATTAAAACAGGCTGGAAGGAGCCAAACTAACATATTCCTGAATTGAAAAATCTGTTCAAACTGGTGACTGCATAAAATAGTTATTTTTAATGTGTAAATGCAATCATCCTTAGCAATAGTGCATTAATAGTGTTACTCAGTTGGTCAGCTGAGGTGGTGCTCAGCAGGGGAAGGATATGAGCCCACATATCCTCCTGTGTTTTAAGTACAGTACCTAACACTCAGGTTCCAGCTGTTTGTTGACTTGTAGAGGTCCTCTGAAATTCAAAGGTTTGTTACTCAGTGGAAACAGTTAATTCTCAGGAACCCTTGGAACATCTTAGAAATACATAGAAAAATATATATATATCATTCTATATTTTTCAAAGAGAAACAGCCTGGTAGGTAGATGTAAACACCATCATAAGGACAATAATCTAGTTTGAATTCCTCAGACCACTTATCTTGATAATATGCCAGTATTCACATACAAATAAAATTTTTTTGTTCCATAAAAGTTTTAGGTATCAGTGCAAGAGACCATTCTTTTGAAAATTACTTTCATATTTTTATAGGTGGAACCTTGGAAAATACAATGATCAACATCTTTTATTGCACTGTTATTGTATTTGAACTGCAGCTTTTTATATTCCAAAGTTAATTGAAGGTGATTTTTCTGTGAAAGCAACCTGTTTTGTCATTTTACCATCTTTTTTTTAAAGTGACAGTGGTGTTAAATATACACCATTCTGAAGCAAAGAGATGTGTTTACCACAGCCCAGTGGTGGTATAAGCCAGTGGAGGTCTTTTGTATAGCATTAAGATTTTCTTTCTAATTTTGGTGGATCAAGATCAAATATTTTTTCCTGACACTTTCCAGGCAGACAAGTCTTTAAAGGTACTAACAGCAAAATATATGCATTTGCTTTCTCTGCTATAGAATTCAAGAGCAAACTTGAGTATAGATTTGTTCTGAAGAGCAGTAGCTGATGCTTTCCAAAGGCTGGAACAGGTGAAAATGCTATCCTATGGTATAGCTGCATTGCTGTAGTTATCTGTGACACCAGAAAAAGCAGTCATATATCTAATCAGATTTTCTGTACTTCTACAGCACAATTTTCTATGCTTAGACAGATGTATCAGAACAAAAGAGACAGACAGCAACTGTAAAGTAAAATTCAGGTTCTTCTCATACCAGTGCCCAGCTGACTGCTACACACTGGCTTATCAGAGGAACCAGAGAAAGATGTGTCACATATGTACATCCCATTCTGAGCAGCAGACAGTTAGTTGTGATAGATAAACAGAAATGAAACATCACCAGAAACAGCTGAGGTGAACCTTGCACTTAAATGAATAGGGTTGTGCCGTGCTGTTGTTACATGCTAAAGTTGGAAAGGCCAGCTGTGAGATTCTCAGAATGTCATAAATACCAGTCAGCACAAGCTGAATGATGGTTGTGCTCCATCCATAAAGCTCTGTTTGAAAGGCTCTCTTGGTGTGACTTTGGCACAGCCCTCTATGCTGTAGTCTGGGGAGAAGTTTCACTACCCCCTGCTACAGCCCAGTAGCAGCTTCATCATAACTTCCTAGCAGGAGGGATTACCTGCAGCTTGCTCTTTGGCAAAAAATAAAAGACTTGGTTAAGTTGGAGACCAAGAACAGCAAAGAAAAGGATTGGAGAGGGAAATGGGGAGGAGAAGTCTGGAATTCAGGCAGAAATGCAAGGAGTGGAAAAAAGAATGGGGAAGAATGGGCACTTGCATGGGAGGGAGGAAGGGGCTGGGAGGAGAGCAAAACAGGGCACAGTCAGAGGGCAGGAGTGGGACCAGGGTGCAAGCATATGTGGGCTAAGGATGGCTCTCTCACAGGACTATGAGCTGTGTATCAGCTATGGGGGAAGTATGGACTGTGGACTAGATGACTGGGTATGTTAGCAGAGAGTTAGAGCAGTAGCAAATGGGAGAGGGAAGGCAAAACACTGGTGTGAAATGAGAAAGAGGTTTGGGATAGAACAGATAGAAATTTCTGTGTTGAGGGGGACGAGATCAATGTTATGGGACAGGAAGACATGGAAGTCATGTCAAAATCATCAGAAAAAGGTGAGGATTAGAGAGAATGAAGTGCAAGAAGTTGCAGTGTGTGATGTTCCCAGGCCTACAGGAGCTACAAAATGTGTCATATTCCCACAAAACCCAGTGTGTCTGATTTTTCTTTGCCCAGACAGCTCCAATCTGCTATCTTGCACACACGACTCACTTCAAACTCACAGCATCTCCAGAAGTGCAGATGGTCCTGTAAGTGAGGATCCCTACAGAGTGAATGCTAGTGGAAAAATACCCCACTTTTATCCTTTATCTTGAAGCATGCAAAGTATTCTTTACCACCTTATCCTGCATTCAGTCTGTTACTCACAGTAATATTGCAGTAAAACATGTAAGATTGGAAACCAGCTGACTGTCAGGTTGTATTTAAATGTTTAGTGAAAATTTAATGTTCCTACAATTGATTTTTTCTAAGTGGCACTGAATTAGTTATGAATAACCTCATCACTACTTAAACAAAAACATGCTCCTCTAACGAGGTACAGCTAAATGAAGATCAAAATGATCCATAATGCAGCATATAGTTGGCAACACTCTGAATCAAAGTCCTTTATATTTTTGGGACAAACAAGCTCTAGAAGAGATGGGTAAGAGAGAAGGAAGATGAAAGTGGCTTCCATCCTTGAGAGTGGAAAAGGCAAGTGGATGGGCTCAAAATGAAGGCCATAGCAAGTAGTCATGCTAGAACTGGGGACCTTGTGCTGCCTCCTTCCTTCTCCCAGTTGCATTTTCTTTTCTCTAGCATCCTTAATCTTTCTCTTAATTTTTTTTTTTTTTTGAATAATCACAGAATGAAGGAGTCAAAACATTGGACCTATTCTTGTGGAAAGAGATGATATGCCTGCTCCCACGCCTTCCATTCATGAATTATTTTTTACATGGCTGTGCAGTAGAATAGGCCTACTTCATGGGATAGAAAGGAGATCCACCAAATGTGTGTCAAAGGATTGGGTATCCTGATTTGCACTGATAAATACCTTGTGTTCTCAGCCCTTCACAGGCAAAAAGGGGAAAAGCCCCCACCTTTTCTAAGGGGCTTCAATTATCCTGGTGACTTGGCTTCTACATCCTCAAGGAGTTTGGAGGTACCAAGGACAATTTGGTATTGATTCCATTAAAGTTGCTTCCTAGGCATGATTTCTATTAGATAAATGACTTAATCTAAAGATATATAACAATGAAGAAGTAAATTGCTCTTTGGGTCTTCCCTGAGGCTGTTGATTCCCACACTGGGAGCTGCTGCCACATCCTTGCTGTACTGCATGCCCATGGGAGGAGCACTCCATGCCAGTATTAGAGCAATCATTTTGGAGTGTACCAGGGAGATGCCGATTGTTTGAAGTACTAAAAATGAAGGTTTACTTTAAGGCATGTTATTGGGAAATACCAATCTGAATGCTAAAGATGAAGATGGAACAAAAAATAGAAATAGTGCATTGCAGTAAAAAATAAGACAAATCGGACAATAAGCATCATTAGAGCAGAAATTATTATGCACTCAGAGTGCTTTGAGAGAGCTGTTTACATTTTTCATAATGAGCTAGGTTCAGAAGATGAAGCAGGACTTTCACGGCTGGATTAATTAGGGCTCACTTTACACAGGAATGCAAAAGCCAGCAGTTAGTGTAATACACCCAGAGAACTGGCAATCACTGAGCAAATTCCTCCCCTGTGACAGCCCATTCTCCCTTAGTGTCTGATCACTCATGATGCACAAAGTAGCACAAGTGTGCCAGCCACTTCAGAAGCAGCTCAAATAGCTCAGGTTTCAGTCAAGTACTCACTTGGGCATCAACTAATGAAAAAAGGGAAGAGCGTTGAAGAATCAAAAAAAAAATTAAATGGCAAATTAAGATTTTAAATAAAATAAATTAAATTGTCTTTCCCATGTAGAGCAGAACAGAACTGCATCATATTTTTTCAGAACCATCAGCCTTAAATTCTGGTAGGTGAAGGTAAAACTCTGATCTGTGATTTCTGCACCACTGAATATCAATACATTGTATATTGACTAATTAAACTTCCTCACACATGTCCTTCTGACAAGCTTGTTAAACAATAATTTCCTGAAGAGTGATGCTTTAGTGATTATCAGAGATAAAACCATCTCTTTAAAGTATTTTTCTAACAGTAGATTACTGAAACAGAAAACAAGGAGATAGGGAGTCCACTGAAGGAGAAAAAGTCAGAGTGTTTTCCAGGACAGCTATGCTGACATTTTAATATACCCATACACATTCTACAGAACAATACTTTTGCAAAATCCAAAAATTTAACATTAAAATTATAGTTATAAAATTGATTCAACTTTTTATTATAAAATTTGACCTATTAACTAAGATAACATGTAGGATGGAATGCAAAATAAGAAAAAATAATGAAGTGATTTTCTTAAAATGTATCTATGAAAAGACATTTTACTACAAAATGCATATGTCTATGACAAAGCTGTTAGAGTAATTGCAGCAAAGAATCTTTACTGCAAATTCAACATATCTGTGATACCATGTCTGTGCCGCCACTATTCACACATCAGTTCAGAATGTTATCTCCAAGAAACAAAACTTCAAGAGTAATATAGCATAAGAAATATATTTGAACAGTTAATCAGTCAACCAATGATTTCTTACTTGAGAGTGGGAACTGCAGCACAGGCAACATCTCCGACATAAAGGCACTATACTTTAAGTTCAGCTATTTGAGATGATACTCTGGTCTGAGCAACAGGTTAGAAACAAAAACTTTATTGAGGCAGTATTATTCCATGGACAACTGTTTGGGCAACGACAGCCATTGCTGTCAAAATCAGTAAAAAACTGCTATTTCAGGTAATCAGTAATTTTTAACAGAAAATCTCTATGGCGGAAGTGAAAAGTGAATTTTTATACCAAATTAAAACACTGAGCTATTTCTAATACTAACCCAAAGTCTGTAAAAGCAGATTTGATTTTCTCTTCTGCAAAAACTCTGTGTATCATCTCAGGGACAAGTAGTGTTTCTCCCTGATGAACTTCTTTCAGTCCCCAAATGTAAAACAGAGTAGTGTTATGTATCAGCCCTCTGAAACACAAGTATTCAAGTTTCCCACATAAACATTTTAGTAGGCTTAACTCATTCTATCTATAACCTAATTATTATTACTTTAACCAAAGGAAATTAAATTCACACCATGTGAAGTTTTCGTCAGATAAAGTACAGGATCAGAATTTTAATGCTCCAGTGAAGGATGAGGAACTTCAAAGCTTGTTCACTGAGTCATAGCTATAAAACCAGAAATTTAGTAAATTTTAGCTATTCAAAAATCACAAAATCATAGAGTGAGCTGAGTTGGAAGCAACCCACAAGGATCATCGAGTCCAACTCCTGGCCCTGCTCAGCACCATCCCCAAGAGTCACACTGTGTGCCTGAGAGCATTGTCCAAACACTTCTGAAGTCAGGCTGGTGCTGGGACCCCTTCCCACTTCTCATGTGTCATCCCCTCAAGGCTCTTCACCATCTTTGTTGCTTTACTTGGGACACACTCACAGTTTAATATCTTATGTTGTGGCACCCAAAACTGCCCCCAGCACTTGAGGTGAGGCTGCCCCAGCCCAGAGTAGAGCAGGACAATCCCCTCCCGGGCCTGGCTGTCCCTGATGCCCCCAGGACAGGGTTGGCCCTCCTGGCTGCCAGGGCACTGCTGGCTCAGGTTCAACTTGCCATCAACCAGGACCCCCAGGTCCCTTTCCTTGGTGCTGCTTCCAGTCTCTCATTCTCCAGTCTGTCCATACATCCAGGCTTGGCCCATCCCAGGTGCAGAAACCATCACTTTCCCTTGTTGAACTTCATATGGCTGGTGATTGCCCAGCCCTCCAATTTTTTGAGATAGTGGACCACAGATCTGTCTTCCATGAACAATGAGAGATCTGTGCACCAATATATTTAAAAACTACATGAAAGAAATATGCAAAAAGAAAAAAGGATTGTTTTTTGTTAGCATGAAAAAAAAGGATGGATTAGATTGATCAGCTTTGACTTCTGTTTTAGAATGCTGTCTTCACAATAAGCATTGACAAGAATCACAAAGAGATGTTGGAGAAAATGATAAAAGCTGTTTAATTTTTTGAAAGGGTCGTTGACAGAAAAGAATCTAGAAAAAATTAGACATTCTTCAAAACTTTGACAGACAGTAAGAATTTTGTTATGGACAGTTCTGAAGGCAGTCACACATGCGTGGGAGACTGTAACCAACTGTACTTTTCACCAGATCTCTTCCATAATAGCAGGAAGGAAAAGTAATTTTCTTTAATTAGACGCTTAAAGGTTTTAGGCAGACTTTTGCCACATTTCAAGAAAACCAATAGGAACATCCTGTGCTGTTCAGTGACTGTAACCAACACATCTTTATACATACATACAACTCTCTGTATTAGAAACCAGTAGAGAAATAGTGTTACTTCAGGAGTTCTACATGCAGAAGCTAAAACAAAAACATCAGTGTAAGCAACTTCTCTCTCTAAGAGCATGGAGCAGAAAGGTATCAACCACTCTTCCTTGTAAAGAACTAAGAATCATGCAAAGTATGTAAGCCTTTCTCCTGATCATGGAGTGGTAACAGACTAAACAGATCTGTTTTGGTATTTTTTGAGTGGAAAGGTCATTTTCACTTCACAGGCAAAACTTTTCATCCAGGTGCCAGAATGAAAGTACTCCTGCTTCTCATGCAAATTGGATAATCCTAGACACCAGATTAATGAGGCCACAGTGTTAAGTCAAGCAGGAAATGGATTTATAGTTCTGAGGTCGTTGTTTGAATGAAAGATTTCCCCAGTGCAAGTAGAGAAGAAATTTTGAGATGAATGCGTGTTATACAATGATGTCCCAACACACAACACCAACAGGTTTTGCTGAGAGCTACAGCTTGTACAAACACCAACAGCCTGCAGTTGCATTCTCTGTGAACATCTTCCATGTGTACACAACACTGCTCTCTCCATTAATGTGATGTGCAAACATCAACAATTTGACAAACAAAGCTCTTAATTATGAAAAATCAGAGCATTTGATATCATGAACAGAACTACAGAATTCCTCTTCATATGATAAAACCAGAAATTAAGCAAACATTATTCCATAAATAGTACTCAGTGTAAATTTCATTTAATAAGATGGGTTTTAAAGTTGAATGCTTGGAAATTTTTCAATTTGGACTGAGTGATGCAGTGGAGTCTTGTTTTCCTCTGTAAACACAGTATGGGAATCATCTTGCAAAGGGATGAGGGACAAAAGGATAAATTGCACATCATTAGACCAAAGAATGAATGGACCAGCAGCCATCATGTTTTCAAGAAGTAACCCTTGTAATGCACCTGGTTTTCTTCGATTCATTCTTCTTCTTCTTAATTAATACTTGAAAACAGGTCACTTTCCTGTAAGGTTTAGTTCTTATAATGTTAAAAGCAGAGTAAATAATTGAAAAATATAGAACAGGGACAGTTGAAGGACTCACCTTTCAGGTGATGCATTCTGCCAGCACCTGTGCCTGCTGCCACTGCCCTACATAAGCTCTACAACCTGCAGTCAGCTTTACAGATTGGCTGGTCAGAATTACAGAATTACAGCTCTGCAAATAGTTTGAGCCAGTCCTGAGATCGCTGAGGTCTGCAGGTGGTCAGGTACTCATGGGATGGAAATGGCAAACTGTTGTTCTAGTTCTTGGGAGACAGAAATGAGACACCAAATCAATGTTCTGCTCCCCTCCTTACAGCACCCCTTCTCACATCTCCTGTTGTCCTCATTCTGTCCTGTCAAGAAAACTTTGCTGCTATGTTCCAAAAGCACTATCTTTTTATTTTGGGTATGTCTCCTCAGTTTTTGTTGTATGTCTCAATAGACTCACCAAAATAACACCATCTCTTTTGCTCCCAATGTCTGGCAAGGGTGGACTGAGGGACTACAAAAGGAATGGTGAAAACCTTGGTCTTCCTTCGCAGTTTAGGAAGCTGTCAAATGCTCAGGCTGCCCCAGTGGAACAGAAATACATCACATGCTAGCTGAAACATGTAATGCAAAAGAAAATTGGGAAATTTTACCAGTCCATTCATCAATGAGGATGAAAAGACACAAGGGAGAGAGTTGTCTCAGAATTAATGCAGAGGTTGTTCGCATTTTACAGCAAGTATTCACTAAGACTCCTACTAAGCGTCAAGTTAGAATTATAATGTGAAACCAGACACAAAACCCATCTTTTTCCCTTTTGTCTTTATGTTGCAGTAAAAGAAGTCCTTTGGTACAGTCAGTGAGATTGTTTTCTTTGGACACAAAGGACAATCTCCATATCCTCCACTTCAGAAGAGTTTTGTTATGGAGAGTGAAAGGGACCAGAAATGACAGGCAGGAGTTGTAAGCAGACCTTTGTACTGGGAAAAATGTTAAGACTGGATTTTACAGCGTATCACTGCACTTTTTTTATTAAAAATGTCCCAGTGCTACTGGCCCTGGCATTGAAGAGGCAGTTTCTTCCCTTGGTGTGCACAACTCATTTGTAGCCTTGAGTGTCCTTGCAGCTTTGGGCAGTCATGTTCCATCTGGTTGGCAGAGTCTGAGGTGTCATGTGGTTCATAAAATAGTAAAGATTGTAGGTGTGAAAAGGTACCAAACCAGTATTGCCTGGACTGGCAGTCCTGGTCTTCCTGTCCTAGCTTCTTTCTCTCTTGGGAAAGAAACACAGTTTAGAAACTCAGCAGTGAAAATCCTAGATGGAAACATCAGTCTTGATTTAAAAAATGCAGTGAAGTCAAACAGAAAGAAAATCAGTGGAGAAACCATCCTATTGAAGAAGAAATAATGGAAAACAATCTCCATGGAATGATATCAAGCTGAAGAGAAGGGAAGAGATGCAGACTCTTCAGGACTCAGTCAAAGATTAACCTGGGAGGTGTACAGCAGGTTGCAATTGGAAATCTAACTGATACCTGCCCATGTGATGCCCCTGTTATGACAATGATGGTAGATTTGCAGACTCACTTATGATAATTATCACCAATCAAAGAGAGTCTGTCTGTCTTTGGCCTGACAGGACAAACATACAAATCTGGGCTCTAAGACTGTTATGTCCAAATTGTTACAGACAGTATGGGTCTTGCATTTTAATGGCTAAAGCTCCAAATTACATTTGGGAAGAAGCACTATTACATGACCAGGGATGAAGAGAGATGGTAGAAAATCAGAGCTGATAAAGTTGTCTGATTTCATGTGGTTGAAACCATAATTATTTAAAACACTGGCTGCGAGATCTCTATCTCACTTTCCTTTCAGGTCACTTCCTCCAATAGAAGAAGATGATCTCCAGAAAGAGTATTTTTTACAGAAAATCAGCAAGGAAGGGTGACTGGGGACCAGCACCAATGTGTGTTGATCATGAATAGGACTGTTTTCTAGGATCTAGGAACTTCCTCATGGGCCACCTGTTTCTGTCCAGGTTTTGTGGTCATGTCATTGAGATGCGAAGTGCAGTGTCTCTGATGCAGGAGTGACTTCACCTTCCCTCTCTATGAAATTGAAGACGTATGAAGTTATTTCAGCAGAGGAAATCTTGACCCCAAACCTCCCTAGATATGGCATTCTAAATCTGACCTTGAGATTTTTGTGCAGGAGGACAAAACCAGAATTCTTTTCATAATTTAACAAGGGACAGGTTTTCACAGATTCGCAGAATATTCTGAGTTGGAAGAGACCAACTCAATAAGGATCATTGAGTCCAGCTCTTAAATGGCCCATGCAGGCATTGTGCATCTACCATCTTGGTGTTAGCACCATCTACAATCTTGGTGTTATTAGCACTATCATTTTACCAAGTGACCTAATCTCAGGGTCATTATCTGTTTCCAAATTCTGCTGACAAAAGAACTGCAGTCACAGGATGTATCTTTTTTTGAGAGTGATGAATCATATATATTTTAAGTAGGTACTGCAAAGAGAATAATTTTTCATTTGCAAATTTCTAAGTGTTTGCTGATATTTGCTAATTAGGCCTGCTACTTTGTCAATCACACCAGCAATTTCTGAGCTGCCTGATTTGCTTCAGTCAATCCTGTAGATGGAAATTGTAACAGAAGTGTTTTCTGGAATAAAGCAGAGGAAAGACAAACTGACAGTAAGCCACATAATCCTTCCCAAATGATGCTTGTCTCACCTGCCTGAATCCCATGCTGGCACACCCCTGGGACTCCTCTGTATCCCAAATGCCACCTTCTCCAGCAGAGCAGGAAGGACAGAGGGAAACTGGATGTGGTTGTGAGTTGAATTTTAGGCTGTGGTGACAACAAGCTCACAACCCTTGGCACAAACCATACTTGTAATGCAAATGCACCAGATGCTTAAAAAATGAAAGCCTCCTGCTGTATATTCAAAACCCAAAACTGAAATTGAAAAATGTTGTTAAGATGCCTGTACATAAATATGGGGAATATGTTCAAATAAAAATTGCTCAAATTCCAGAGAGGTTTCAATTTCATCAATAATTCATGAATTTGTAAATTCATGAATTTGTAATACTTAAATGCTTCCTTGAAACTAAGTAGCTTTCATGTCTCTAGTTAAATATAGTGAGTGCAGGTTAATGCAGAGCGCTCTGGGAGTCTATATTGACCCTTATTTCTTTATAATTGCTGCATATTTATAGAAGAGCAGCTGAACTACATCTTTCAATGTCGATTTGAAGCTTTGGAAACACAGCATAGCTTTTGGATTTAAATCCTCAGATGATGCCTATAATATAGCGGGTGAAATGTCAGGGGGGAAATGGAAAACTTATGACAGAATAAAGGATTTGCTAAACAATTGGAGAGGATAAAATGTGCAAAATCGTTAAGAATGAGGCCCTTGTCTGCTGTGAATTGAAGCTGGCTGGAGAAAGGCAATTAATTATAGAGCAAATTGGCATCTTTTGAGCAATGCCTAACTTGCCTCTGAATTACACCAGAAAAAGGAAGAGCAGTCCCAGGAATCTATCTGGCATCAGATGGTGCTGCTCACTGTGAATCTGAAAGCTTTATGAGACTTTTGGTGATGTGACAACACCAGAAATATCCTTCCAGTCATTTTTATACAGACTGTGGTTTTGCCTTTCTGTCAGCTGCCATGACCTGTTTGATTTTGTTCTTACATTTATTTTTGCATTTCAAATAGAAAAAGGGGATCAATCCTGCAGGCACTTCAGTAGGAATCTTGAAAAATAATAGAGAAAAAAGCAACCTTAAAGATAAGCAAGCATGATGTAAGCCTGGGCTGGCACAAAGTCACATACTAAAACAACTGATGGGGTTGGCTTCATGGAGGAGTAGAGCCCACAAGACACCCAAACCTTCTGTGGTAACAGGGCTTGTGTCAGACTCAACTGCTTCCAACTTCCCTGTTACTTTTACCATGTCGTCTGACATAAGGTCAGATCTTTAGCTGGTAAAAGTTTCTCCATCTCCCGTGAAGAGAAATTTCATCTACTTCTTCTGAACTACAGATTATTGATTTGATTGCTGTCCTCAGCTGGACAGAAGAAGAAACACAAACACATGAAATTTCCATTTTTTGTATCTTCCACTGAAGATTTCATTGAAATGCAGTCTTACAGTGACTATGGGATGGGATCTTAAGAGCTTAATAAGCCTGCAGATATGCTACTAAACACTTGCAGTGGAAAACTAGCATTGAGTTATTCTCATAAAATCTTACAATTCTGCTTCTGCATCTTAGTCCATCCAAATTTCTATTCTTTAGAGAAGGGAGATGCAATTTGGACAGATTCAGATACTTCGAGTTGCACTAATGGCACTGAACACTGATGTAGTCCTGCAGGTTTCCTTAAGCATTGGGGATGTGAGCAGATGTTCTTCATTCTGGGAAAGTACTTCTTGTTGAGCTGGTTTCGATACATCATCTCCCCACTAAAAAAAATTATCAGAATTCAAGAGGCCTCTTCCTTATTTCTGGATCAGCTTTGCCTTGTTATACTTACAAAAATGAAAATTAAAAATGTAAACCATTTTATAATGACTAAAAATTAACAGCAGGTGATATTTCAGTGTCCTTGCCTGTCTGAATTTTTATCAGACCAAGACTGATGTTAGTGACTGTGGTAAGTCCTCACAGTGACAGAGTCACTCAGTTTTATTTCATGGTTTTCAAGCTTTAAGAAATTTTAATCTGACAAGAGACACTGAAGCTCATCTGAAGAGTTAGAAGAGATTTTTGAAAATTTAGAGAAATTTAATCTGTCACTTTGATTTTTGGAAGCAATTAAGCAATATATGCAATAAAAAGCCCTAAAACAAGCTGTGTAGCAATTTTACTATGGAGGAATTTGTGGAAGTCACATTGCTCTAATTTTTCTCCAGTTGTGATTTGTAGTGTACTACTTTCAGCTTTTGAACATTTACAGTAACATATGCATTGGTCTTATAGAATGGGTAGGAGATTTGTTTGTTGTGTGTATGTGTATGCATAATTTCCCAAGAAATTGGGAAATGTGTTGTCAGCTCATCATTCTCAGCTTTCTAATTGTTATCTTAGACTGCTGGTAAAATGTTTCAAACAGAAACCAGTTTTTTGTTTTTACAGGATTAAAAATGGTCATGATATCAAGCATTATTATTTTTTAAAAATACTTTACTTTGGATACAGAAAATCCATAGACATTTCATATCAGTTACAAAAGCAATATATTAAACAAAATAATGAAACAATTAAACACATATTAGTGGTTACACAAGAAGAAGTCTTATGACGCTTTTTTGTACTTTCTTTTTTGTATCAGTTTTCTCATATTTAATGAGAATTGCAATCTTATTGCAGGGTTTCAAGCATTGAAGGTCTCTCTTTTCTCTCTCTGACTTCAGAGAGATTTTAGGAACTTCACTGACTTTTCATTACATTCAATTATATTTATGTGAAAAATGTGGGAAGAAAGAACAAACAAACTGTCAACACAAATGTCCTTATTCTTCCAGAAGCCATGCTAAAACCAAAATCAGTCAAACAGAAAATCCAGAGGCAAAACTGTAACACAAAATCAAAGTTGCAAAATCTACGCAACAGAAATAAAGAGGTAAAATCCTCCTGTAATTTACCCAGCCTACCAAATGAAACTTTATTCCAATAGTGGTTTTGTCTTTGTTAGTCCCTCAATATTATTTGATCTTTGTATAAACTAATTTTACTAATTCTCCAGTGAGGCCACATTTGATGTTTTTCAGTAATGTCTTTCCTTCTGAGAGGGAAGACAAGCACATTAGAACTATCAAGAAATGAATACATCCTAAACTCCAGCCCAGGACTGCCAGCATTTCAGATTTCTGCCTGAATGCAAAATGGAGTGGCATTCTTAGAGTGCTTAATTCTTTGACAGCTTTCCCTCTTGCTTCAGTGGCTTCTTTCTTTCTTAAGTGTCTTGTTTATTTTGATTGGAAAATATGGTATTTTTGAATGCACTTCAGTATACTTTACAGCCTATAACATCTGAATGCAGAATATTGGTTTCATTTTACTCTGGGATGTGGTCCAACCCAGCTGATCACCTAAATGCCCTTATGATCACTGAAGATCTGCTCAGTATAGTTAAAGGAAGGTAAGGGTGATTCACCCTCTGCTAAAGTAGGCCAGATAATTCATATCTTAAAAATGCACCTGTTTCACGACAATAACATTTGCTGGTGTTTTTTAAAGTCTGCTTCTTTAATGGAATTATCTAAAACTATGTGAGAGGAATTCTACCATCTTGGGCAACTCTAAGAATGTCTTGAATGGGTTAGGTTAATCCATTTCTGTGGTGTATTAATCCAGAAAACATAATTCTTAGCATGAATTTAAAATTTGTCAAAATGCAAAATTTAGCACTTTCTTTGTGATATTCCTAATGGTGATAAACAATTAGAGTAACCTCACCACAGATATGTAATTTGCCTATTAAATCTAGGATTTTGGAGGCCTGGCAGGCAATGACATAATGGGTGTTGTAAAACTGGGTGATCCAAAGTCTTAAAATTATATATATATATATATATGGTTTCTCATACTTGGATTATATATAAAATTCTATCCAAAAATACCTTTCAGATATTGTATAGGATGATCCTAATGGAAGGAATCTGTACTTTTCAGTAGTTCCATCTTCACAGTCACAAGGGAGACTGACAGGTTATCTTTATGCCAGCTTGGGAGTCACAAATAGATTTTCTATGAAGAGAAACTTTGGAAAAACCTAGACATACATATTTGTCTCTCAAGATATTTTTCCTACAGTCTTCTCAACTTGCTCTTATCCCCCAGGCAGAGGACATAGTGGGTGTAGAGGGCAGAAACGGCTTTTTTTATGTTATCAAAATGTGTGTTTTATGAGAACAGATTGGTTGAAAGGAATTTGACTGCTTATGTTACTGAGTAAATGCATAAAATGTAACAAAATGGCAGATGAAATCCTGTGTTCATTAATGCAAAGTAGTACATGTGGAGAAAAAAACCCCAGCATTATAAATAAACTCAGTTTCTATATTGCAGATTGCAATGTGGGAAAAAAATGTCAGTGAAGTAGTTGACAGTTTTTTGAAAATAACAGCTCCATACTGAACAGCCCGTCAAAAGAGCAAAACAAATGTTTGGAATTGTTAAGAGGCATCAAACAAATATGACCACCACACCAACCATAAAACATTATGGAGTCACATGCAGCTCAATGATTTTCCCACTCTGTGAGTATCTGAGTACAGTTCTGGTGTCCCTTATCACTAAAAACATATAGGAAACTCTATGGAGTAGTTGAAAAAGTAGATGGAAAGGCTACTGATGAGATCAAAGGTAAGGAATGGCTTATGTTGATTAGAGCTCTCTGTACAGGAAAAAAATGATTAAGACAGAGATCAATAAAGTCATGAATTATTCATAAGTTATGTAAACGGGAAATATTTATTCATTGCTTCAGGAAAGATCTAAAGGAGGTTCAAGTGAAATGAGCAGGTAACAATCTTAAAGCAAACAAAAATAAATACTTTTTCACTGTGCATGGTAAAATAATAGAATCATTGCCACAGACATGCCACAGAAATGTTATATCATTGCCATATCATAAAATCAGCCAGGTTGGAAGGGACCTCGAAAGATTATCTGGCTGTTTGTAGGAAAGAGAGACTATGTGAGAATCTCTGGCACCCTCTCCAATTGCCCACTGAAAACCTCTGGTTATGGGGATTCTGCCATATCCCTGGAGAGGTTCCAGGTAATGATTGTTCTCACTGAAGTATAAAAAAAAGTCTTTCTTATTTTGAGTTATCACCCCTCCTGGTGTATTTGTCTTCTCCATGTGGGTACGCGTGGGGAGAGAGCCTCCCATCTTCTTTGTAGCCACGCTTCAGGTACTGGAACATTTTGATGAGGTGCCCATAAGCCTTGTTTTCTGCAGGGAGAAAAAAAATCTGTCTCCTTCAGTCTTGCCTTGTAGAACAGATTCTTTGGACCTCTGCTAATCATTGTGACCCTTTGTTTCCTTGAGAGTCTGTCCATGCCTTCCTTGATGTCTGGGGACTGGAACTGCACACATCACTCCAGGTGTTGCCTGATTGGAATGATGACAGCTCTGTCTCTGTTATTAATACTCCTGTGGCTGCAGCTCAGGTTCTGTTTGATTTGTTGATGTTGTATTTAATACTAAAGCAAAAAATAGGTTAAAAAAGTGGATATGGGGTTATGTGTCCAGGATTCAGTAGCAGGGGCTACCAAGGTATCTTCTTGGAGAAATTACTAGAAGCTCCCTCCATGTCCAACAGGGCCAGTGCCAGCCAGCTCCAAGGTAGACCAGCTGCTGGTCAAGGCTGAACCCATCAATGACAGCGGTAGCAACTCTGGGATGGCATTTTTAAAAAGGGGGGAAAATATCCCTGTGCAGATGCAATTATACCTTAGGTTTTAGCTTTTATATTATTCTGATTCTGAAAAGTACTGCTTTAGTTTGTTGTTCTGAGCTTCATATTAAGGGATGGTAAGCTCTCTTCACTGAGTAGCTAGACAAGACAATTCCTTTCCTAGCTTGAGACTAAGGTCAACCACACAAATCTCAGGCCCAAGAGCATATACAATGTGCACTGAAGAGAGGAAAACAAGAAGGATGGGACTTCATAAGCTAATGAAGCGTAAATGGACAATTAGCTCCAATATGCTAACAGACCAGGACTTATAAAAGTGAGAGACCGCAGGACTGGTTGTCCATTTTGTGACAATTTAATGTTCACCTAGGGTGTAGCCCTGGCTGGGCTCTGGTACTGCCCAAGGTGGATCCATTGAGGCCTTCTAATAAATCCCTACTTTATTATTTAACTCTGTTGTAGGTCAGCATTCTCAAGGCATCAGTTTCTGGCAACCACAAAGGGACAGAAGGCATCTGGAAAACCCCTGGACCAAAGGAAATACTAAATAACAAGCACCAGGGTCAGTGCAGAAGAAGGGGCAGGACGTGCTCCAGGTGCCAGAGCTGAAATTCCCTTTCAACCCATGGTGAAGACCATGGTGAGGCAGCTGTGCCCCTGCAGCCCATGGAAGTCCATGGTGGGTACCTGGGGTCCAGCCCCAGTCAACCCACCACACCTTCCTTCATCCATACATTATGATTATTTTTGTAGGGACACATATAGTGAGGTGACAGGGTGATGCCAATGATTGGAGTTTTCCAGAATTTACTCATTAAAATCCTACCAAATTTATAATTTCATGAACACTGTGGTTCTTGGGTGAACACTTAGTTCAGTGCTCTGCACTCAGTATTTTGGTATTCCCAGTATCATTCCTGAATTACAAGTAACAAAAAACAGAAGATCAGCATTTTAAAGTGCCACAAATGAAGATAAGCTTTATACTTACACTAGAACAGTAGAAAAGAAAAATACTGAAAAACTGTCTGTTCCACCTCAAGCAATCATCTCTCTTGCAGTCAAAAGTAAAAGACATTGAAGAGAAATGCCAAAAAATCAAAGAAGTCATGAGGGACATGAAAACTATGCAGGGGTTAAGTGCTCAAGAGCATATGTGCTCCTGTATTGATTTCTAAAAGGCACTGAATCCTTGAGTGATGAATCAACTCAAATTGTGAAAGAAGGCCTTAGTTGTTGGGAATAAATCCCCAGACTCACAGACATTGAGAAATAACAATCTCTCGGGCAGGAATGAATAGAGTTCTCCACAGCAGATGATTCCCATTTCTGTTCCTTGAAGGCAGATTTTCTGGCTTTAATTACCAAGAATTGCTCCATCTCTGCATATTCTCCGATGCAAAGACTCCCTTCTGCTATCCTGAATCCTTGGAATCTCTCTTCCTTTACTATGCTTTTTTGTGGAACAAAAAGGATTTGGTCCTGTTCTTGTTATTACTTCCAGGAAGCACAAGCCCAAGAGAGTTTTTCTGCCATGCCAGCAGCAGAAAAGTCTTGCCTGGGGACATTGGCAGGGTTGCTAAGTGAAAGGTGAGATGTCTTTGGCTTCAAAGAGAAAAGACAGAGGTTTGCCAAACCCTGAGACCATTTCAGTGCCTTTCCTCTCTGGAGCTGGGGAAAAGGCTTTTTCCTTCATATCAAATAACAAAGTTGGACATTTTCATTGTCCAGCCTCACAACACAAGCAATACCTCTCTCACAAGAATTCAATATGACATCCACATGAATTGTTTCTTGCTGCAGGACCAAGTTACTGCAGTTACTAATACACATGGCTTAAATAATTTATGATCATATAGAGCTGAATGAACTTGATTTTCTTAAAAGATCCTGCAGCACTGAACACAACAATGAAGACCTTCACCTTGAAGGGCTTGTACCATTAAACTAAACCTAGTAATGAAGAGCTGTGCTCTGGGGATTAGAGCTGGATGCTCAAGGGGTACATGATATTACTCCTTACTCTCAGTCTCTCTTTCCAAAGTAATGAAGTTGGCAGCTGGAAATAGCACTTACATGGGAAAGCTGCTGGTCTTCAGGGAGAACATGGTACAGACACAGAGTTTCATATCCAGTTATGTGATCTCTAGGTTTTAAAAAATTGTCAAGAGGCTGTCTGGGTGAAAGGGATCACTGTGAAAGATGCCACAGTCCCTCAGACCAAGACTCTCTGTCAAAGTAAGAAAACCCCAAAAAACAATTGTGTAATATTTTCTGGTGAAAGTTGAAAAATAACCGTAACCCCACATTCCTAAGGCTTTCAGTTTTCATCTGCTTTGCCTTTACAGCTTCCATGGTTTGGTTATGCTCAGTTCAAGACTTTTTGGTTTAGTTGATTAAAACCAGAGAGTTTTTCATGTTTTAGAGATTTTCTAACTAGTTATCACAGCTAGAAATGCCCACGAAATTAAGATTTTATCATAGGTATTTTCAACTAAACAGTTTCAAATGTCCTTTCTGAGAATGACAGGGGATAATTTCTCTAACAAAAGTATCTCATCTCAGTACTTGTCCGTCTTTCACTCTAGTCAGGAAATTGCTGCCAAGAGCAAAAGCAGAGAAGCCTATACTGGTCTCACCTCATGCAGAAAAACAGGTCCTTCAGCTTTAACTTAGCTGAAAGCAGTATTTTTAATACTGGTAGATATTATAATAAGAGGAAACTGAAAATTATACTGGTAAGATAAGACAATAATTTCTTTTACATATCAGTATTAGGTATGCATTTTTGAATTACTCCAGGCTTCATATAGCTACGGCTTGTTTGAAGAAGCACGACTGCAAAAATATTTAGCCTTATGTTTATTTATTATAATCTTGTTTTCTTAGCACTCTTTATACTACTTCATTGTGTATGAGCATTAGAATTGCTATGGAATCAGTATTGCATAGCTGTAAGGAAAGGAAATTCATGAAGGAAATTGCAGTCTAATGTACCAATGTACAATGGAAAATATCTGAGAGCCATTTGTCAAAGAAAATTAGTAATGCTCTTATCACCCTACATTAGCCACCTTTCCTGGTAAGCCCTAATAAACATCATAAACAAAAGCTCCATGCTCTGTGTCAGACAAAGAGCTCTTTTCCAGCCAAATATATAATTTCATATTAAACACTAGCATTGGAACTGTGTTGCAGTTTTTTTGTCCTTGGGCAGTTATCTGGAGTTTGCAGCCAGACTGACCATTTTTAACAGCATCCTCACAGTTCCAAGAAATGTTTTCTTCCTTTATCTAAACTTGTAGAAGTCCAGCTAATACTGAGACACCTTTTAATTCATCTGTTTTTTTAGACAATACCTTAAATTTAGTTTATTTATTTAATTATAAAGAGGTTACATTTGTAAAATGGTTGCTCCACAGAACTCAAAAATGCCTTTTGCCCCCCATGAGGGGCTCCAATGCAGAGAGGTCAATAGCAGCATTAGTCATAGCCCCTTACCTGAGCACAGCAATGCACAAAACAGCAGTGCACAAAACAGCTTTTAGCTCACAGGGATCGCTCCCATCTTACACAGGAAGCAAAATAAAGGTGCAAACCACATTTAGATTTACAAATCTACAGCTTCCAGCCATTTCCCCTGCTCTCTGGAGGCCTATCCAAAGTGCAGACTGCCTCACTCTCTGCTCCTGTAGACAGAAAGTGATGTTCAAAATGCAGTATATAAATAACTACAGAGTTCTGAACTATTGAAATCTTCTTGACTCCTAGCTTCAAGAAAGATTCAGTCTTCACTGCCAGATCCTGCTTCTACCATTAATTTTATCATATTATGAGTAACTCCAATGTGTCCTTTAACATAATGTCCTCTTAAAACAGTCCTTAAATGTGATGAAGGCCAGCACCTTTTTTTTTCTTTTTAAACCCTGTGAAAGCTTTTTCCTCCTCTGAATACTTCTGCCTTATGTTTCTTAATTTTACTTTTATTGTAGCTTGCCATTGCACAAATACAGCCATGGCAGATAATTGGGATTCCCTTGAATTTGATCCTCTGCTTTTACAAGCTGGCAGAGCCCTGTTCAACCTTTCTGAGCTGATGACCTTGGATCAGGTTTTGTCCTTCCTTTCAAATGATCCCTCTCTGAGGACAACAGCTGTTACACCCAGGGAACTGCCTCCTATCTCATAGAAGACTCTGGCAGGACAATGCTGAGACTGAATTCCCTAATAACTATGACAGAGCATCTGCACTCTGCTGCAGAAGGTGACCACATCATACTTTTCCTCTATTCATTTCTTTTTTTCCTGCACATTTACTGAGTACAATTTTTACAGGCAGGTTCATACATAGCACTAAGACAATTGTTTGTATCACTAAGTGTGCCTTTGAGCATAAAAATTGTTATGTCACCTGTGCAAACAGTATTACTGCTAGAGATAAGTAAAGGTAAGTATCTCCCACTGTGCTTCTACTGATAGGAAGTATTATAATGGAATGAGCAATAAGCTGTAGGTTTTTTTCCTTTTACACCCTTGACTTAAGCACTTTCAAAGTAAATATTTCATATATGCTGCATTCAAAGACATGGTGCTGCAGTCAGTATCTTTTACTAATTACTGTCTATCTTATTTCAACAGTAGAGCAAAACCATAAAGACTTATATAAAAAAAGTTTTACATATTTTTTCTTTGTTTATCAGGACAAGGTTATAGAAGTGCTATTTTACATAAATACAGTGCTGCAGGCCTAACTTATTCTATTTCTCTCCTTCCATTTTATATTATTGATGACATAATTTTTCATTATGCATTTTCCTACACTTCATAGGAATTCATAAAACATTTCTTATCTGAAAGAAACAATATGTTCTTCATACTACTTCCACTTATATTTTTTTCTCTCAATCTACATAACTAAATGCTGAGTAAACCTGTTGAAAATGTGTGCTCATTCCTAAGTCAATTTACCAAACTATTCAGGAATGTCTTGCATTAAGACCCTAAATAACCCTAACCTGGAAGAACAAATTGAAATAGTTGCTCTTCATTTGCTTGGGTTTCTGATCTGCAAAGTCAGAGTGAGTAGGCAGTACAGATCCCAGCACAATAAGAAGGTTTAGGATAATCCTGCCTCTTTTACACTTTCTCTAGGACCCACACAGGGAGCTCTGTTTGGCATTTTCTTGGTATTTACTGGTAACTAAAGTATTCACTTACCTGTTATAACTGAACATTTTTTGTTGCTAAACAAAATGTAATTTTTAAAATTTATTTTTAGTAACAGGAAAAATGAAGGCTTTGCATCTTTTCCTACACTTTCATTAAGAAGTTATGATTTAGCCCTGGAATCTTTAGCTGCCTTTATTTTCTGCATCATTCATGGAAAGTGTGTACTGTAGATATGGGGATCTGATTTCATTAGCCACAGAGAATATACTGAGTTGGAAGGGACCCAGGAGGATTATCAAATCTAACTCCTGGCTCTGCACAGGACAACCCCAAGAATCACACCATTTGTCTGAGAGCATTGTCCAAATATTTCGGGAGCTCTGCCAGGCTGGTGCTGTGACCACTTCCCTGGGGAGCTGTTCCAGGGCCCAACCACCCTCTGGGGGAAAACCCTTTTTCTAAAATCCAACCTAAACCTCCCCGACACAACTTCAGATCCCAAATTCCCTTGGGTTCTGTCTCTGTCACCACAGAGCAGAGATCGGTGCCTGCTCCTCCTCCTCCCCTCACAAGAGGCTGTGACTGCAGGGAGGTCTGCCCTCAGTCCCCTCTTCTCCAGCTGAACAGAACAAGCGCCCTCAGCCGCTCCTCACACAGCTTCTCCTCAAGGCCCTTCACCATCTTTGCTGCCCTCCTTGGGACACTCTCTCATAATTTAATGTCTTTTCTATATTGTGGCATGCCAAACTGCACTCAGCACTCGAGGTGAGGCCTCCCCAGCCCAGAGCAGAGGGGACAGTCCCCTCCCTGGCCTGGCTGGCCCTGCTGTCCCTGGTGCCCCCAGGACAGGGTTGGCCCTCCTGGCTGCCAGGGCACTGCTGGCTCAGGTTCAACTTGCCATCAACCAGGACCCCCAGGTCCCTTTCCTTGGTGCTGCTTCCAGCCTCTCATTCCCCAGTCTGTCCATACATCCAGGTTTGGCCCATCCCAGGTGCAGAAACCATCACTTTCCCTTGTTGAACTTCATATGGCTGGTGATTGCCCAGCCCTCCAATTTGTTCATGTCTCTCTTTAGGCCCTCCCTGCCTTCAAGGGAGTCATCTGATGGTTCACTGGCTAGTCCAGACTAATCTTGGTGAGAGGTCAGAAGTAACTCAGAAGAGCAATTCAGCCTTGCAGGCCTATCTCCAGGTGGGATATATGGTCCTTTGGAGATGTCTGCATGAATTCAGAAAACTAGATAGTAGAGAAGGTAGAACACATTCTGGGATGGTTAATGTCCTTACACCCTACACCTTTGTTAAAAAAATGTGGCTGGGGCAGAGGGCATATTCCACATGTTCCTTGATGTATTGTTTTACACTTTGTGAATAACATATAAAAATTATGTGAATACCATATAAAATTATGTGAATAACATATAGAAATTATGTGAATAAGATATAAAAATTTCAAAGACTTGATATTGGCCTAGTCATGAATGTGCTTCTTGATGCAACACAAACTTACAATGAGATGAGATTTTGAAACTTGATTTAAAATGAAGGCTGGAGACGTACTTTTTTTAAAAATTATTCCTAATTTAGGAAACACTGCAGTGATTTTACTTTTAAGAAATAAATATTAACAGTGGTTGCATAGATATTATTTTCCTTGGTACTTTTGGAGTTTTTTTCCAGTTTCAGCCCTCTCCTGGTATACCTTGACTCTTTGGGCTTTCAGCTAATCCACAGGATTACTCAGTTTTTCATTCCTTGAATTTGAGATGGAAATTGTCTTCTGTTATCAACATATCACTACCTCTGAAGGAACTTCTAATTTGTAAATCCTTATTTTCCATGGTAGCATCTCACAGGCATCACTAACCCGTTTAATGTACCCTAGTTCAGGTAAATTTACTCATTTACCCTAGTTCAGATATGTGATACTCTAAAAAGAATAACTGCATCTGGTCTTGGTCTAAAGTGAGAGAAAGAACACAAATTACTCACTTTTAAAGCACAAATCAGATGTTGAAGGCCACTGTAAGTCATTTGGTCTCTGTGCATGAGCAAACACTCCACGTGGTCCCTGTGGAAGTTGAGCTATGTCCAGGCTTTGCCTGCTCCTCAATAATTTGAGCATTGAGGGGCAGGCAATGGCACACTTGGCCCCACTGTGGGCATGTGCCTGCAGCACATTTAAAGTATCCTGCTGTAAACCAGAGGTGCAAATCTCAGTCTTGTTTAGGGCATGTGTATGGACAAGTTCTCAGGACACATGGATGTCAAGTGTGGTTTACTGCTCTCTGTGGAGCTGCCAGTCATGTAAATCATAACAGCTTAACTTCAGTTGTCTAACCTAACTTTGAATTATATGGATGAAGTTTTTGTTAGGTTTTGGGGTTCTTTCTGTCTCTGAATATTTGTCTTTGCTAAGAAGAATTCTGTGTGTGCAGGAGCTGGAGTAGGAGGCAGGTATGGAAGAAGTTCTCTCTGCTTAAAAATAAAAAGCCATAAAGCTCTGGACTACTTTAATACTGTAGGTTTTACTTTCATTGCTAGAATGACTGCAATTTCCATTCAAACACTTTAATTTCTGGACGAGTTATTTCTTAGACTCAGTACAGTTTTGTCTCTCTTAAAAGCCTACCTAGCAATTTCTCTAAACATTTTGAGCTGCCAAAGGAGTTTCTGAGTCTCTCTGTTGTTGTGCTTCTCCTCTTCTCAGTCCTTATTTATGTCATTTTGCTTTTAAAATACAGTGCCCAGACATGGAAGCTTGTGGTCTCATAGTGCTGTTTGAAGAATTTCTTCACATTTACGTTTGTGTTTGACATCTCTGTGTGCATACAGAAATTTTATTTTCCTGCATAAATGGCCATTAGCTACTCTGGCAGAGGGCTTTCAGCTATAGCTACTCTCATTCAGTCACTATTTTCTTGATCAATACTTTGTGTCTTTTGCACTTTCAAAGTGCATTTTGTTTTATTATTTTTTTCTCTTATCTTCCTTCCTAGGTATGTCTGAACTTTGAACTGCTGCTGCAATTTTGCTTAATAATAGAAATGAGACATGAAAATAGCACTGTGTGACCAAGTCTAGTACCTTGTCTATTCAAGTTACTCTGACCAACTCATGCATTCTGCACAGATGAGATATTTTGTTACATTGAGAAGAAAACTAGTATGTTTTCAGTGGAGAAAATCACGATCCTGTAGATATCAGAATGTGATGCCTAATGTTAAATGAGTTGTATTTTCCCAGGCGCTACATCCCTGGACTGCACATCAGAACAGAAATACAATCTAAAATAAATTACAAAATGTTTCTATTTATATGCACAAAATTTGCCAGGAGGTGTGGTCTCTGCCTCACCTCTTTTACTGAGAAGGGATATTCATAAAACTAATCTTATATTATCAAACAAATAGATTGTGCCTGTCTCAAATACATATAAAGGTAAAAACAGAGGGGTTGTCACATACATAATCTCTCATAAAACACATTCCTAAACTAAAAAAGCACATACTGATTATTAAAGCCCCATTTCTTCATATCTGCATACAGAAGCAAAAGCCACATCAGTAGGCAGCACCACTGAAATGTGGTAAGTCTTCATCTTAGGACACCTATAGATAGTGACAGTGCTATTCTTTGTAGTGCCAGCATTTGCTGCTAATATTTCAAAGAGGTATGATTAAGATTTGTCTTCTAAGACATAGAAATATCTTTTATTTAGAAGCATAACTCTTGTTTTTACCAGGGCTCTGCTCTGGTACAAACCAAATTGTCATCTCAGTAGTAAATCCCACGCACACACCAGAAATGCACTTGGGGCTAGATCCTAAATACATTTTTGATGCTCTCTGGATTATCCTGCTGATGCTTTCTGTGATCTTCATGCACTGTAAGTGTGACTTGTACTTCTTATGGCCCCTATTCTTCGTCAGTATAGCTGGAAGCTTATTCACACTGTGAATTGCTGTTTCTTTTCAATGTTGACTAAAAAAAAATATACCTGTAACCAAAGACAACAGGACAAAAACCATCAGCACTTTTTGGATATCTAACAGTCATCAAAGTTCCAATTGATTTCAATAAAACCAGAAATGCCTAAAATGTGTATTCTAGATCTAGCTTTAGGCTACCTTTGTTGTCGATGGAGCATAGACAATTCTTGGGTGTTATATATGTTATAAATGTTACAGATGTGACATATTTTAGATATCAATTTTAGAATAAAATGAATGTAACCAAGCAGTGCCTATTTTTGCCCACTCAGTATGGTAGGAAAAGACACAGCTGCCTCAGGTACAGATCTCAAACATTAGTCCTACACAGTATTTGCATCATGTTGTTAGACTTCAAATATTCAAAGTAAGTCAAAGTGCTGAATTAATTTCTTGTAGACAAACTACAAAAGAACCCCTGTGCAGTCCCTCTATCTCCCATTATATGATACCAATCTGTTCATGTGCCTGTACCAGTGTGCCCACAGAGCCAGTCTGGAGGACCAAACCATGGCATGCCACCCTGGTTTCTGGGGTGATACAGTATGGAAATCTGCATTTGAAAATGATGAGCTGTTCTGTACAAACATTAATAGTACAGTAGAATTATGCAATAGGTTTTTGGTTTTGGTTTTTATTTTAAATCTAATAAATTGAAGCTACTTCCTGCTGGTATTGTGCTTCAGTATTCTTGCATTGTTTGCATTTTAGGCTTAGTTAGAAGGAGAGTAAGTGTTGATAACTGACAATTTGCTACAAATACAGGCAGTCTAGCAGTAAGGTGCTTAAAACTCTCATTTTGAACAGGATAAGGGTTAATTAAGTTCAGATATACCTATCAGAAATTCATTAGATAGTAGTTTATACATCACCTTGATGTGAATGTACTGATGTCCTGTATCTTTATTAACTAAATTGACTATTCACACTCATTATTCAGGTGGACTGTGAAACTGAAAGGCTTCACTCCTGATGCTCAGCAATCCAAAAGACCAAACCATATTACCTGTTTTTTTCCCTATTACTGAAGTCCAGGCTAAAACTGGCTTTCAGTGGAAGCCTAGAACATCTCCAGCTATGTCCTTTGGGCTAACATTGGACAGATGCACCTTCCAAGGATTTTCTGTCCTTGCTGATGCCTCACATGTTCTTTTGAATAAAAAGATTGCCCTGTGAACAGTACATTTATTCTATTAGTGTGATTATTCCATCTTTCAGTGAGTTCCTTGTAAGGGATACAGGGTTCTTCAGAGACTGGTAAGTGGATATTAATCTGTTACAACATTCTGTAATAGTAAATTATAAATTCATCTAGAATAAATACCACTATATAAAGCTTCAATTATTCAATTAACATACCTAATCTTTCCACTAACATGCTGAAAGCTTTAAGTGCAGTCTGTTCAGAGTTAGGAGGCTGCAGACTGTGTGCTTTGTGTATTATGTGTAAAAAATTGCAGATTCTTCTTTTGGAATGTCCTTTCTGAAGGTCACCTTGATAAAATGATGGTTTCTATTATTGCCTTTTTATATTATTTTAATAAATCCTGTAAATGGGGATGAAGACTTAGTAGCACCATTTGCCTCAAGGTGTTTGTCTTTTTAAAGACATTTTTGCCATCATAGCACATGGACTGATTCTGCTGGAGTCAGTAAGAAATAGAACAGTTCCTTTAGAGTGTCTTCAGTTTAGATTATGCTATATTGTATTTAAAAATCATGAATCTCATCAGATTTTTCATAAGTACAATCTCTCAGAGATTGATGCTTTTTGTGAAAGACACATCAAGTGGCCATCATTTTACAAATTCTTTTAGCTTATGTCTAACCCTGTTTGCAATGTCCCAGCTCACAAATATTTTGAAGAGCCAGCATTGCTATTTTTCAAGTTTGTTGGTCTATAACACCCCTGTTTTTATCAGGAGCAAGGATTTATTCAAGAAAACACAGACTTCTCCTGCCTTCCTTATTCCAATAAGAAGAGTAAATGCAGTTTTTCATTCCAATATAAAAACCAGAAGACACACAGACAAAATAATGCTAATGCCCCTGGGGTGTATTACTCTCCTGTCTTGATGTGGAAATCACTTTGTCATTACACTACCAAGAATGATGTTCTATAAAAGATATTTGTAGATTGGGCTTGATTTCAAATAGATAATTCCTGTTATTAATTGTTACTAGTATCATGAATATTTTAAATCTAATTTTCTGTTGAACCCTATTAGGTAGCTAGTGTCACTCTGTTTTATTTCCTGAACACTTCTCTTTGAATCAGTACAGTGCCCTTGCAGAAGCAGCTTTCTTTTTGATGGGATGAATCTGGTATCTCATATAAAACATAGGGAGTTTGAAATACCAGGGTTTCTAACACTGAGGTGCATTGGAAGTTTTACAGTGATTTACGTTGCTGGAGATTATTCAGCGCTCTAGACAGAGCACAGCACTGAGAAAAGGGTGATTAATCAAATGCAGGAAAACTGATCCACGAAGATATTTCCTATGCTGAAGGACTTATTGTAATAACTAAAGATTATTGTGACAGTTATTATGATGGCCATGGAGAGAATTAATTTATCCAAGCTTTAGACATAAAACCCTCGATGTCTGGGCCAAGGCTCTTCACAGGCTTTCCCAACAGTCAATAAAGAGTGACAGAAACCTTCAGGAATATTTGTTTCAGGATAGCTGTCTGTTGCCGGTTCTCATGACAGATAATGGAGAAGCTTATTCTTTACATAGCTAAAACTGAGTAAGATAAAACCCACCTCAAAATGCCATTTCTACCTGACTGAGAATTTTCTATTTCCAGGATGTCAGACATTACCTTTTTCTTCTTACAGACAGTTTGGTGAAAGGTTAGTGATTTTAGGATTTGTAGGATCAAGTGAAGAACAGAGTGACCAAAAAACCCTCGATGCCTTCTCTGATGAAACTACTACCTGGACAGAAGAGGTGAAAGCAGATATTGTCGACCTTGATTTTTGCAATGCTTTTGACATTATTTCTTACAAGATCCTTATAGAAAAGCTTAGGATGTGTAGACTGGATGTGTGGACAGTGAGGTGCATTGAGATGTCATGGCACAGGAGCTAGCTGGAGCCCTGTCACTGTGGGTGTCCCCCAAGATTCCAGTGTTGTGTAACTTTTTCATCCATGACTTGGATGAAGGGGCAGGTGCCTCCTCAGCAGGTTCACTAATGACACAAAGCTGGAATTGGTCCCCTGGAGTGCTGGGCAGCAATTCTGAAAGACTTCAACAGGTCGAGATGGGTAGAGAAGAACAGAACAATCTGAAGCTCAACAAAAGCAAATGCGGGGTCTTGGGGAAGAATAATCCCAGTACAGGTCGGGGGCTGACCTTCAGGAAAGCAGCTCTGTGGAGAAGGACCTGGAGGTCCTGGTGGGTGATGAACTGTCCATGAGCCAGCAGTACCCTGGGGCCAAGAAGGCCAATGGGATCCTGGGGTGCATTGGGAAGAGGTTGAGGCAGGTGATCCTACCCCTTTCCTTTTCCCTGGTGAGGCCACTCTGGAGTGCTGTGTCCAGTTCTGGACTCCTCAGTACAGGAGAGATGTGGAGCTCCTGGAACAGGTCTAGTAGAAGGCTACAAAGATGATTACGGGACTGGAGCATCTCTCTTATGAGGAAAGGCTGACAGAGCTGGGCTTGGTTCAACTCCTAGTTTTGTTGATAGTTTTGGACTACCTTGGAATAAAGCTTTTTATGTATTTTACTCAAAATAAATAGCAGCATACTGAAACACAATAGCTCCCAGAAATTCAGTCTGTTCTGCATTCAAACAAATAGCTGGAGGAAGTAATAGGCTAACCAGTGTCCTAGGCAGAAATTACATTTTCATTGCACATATTCAGAAAATATTTAGGCATAATTATGTGATCGGTACTGTCCCTGATTTAAATTGCTGAACTGTCCCTTTAAAATGTGTGCAGTGGGAACATATGGGTGAAATGCTGTCTCTTCTCACCTTGGGTGATTGAAACTTTGAAGAACATTTCAGTCTCGCAGCCTGTCACTGGCTGCCATTCTGCAAAAGGCTCTCTGCTGGGCTTGGATCGCGCCACCAGCGCTTTGCAAATGAAGACATTTTGGTTCCTGTTCTTGGTAGGGCAGGATAAGTGAGGTTATCTCATTTGCACTTAAGATCTAGCATCAGGAGGAATGATTGACATTGGCATAAGTCTTCAAGCTGTCATTTGTGGGGAGTGTTAGTTATTGAAACAGCTGTTCTGTTATCCACATTTACTGCAGGAGGTGTTCTGCAAGGGTCAGAATTATTCTGATTTCAATAGGTATCTTTATCCTCCTTGGCAGTCTTTTTATAGTCAGGACATATTTTCTGGCACTTTCATACTTCCAGTGGCATATTATATAACATAAAATGCAGACATTCAGTCCTGTCCTGTCCTGTCCTGTCCTGTCCTGTCCTCACCCATCCTATCTGAAATATTATAGAATCATCCATTAATTTTAGACATAATTTTGTACATTAGTTAATTTTACCCTCTTTACTTAAATAAAAACATCAGAATTTCTAGTTTATGTCCACTGAACACTGGTAAAATTTTATGCCATTTTCCTTTCATACCAGTGGTTGATACTTTTGCTTTCTAGTGGTTTTGTTTTTCGGTTTCTTGCTGTATGTACAAAGTGAAAATAATGTAATGACTATCATAGATAAACTTTCAAACTGCTTCTCAGTTCATCTGTATTTGTACTATTGTCCCAAATGAAGATCCCTCTAGAGTCAGAGAACAGGGACAAACACTGTAATTTACTGCTAGAACAACCAGTGTTAACTTTGTAAGAATTCCCAATGGTTTTACCAGTCAAAACTGCAGTTTTTTGACAAAAGATGACTTCACTCAGCCTTTCAGGACAATGGAAACCTTTTAAAAGCCAGATCTCTCCATTCCAAAATAAAATCCACATACAAAACTACATTTTCAGGAGCTTTTCAGAGTATAATTTCACTTCAAAGAGCAGGATACTGAGCTTCCTCATAGTGATGTGATGGCCCTCTCAAAGGATAAATGAAAAAGGGTAGGTACATTCTTCTATTCCTATAAAAATTATCTCAAACAACCTGTCCTCCATCTCACCTTTTCCTTGCACTAAGGTTTTCTGCAGAAATTTGCACTAAAGCCTTACTCCTTTTCCCCCAGCATTGGCTAATTCCATAGGACATTGCCACGGATGAGGGAAAGGAGAGTGAAGAAAGACAAATTGAGGTGTTAATGAACTGGTGAGCAACACGAAGCCAGTTCATATTTGACTGGTTCCTCTTACCAGTGATATCTGCAAATGTTTCTTGTTTTTCTGTAACCTTCTGAAAAATCACACTTCTGTAGCCAAATAACCTTACATCTCCTTTCATAATTAGTGCTATTACACAGAACCTAAGCTAACACAAATGTCCCTAGTGACATGATTAACTTCAGAGATACTAGTCAGCAGGAGTCAGTCACAAAGCATAAACTAATTAATGTTTGAGGACAAGGAGAGGACAAAAGAGGTCACTCATCTGATGTGCTTTTGAGCATTGCCAACTAAAAATGGAAAGGAAGCACAGCACAACATCTTCAGGGAGTTATTTCAGCAGTTACTAGAAAAATGTGTGATTGCTTTCCTTAGTCCTTCTCTCTTTTTAATTTTCTCTTGATCATATATTAAGCATGGAAAAAAAAGGGAGGTAGGGAAGTATAGATTGGAAAAGTAAATGAAATCTTTATATGAAAAATTTTAGCTGACCAAGAAATGCATCTAAGAAAATAAATTTATGGAAGGTAACAAATTTACAGAAGTACACTGAAGTTAGATGATGTATCTGATAAGCTGGTGTTGTGTAAAAAAGAATGAATCTGATATTTTTATCTCTTAAATTTTTTTTTTTTAGTTTTTGTGCAGCAGAGTGGTTTTATTCTTAGGCCCAGATGCTCCATCCTAATTCTATTATCGTAAGCATTTAAATATGCTCTTATATGCTGACCTCTGTGAGAATTAAAGTAAAACATCTGCTTAATACTTTGCTGAACAAATATAGATGATTAATATATGCTTAAGTGCCCTGATGAAATGGGGGCTGTGTTAGCAATGTTCTCATTTCATACACAGGGATGGGGAGTTTGCAAATATAAAATAATGGAATTATGCTGATTTTTATTAACTAAAGATCCTGTCTAGTCTACTTGGTTTCACCTCTGTCTCTACTAAGGAACTTCTCTTTTGCATTTCTCCATATTAATATCCTGCAGGCACCTCTGATTCACTATGTTGGACTAATTTGGCACTTGCCCCTGGTGCCCAGCAGCAAGTCACTTTGGTTCCCAGCCAGCAGTGAAAGTAGGGTAGAGAATGGAAATGGAGACAATGTGGTCAGAGGGGAGAGCAAGAGGTGTGAATGGGCTGGGAGAAGAGTTGTGAAACAACAGCTGCTCCTTGGGAAGGACGCTGGTCAGACCAGGATGCAAAACCCTGATAAGGAGTGCAAGTTGGAGACTCCAAAGATGCATGGGCAGGCTGCAATCAGGACTGCTTTGAGGCAGATTCAGGCTCTAAGTCTGGCAAGGTGTAGAGGAGTAAGAGGAGTAAGATAAATGGGAAGTGTAAAAAGGTGGAATTAATTCTTTCAGTGTCATTGTTAAGAATTTATCAGTTTGCTATATTGCATTCAAATTGGATATCCCTATGAGAGCTCTTGTCTCCTGAGTGTGGACTGAGGCAGGGAGCAGCAGAGGTGACACCATGGAAAGGGAGAGGGAAGTTGGAGCTGTGGGGGTAACAGATCCAGCACAGGGAGAGGGGATTGAATGATGCCAGGAGAGGGACAAGGGATCTGTGACCCAGGCCACGCTCCCTGGAGCTGGGGCAGATGTACACCCAAGTATCTGGATTTCTTTCTGTAACTTTGAGACTAAAACAGACTAAAGAAGTAGTTCATTAAGAAGATAACTGATGTTATCTGTTCTTCCAGTGACTTACATGACAGATCGTAGTAAATTTAAAAATTACATCTCTTTTGGTTCATATCATCATAAATATTTCACATATAGATTTTTTTGGTGAAAAATGAGAAAAATTTCCCATTCACACATAAACAAGTATGGATCAATAAAGAACATTCAAATTGCTCAGTCAATATTTAGGAAGATCTAAAAAAAAGAAAGAATTGAGTTTGTAAGGCCATTTTAATTTGATCTCAGTGTACATATACATGTGTGCAAACAGTAGTTTTTTCCAGAGTCACAATTTATACAGAGAAACATCAACTGTTTTTCTTCTCCTTTTATGTCTCCTCTCTGAGTTGTTTTGTGGAACAAAAAGAATTCTTTATATTGTTGTTTTGGCATTCAGTCTATATCTCCCTTTCCTCTGTAGTCTCCCTGCTGTAAGAAAATAACTATAGGCAGACAGAAATCTTTGACACAGATTATGCTCTAAGCAAATATAACCTTATAGCTCTCTGACTCCATTGGCTTCTGTATTTCCAAAAATAAGACATTGGCAGGATGTTTATACAATTCTACCCATGAGATGGAATTGTTCTACCTTTTCTGAGGGTAAACAGAAAAACTTTGGTCTAACAGAAAAACTAATAAATGCCCATTTAGGAAGAGAAAGCCAAGGAATTCAAAGATATCCAAAGCATTAACTCCTGACTAAAGTTCTACTTCAGGTACAAATATGGTCTGTTTGGCAGTGTCTAAAGAGAAGAGAAATTAATATTGGATAAAGTTGTTGAAAGGTTAGTGAGCTGCAGAGATTTTTTTGACAGTCGTACAAGCATTTCTCCTTATTGAATTAGAAATGAAATCAGACAACATTCTGATTTTGGGAAAAAATTAGTGCTTTTCATCTTAAAGTAACAGTACAGGGGAAGTCTGAGAATTCAGATGATCCTGTAGGATTTCATCCTAATCCTACTTCCTTAGTACTCACCTGCTTTTTTTTCTCAAGGCATAGAAAGCAGCAAAAAATTGATGCTACACTAGTGTGCTTTTGAGTGTATAATTTATTGACCAAAATTACCTGACTTTAAACAGCAAGAATTATCATTATTTTTTGTTCTAATAAATAGAATAGGGTGAGCCTTCTGTCTTTCACATCTTGTTAAAACATTATGTATAGGGCACTGCCTCATTATTGAAGCCCAAACCTCTCTACATGAGAGCAGCTGCTGGAAGACACACTCCCTGGGACAGATCGTTAGAGAAGCTTTAATCCTTTAGAACAATTTTTCAATACTGTTTACACCAGGGATTTCCTTGTACAAATCCTCTTTACACAAGACAAGAATAACACAGGAAGAAACTATTTGTCTCTGATCTCTGAAAAGACGGAGAGCAAGTTTAAGTCCTCAGGGGGCTTTCTATCACTTAAACTAACCAGGAGGGGATTAATCAAAGATATCTTTGCTGCGTGATGTACAGCCAGCTTCAAAGGTGCAATCACATTGATCAGCGTACAACAGAGCAGCACTCACAGCATCTTGTGTTTTAAGCTGAGGTAGAGCAGAGACTGAAATGCCCAGTTTGTTTCATCACTCCTTCTTTCCCATCAAAACAACCACAGGCTACTGTGATGTGCTGGAATCCAAAGCACACGGGTCAGGGGTTTGCATGGAACTCTGCAGCCCGGCACCGTGGTGAAGAGTGAGCACTGAACCCTCTATAGTGATTTTAAGTGCCAATTCCTCGCAAGCAAATCTAATCTTCTTTCACATGACCCTTTAAAAAATGTATTGTATGCAAACAAGTTTCCTCCATTTATGGAAGCTTGATTATTCCTGCATAACTCCATTTTTTTTCCAATGCCTACCTATGTTATTTCCATTGAACCGTGTCAGCAGACAACTGAAATACTGAGGTGGTGAAGTAACTCTATTGCCATCAATGAAAAACTAGCAAAATTTCAAATAAAAGTCCAGTATATGTTGTAAATAGAATAAGAGATGGAAAGGTTATAAATAAACGTCAAGAAATATTTCTCAGTGAAATATTGCAAATACTTTTTTTACAATTCTGAATTTAAAAAAAAATCTATTTTACTAAAATATTTTTAGTTTTGTAATTTGTGGAAGGTGATTAACTTTTATTAAATTTACATTTGAAGAAAATATATATATTGCAAAAATGTTCCTCTCATGAAACATTTGCCCATTTTCATCAGTTACCTGCACATAAATCCCAGCTTTTTCCAAAACTGGTTGCAATTTTTTTAATGAATAGCCTTGCCATTAAAATCTCTAGAGGAAAAAAAATGTCTTCAAGGTATTCTAGTGTCTTCTAGGTGATGTATATAATTTTTTTTGGCATCAGGGAAGGATTTTTGGGGACACAAAAAGTGTGACCTTCATTACAGGACAACAATATGCCAGTCATTACAAGATTTATTTGGATCGTATGGGCAGATAAAATCTCTGGTTTATATAATTAAGAAAAGAGGCTTTTCAATTAGTGTCTTATAGCCCAGCCATGGCACTTTGTATCAGGCCATAGATAGTGAGTCCACCCTTTTGTAAAGCAGGGAATGTTTAGTTATTTATACAGAGAGAAACATACAAAGAGATGCAAGGAGAGTTCTTATCCCTACTAAGTGACCTAGTTAGCTGGAGTGTTGGCTGTATTCCATCTCTCTTTGTTCTTGGTTTGTTTCTTTTTTTTCCCCTCATTGAAAAACTTAGAATATTCTGGTTTTATGCCAATAATGTACAAAACCAAATGTTAAGAAGAAAAAAAAATTCAGTTGAGTGGAGTTGTTTTTATATGGATAATGAAGCTATTTCTAAACTCTCAGAAGAATAAAAAGGTGAAGATGAGAATAGCAACACCAACTTATTTTTATACTTTTGCTAAAAATGATACCATTTCCTCTCTTTCAGATATGTCCATTTTCTCTAATGCTGGTCTTCAAAGGTGGTAGAACAAACCTGAATAGAGCAACAGCTTCAGCTCAGGTTGCCAGCTTCCTTGAGATACCATTGCTCTTTTCTGCCTCAAAAGATCTTAATTGCACGAGCAGCTAGGAAGACACAAGAGGAAGAATGCAAAGGCAAAGGTAGTGCTTGCTCTTTAGGCTCATCAGTGTCTGATTCTCTTTGTAATAAATCTGACATTTCTCAGTAGGCCACATCAATTTTGGGTTCTCCACAGAGTTTCTCATCCCATCTTCTCTGTGTCCTGTCTCTTGCTACCCCTTCACTTCTTGGGAAACTCCCCCTTTAAGCTGTGTTTGTCTGTGACAATAGGAAGAAAATGACTAGTTGTGAAGGAAGGATAACTTAATTTTTTCTGCCTTTTAAGAATGCCTTTGTGAAGTAGAGCTGGTGGTCTCTGCCATCTCCCTGTTCTCTGTGGCTGCTGAGCCAAACAGTGGAACAGGAATAAAATCAACTGAGCTATGTTTGAATAGAAGAAAGGAGCTGTTCAAGACCCCAGCAGAGTTAAACACTTTGGAAAACCTGGAGAACAACTGGAGGAAGTTTAAAAGGAACTACAAGGAATGGGCAGCGACTAAAAAGGAAGACAGAAGGCAGCCTGGTTTCTGACAGTAGGTGGTTTTGAACTGCTTGATTTTTAAATGGTTTTTAGTAACTCAAGCAGAGAGGCCAACTCTGAAAGTGAAGTAAAAAATTCAAGGAGTACTTCACACTTCACATAAAAATGAATCATCAGAACAATTGTTAGACAGACAGAAAAAAAGGGTTTGCAAGAATTGTGGAGGAATTTGTACAATTTCAAGCTATACAAAGATATCTTTCAGTTTTGGATTTAACTTGGTCCTTAACATCTGACTAAATTATGAGACCATCTAGGGCAAAGCACTCAGAAAGAAGCTACTAAAAGGTTCAGAGCTCACCATTGACAAAATAATTTTTTCCAGGCCAAAGAAATTGTCTGCTGAATCCCCTGAGCCACAGGGTGTGCACATGAGTTGGTGGAAGATCTGAAGCACTGCAAGGACGGATACCTCAGGCATGAAGACACGTGCAGTAGTTCACAATTAAGAGTACAATGGTAGCTCACAGGAGATGGAAGACTCCAGAAACTACTCTGGTGAACTATCTCAGTATGTAAGACTTTTTAAGTGACAGGAGCTTAAACAAAGAAGATAATGGTAAATATTGTCAGTTCTGAAGAACCCTTTCCAGCAAAATCAACATTGGCACAATGTGAGGTAAATACACTGTAAATTTAAATTAACATGGAAAATATATAGATTTAGATTCTAACAGAACTTTGCTAGTCAAAACAATGAAGAAACAGTCATACCAAGAAGGTAAATGGGTGGAGTTCAGTTTTTAGTACTGAATTAGTCTAAATTTAGACAAATAATCAAAGTCTAAGTGGAGGACAGATGTCCTCTCTCTGTAAAAATCTTTCCTAATCTTTAGGCTCATGTAAAGTCAGATCTTGAGAGTATCCTGCTCTGTCTTACTTTCTTTAACTGTGAATGAACCTTTAGGTGGTTAGAAACTTCACACAGATCTTTCTGTGAAGTTTAGGAAGTGGAATCACATGGAATTAATCTGAGTACAAAAAAATGTGGAAAACAATAGATTGAAAAAGATCTATTTACTTCTTCACTATTAAGAAAAGAAAAATCCAGTGCAGGTGAGAAAAAGGCAGGGTGCAATCAGGTGGAAATCCCAAATCTTTAAAGAAGACTACAAGATGCCCTACAAGATGGTTGTAGAAAAACTGTCAACGGAACTTCAGAAACTATCAACCTTCTAAATTTGAATCTTGAATTGATATATTTTTCTGAAGATTGCAGAATAAGTATAATTGGAATGAAAAAAACCACATTGGTCAGTAAAGGTGTCACAATACTTCTTAAGCAGAGTTTTAGGGCTAAATTATGCAAAATAGGAATGCTCTTCACTCTAAAGGGACAGAAGTTTTTTGAGTTGTGGTTGATACCAGACCATTTTTCTATGTTTCAAATATCTGCTGCCATCCAAGATTAATGAGGCTGTATGTCAGAAAAATGTTAATTTCTTGTTTCAAAAATATCTAAAAGAGACTACAGAGCTCCAATTTTGCTTCTAAAAGTCCCAGTGCATTTCACAAACACACTGGGATCACTTTTATAGTTACAGTAAATGCTTTCCTAATTGAAGACAAAACAGACAGATTTTTTTTCCTTTTAAAATACAGGCTATCATTTGGCTAAAGCATGGTGCAGTCAGTTCAAGAGCTGCAGTATCTACCTGCCTTCTCAAGGAAGAAAATGTTCACCTTTCTAAGCTGAACTGAAATGGCTGAAGACAACATTTTACACTGAGAGCAGATCTGCTAACACAATATTGCTGGGACACGATGTTCCAAGGCCATGCTTTCAGTCGGAATTGTATTTAAATATTATGCAGGACTTCTGAAAATGTAATTCCAAAGGGATATGTACAAGCCATTCTGAAGGCATTAACAGGATAAACATACACCTTGTGTCAGAATTGCAAAATGTAGGGAAAGCACAGAAATGTTTTATACTGATCTCATGTAAATAACAGCATTGAAGGCAAAGTTAAACCTCATTGTTTAGCAAAACATATTGGTCAAATTAAACAAAAAAACAAGGCCAGAAAAATGGAAATGACCAGTCTCAGAATAAAACAAGCAGACCTGCTTGCATTGCACTTGAGAAAATACACTAATAAGCAAAACTTTGACTGTTGCTCTCCCTTCCCCAGGACTGTCTTCCTGGAAATTAAACTGCTGTGTTCATGCAAATCAGTATTATTTCAGTATTATTTGACAGATGTGATAATCTGGCATAACAATGTCAGTGGAATTGCAAACATGAAGCAGCTTGCAAGAAAATTATGGGTTCAGATATTTCATCCCCTGTCTTTGTTGTCCAGAACCTTAGAAACTGGTTACAGAGCAGTGAGGACATAGCCATAACTTTTTATTAAAAAGCAGTCAGATCACACTCTGATCAGTCAATGTACAAAACAGCAGGGGGAATTATGGGCTGCTCTAAAAATCCCAGGAAATTACGAGTTTTAAAGGAATGCATTCCCTCAAATTGACCTGTTTGTATCCTTGCCTATTTTAATGACTGGAATACCAGTAAAACCTCTGTTAGAAATTAGTTTGTTACAATTTTCAGGTTTTGAAGGCCATGCCATCCAGACCATACAGAGGATCAATTGCTATGGGGAATATGGGCAATAGGAAGTAGCTTCATTGTTTGTGATATCAATTGCCATAACTTTTAATGAATTTTGTCAGGAATATTGTCAACTATTTTATATTGGGACAAATATTTTATATCGGGACATGTCTCAAAACAGATGACAACACAGACCAGTTTATTAGGAAAAAACCAAAGTTATTCATACAATTCTCATCCATTTTAAGTAAAAATTCCCAGTTTGTCAAATGGCAAAAGCAGACTTTATCCTGCTTGGCCTGTTGTCCTGATAGTGATGTGTGCCATGTGTACCTATATATATATTTAGCACTTTAGAATGAGCTTAGTCACTCCATTTCATCTGACTGAGTTCAAGTTCTATCATAAAATGTGGTAATATGTAAACTATACGTCCTTGTGTGTTGTATGTGGTTTTCATATTAGCAGGTGTCAAAGAAAAAGAAATCCTATACACATATCTGGAAAAATAAAAGATAGGAAAACCACACCCTAAAACTGGAGAGTGTGCTTCAGAATTGCCCTGGAGCTGGAGGATGGCCCTGAGGCTGAGAGCAATAAATGACAACACACTGGAGTGTGATCCACAACCCACAAGCTGGATTTGAATTTGAGCTTCTGAGTTTGCGACTATATTACTAACTACCCTGCTAACAACCCACAGAGACCAGATGGACCTGTAATTAACTGCAAATCCCTGTTTTGTGCTTTTCCAAGATGTGATTGATAATAGAAATCTCTACGTGTGTGCAAGTACCTATCTAGATGCATACAAACAAAATTGATGTTTATTAGAAGATGGGACCATTTCTGAAGTTTCATGGAGGGTTTATAAAAATATATTTCTCTCATGATTTCTTGTTCCCTCCTTGAGAGACCATATGGAGTACTAATTAGACAAAAGAAGTGGCACAGAGGGAACATGGCTTTTGCTTCACGTGCTACTGGGGTGAATTTGCACAACTCTGAGTGAGTTGTGTATTTGTGTACATAGGCAGGGGGGGGATAGCAATGGCTTTCAGCACAGCCAGGTCTGGATGTGGGCATCTGCTCAAAAAAGTGTGAGGGAGCAACATGGATGTATGTCCTCAGCCTTACTCACAGCAGAAGAAGCCAATTAAATCACTTGTAAGATACTGAAAACACCTCCAGGGAGACACACTGCTGCCTCATGGGCCATGCCCCTTCTGTGCAGCTGCTGAATTCAGACAGCTGATCCCCCACTGATCAGTTATAGGGAATTATAGGGAGTGAATCATTCCCTGTAGTGTTTGTGTTTTTAGAAAAACCAAAGGGAAAATTCAGGGAGATTGCACTCCTGATTTAAGGCCTTTTGGTAGGTGTGATTGGGTGAGGTGGATATGGGCTCAAATTAAATTAGTAAAATGGAGAACTCATTCAGCTCTCACTTATGCAGCCCTGCAATTTGGCCACTGGCTGAATTTTAAGAAAGGCATCTGCAACTTTTTCTCTTTATGAAAACCTATAAGAAAGACTGGAGTGAAAGAGCTCATTTCTAATACACTGGTTCTAGTGATTTTTTTAAATTAAAGACTATATAATGAATTGTATAGTAGACTGAGTTTTTATAAGAGCATATGCATTGCAATGAATGCCAGGTGCTGTTTGGCACCTAAGACTACATTTAGTCTACAATCTAAGCTGTAAAGGTTTTATATTGGGAAAAAAAAAAAAAAAGGAAAGCAATAAGAGAAAACCTCATTCTACCCTTTCCTCTAACTGGCCACGGTGTCTTGGCAAAGCTCCATGCTAGACCTTGGTAGAAGGAGCAATTCCATGTATCTGTCACAGTGGAATGATGCCACAAATAGTGATTAGAGTGGAAATGAAAGAACTTTTCTTCTTAATGCTGCATTCCAGCACAAATACACTCACTGTGGCTTTGTTTCTCCAGACAAGCAAGCACATATCTGTCCCACTCAAGGGGAGAGCCTTATGCAATGGGCAAGGCTCACCGCATCCATATTGCTTGGGCAATGCAACTTCCTGACCAAGAATCTCTTCTGGCTCCTTTTGCTAAGAAGAGAACTTGGTTTGCAAAACACATGCAGTGCAGATGACTTGGAGATTGGTGTCACAGAGTGAAAGAGGTGCTGAACTCATCTGACAGTATAGACGCACACTGTGAAATCAGTGAGATTTTGTTACATTTCATTTTCCAAATATAAACTCCACAGATTTTCATTTTGAGAAGTGTTCATTTTTTTCATAGCTGTAATAGCAGCAGTATGAATCTGTGCATTCATTACCTACATAGAGCAGCTTGACTTTTTTACAGTGACTCATTGGAGCCTGAGGTCACTGAGTGGGAAGGTTTCAAAGACCTGGTAAGGAAGCACAGTCCCTGTCAGGAATTTTTGATGTAGGTTATCTCTACCTTGTGCAGCTGAGCGACTGACAAAGTGATTTCGCAGGAGATCTTTAAATATATTTAAAAGGTGATTCACTCAGCCTTGGAGACAACAGACATTGAAGGCAGTTGACTGCAACACTGGAAAAATCACTTTATGGACTAAATACTTTTTTGTAACTGACAGAATCGTTATTTTTAGTGTGCACTGTAGTTCCTTTGTGCCATATAAGCACTCATTATCCTATACTTACTAAGGTTAAAATCTCTGCTGGATGACACAGGGAAACTTGAGCAGCAGGGTAACAATTAGCAGACCTCAAAAGGTTTTGCAGTTTTGTGGTTTCATCTGGATAAATGCAGATGGATTTGAAGGTGGTTCAGCTAAAATGTCTCTCCCTCTTCAACCCCTCCTGTTTTTTCTTTCTCCCCTTCTCACTTTTTTTTTTTTTCTTTAGGCCAAAATGATTTGGTTTCAGAATCAGGCAGCAGATCTAACAATTCCAGATTTTTACGTGCTGTGTTGCCAACTTTTTAACTTCGATTTAATAGTTCACTGGTAGAACCCACATGTCTTGATGTTTTATTTCTGTTTCATATCCAGATAGGTTCATTTTTCTGAGCTATAATAGAAGCCATATGAATCATTACCTTCCTACCAGCAACCTGACTTTGGAAGGTTTTCACTTTTAGTTCATATCTGCTTTGAAATCAATGAATGATCCAAACTGCTTCTCTCTCTCTCTCTCTTTTTTTTTTTTTTCAAAGGACATCAGTGACTTGGAGACAAGCATATTAAGGAAAATTCACTGACAATGATTTTACTGAAGGACTTTAATTCATGAGTTCCAACAGTCTATGAAACACTGCATAGTGATCACGGTGATATTTTAATATTGCTGAATCTCTGGGTGTCGTGAGGCATTGTTCTTGCTGAACTCTACTGGTGTTGTGGGTTCCATTTTTAATGTTTGGTTTTTCGCAAAATTGTATAATCCAGTTTTGCCAATCTTCCAGATGGAAAAAGTTGAAAGTTTGTCAGGCTCAGGTCTTCTGCAGCTCACTTAACAAAAAATGTCAGGTCTTTGGGCTATCACTTCTCTGTCATACTGAGTCAAAAATCATGGGCACAGACATTTCTAAATTTCTATGTTTGGAGTTCAGCTGCTTACCCTGAACCTCTAGGTCAGGAGTTGCCTGGAACTGTAGTCTGCTGGTTTTAATTTTTCATTAAAAATGTGGCAGAGGTGAGAAGGTGATGCTTCAAATTCAAGTGAAACTAAATACCAACTTTGCAAACCATTGTATGTTGTATTTAGCCTCTCTTCATACCATTTATTTAAATAAACAATATAAATCTTAACTGAAAATCTAATCCAATCTTAACTTCGGCTAATCCAATGATGAAAAAACAATACGGATCACCTTCAAATGAGTTATCATTACATTTATTAGGAAAACACTCTTTGTTATACAGATATTTTTGTCTAGGAAGATGGATATTCTATAGTAGCCTTAGACACCTTTTAACTAAACATGAAAATCTTATGGGAAACAGTTTTGCCAGGTAGTTATACTGGCAAAAGTATTTAAAATCCTTCTTCTCAGATAGCTTTCCAATCTCCCTTTGACAAACTAAATCATGTTCCCCCAAGCAGATACTGCTATTTGATAAAAGTTATTTTATTTGTATATAAAACTGGCTTCTAACAGTTGGATGGTGCAATGCTAACTTGGCCTATTTGTCAGAGCATAGAAACACACGTACGGTCTATACTGGACAAACTGTTAAAAAGGCAGAGGACTCCACAACAAGATCAATATCTTTAGTGATAAAATTGGGAACAGTGTGATAAAATGTGCTTCCACCTGAAGTTGTTAAGATTTGTTCACTTTCCAGCTTGTTTTCCCCATTCTCGCTATCACAATGCCATATAGCAGTGCTATGGCAAGGTGCTGCAAGGGACTCAGATTAGTGGTGTGTCTGAGCACTCTGTTTCTTGTGCTGGCAAGAGTCAAGACAAGGTTTGAAATGTGGTCATTGTTAAGCTTAAAATAAAAAAATCTATTAATGACGTTTGACAGATTCAAGAATCTCAGTTCAAGATTGGCATTTCTCTTAAATGTCAGGGGAACTTTCCCAAAGAGCTCTTCTAACTGAGTGGCCATTACTTGGATTCCTGTTTCTGACATTATGTGTGAAACATTCATGAATTCATAAATCTGCATGTGAGATGGCTTCTTCCTCTGAGCAACTGTTGTGACATTCATCTGTGCTGCTTTTTGAGAGAAGGCCAACACCAGATGTCATTTTTAAGTTCAAATATTCACCAGGTCATGAGGACTGTTGCTCTCACTGGTGGAGTTATTGAGCAGTGTAGGTGCTGTATATCTTACACACCTTTGTGTAGGGTCTGTCTGAATAACCTCTCCAGTCTTCTTGCTTTATGAGGGCTACAGTAGGATGCAAACAGTGTTAAAATAGATTTTTTTTAATAATAAATGAACATTGGAATTGCACTCATGGCATATAGAATTTGTTACCATTTGTTCCCTACCGGAAAATAAGTGTTGGCTGTATCTGTCATGGCTGAGGAGCTTAATTCCTTCTGGCTGTAGTTTTAGTTGAAGGGTCCACATAGAGTCTTTCCATTTGAGAGTGACATAACCCTCAGTTTATCATTACTGTGTGGATGTACTGGCAGAACTGTGTTGCTTCCACACCTTGGTAAAGCAAAGCTTACCTTGACCTGCCCAAGGATTGTCTGTGTTGGGTTCCCCAGCAGCAGCTTCACTCTCAGGCTTATGCCTTAAGACACTGCAATTTGTTGAAGTGGTTAAAAAAATGAAAGAACTCAATTTTTGGACAGCTGACTGAGCTTACTGAGGTGGTTCACCAACACCTGCCATGAGGTGCCTGTACCTCTCCCTGCCCACAGCAACAAGGATGGTAAAATAAATCTGTGCTCTGCACAGAGAAAAAGTCACAGTCTGTAGCAGCAGGAGATCCATTTTATTCAACAGCAGAATCTAACTCACTACAAGATGAGCTGAGGCAGAAGAGCTACAGGAACAAAATTCCTCCGCTGCTTTCCAAAAGGTGCTAAAACCTCTGAGAGCAGGGGAGAACTGGGTCTGGAAAGATGATCCAGAAATTGAGACACAGCATGCTCAGAGACATTTGTTATCATGTTTTGTCCGTCTACAGTGATAAAACATCCTTGCAGAGGTAAAAAACCCCAAACCCTTAATGCAGAGCTTCAAAAGCATGAGGATAAATGTGGAGGAAATCTAGAAAGTAGATTTTCCCTGGATTGTTTTATAAGTATATAATAAATAAAGGTCCATCATATCAATCCACAGATTATATAGGTGGAGAAGGAATTTACACATTTTATTGATGATCTTTTTGGCCCAGTCACATATCTTCAAATCCTGAAAGAACGAGAGTATAACTGAAGATTCAAGACGTTACCTAGATTAACTCACTTCTGATTTGTACAGCAGAGAACTTGCCTATATTTCACATCCCAAACCAAAAAAAGAAAAAAAAAAAAGAGTGAGTTTGCATAGTTTTTCCCTCTTTTTCACCACTAACATTAAAAGCGGGGTGTGATTCTGAAGCAGGAATTATCTAGAGTGAAGCTATTTGACTTGAAAACTGTCTTCATGTCATATGCTAGTCTATGTTTGCTATATTTTAGCAAATTAAAATTCTGATTATCTAATGGTGACCCTGAGGTTGCCAAGAGAAGCTGTGGATGCCCCATTCCTGTCAGTGTTCAAGGTCATCTTGGATGGGGCTTGGAACAACCTGGTCTAGTGAAAGGTGTTGCTGCACATGGCAGGGGAGCTCAAACAAGATGATCTTTAAAGTTCCTTCCAACCCAAACCATTCTATAGTTCAATGACTCCATGATTTTATGGCTCTTCATATGCTTGAAACAGTAAACAGAAATCAAGCACTAGTGACTAAAACATAAATATTCAGATAGAATTAATGAGAGAGATGGTAACAGTTTTGAATATGCCATTAGTTAGCTATTAGGAAGACCATGAAGGCATATTCAGTTTGTTTAATAAGCCCCTTATTCTAAGATACAAAGCAGGTAATGGACTGATATCCATCTTAAATCACTTTCAGCGAAATAAACTTAATGTAGTTTTGCGTGGGGGAGAGGGGGCAAAAGACAATCCCCCTAAACACAACCCTATATGTTTTTCTTTTCTATTAACATGCTATTGTTGAATTGGAAGAAAAATTATTTGGCAAAGTTTTATTCTGATTAATGCAATTATTTTTATTTGCTCTAGAATAAGAAAGACAGTGCTAATAATTCCACACTTTATAGAGTGAAAATTCCTTTTACCCCCATGAAATGTGATATGTCAGTGTTAACCAGTAGACTTGCTGATATTCACAATTAAGTCTTGACTGTTTTGTTTTTGTATGACCGGTGACAATTTAGAATTTAGCTTTGTGGGGTTTTTTTTGTTTGTTTGTTTGGTTTGGACTTGTTTGTTGATTTTTCTTCCTGGGGGCGCATAAATAAAGAGATAACTGAGAACTAGATTCATCACTGTTCTAAAATCTTGAAGGGTCATGTCAACTTAGCCAAAATGTAATACTGTAAGGAATAGCTCATGGTTTCCTAAAAAAATATGTTTTTTAAAGAATTGGATCTGCAGTGCGTTAATTCTTGGTGTAATGACCTGGGTAATGCCCTGTCATGCTGTCAGGAAACACTACACAGAGAGAAATGCCCTCCTACCTAGTACTTCCACCAAAAACCTATTCCTGCCTTCTTTGAGAAGATTCATGCTCCCTGACAGGCCACCCTTTTAGGGGTGTGTCCTCCTTTCTCTAAAGTCCTACCAAAGCGAAATTTGGGGAATAGTCTTGCACCCTGGAGGAGATGGAGGTGCAAAGACCTGAGTTGCTGTTTCTTTGGTAGCTATTTGGTTTTGGCTTTGAAAACCCTTCATGATACCCGAGGGTGGCTACATGACAGAATCTGTCCCAGAAGAGAACTTTTCAAATTCTAATTTTATTAAGAATTCCTATCTGGAGTTCCTCTGCACTTTTTCATACTGGAGTCCTCTCAGATTTCTTGTGACCTATTTTCAGTTTATGAATTACTTGCAAATCCCTTTGAAATTAATTATTTATCTTCAAGGACCTTAGGTTTGTCTGTTACCTGGTATTTTCTTTCAACTGATATGTTTTCACCAAAAAAAAGAGCTTTATTTGCAATGACAGAAGCAGAGTTTTACAGAATTCACTGTATTGCCATGGGAACGAATGAGTTCCTTCTGAATCATCATGGCCAAACTAACTCAGATGAAATAGGAACAAGCCCTAACCTTTGCCCATTCTTCAAACATACGTCAAAACTGATACGGTCTGAATGTTCAAAAAATTGAGAAGGTCCCTGGGACACATAGGTGGATTTCTAAAGCTATTTATATTATTGGAAAAGCAAAGAGGCACCTGCTGATTTATCTGTACCCTTTCACACTTAAAAGCTTGAAAAATATGTGACTTTCAGGTTGCAAAGAATAATTAACAACTCACTGAAAAAGCTGTGAAGAAAGGATGTTCTTTTAGGAAATGGTTCTAAATTTCCTTTCATACTTCTTTCCTTTTAGGATTTTCTAATACATTTTTATATTTCTAATTAAAAAAAATTTAGATTGCTGTCACAAAAAAACATTTTCCTCATTATCTGTAGCTCCATTAGAATCTGAGATGTCTGGAAATTTTTTTGTGCCTATTTTACCATTTAGATTTTAGCAAAAGAGAAAAATGTTGAGAAGTTTCTATGGAAGACAGTATAAAGAAAAAAGGAGGGGAATCCTAATTTATTTCATTTTATTTATGACTTAAAGAAGAAAAATTGAAATAAAAGTAGTCAAATTTTTGAAAACAAAAACAAAACTTAAAAGAAAATATTTCCCCTTATGTTTCTTGACATTGTCTTCGAAAGTGAAAATATTAATCTCGAGTGTTTTGAAATTAAAAAAAAATGTTATTTTATGACCAAACATATTTTTCACTATGAAGATTTGCTATGCCTTCTTTATGATGGATTTTTTTCCCCTAATTTTATTGAGTTTTATACCTTACCTGAGAGGATTCATTCTCCATCAATCAGCAAAGCGACTCTATAATCAAACCTACAGTAAATTATAGTCTTAATTTCTGTATTCACTAATACAGGGTTTGAAAGTGTTCACTTCAGCACAGATAACAGAAAATCTGAAGATTTCTGTCCTGCACAGGTAAGTCTGGGGACTTGAAGGAATCTGGTTCCACAGTGGGAGTGTGGATGAAGTGGGGCCTGGAATGAAGCACAGCTAGGTTCTGCCCCCATGCAATTGCCTCATGAATCCTTCATGGTGATAGGAATTCAGTCTAGAGGAAATTTAAACATTTGAATCTTTTTGTTGGTGTTGTAATGGACTTTGTCTTGGACCAAAATGTTAGGAAAATAACCTTAATATTTCTATGGCCTTTTTTAGCAGTGCACATACATTGAAATAAAAAAAGTAAAATTCACTTGTAACACACACTTGCAAAGGATTGGTTGGTCATATAATTAAAAGTAACTTTATAATAATAAATATTTCTGTAATAAGGGTGGTTTTAAAAAAAATTTTAATATCATCTTAGGACAAAACTCACTTTTTAATATATACAGTTATTTTACCTCCTATGAGAGATAGATCAACCACGTCAGAAGACAGTGGGGAATATTGAGCATAGGCATGGTTTGGAATAGTGCTTATAATTTGCCCATCTGTTTCATGCCTAAAGACTAGTCAAAGTTCAGAGACTTGGCTTCAATGATTTACTCAGAGTGTAGCTCTTCAGCCCTCTGTTGGAGTACATGTCTGAGGGCATGGGGGAGTACATAAGAGGTTAATTCAATACACTCAGCTGGAAATACCCCGAGTTTAGTCCCCTAATCTTAGAAATGTTTTTCAGTTTGGCCAATATAATTTATTATTAAATGAATTCAGCATACTGTTGAAACCAGCAATTCCCTGTTATGATGGGGGAACAGAACAGAACATAGCACATAGTACATACAGAAATTATACTGAAGATGGGCTCTGTTGTGGGAACTTGTAACTGCGGTTGTGAGAAATCCAATCCTATGTGGATTTGTTAGGAATGTGCAGAAGATTAATACCCTGCTGTGAATTGAAGAGAGAGAGGTCTGGCTTCTGAGATCCAGGATCATGTGCGAGGAGGAAATTCCACTGGTCCAGGACATATCTGGACCTGCTCAGAAGGGAAATGATTGGTGCATAAGGAATATTATGATCAAGAAAGGAGAGAGCCTGGCGTCCACAAGGGGCCCCAGGTTCTTGTAATTTTGCTTCTAGTTGCAGTCAACCTCTTGGTTTGAAATTGCCAGATTCTGGAGCACCACATTTTTTCTGTGGTGTTTTTTCTACGGTATTTTGTATTTTGCTGTGTTCTGATTTTTCAGACCTTTTCAGCCATGATTCTCATTTGCATAATAAGCATGGCTAATCAAGCAAGCAACAGCCAGGTGCTCTCAGGTCAGTTAAGAACATGGACCTGAACAAATCCAACACATACTAAACAGTTGGAGAAGCACTATACACTATTTTCTGCTATTGGGGTAACCAAGTTATTAATGAAAATATCTACAAAAATCTCCGTTTTGTCAAACAGAGATTATTTGAAATTATGCCAGAATGTAACTGCCCCTAACCCTCATCCACCCACTACATTAGATCTCAAGTTGATTTAAATGTGTCCATGTCACAACTGCCTTTAGGAGCAAAGGACGACTAGCAACAGGATCATTTATCTCTTTTCTGCTTCTCAGTCTATACATTCACTCCATGATCCAATTTAAAGAAAGATCATCCACTTCCTATTGCAGCCACTTCTGAGGGAGTTCTTTTGGGCTGGGACCCGAACAGGATCATGTTTACATGAAGAAAATGACTAGCCAAAACATTTAGATACTGATATTTACCTCAGAAGAAGCACACTTGCCATTACAGTGTTCTCAGAGAATTGAAGCAAAACTTTAACACTTGTCTCTTCTGGCAGAGTAAGAAATGGTGGCCCATGGACTCTAGAGGGGAACCTTGAAGACTTGCTTCCAGGAAGCATTAGTTCTTTACCCAGAAATGGAATATTCTAGGTGGTGTCTAGTGGGGTGTAGTGAAAGAAAACTTTTCATTTGAAGCTGATCAGGAGCTTGGCCAGGTGGAGAAGAAGGTAAGCAGGAGAACTGGCTGTAACTGAGTTCCCATCACAGAGTTGATTTCTTCACTTTGATCGGTTTTTTTCCCCTCACATCATAAAAATGTAATTATATATGAAGTTTGTTAGGAAACAAGGTATTCAGAAGTAATTCAGCTTGGGTCAATACAAGAGGATTATTTTTTATAAAATAGAAGTATTTTGATTTTGGCTTTTATTATAGTTTGTTCTTTTTTAATTTATAAAGGAAGGGAAAAAAAAGAGTTTTAAATGAAATCTTGCAAACTTCAGTCTTATTTTAAATGGTTTATTTTTTTTTTTTCTGTATGCTTGATTCAATAAAAACACTCCTTTGGCTTCCTTAGATTTCACTGAACCATTAATATAAAATTGCCCCTTCAAAAAAATCATTGACCACATTATCAAAAAATGAGCTTATTTTCACCTTTGATCTCTGATAGATTTCAGCAATTAGCAGTCTTAAGACCTCACAGAAAGAAATATAAGTTTATGAAAACCCTCCTAATTCATAATCTGATACATATTTTAAGATTTGTTTTGGTCAGTCTGGAGAAGAGGAGATTGAGGGGAGACCTCATTGTGCTCTTCAACATCCCAAGAGGGGATGTGGAGGGACGGGTGCTGATCTCTTCACTCTCATGACCTGGGACAAAATTCAAGGAAATGGCATGGAACTGAGTCAGGGAGGTTTAGGCTGGATATCAGGAAAAGGTTCTTCCCCCAGAGGGTTGCTGGGCTGTGGAACAGGCTGCCCAGGGATGTTGTCACAGCCCTGGGCCGGATAGAGTTTGATTTGGACAGTGGTCTCAGGCTCATGGTGTGACTCTGGGGTGTCCTGCTCAAGGCCAGGAGCTGGACTCCATGATCCTGATGGGTCCCATCCAACTCAGCATAATCTGTGATTCCTTGATTCTAATAAGTCAGGTTTTATCTAGTTAGAACCTATTATTCTATCACATTGAAATAATTTCCACTTCATAAGGACTCGTGTAAGCAGACCAAACCACATTTATTTGTCACTGACAGACACAACTGCTTCCTCCAAAGCTGTTTCAACTGCAGGAGAGCTGATAAAAATATAGGAAATTGTTCAAAGAGATCTTTTCCCTTCTTTTATATTTGCAACATCTGAAATTAGAAATTAGGAACTTAGAGTTTAGAAAATTAGAAAAGCAGGGAGCTTTGCAACATGGTAATTTTTCTTGCTTGGAATTGTTTTCTTGCTTGGACTCACTATCATCTTTCTGTGCTCTTGCTGAAAAGTTGTATTTTAATTCTCACAATAGATTTTATTGATTACTTCTAAATTAGAGAAGGATATTTCAGAGACCTTGCCAATTGTCTATGTTGTGAAATTCTTAGCTCAGCTGTCGCCTATAATGAGCCTTATTTTGGCTTAAGTACTCAAACTGAGCAGGTGACTTAATTTAAACCACTTCTTCCATGTGATAAATGCTTAAAGGAAAAGCTCTGTGGAGTGCTTCTGTATGACACAAAGCTCAAAGGTCAAGTCCTTATTCAAACCTCTAGTAAACAAAATATCTTTCAAATTTAGTGCTCTGGAAATGATCAAATATAAAAATACATGTTTTCAAAAGTCTTCAAAATAATGTTTAGACACAGAATCCTGTACTGACATTGAATGACATTAAGATTAAATCTCCTTAGTCTGTATCATTCTTAGTTATGCTTTCTCCTAATTTGTACATTGATTTGCCTTTGATACATCTGCTATCATTGTCATCTTCCAGCAATATTTTCTTTCTCTCTACCCCCTCTCTATGATTCCCATGTTTCAGTTTTCCTTCCTGTGTGTTGATCTCAGCACTGATGCTGATGGTCTGTAGATGCAAAAATCTTATTTCATTTTCTGAGTTCTTTTGTCTTGATTTATTGATTCATCTTCATCAGTCACGGAAAGACCTCTTCACTTAATTTGGTTTTTAGTGAGCACTGTAACACACTCAGATATATTTGCTGTGATTAATCTCTGAAATACCACTATATACCCCTCAAACTCAGTGTGAATGTGCAAATGGAGTGCTGGAATGCTGAAAATGGGACTGCTAAACTGCTGGACACACCTTAACAAGCTGGGTGTCTGCAATCCTCCACAAGGTCAATGAAAGTCTGCAGCTGGGTGGTGCTACTTTATGATGTAGATGTGTGTACTAAAAAATGCCTTACAGGTGAACTGGTATATAGCAATGATTTAATTTAATGAATTAAAAAAAAATGTCCAGCTTGTTTATGTTTATGATTTTAGCATATGGTCAATTAAAGGCGCAGTAAACTGCCAATGACTAAAAGGCAGATAATAGCTAATAACAGAACAGAGTTAGGATTGAAGGCTGGTATCTTTTGGGGATTCTGGAACTGGGTTGCTGAATGTATTGATTATTGATTCAATTTAAAGTTCACTAAAGATTTTTTTTGTCTGATCCTTACTGAAATTTGGAATAAAGGAACCTTAAGCTGCAAACTTGATCTTTACATAAACCAGTATTTTAAAAGGACTGAAATATTTGGGAGACGCTGTTAATGGGAGAAACAGGCTCTGAAGTGATCGGCCTGGCTGGGAGAATGCTAGTATGCAAAAAGATGAGTGGCCTTTGAAATGTCAGTTTTCACAGCAGGAGAGACAAATTGCAGTTGGCCTTGAAGAAACCAATAATACTTGGTTACTTATCTGATTATTGTGTCTTCTCTTACTGCACCACTTTTTAATTCCTCATTTAAACCGAGCTATTTTAGAAGTAAAATGCTAAGTCTAGTCTCTACAAGCTGTGAAACCTCTTGAGCCCCCTCAGGGTATCAATCTGTCTTTGGAGATGCCCACCTATTCTTTTGTGATAAAGTGATTTAGACTTGGTAAATAATTTTGAGATATCTAAATAAGGTGAGATAAATTTTATATCCCATATTTATGTGATTTCCTGTGTATCACAAGTGATGGTGTCTCATTCACCCTTTTTGCTCTCTGACACTGCAGTCACCTTGATTTTCTCTGAGTTACTCTTCTGTTTGATTCTGTGTAATGGAAACCTTTTTTTAGAGTTTTCTTCCTCCAATCTCCCACTCCTGAAAAATCAATTATGCTTATTAAAGTTGACTATAATCTTGGTCTAAAATTTCATTCTCCTTTGTCTTCTGTGACTGTTTTTGATTTGTGTCTCTTTCATCACACATTAAGAATGCCTTTGAGAAGATCTTTCTTATTCACATCTCTGTGCATACTTAGGTTATTCTTCCTCAAAGTCATATTTTTAGTGCCTTTAAAGGAGAAAAATGGGACTCTAAAGACTGTCTGTTGTAATAAAGCACATATTCAAGGTTCAGAATTTTGTTGTAATTTTCTCCTTGGATTTTGTTACTAAATTGAGGATTGTAAGGTTGTACTAAACCATTTGCTTGCAGAGTTTTTTGACTGAGTTTAATACAGCTGTTATTGATGAACATAGAGCAATATTAAATCTGTGTTGATGGAAATATCTTTTTGAAACAAATGAATCATCGTGAGCAATTTTCTGGTTATATTCAAGCTTTCATATAAAGCACAGAGAAATCCAAGAACCAGGTTCAGGTTAAAGAACAGTTATAAAGAACTTGAATTCTCACATAAAAAGTCCATTAATATAGTGGTGAATTAGTTTTGATTACATATATGTACGACTGGAATGGTTTATAAATTCATTTTTGAACCTACCAGAGTATTTGTATGAAAATTTATCAGTCTCTTAACACTGGGGTCTTTGGAAAAGATGTTAAAATTCACATTTTTCTATTAAAGAATAACTATCACAGAAGAAGATAAGGACAGCTTTTTTAAGTCCAACACAATGTCAGTATCCTCTCTCCAGCAGTCCTTGGCTCCATGTGTGCCAGAAATTATTTTGTGCGGGGGAAGAATGTAAAATCTGTGTAAGTGAGGAGTGGCCTTTATCAATTCTGGAGCAACTCTTCCAGAAGTTGTCTCTGCATCATCCCAAACTAAAAGAATGGTCTATGAGCATCTCCAGTTTCTTTGAAAGTTCCTTGGACTATGTTTGAAAATAACAGAATGAATCTTTTCCATGTAAATAGACTATAGAAGCTCTTGATAACCAATTTCAGTTTCTTGACTGTTCAGTGGATGTGCAGGGTTAAAATGATGAAGATGATGATGATGATAACAAAATTGATAAATAAAATTATATTTGGTTTTAATTAAATCACAGTAATAATAATAAAATTGACATTAATCGTGATCAAGGAGAAGTCTTTATTACATATCAGACTGGTCAATTTTATATCTTCTTTCCTCTTTGATTTTCTCATGCTTCTAAGAGAAGCACAAGGACTTTAATTCAGGACTATATTCCTGTTTTTTTAAAGTGATTTGTCCATATTATGGTGTAATTAGTCTTCATATTTCCTACCCCAAAAAGAATATAAACATTTCCAACTGCAATTAGAAAACTGAGAAGCTAGTTTTCACTGATTTTTTTCCACATACTCTTTATCCTTTTATTTGAGCACGTTCTTTCTCTTGTTAATAGAACCAAGCATTTATTTTAAAGGATGCTAGCAGATGTGCAGATTATTCTTCAAAACTTCCTGTTCCTGTCAGTTGACAGATTTTTGTTATCATTTTGAATATTGGCACACTTTATTTATGAAAATAGGTTTCCTGTCTGTATCAGTGCCTGCAGAGAAGCAGCTCTGTTTTCTCCTTTCTGCAAAAGATATTATGATAGTCATAAAGCTCTGAAACATCCACAGGTACAGTTTGCAGTTTACTGAATCCTCCCTGTATTAAGAAGACCAAATAATAAAATTAAGTAACATATGTGAAGAGCACTGACTCTCATATGCTTTCAGAAATTATTTTAAAAGGTCAGTCAGATAGTGTTCAGACAGTGTATTTTTTTAAACATTTAGCTTTTCAGATCACTTCTGATCCCTATCTTGGCTATAGACAGAATGAGAGTTGATTTTATGGTGATTTTTTTTACTTGTTTGGGTTTTATTTTAACCTGTTCACATATGTAACATAATGTCTTTCCCCTTCTTATTTTAAACCAGAATGGCTTTATGTTAAATACCAAGCAAATGGGAACACTGATTAATTCAGTTGAATAAATCACAGCAAGTTCCTAACAATGCAGATGTTGTCCATTAGTAAGTAAATGGACAAAATTCAGGGTATTACTGTGCATTTTGGCAGTGTATGAATGCAGAGTGGCTCAAAGTTCTCACTCACACCAGAAGTTACATCAGTGGGTGCAGTTATCATGCAGTGTATTGAAAGGAAAATGTTGTGTTTTTTTTTTTTTAAATAAACATTATTCAATGTCAAAATCAGCACTCAGCAGTAGTTAAAGCTACACAAGGACTTGCCAAAAGTATTAATTCTCCCATCTTCAAAAACCTTCCGATGTGGCACACAACTTCTGTCTTGTAACAGTGACTTTTTTCTGAAAAAATTACTTTCCTTAAGAAAACAGATCTCCTTTGTGGTACCACATATGTCTAATAAGATAAAGAATCTTTGAGGAGATATTTTCATTTTCTCAAATTTTAAACATTCTGCCTGTTTCTTTCCTTGTTCCTTGGCAAAGTAATAGATAAAAGGCCTTGATGAAAAGCTAAAGAATACTTGAAGAATATGCTAAATAATACTTATATAGGTTGCCTGAAAAAAACCCCTAAACTTGTAGAACAAACATTATCATTACCAGAAAGTTGGTGAAGCGAAATACTAGACTATTTATCTTTAGATTTCTATTATGCTTTGACTTGTTTTTTTTTTTTTTTTAATTTGACTGCTATGCTATTTATGATAAAGGATAAATAAGATAGGAATAGATATAAGGAAGATTTAAAATCACACTTGTTAGCAAAAATTACTGAAAGTGAATAACTGAAAGTGCTGATCTTTAATAACTCAGTACTGATCTCAAACAACTATTTGAGATTAGAAGATTTATCTAGGAAAAAATAAATTAATGCAATATATCATCAAGATGTAATACATGAAAGAAAATACTAATTTTTCATGAAATATTCACCATTTGATTTAATAAAAATAACTATTTATACATCAGTGAAGGAATGGAGAAAAGAAACCTTTGGTTGATAGGCACATACCATAGCATTCCACCAAATTTATCAGTCATAATAGGCACTAGCACTTAATTAATTAGAAAGTATAAACCAAGATGAATTTATTTATCTCTCTCCATTAGCTAGAGTTCAAGAATAAAGTTTGTCCTAGACAGGTACTGGGTATCTACTGAAAATCTAAAGTGAAGCCAGATATCTCTGGCCCTGTTAGAGAAAATTGAAATGATCATGCCTTTGTTTGTTGAAGTTCTTGAGAAATTTTAGGAGGGTTTTTCCTAAACTTGTGTATGAGTTTGCACACAGCACAAAAGATTCTTACAAGAACCCCAGTATATATAACAAGAACAATATAATTTATTAGCTAATAAGATAGTACTGAAAACCAAATGTCTTTTTATTTGACATTCCCTCAAAAATGGCAATCACCTTTTAAAGTTTAAATATGCATAGAGCCTGCCCTATATTGCACAGTTACATCTCGTACTGAAAAATTGTTTCTGATGTACTGTGAAAGTCTTAGAACCACAGATAGAAAAAGTATTTGAGAAGATTGGGAACATCCAGATTGATAAGTAGATAAGTATGTTTTATTACTTCTTATATAATTTTTCAGTATCACATCCAAAACTGAGATAAAAAATTATGTTTTTACCACTTCTCTCAAATCTATCATGAGAATTTTGGCTTTTTCTTTTTGTTTTTTTTTTGCTCTGATCTAATCAATCTTACTCACAATTATTTAAAACATTTGTTTTTGCAGTATATATAGTACAATTATGTAAATGCTGCTATGCTCATGGTGTTGGCTGGAGCTGTGAGCAAGGATAAGCAGAGCTATTGCAGGCATCATGCAAGCATTTAGAAAACTGATTTTGGGCTAGGGAATAGGAAGGAATAGGATGGTGGAAGGAAGACGTTAAGAAAGACAAATTTAACACCAAGGAGAGCTGAGAAATCAGAAGTAGGTGGATGAACTCAGAAAAGCTTGTTGAGGTCTTTATGGAATTTTCCTTACATCACTGGAAAAGTACTGTGATGACAGCACAGTGTGCAGAGCACAGTTGCAGCTGATTCCTGTTGCCAGAGGTTATGGGTCTTGCTAAGAAATGCAGTGGGTCAGGATAAAGCATGAGCTTGAGTAAGCAGGTTGCCTGGCTGGTTTACAGTGAGGGGATAATACAAAGCAGCAGGAGCAAAAACAAAGTACTAGCTTGAATTCCCAGGAATTTATTACCTTGCTTGGTGTACATTGGTCAGGAAAGCTGGTTCTTATTGCCTGTAAATGTTTAAATGTAATTTAAACATTTTATGTTACCTTTATGGTTGCTGTTGACAGTGAAGGGATGTTCTAAACCTCTGGATAACTAGAGCTGCATAAGAATGTTTGGACTTCTCTGTTGAGCTACCTGCCTGGACTTAGCTGTAGATATTAATATTGCATAAATCTGCCCATGTTTTTGTAGATAAGGGAATAATTCTATCAGTCACTGCTACTGTAATAAAAAACAAATCATATAAAAACCAGCAGCACAGCTCATTCTCTCATCCGGAATCTGCTGCATAACAAATTACTGGCAGTGTGCACGAATAATGAGAAATGCTTCAGACCTGGAGATCCATTTGTTTGGACAAACGTTGCTGACTGCACTGAAGTAGATTGCAACACTGGCATTATATTTCTGCCACTAAACCCAAATTAGCCACTGCTACTGCTGTTACTGCTGTACTACAGAACATGAGCAGAGGTCAGCAATGGGTAAAGGACAAGTCCTACCATGTAAAAGTTTAAATCTATATAGATATGACAGTTAAGATTTTTAACTGGAAAAAAAAAAAATCAGGAAATTGAACTTCTCAGTATCAGGAGGACAGGAGAAGAACTAGCAATGAAACACCAACTTATTTTCTGTGAACCTGTTAAACCATAAAAACTCTCCAAAAAACTAGAATTTTATCTTTTTTTTTTTCTGTCATCTTCTTTTGAGAATAATGTACTGAAAAGACAGCTTTGTTGTAAACTGTTCTGCTTCTAAACCTGGATAGTAATCACCTCATTATAGTCAGTAATTTGAAATTGTAGCTAGTGGATATTGATGGTTATTTCCTTTAAAGTGGTATGTTTCAAGTTGAACTTCACTCGCATCTGATATAAGAAAAGCATGATGCTACTTTCTCAAGGTTACAAAAAACCAGAAGTCTCCCAATCGGATCAAAACCTAGCCTATATATGTGATATATATATGAGATAATTCAAACCCACTTTTTTTTAATTACTGCTATTCTGTGACGACTACAGTATGATTCCTGAACGTACATTTGTATGTGTAAATATTCCTTACCATTTAAAAAGCATACTTTAAAATGAAAAATATTTGCTCTTACTTTTTCAGTCTCCCATTCACAAACATGGGACATTGCATGCCACTGTAAGAAACTATGACACTGATTTTATCTCATTTATATATAGAAATAGGTAAAAGTACCTGTGTGTAGTCAGCTGATTTACACTTCTGTAAAAATCTCTAAGTGAGAGGAGAGTGCATGAGTATTTTTTGGAGGTCTAAGTTTCAACAGGAAAAAAATAAATACATCTTTGCACATGGATATGGCTGGTTTTTACCTTTATTATTAAGAACATTAAGAAAGAGTGAGAAGTAAAAGAAAAGGGAGTAAGAATCTCAGTTCTTTGAGATCAAACTTTCTTATGCTTGAATTGCAATTTGTGAAAATTGTTTCCCCCTACAAAGTATGAATATCAACTTTGCTAGGAGTTCAACAAGGCAGAAGAATTCAGTTCTCAATCTTTTCTAAATATTGACATTATCTAAAATATCACATTTTTTACATTTTGGTCCTGTCTACTGTTGGGTCTATAAGTGGGATAATTCCTTTATGTAGTTCTTGATCATCACCCTGCATGGCTTATGATCTTGGGCACTCAGCTTCACAGAAACCAGTTTCTGTTCCTGGAAGTGAACAGTTCTTGGCCATCCTGGCCACAGCTTCTGTCGTGCACATCACTCCTTAAATCAAGGTTAGCAGATTACAAATGTACTGAAGAAGACAAAGCAACATTTTGCCTCGGACACATCATAAGAACATTTTGCAGAAATCGACATCATTAGTCCTATTGCACATATCAATGAGAGATTGAAAGGAAATTTGGTTATCAAATCTTGACTTCATAGCAATCCAGTCATATGCTTTTTTCAAGCTCTTTTTTTCTGTTGTCTCCAGCCACCTCCCCCTTTTACCCCCAACTCTGTATTTAGACAGTGTTTAGATCTGAAGTATTGTAATTTATCCCAAGCTACAGAACAGACCAGATCAGACCAGACCAGACAGGCCCTGGGTCTTTCCTCACACTCTTCCTGCAGAAGGGAATAACACTGGCTGGCTTCCAGCCAGCAGGAACCTCCCCAGCCTTCCAAGATGATAGCAAGGGATCCTTCCATAACATCTGCTAGCTCCTTCAGAATTTCAGAAGAGCTCATTCAGGATGATACATAGAGGAAATGCCAGTCTGTGATCCCACAGCAGGACTACTGTCAGTGTACAAGTTCTGATTCTTTACACACTCTGAGAGTTTCCTTTGTCTCCTCATCTCTAAAGGGAAGATGTACAAGTAGATGGGTGTGGAAAGACAGGAGCTTTTCTGGCTATGCATGCAATTGGGCAATTATAAGTCAAATAACCTCTGGACATTCAGTGTGAAGTACTGGCCATAATATCATGATTTTTAGAAGACGACACTTATTAAAAGTCATTTAGACACAACATGATTGGAGATAATTGATTTTTGAAACATATTTAGAATTCCAAATAAATCTATTTTATTTTTAGCTGATCTTAGGGGGAGGTAAGGTCTTCTTAATTCCTTAATTTTATTCTACTATGAAATACAAATTATTGACAGACCCTTGAGCCTGTCCTTTAAGTTGAGATTTAAGAGGAAGAGTTGAAGAGAAAGAAGACTTGTGAAAGACTTTCTCTAAATATTCACCTCTATGTCATGTCATTTTAAACTTCTGTATTCAATTTTTTTTAGCATTTAGATCAGCATTTTTCCTGTTTCCCTTTACAGTTAAATAAGGAAAATTAACAGGTAGCAAGACTGAAACTCATGAAACAAAATCCTCTTAAAAGTAATACACTGTTAAGACTTGCTCCTCTGGTTTAAGAGGAAATAAGCTACTTAAACACCTACTATTTAAACTATATGTTTAAGTAATCCACTGGCCTATATTGAAAAAGAATAATTGCAATTGGGAATGTCCAGATCTCAGTCTTGTGAAGACCTACCATGCTGAACTTTTAAAATCCTTTAAAAATATTTCTCATTGTAGCAATCCATTTGAAAAAAAAGATGTTAAAAGTGATCTTCTGGGAGATATGAACTGAAGTGAGCAGACTTCTCACAGTAATGTGTTCACTTAAATTTTGATTTGATCACTTCTTCCTTCTAGACTATTCAAACATTTAAATTCGGCTGTGGAAAAATTGTTGCTATGTTGCTTTCTCCCTTAATTTGCAGCTGAAAAACTATAGTGAATTCTGAAAGGGAGTTAGTTTTTCTGCAGAGTTAATAACTAGGGAACCATAATTTACATCATTGTTCATGAATGTTAAAAATGTTATAGCTATTTCAGACTGGCAAGTTGATTGCTATAACTATAATGCATTATAGTAGGTTCAATTATCAATATTAGTAGCACTTGATTTTTTTTTTTTTTTTGTTGCAGAACATGAATTAATTTGTTCAATTTCACTTCTCCTTTTTTTTAATATACAACAATATTGAAGGTTTTAATCTAAAATAATTCCTATCAAATCAAAACTCATTTTATGAAAGCTTGCAGCGACCTTCAAAGAACTGTGAAAATGCAATCTTCTGCTCTTGGGTCTATAAATTAAGTTGATAAAAATAGTCTAGATATCAGGATATGGAGAGATAAATTCTTTCTCATTGTGGTCTTTAAATTATTACTATCTAGGAGTACTAATAAACAAGAATAATAAGTAATCATTTTAAAAATGATATCTGGGTTGGTATTAATGAAATGTGTACAGGTATTCTCAACTTCAAAGTAATCAAAAGTTTTAAATGACAGGAAACAGAAAATGTATGGAGTAGTATTAAGAGCAATAAATCACAGAGGAATATATTTATTAAATTTAATTTTAGGGAACAAATTAATATATTAGAGGGCATAATCACCTTTCGTGTGACACCTGTGGAGAGAAAGTGCTTGGTCATAGCAGAATTTGATCCAGGAGAGGAGATGTTGATCCCAGATCACTGACAGTTTTAGGGTTTTGTTGGTTAGGGTTTTCTTATTTGTTAGAAAAGAAATATATCTTCCTAATCAATGACATTAAAAACTTTCTAAAAGAAAAGCTGGCGAAACGAGTTCAGAGTAATTCTACAGTAGATCTATGAGCAGGAATTGATCCTTGCTCAAAAGTCTGGTGGTTCTTATGGACTTATTTTGCTACTGTTAAACAAAACCCTACTTCTGGCCAGTAATACTGATAGTTTGTTCTTTTGAATGGCCAGTTCTACGAAATGAAAGAAATAAGCACAGTCTGAAAGGAAAAAATAATGAGATATACTCGTGTCAATACTAATTGGGCATTGCATGCAATAGATGATGAACCTTTGCCCCAGAGCATAATGCAGCAATCACAAAAGCTATTTTTTGCTAAAAAAATCAAGCCTGACAAAAAAGGTGTAAAGCCCATTTGAATTGCTTTTAGAATGAAAATAGAGAAATTGTGAAGACAATGGAATAAATCAGTAGGTTAGAATGCAGACCATGGATGAGTGTAGAAAAAATTCAGCATGAAAGCCTCAGGATGTAAATGGATAAGGATATGATCTGCTGAAGAAGCAGAGGAAGAAGCAGTAGCATGCCCAGGGCTCATAAAACCAAGGTGATTTTAAGGCCTGTATCTTTAAATATTCTAAGGATTTTCTACCCTTACACCCTTCTCACTGACTTCTTCGCAAATACAGTGAGAAAGAATGTTTAAATATATCAAGAGAGCATAAGATGTCTTATACAGGTGTGAGCCCAAGAAAAAGATGTTAAATTATGTGTCACAGTAGAAGAAAGTCTCAAATATTCATCAGTTACTTCCCTACAGCATTTTTTTAGAGAAAACAAGGTAAGATACCTACTGGAAAAACATAGAAATGTCCCGATAAAATACTTATATGTCTTATATTTAACAGACGCACATTGATATCTGACAAATGATGCTAATGCAACATTTAATTTTTTTATTGCTAGTGGTTAGATTAATATCAGGCCAAAACTGTCATATTTAGAGGTATTCTCAGTATGAAACAACTTGTGCCTGAATTATTTTAAAAAGATAGTGGAGTTGTTAAAATCTTGACATCAGTTTGTGACAAACATTAAAAGACAGAATATTATAAGACAAAAAAATGCAAAATTACTTATCAGTAATTGAAAAATACAGAAAATGGGATTTCTGGGGAAGTGTTAAAATGGTCAGCAAAAAATTATCATTTGAAAAATCATAAAGGAGTTGACATTGATACGATCAATAAAGAATTGAAGGAGATTAATACATTTAATACCAGGGAATATAGTTTTAATGAAACCAACTACTTTTGAATAAATTTGGTTTGCTTTTGATGAGATTACATGTAGAGCTGATTAAAGTAACCATATTGACCTAGTGAATTTACGGTTGGAAAATATTTGGTTTAATTAAAAATGGTGAAAATTAGTACTGTACCAAATTAGTGTATTCCATTTTGAAGGGATTAAAAAGTGGCAAACTGAAAAACCTCACAGAAAAATGTGACATAATGTTGGAGGACAGGCTCTAGTAAAAAATCTGCAGAGATCCTGTTTGTGGCTGGATCCTATTCCTCATTTCAATCGTGTGGGCACCACTGGGAAATAATTACACTAGGACAAATACACAGGTTTTCAAGCCCACCTTTTTGATATTCACTTTGGACTCTAGCCAGTGTTTCTGAGCATTCAAGACATGATCCACTTTTGTGTTGTGTCTGAAACCTACTCAGAACCAGAGAAAAAAGGAGCATCACCACTGCTGGCATTTGGAGCAGTATCCTGGCCTTCTGTTGTGAGTGTCCCTACAAGGACCCTGATTGCTCCCACAGCACCATACAGTAGCTACCCAAGCTGATCACTTGAGACTTCTGGAGTAATTGTCCAAATTAAAGAAAGCATGTCATACCCGTAGCAGGTGCAAGGGGACAGGGGAGAGAACAGCAAGAACAAAAAGGGAGAAAGCTTGTAGGTAAAGATAAACCAGTTCAATAGGCCAAGAAAAGAGCAAAAAAAACCAGCTGAAACAAAGAAATCTCTCACCACCTGCCTCAAGAGGACTGATGTCAAGCCAGACTCTCAGTAATGGTCACCCTGAAAGCCAAAGTTCCCTGTTTCCTCTTTCTCTAATTCAGTCTGTTATTTCTGATATCATCAGGTATAGGTTACCTCTCTGCACAGTTTGCATCAGCTGTCCCTGCTCTTTGTCCTCATAACTCTTTGCCCTCCCCCAGTTTACTGTCTGGGACACAGAGTGGGAAAAAGAGAACATGTCAGCAATGTGCAAGCACTGCTCAGCAGCGGCCCAAACATCCGTGTGCTATCAGCACTGTTTTAGCCACAAATCTGAAACACTGTAAATGCTGCTAAGCAGAAACCTACCTCCCTCCCAGCCAAAGGCAGTACAGAAATGAAACACCTTAGAGCTCTCATGACACAGAATCTCCCCTTGTTCCCTACATCTACCCACCAACTGATCCAAGCACAGCAACAACATGAGTTTGTCTGTAAGACACCACGGTGCAGTGAATGCAAGGCATCAACATCAGTTTATCTAAGCTGTTACATTACTTACCATATGGTCTGCAAAATGCTGAATGTGTTTATGCCAAAACAGTGATTCAGGTATGCTGCATCTGCCACCATAAATTTGGTTACCTTTCCCACATCATCCCAGAAATGCTAAATACTGAGGGTGGGCAGTTTATTTACTGTTCCATCTTGACACAAAGTCACTGCAGGTTGATGATCTTCTGCTCCTCTTACATCTGCTGCAACACCCACTTGTGCAAGGTGGTGTATCAGATAACAGTGATACTTCACTCTTGCTGGCTGCAACAGAAAGAGAAACTGAACATTTTTCTGGGAATACTAAAGCTAAAATTCAGTGAAAATATCACCACTGGAAGAGCAAACCATTAATTTTCCTCTTTCAAAAACTTCAGTATGTGAGGTGAGTAGTGAACAGGGCTCTAATACAGCATCATATCCTCCTCCACTCAGACTTAATAAACAGAAATAAATGAACAGCTGGAGTACGGTAAAGAGAACCCCAGGCAGCTACAAGTGAATGTGTCTCACCAGAGATACATCAAAATTCATGTTCTGATTATTTCATCTACTGTTAAAAACATATGAAATGATGAGCCATATTTCTTATCATTTTATTGTAAATCCCTCTTTCTGCACTACTTCATGTGCTTCAATGCAGAGCTAAGTCCTCATAGTTACCATCTTGATTGACCAGAAAAGATCAAGTCAAATGATGCAAAGGATGGGAGCTATCTTGCCTTATTTTAGATCTGTACAGTCTGGGTTTCGACAGCTGCTCTATGCTCCCCTGAGAGGTGATAAAGAAAGATGCTCGTGGTGCAGATCACCTGATCTATTTTAGACACCAGTTTTTATGAAATTAAGCACTGAACTTATGAAACTTGAGAACTTAAACTGGGAACTCAGAGTGATAACCATACCACCTGGCATGTTGGACCTTTGCAACACTCTACAAAATATTAAGAATGCTGTGAAAAATTCACAACTAGTATCAACCAATATTTATTAAGAGTTATCAAACATAATTTTTTTGTAATAATATATTTTTGGATAACCATTCTATTTTGGATATATTAAGAAAACACAAAAGGGCTTAATGTAAGAAACTGATTTCATCCTGCTGCAATATGGTCTTGCATATGTTATGCTGCATCTGATGATATATTGTATCCACATCTATACCCTATTGTGTATGTGAGTTTTGATAGCTGTTTCTAATTAAATATTTTTTTTTTTTTTAATTCAAATCTGGCATCTGTAATAACCAGAAATCTTTAAATACCTATGGATTTCAAATTATCCTGCTTTAGAACATATTGCAGTTGCATAATCTTGATGCACTGTAGTGGACATGGTAATGCTAAGGTATTAGGGAATTTTAGTGGTCATTAATTAAGGTAGGTGAAAATAGACTACATACAAGCTTCTTATAGCACCTTCATCTCAGAAGCAAATAAACATACATATAATTTATTGTTTATATTTAAAAGCTGCTGCAGCACCATTTGCTCTTCTGGGACAGATCGTGGCTTTAGGAAAGTAGGGAGAGGCAGAGAGAAGAAAAACAGATATTGGGTACTACAGTGCAGTTCAGGCAGATCAATATTATATAAACATTTGAGAATCCTAGGAATTTCTTCAGGTTATGAAAATAGGTTGCAATGTTGAGATGGTTAGACAGGTGGCAAACTGAGACTACAGTTTTATGCCAAAAATATATCTAGTTTCACAGTTAGTTCTGCTACTGTCTGGTTACTATCATACTTTCTGCTCTTCTCTCCAGCCCATTCAGGGTATCCATGTTCAAGCATTGTTTTTGGCCAGTGAGTGTTCCTTAATGCATGTTTGTTCAGCCACTACTGTGAAGCAATATTATTCTCTGCAGGGGTGCTCACATTTTAATAAGTGCTAATATTATACCAATAATAGAAATAATGAATTTTAAGATTGCCATAGCTTTAATTTCAATTGTTTGTATATCAACAGATGTTCTCTCTCTCTTAAAATGTATGGAGTCATAGAAAGTCTCTAAAATGGATTTGTGTTCTCAGATATTAAGTGCCTTTTAGGCACTTTATAGAGCTGACAGAGTTTTAAAAAGCTTCAGAAGCAAGTCAGCTTGCTCATATTTATTTTGAAAATGCACTCCACACTCACAGACTTAGAGGGAGCTTAATTACAATCAATGGAATAATTAAGTTGAGGGAAATGTGCAATGGAGAACAGAAATGAATAGAAAACATATTCACAAGTGTACCTTTGGGCAAATGCATTATAGGCACAATATTGTCATTATGTCTCTCAAATCACATCATTATTTGCTCTGGTGTATGTGTGGGAAGCAGCCTGGATTGTACATGGTTTTTACATTCATACTCTGATCCATATTTAAACATTTTACAAATGATGCACTGTAGTAACACCAGCCTTCACTTAGCATATGAGTAATTTGGTGTACAGCTGAACTTTCACAATGCATTCCTAAACCTGAAAAAGCACTGATATCAAAAATGCTCTGATTCTCTCCTTTCCTCTCACAGTTCACATATTTGAGGAGTACTTATGACAGTTTGTTCACCAGAGTTTGACTCACAGGGAACAGCTCTTTGCAGATGTATTATTTGCAGGTTCCAGTCTAGTTGCAGTAGCCAATTGCCACTGTTTCAGTGACCACAGCTCTCTGATAAATAAAATGCACACCCAGAAAAGGTCTCCTAGAACAGGTAGTTTCAGTGAGTGAAATGGTCTTAGGGAGCCTTATCATGCTCTTTTTAAATTCTGAATTCTTATCTCTTGGTGCACCTTGCAGTCCCAAAGCCATAAGTCCTATAATGGGAAACCTGCTTTTTATCTCTTTTCCTGGCGTTTGCCATGATAGACATTGAAGAGGGAGGGAGAAAAAGGAAACAACAACAAAAAATTCTGAGCCACACTTTCAGGTTACAATTAGAGATGCCTAAATGCTTTAAAGTGGTCACCAACATGCACAGAATTCTGTCTTTGAAAGGGTTAATACTGTGATTTAGACAAATACTTACAAATAAATGTGATATCTTTGCATTCAACAGCAGAAATTCCTGTATTAAGGAGGAAAGTTCCTTCAATTTCACCAAACTGATTTCAGAAAATTTAGTCCAGAACATTTTGGCCCAAGGATCATGCCAAACTTTTAAATTCCCTTTTCAGTATGATAGAAAATTGATCATAGATGCTATGTGTACATATAATAACATAAAGGAGATTAAAATCTTGAAATGATTCACATTGATTTTTTAAATTCTAGCAATTAAACACAGCAAAGTGTAAGGTGTGCTAACTAATCTTTAATCATTAATGGGCCAACATGTTAATGAATGGGTTTTTCATTACAAAAATTCAATATGCTTTGTATTACTCTGCCTGAGTTCAAGAATAAAAAAGATTTGGGTTCTGAAGTGAAGGCAATGTAAATGATCATCTTTTTTTTCATGGTAAAAATGATCAAAAAGTAACATATAAAAATACACTATATATGTTAATAGCTACCTGAAATGTAGACATAATTTTTCCCACAAACCAAATGTTCATGTTGAACTCTGAAGGATCAAACACTGCATAAAAAACAGCATAGACATAGAAAAAAAAAAAAAAAAAAAAGGAAAGAATTTTGATGAGAAAAGGAAAAACACTTATTTTTAGGAACTTATTTTTAGGTTTCCTTTCAAATTTAATACTAAATTTTGCTGGGGTGGAACTTAACCACAACTCAAATCAGCCTTTGGAGATTGCTAATAATGCCCAGGCAGCAAAGGGATGGAACCTGTGAGGAGGCACCTGGGCTTCCTGCAGCCTCGAGAGAGTTTAGAAGTTTCTATTGCTCATTTTTTCTCCCATCACCAGAGAACCTCACTTGGTTTCATTCCCCCTCCTACTTGCACCTTCCCATTCTGCCACATCCTTTACCTAGAAGCAGCACCAATGGTTCCTGTATGAGCATGGACACTGTCTGAATTGTTGTCATATGTGTCTATATGGGGATTTATGACCTTCAGCCTTCAGTATGAGTATGATTTATGGCTAAAAGCTGCAAAAAATCTCATGCAGAAAAAAAAAAGAGTGTGAAAACACGCAATGGAAAACAATATAGACACAGGGACAAAAAAAAAAAAAAAGAAGAAGAAGAGGAAGAAGGCTAAACTTTGTTTCGTTCTGAAGGAAGGAAATAAGAAATCTCATGTAAAAAATATTTCATGGTAACAAGGAGTTTAGAGAAGGCAAAAAGGCAAACCATTAGGGGTTTTTTCATGGTTAGAGAAGCACACAACAAGCCTAGAAACTGGCAAACTCAAAGTGCCTGGATGGAAACATTTGGTGTTTTTTCCCCACAAAGAGCAGTCTATTGATTTGATTCCTTCATGCTACTACTGACACTTTGGATTTTAGCTGAACTCTTAAATACATCTTTTCAATACTGAACAAAATGGCCAGAATCTACAATAGGAAGAACAGTAAACTTTAACAGAGGTTTTCATTGATTGCAATCTCACTTACTTCAAGGCATAAACCTGCCTTTAGACAGTGAGGGCTGCAGTAAACTTACTCCAGTAATTTTAAAGACCCATTATTTTGGGACTGACTTGTGCATGTCTTCTGAAACATCCAGTGTCTGTTATCAAAAGACAAGGTAATGGACTGTGGGAGTACTGATCAAAAAACTTCCTATATGTGCTTGTATGAGACACCAAAACAGAGAGGAGCCTGGGGTTTATGCTTTTCCTAATTATCTCTGAAATTAGTATGGCAATGATTTGCACACTCTCTCAGTCCAGGTGTGATGCAAGAGAATGTGTTTGGAAGGCAGCATTAAAACCTCTCCCTGTGATAGGCTCTGGGAGAGTTCCTAATCCATCAAAGCAGCTGGCTGAAAGTGTGTGCTCCCAGCTGCTCCTCTGAGTCTCTGTATTTTCCGGTGTCATGTGGGAGCAATCTGTCAGAGCAACCATGTCATAAAAACACCACAGAGCCAGAGTCTGCCAGTTTGATAAAAGCTGCAATAGGATTGACTAACATGCTGACATAACAAACTTAATATCACTTGAAGAGCTTAGGAAGAAGCAGAAAGTAAGGGAAGAAGCCAGACAAAATGTAACTTTACTGAAAAGAAAGAAAGTGTGTAACCCAGCCTCTAAAAAGTTGTATCATTTTAGGTCATAAATTCTCAATTTATTTTTTTATCTGGACTTAAATAACTAATTATTTGGACCCCATCTTTTTGCTCTGTTGGGTTTCTGCCTGTGCCTGCATTACAAACATTATTTCTGACTGCATGGTACCTGCAGTGAAGAATGATGCTGGCCTTCAGGAATGCTCTGTTTTGTCAAGATTTTGAGCACGTGGAAATGCTGGTGAATATCATTAGTGATTCTGGATTACTACCTGACACTTCAGTGTATTCTTCTCGTGAGTTCTGGAGAGGTAATGGGCTCTGTCACCCCAGAATGAACTGAAAAGCAGGAATGACTTACTGGAAGGCAAACAGATTGGGTTAAGGAGAGTGAAATGAAATAGAGCAAAGTGAGTGACCTTTGAAAATTGATGTGCTGGTTTGAAATTTCCCAGGTAAAAGATACAGTCAAATTACTAAACCTTGTTCTCACATGAAGCAGGATGGTCAATTTGTTTGGTCAAATTTAATAAATGTTAGAGTCTTATAAAGCTTCTGGGCAAAAGGATTGGAGATGACATCAAACCTGGTAATAAAGTTACCCAGAGTACAATCAGTGGCAATTTAGCAATTACCTCTGTCAGCATCTCTGCAAGATCTGTAGCAAATAATAAGATTTTAGTTAGCCAGTGTAATAAAAGTATTTAACACTGACAGGAAAGTAACAGAGGTGATAAATATGTTTAAGCATAGAATATTGCCTTCTTATGACAATTACACGATCTGGAAAAAAAAGTATATTATCATGTATGATATTCTTAATGAGACAGAAAATTAATATTCTGTTGGGTTAAGGAATATTTGTCTTTTTGACTTTTCTCAAATCTCATAGATCATAACACTGTTGGCTTCAGGTTGGGAATGAGAAAGTTATTATGCAAATTGAATAAACATCAGACTGAGTGGAAACAAAAACAATTACTATAGGCTGAGAAATACAGCAGAAGCATGGAGAACAGAGATAAAGCAATAGAGAAGGGCAAATCTGTTCACAAGAAATAAGTCCCAGCCCTTTGCTGTAAAAGGACAATTTAGGTGAGAAAGTCTGAAAAGAACGGAGGTGAGCTTGGTAATTACCATCCTGTAAGCCCAAATTTGTCAAGTAGTATGATATATAGCATAGCCAGCAGAGATCTAAGATAGTGAAGTCACAAATAGGGTATTCAAAACTCAAACTGTATGAATCTAGCTGAAACACCCAAAGGAAGCACCTAAACACCTCACACAGTTCATGGAAACAGTGGCAATCTGAAGCCCTTGAGTCAGGGGCTCCCTTCTGCCATCACTGGCTGCACAGAGCAGCTGAAGTGAGATGTGTGAATACCTCCTGAAGTGCCTTATTGCAGCATATCCAGGAATTCACCTGGGTGCAAGGTAAGGGCATTGCAGGATGCCAATTATGTACTTTAACAGCACATGCACCTCTTCCTACAAAGTGGTATTTATATGTAATAGTCACTGATTGCTCTCAGACTACCCTGAGGTTATGCACAGCTGTAATGGAAAGGTGGTTAGATTCAATAAAAAATCAGGTTAAGACTCTCAGGTTAAGCTTTTTGGGACAGCATCCATTCAGTGAAGAAGATGAGGTTATGGCAGAAGAGAAGGAGGAATCTTTTGAGGTCTCTAAGAGTAGACTGGCCTACAGCGAAGGGAAATCTTGCTCTGGACTGAGGCTGAGAGGACTGCATCATCCAAGTCCCTCTCTGACTTGCACAGTTACAAATATATCCCACTGTTTTTTCAGGAAAGGGCTTGAGTTTTTACTTCTGCAATGTATTACTTGTCCTTTGTGAGACTTACAAAACAGCAATTAAAAAAAGAGATGGAATATATTGAAAAAGGATTAATGTATAGGAGAAGGATTAAGAGGAAAAAATAATTGAAGCAGCACTTACCAATATTGCAAAACTCGCTACAAGTAATAGCTGTTGTGGCAGACTTGTCCAACACCACAATAATCAGCAGCATTATTTAACTGGTATGGTGGCACTGTTTGCTCACATCATTCTCTCCCCCATTCTCCAGTCAATCTAGCTCAGTTCAGCAGCAAAACCCAAAGAAATTTCCACTGTGTTTTAAATCACTGAAATGGTAAATAATAGATATCTAAGAGCTCAAATTGTTACAAAATAATTTGACGTCGCTCTTACAAGTGAGCCTGAAGTGATGGCTTTAGCTGTCTCACGAGAGCTAAACAGCAGAACCACATAAGCACTTAGGAATGAGCAACTGCTTGCCTACTATGGTTTGATTTGAAGTTGATCTAAAGGTGTAAGTAGCACAATTGGCATTGAGTGCATGCAGGAATATCCAGTCTCTTTGCTCCTTGAAGGGTTAATTTCAACAGCAGAGATGCATTAAAAAAGAAATAAAACTTCTTTTCCAGGTATTTGAATTTGTAGAAAAATATAAATGGAAATAAAGTCGGCCTGAATGTACTTTGAGATATGAAAATTCCTTCCTTCCTTCCTTCCTTCCTTCCTTCCTTCCTTCCTTCCTTCCTTCCTTCCTTCCTTCCTTCCTTCCTTCCTTCCTTCCTTCCTTCCTTCCTTCCTTCCTTCCTTCCTTCCTTCCTCCCTCCCATTCAGGTTTTATCTTTCAGGAATTTTCTCCTTTTCAAAATGCAGTAATAAAAAGGGTTTCTTTGTTAATATTGTATTTTGGGGACTCGGGATGCAGTAGTGAATGATTTTGCCTTTGGACAGAGAAATTGCAGGAAATGAGATTGCCATACCCAACTTCAATGAAGTCTGATTTTCCCTGCTAAACACAACATGTATCTCTTGTTTTAATGGTTTACTTATTTTTCCCTTAAGAAGAAGATGAACAGTGTCTGTGAGAGTGCTTAAGTGCTTGACACTGCCTATCAGTGACTGCAGGTTAATTGTTTATTCTGTTTAAATTACTTTCTGGGTAATGGAGGTGCTCAGTACTCAGCCCTTTCAGACTTGAGGTTCTATCCCAATTAGACTTTTTGCTACATTCAGTATGTAGTCTTAAAATCCACTTGCAGTGCTATTCACTAGGCTTAACCCCTAACCCAGCATGGCCAGGATGCAGCGTGGGATGCAGGGCTGTGGCAGAGAGTCAGGATTTGGTTATTTTCTTGTTCTTCATCCTAGAGAGGATGGGTGCATCCCTAACTGGGAATGCTCATCAAGTATTGGCTGTGCTTTGGTCTGCTGAGTGAGGTCCACAGATAGGCTCACCTAGAATTTTCCCTTCAATTACCCCAGGCTGATGGGATGTCCAATAAGGCAGTGTGCCCTCTTCTCACTTTCATTCTCAACAAGCTGAGACTGGGATAACTTTGCTGTGCTGTGGATCCCAACTGGAGCTGTTTTAATTTAAAAAAATTCTCAAAAAAAACCCCTCAAAACATGGCTGTTGGACACAGCATCAGTAGTAAACTGTTGGTTTGTAAAACAGAGTTATAGTGTCACTCACATGGGTACCGCAGGGAACAGGATCCTGGCCTAGGAGGTGTAGTAGCTTAAAAGTGCCATATGATGGCACCTGAAACTGACTGTCCAGGGCACCTGAAACTGACTGCCCACATTAAATATTAGCCTGGTGTTGGTGTGATTTTTGTTCCATCTAATGACCCCTCTCCCAAACAGCCCCTCTTCTGTGTGCTCAGGTTTCAACATGCCCTGGTCAAAACCACTTTGACAACTGGCAAAAAGAATTTCTCTGCCCAGCAACACTGCAGCACCACCTCTGGCATCATTGTATGATGATTGGCACCTCAGCCTGAGAGCAAACAAAAGGATTTCTGAACAGGAAGAGGAACAACCTTCTGATCCTTTATAATTATCTCTAAGAATATTTGACAAAAGAAAAGTTTCACAAGAAAATGACTGTATTTTTGTGCAGTACTACTCATACATCCACATCCTTGTAGAGCCAAGAGTTTCCAGCACCTTCCCTCCAATGCAGCAGGATACTTTAAATCCAGGTGAGGCAGATGGGGATAAAGGTCCTCCCTTTCTTCTTCTTTTCTGTTTTTCTAAGTAAGGTGAAAAGGGAATAGCAGAAATCGGGGAAGTAGTAAGACTGCTAGGAGAAGAAACTACCAGGGAACAGAGGCAGAGCCCACTGTGGGATCCAGCTCTGCAGTAACTGATTCTCCTCATTAATATATAGCCCAAATTTTCAGGAAAAAAAATTTAGATAACCCTTTGGTCAATCATATGAGAATATACTTTAAGCAAGGTATGTGTACACAAAAATGGCCTTAAAAGGCTACTTAACCAGAGTGTGTTTCAAGAGACATATCAAAGTGCCAGCAGTGAGAGAGCCTAAGCTGGTGTAAATCACAAGCGTCACTTGTACCAGCCAACCATGTTATTTTATTATTTCTGAATTCTAACAATGTTCATCTCTTCTTTCACACAGTGCTTCTGTGCAGTACAGCCTTTATGATTTGACATCTCTGAAGGCATTAACACTCTTTGGGGAATGTGAATCAAACAACAAATTCTATTTGTGCACATTCATTTCTCATGCTTTTATTTTAGCTCATTCCTATCAGAACAAAGCCTAAGGATGTCTAGAAAGGGCAATTTCCCAGCAGTGATTACAGTATGGGAAAATTTCTCTCATTTCAAGGCTGCCTGGGAAATTTTGAAGGTTGTTTCTGCTAGGAATAGCACCTATATTCCCCATAAATGCTTAGAGATGGCTCTATGGACTTTTCAACAACTAAAAATCCCTCTACCCCAATGCATCTCATTGAAATATCAAATAAAGAATATTGTCTGCTAAACCTTACTAATAACTATCTTGTAATCATTATGTTACTCTATAAATATCCAGTATTATCTTAAAAGAAAACAAAATTGCTTTATGTCATGGTTCCAAAAACTAATAGCCTGAAGGGTGTTTTCCTGTTTATTTATGATAGCTCATACTTGAGAATTCATATATTTGTCTCATTTATAGGCATTAAAATTATTTTGCTAAGGCAGAATTATTCTTATAAGCCACTGTATCTAATTTCCCCTAGCTTCATCTTTTTCTTGGGTTTATTGTGAGATGGTTAGTTTATTGCAGGTCTTTTTAGAAGTACTATTAAATGTTTCTAGAAGTCTCTATGTGACTTCTCCTTCATTTCTTGTTCTGTTTCTGAAAGCTTCATTAGCTCTTTACTCTTGCTGCTTCCTTCTGCCAGTTTTAAATGAATATGGATGCACTGAAAAAAGTTTGTTGGGAATTTCATAAAAGTTTCTTCTTCACAATGCTAAGTCATTGGGTCATTTCAGCTGATGGGTTATTTAATGACATCATGGGAAGAGTAGATTTTCTTCTTTTCTCTGGCAGTCCTGTAAAACCTTTGCACCCCCTTGGGTGTGCACAGATGAAGGATAGCAAGTTCAAGTCTTGTTCTGTCCCTTTCCATGGGATGGCAGTGGATGGACACCAAGGGCTCCCAGAAGGGACCAGGAAGGACCCCTCTTGCTGAAATTTGGCAAGCCTAAAGTTAGTTGTCTTCTTTAACTCTCCCAAATCGAGGGGATGAACTTGATGCTCACACCTCAACCTTTCACTGGCCCATAAGAACAGAGACAAGATATGACAGCTCAGTCGGCGGCAGATTTTTTTTTTAATCACTCTTTTGGGATTAAAAATGAATGAACAAATATTTTCCAGTAAATTTTCTTCCCCAAACCAGTAGGGATGGAAGAGTGAATGTTAGATTTGATCAGTATTTAGACTATACAAAAAGATCTTCCCTGCAATGCCTGGGGTCTCGCTGCCCAGCTTCTCCTGGCTTGGGCAGCAGCTCCCAGCGATCCAGCAGCCCTGCTCAGATGTAAGGCAGAGGACATCTTCAGGTGCACCATCTATACAAACATGTGGCCAGCCCAAGGTCACTGGCCCTTTGCCAGTGTAAGCCTGAGCTGGGGAAATCTTGGGCTTCCCTGCTGTGGTTGCAATTAAAGAGCAGCACTGGGTCCAGATCTCTCCTGTTTAACAAGTGTGTGGATGTCAGATCTGCTCTGGCAGAGGCCTTTGTATTTTATTCCCTTACACTCTGGACTTTCTTCAGTGAGCGTGAGAAACATCATATTGGAATTTTATTTTGAGTGACACTATGTGATCCACATATATATTAATTGTGCCACAGACTGAAGGCTTCATGTCCAAGTGAACAATTCTTTAAAGCATTTGGCAGCAATAACCAGTACCTCAAGGTTATGCCCTATCTCTTTTTTCTCTTTATGTCATCTGTAACAACTGTGGACTCTGACATTTAGTTAATTAAATTTGCCCACACTATCTGACTTGGTTGTGCAATCCCTCTTGAGGACGTAATTTTTGAAGGTAGTAAGCAAGAGGGATGGTTAACCTTGATGAGTCGTTTTACCATAGTAGTGTGTTATTCAAGGAAAAGTTTAGGATCTTTCATCTATTGCATAAATAATAAATCTCAAGACAGTACATAGACATGAAATATTTAAAGAATAGCATCACATCTTTGAGGGCAGACCCCAAAACAAAATGAAATTATCACACAATTGCTGCTGTTCTATACCTACAAGTCTCTACCTACTGTAAATTCCTTGTGGTAAGGGGTGTTTCTCAGCTAACTGTGTTTAAGAGGATTCCCATAAAAACTGTCTGAAATGGCTTTTACTCTCTCTGATGCTTTATATTTCAATGCGGGTATGAAAAGTTACTTTTGAAATTTTATCCTGATATGGTATTACTGTTACTTTTTCAGTATAGGTATGGTCCAGAGCTGGATCCATATCTTTATGTAATTGACCTTTATGTCTGATATTGATAGCATTACATGTTCTAACATTTATTGTTCTAACATTTATTGTAGCCTTTGATTCCCAGAGCTGCCATGCAGAAATCCTGCAGACACCCTCTAGTCTGTCTCTGGGCATCCCTGGACAGCAGGCTTGGTCTGCTGCCTGAGCTGTGGGGGTGTATGGGGCACACATGCACTGAAGATGAGCCTCCAGTTGGGCTCCCAAGCTTGTAGTCTTTGTGGTGAGACTGATCTGATTTTAACCTTGGAGTCAGACTTGACAGACAAAACAGAAAAAGATTTTGAAGTGATTTTTGTTTTACCTCAACATACACTTTGTCTCATTACCTAAGGCTTCACAGATCCCTTTTTTACATAAAATATTAATATAATTATATAATAAAAGTAAACATAATAATAATAATAATAATAATAATAATAATAATAATAATAATAATAATAATAATAATAATAAAAGCCATAAATCACATTAGTTATTTCTCATAATATGGCAATCTTACCAATTCATTTCAGGGAGGAGAAATTCGGAACAATTTAAGCCTCCAGAATATCCCTGACTAAAACTTCTGGTGTACAGAATGAACTCATTCAGGGCACTAGCAGTTAGTGATAGGCAATTTTCCCTTGTTGTTTACTCTTACCACTCTTGAAGAACCATGGTTTGATATTCAGAGCTTCACCTCTTGGGAAGGAAGAGATGACATGGCACAGTTGGCAATTTATCAATATCTTTATTGATAGAGAATGAAACACAGGGCCAGATTTGCCCCAGCTTAACATGAAGTGCAGCACATCTAAGTGCACTGGGAAGTGATTGTAAATCAGATATTATTTGGTCCCTGAAAGCTGGCTGTAAAATCAGATACAGATGAGAAGATATAAGTCACACCACATTGTAAATTTAAAACCAACCTAGGAGAATTTTCCTCTAATCAGTGGGTGCCAGCTGAATGTATGCAGGCAAGCAGTCATTCTAAGTCTGAGATTAGGCAGATTGATACCAGCTGTCTGACAAATCTCTAGCACTAGATAAGACTGGAGGTGGAGGGGAGAGAATTATAAATTGCATGCACCCATTAATGCACTCATTTAAACATGCAATTTAAATGCTAATTGATGTTAATTCAGCCCAGCAGTAGTGTTCAGCTGTTAGTCATATACTGTAACCTGGCTGAAGGAATAGCAGTAGAGGCTTGGCAGGGTAGTATAGATAAACTCAGGGATCAATTCAATGTATGGTGTGCTGGTTTCACTTCATTTATTATTACATGTGTAATTACAACTAGCTGAATACAGGCAAGAAAATGAATTGTGACTATTCTGCCACTGCATGCTGACCACACATTTAATGAATGACATTTTCCATCTTTTACATTGCCTGTGTCTCAAAAGATCTTGACATTCTTTATGAAAATGCTTAGGCTTAATGACAGGAACAGCTAAGAAGTCCCAAGGAAAGTGAAATATTTTCCTTTGATCTTAATGGAATGCTCTTTAAAATTTTAGCTTATTTTATTTTAGTATTTCAGGTGAGAAAATTAGTTCATAAATATTGCTATGCAGAAAAAATATGTGTTAGTCATGGTACTGATAACCAGTTGTTTACTGAGATGTCTATATTCAGCTAAACTCCTTGTATTAACTTAGAGTGAAAATTTTACTCTGTGATTATATTTTTCAAGTGCATCTGCAATCATATGGTGAATTTAATAAATACTCTAGGTGTTCAGTGAAGTGTTGTGAACCTGTTACTGTTCAGTTCCTGCTACTCAAAAAGCTATTAATAGTGAAAAAGGGTTACAAAATGCAAATGCTTGTGGTTGATAAATAGCAAATTTTCTAGGCTAAATTGTTCTTAGTGGTCAGTTTGGCCTGCTTTCTTGTTAATATAAGAGGTTAAATGCAATGATGGAGGTGGTAGGGTTTTTATTAGGCAGCCCAGAGTGCAGATTTGGCTCATGGTGTGTGTTAATATCATCTCCATACGCCATAAACCTGCTGGGTCAAATTCTGGGCTTTCTGCCAGGTGTTGTGCTCAGTTACACTGCTGTCAACCTGTGGCAGGGGTGAAACAAGGGGCAAAGCGTTGCTTGGTTTGCTGAAGCCTTATAAAAACTGGAAGTGATGGAAGGCCCAATTCTTTGGTGTTTGCACCTAGGAAAAGTAAGTGTAAAGTGCTAACAGATTGACTGCTGCAGTTTGGCCATTTGGAAGTAATGTAGAGCTGCTGTCAGGGGATGCAGGAGTTGCAGTGTGTAACTCCCCAGGAAGGGCTTGGTTTGAGCCCGTCCTGTGCACACACTCTGAGCCTCTCAAGTGACTTTTGATAAGGACACAATTCATGTAAAGCTGAAGATTTAAAAAAATGACAAAGCAGCTTCCTAGAGAACTTTGTGTGGGAAAAAATCTGGATTTAGGGATTGGAATATAGGGCCCATTACGGAGGGGTACAGGGAGGCAGAAGGAAGAGACAACAACCCAGAATGGCACAGCTATGTATTTATCCAAAATTATATCTTTAATTCTTCATCTGCATTTGAAAGATTGTTGTCTCTGCAACTTGTTTGCAATGATACAGGATGTTATAGATCTGGTGTCTCAGTAGCTGTTTTACTATTGAATAACTGTAAAATTTCAAATGTTTTTTTGAGTTACATTGCTGAGTTCATTTTTTTTATTTTATTTTTTTCCCTTCAGGAAGGTTGAGAGGAATGGTAAGTTGGGGGGGATTTGTTCGAAGGTGAAGGGGATATGAGATTTTAAATTGCTTGGCTTATTGGTAGTGGTTTATCTTAAATTGTGCTGCTGCACTGTATTTTTAAATTATGTCAAGGGCACCTAGACCATATGGAATGAAAGGAAAATAATGATTTAAGAGTGTATCTATCTATTTCAAGAACATTCGCACAATGTGTCAGCAGAGCCACATGGTCTACAGTATCCAAGAGAGATGATGGGTCTAAAATAACCAGTTTGAAGTGATGGTTAAAGCTGTCACATGTGTCTACAGTTGGGCACCTAAATCCAGCTCCAAAAGCTCATGAAGGGAATGTCTAGTTCTTGCTGCTTTGTGACTACTCAGCACCTCTAGTGCTATTCTGATATTAAAAAAAGGACGTCAGTGATAGTGAAGGTTTTGCCAGGAAGTAAAACTTTTGACTTTGTAATGCATCTAAAAATATATGTGCTCCAGCCCTGAGATATTAGTTGTTTTGTTATAGTACTTTTGTAAGTTTTTCTCGACAATAGGAGTTTACAAAAATTTGATAACTATTAAGATCACCTATACAAAAAGGAAATGCTTCAAAAAAGCTTTCATAATTGATTATTGAGAATATAAATCTGTATTTAATGTTATAATAGGTGTCTTCACTTGTTTTAATTTATGCATGAGTCTGAGAGTGTAGTTCTGCAGTGCTCCCTGGCTCTCTTGGTAGCAAGCTGATACATAAAATGGCTCCTGCTACTTTCCCCCCTTAAACCAGCAGCTTTTCAGATGCATTTTTTTACACAGCTTAATAGAAAATGTTTTCTGAAATCTGTATGGAATTAAGTGCTTTGCTCTATCTGGGCTCACTCTTTCAGTGAGGTATATATATATATATACACTCAAGGAACTCTACTGAATGTGTCTCACAGCAGTAGTGAAATGGCTCTCTGTGTCATAGCTCCCACAGAGAAGAGCTCCACGGAAGTCATTAGTAGTGCAGGAAACATCAAAGCTGGCAACTGAGACCTGAGCCTTCCCTGCAAGAGGAAATCAAAGCCCAGTGGCTCTACCACTGCTGGCTATTCCAACAAAAAGCAGGCAGCTTTAAAAATGATCAGTAGTCATTGAAATGGTGGGATAAGTGGTAGTGAACCAGCTCTGTAGAAGATATAATTTCTGACCCAGGAGTCAGGCAATGAGTGTGACCTGTACAGAAATATGGTTTTCTCCAGTCATATTTTTTTTCCTGTGATTTTCTTAGGATCTTTAACTGTATGAAAATAGCAAGGGTAATGCAAATAAAACTGACATCTCAAATGCAGATAGGTGTGGACAGAGCCATAGGTGCAGAGTGGTGAAATTGGCTGCTGTGAAACAAAAAAATCTGATTTCCTTGGCAACTTGAGCATCAGTAATCTTCCATTCCTAACTCTGTCTGGAAGACACACTATCAGCTGCAGACGCTTCTTCCTAAGCAAGTTCTTTGCTACTATCAATAGCTGCTGGACTCAGCAGGTGAAAGCTGACATACTTGGTGGAAGTTAACACACCTACATCTGTCTCATTCTTGTAGAACTTTGCTAAAACCCTCTAGATTTCTGTGGGGAGTCTGTATACTATTTCTAATACTGAAAACTGTAGTGAAAAACTAAACAAAGGCTAAAAAATGTTCTAAGAAGAAGCTGATAGAGACTGAGTGTAGTCTCTTTAATGGGTCAGGGGAATAAACAGGACTGATTTCTTTTCCAGGAGAAGGGCTGAGATTTTAGATAGAGGGAAATGGTTCTCTTTTTTTGGCTCTTGACTGTTGTCAGACAACAGATTTTTCAGTGCTGCAAAATAAACAGTTTTAATTTCCTGGAGAGGATTTCAAGTTCTTTTGGGGCAGGAGATACTATTAAGTTCTTCCCTGAGGGAAATGTCCTTAACCCTGCAGGCCTATCACCAATACAGAGCTCTAGTCAGTCAGCTACAAAAGCTTTCAGCTCAACAGAAAGTAGTGTGCAGTCAGTAAGTAGAAGGGAAGATAGAAAGCTGAGTTTTGAAAGCAGGGAGAGACAAGTGTTCTCACAAAACAGGAGTGAAATGGAGAGCAAATTGTCTAGAATTGTACTTTGGATATACTCACCTCCAAGAAAAATGTGGGGAAGCAAAAGGCTTTTAGCACTCCAGGGGGAGATCACATCACAGCTTACACAGCACATTTCCTGTGATTTATGTTACGATAGGATCTGGGATAGATTTTTTTCTCTGTTGTTTGGTGCCACAGGCTGGTCCATTTTCCGTGGTGTAAGGTTGGGTCAGCCCAGAGCTGGGGGACACCAGCTCCTGTGAAAGACCAGGCAGACAGAGGTTTTCTCCTCAAGGTCCAAGTTCAGCAGAAATGTGACATGGCTGCTCAGCAGAGGCTTGCTTCTTCTCAGCAGAGCCTGTGCTTCCTTGCTCCTATGAGCTCCTACCAACAGGCTCAGGTTCTTATATTTGAGGAAGAAAGCCTTGAATGCCATCTGGAAATGGTAATAGTTGCCATAAAACATCAGGTAAACTGCCATAGGGGAAATTGGCCATCTAATCCTCAGTGAACAGCACTGGCTGGGACATCAGTGCCCTCAGCACTCAACTCACATGTCACTCAAAATGGACCCTGGAAAACCATGCAGATAGAAAACAATGACTAAGAACTACTAAGTAAGCAGGTGCTCAGCTGCCAAAGAATTTAAAGCTGTGTAAGACTTACCAAAGACTTTTATAAGTGTCTCACTCTTATGTCAAAATGAGATCCCAGCTTTCAAGGCCTAAACTGGGGCATTAAGGCCAGCTCCATGTATTGCTAATACATGCTCCTTGATGGAATATACAGAGATTTCTCTTGAGCTGAACTTTTAAACAAAGCTTTTGTCACAGCCTTCCACAGGCTCCATATTTTTTTGTGAAAATATTAAGTAAGATAAAACAAAAAGTCAACTTTCTTACCAACTGGTGTGTTTCAGAAATTATTATAAGAGGACACTGAATGGTTCCTAAAATATGCTTTTCTCCTACCTGAAAGCCAAAGCTAATAGCAGATAATAAGAGCCCAATATGTCTTATTGTTATCTGTGTCAGTAAAAGCTGTTCCATTTGCCCTCCAATCATTTTTTTAATCAAACTTTGGAGAAAATTGCACATATCTGGATTCATTGAAACAGGCTGTAATCTTTTGCTAATTGTGTCACATAAAACACAGCAGGCCAATTTTTTGAAAGGAAGAACAGGTGGGTAATCACTCTGTCTGAATTCTGCTAAATAAATGTAATCCTTAAATTTTAGTAGCTTGCATGGGGGTTAAGCCTCTTTCTGGGCCACACTCTCATCTGTACTATTCACCCGCATAAAAGAAAAAAATATATTCTTCCTTTCTTGCAGTGCACTTTATTTTCAGGGAAAACAACTTCCTACCAGCACTGAACAGCATTTTATACAATAAAAAACTTATTTTTCATGCCATGGATTATTGGAAATGTCCATACCACTTGTGCATGCTCAAGACCTAGAAACTCAGAAAGACAAATCTACAATTCAATGCCATTTGTGTTTTAGAACATGAGCAAGCAATACCTGAGGTGATGCTCATGGTAAATTCAAACTTAGGCAGAAAATTGGGAGGCTGGTCCTGAACTGCCTGGCTTTTTGTCTTTGTGTCTGTGGGTGGGGTTAGGGCACTGCAGAAATAGGGCCATTCAGCACTGGACTTAGTTGAGGAGGGTCTGCCAGCAGAGCTCCACTCACTGCAGCCTGGCCCTGCAATAAATACCTGGCTTCCCTTAAGCAAGCCTGACAAGCACCTTTCTGCCACCATATTAGCTTTGGTGGATTTTTCCCCAGTATGCTTGTCCTCATAAACGACAGTTCTCCTCTTTGTTTGCTTCTCCTGCTCCGTTTCCTAGCTCCTTTCATTGCTAAGTTACTGGGGTGCATCCTGGCTGCAGAGAAAGGCAATGATGTCCCACTTCATTTGCTGGCCAAAAGCTGCTTGAGCAGCTCTTGCTGACACCAGCGTTAAAATTGCACATCTGGTGGCTCACACTGCTCTGCCACCCAGCTGAGAGGACAGTCTTTGGGAAATAAACAGCCTGTGAAGTGCTATCAAGTTTGCATTTCTGTCTCTTCTCAGCTGTTTCCCTCCCACCCCTCCCCACCATAGCTCCCTTCCCATCTTGCTTCTGGCTCTATCCATAAGCCTTAATCCAAGAAGGATCAGAACAGTATTGAAGTTTCTTAGTTTCTCTTAAAATTGCATTATCAGTCTGCTGAAGGGGATGTGGTAAAACAGCAAGGGACTGGAGAATATGTGGTGGAGAGTTAAAGGGGGAATCAGGGGATTAGCAGTGAATAGGAACAAAGGAGTTTGAAAAGGAGAAAAATGTTGGGAATGAGCTTCAGGGGAAAGAAATCAGCCAGAGGAGTGCTGTGTTGTGAGGGAAGGTGCCATTAGCCAGAGGATATAAACTTAGGAAAAAAATGTATGAAAATAAAGAAGATCAAAGCAGTTTGATAGGAAATAGAAATATGGTAAAAAGAAGCATATCGTTGTAGCAGGAATAATTTTATGAATAGTTTAGATATCCAAATCAAAACAAAGAAACACAGTTGAAAAAGATTATACAGGTAATAAATATTTAATGTCCCTATGCAGTGAGGCAGGCAGTTTATATGTGGATACATCACAGGGAATGTAAGGGGAAAAGAATGGTGTTGCAAAAGAGGAAGGGAAAAAAAGGAACAGATAAAGCATTTATATTTGGAGGAGGCACCGTACAAAACTTGATTTTACACACTCTATTGCATATTTAAATAACCTTTGACACTGGAAAAAAAAGGCAACAGTAATTTGTAGGTCTTACAAATAAAATTCAACATACAGCAAATGATAAAATCTTGCAGTGAAGATTCATGTTAGAAAATAATTTTCAAATGTAAGAAGGAGATGTTGAGCAGAACTTTCCCTCCTGACTCTGCCTCTGCACAGGGTATTTAGAAAGAAGCATAGACGGCTTTAAAACTAATTTTTATGTCTCTTTTGACATTTAATTGAAGCAATTTCTTATGTAAAAGTTTGATTTCTCCATCATACAGTCCTTATTAAAGTTTAAGCAGAGCAATTTGAAATGTCAGGATAATAAACCATGAAAAATAGAAATAAATATGCAGCATCTCAGGTTTTATTACAGACTTCCATGACTATACACATTAGAAAAAGTAGTATGAATAGCTGTTGAGAGAAAGATGTGGGGGCTGATAATCAGATCTGGAGCAGCTTGATGATTTGAAAGTGAGATAAATGTCTAAGCACTACTAGAAAGCATTAACCAAAACCTGACTATGTTCTGAACATTTCACTAAGGAGTTTAAGTAGGTTGTACATGAACGGAGATGCTTCAGCTGACTGGAGAGCATTCCACAGTGTGTGAGGGAGTAGCTGAACACAGGGAGTATGGAGAGTACAGCTCCTCAAAAAGAGGGGTGTTGGTTGCAATCAGCTAGAAACTACTAAGTTTTTAGTCTTTAAATTCACTAAATATGCAAAGAAAATACATTGCCATTCTCAATGGTATCCAACTAAACCTTCTATAAACTTAACCATGCCCTCAAAATCGTTTGAGAAATTAAAAGTGTTCTTTCCTTGTTTGGATTCTACCTTATGTAACTCAGATGATGGTGTTACTTTTAATTTACATTACTACTGAAAAAGTATAAGAAGAAAAGATTGAAAAATGTTTATCTTTTAAATTACGTACCCAATTTACCCATAGTATGCCGGTGGCTTTCTCATCTCAGCTCTTGTAATAAAAAGATTCACACTGTTTCCCAGAGGTGTTCCACCTACCTGTTGAAATTCTGCTCTGCTTTCCACATGACTTCAAGTACAGTTTAAACCTATTTGGTTCCAGAGCCATTGGATCTTCCCCCATTCCATGTATGCCTATGCTATGACAGTTTCTTGGAAAGAGATGCACAGCATTTTTGGTTGGAGGCAATGTATCATAGAAAACCTGGAGCTTCCTAACTTGCTTTCATCCCTTGGGATGCTTGCTTGCATCACTGTGGCCTTTCTAATAAGACCTTCAAAGGGGAAAGCACCCTCTCCTGAAAAGGCAGTGTAATTAAGCTTATAACCAGAGAACTCATTTGCAATTAGTAAAATTCAGAGTAGATATGTAATTAAGAAAATAAGGCTAAGCTTATAAATTTCTCGCCTGCTTGACTTTTGGTAGCACATAGAGGTTGGTCCAAATCACACAGAGTCACATTGAATTAGAAGTATTAGAAGAAGCTCTCTGCTTAAGATTAAGCATCTGTCTGTAAGCTCATATATGGAGATCAGGCAGTACAGATTAGAAAGCAATTAGCTTATCCTTAAATTTGTGCTTTTATCTGCTTACTGAATAACTCTCTCAACTCTGTTTATGCTGACCAGAGCCTTGCATCTCCCTGGTGCCATGTGAGCTGCATTTCATGTCACGCCACAGAAATCTGCAGTGGCATCTCCCATGCCCACCTCCCTCAGGCACTGTAGATGCCACTGATCATCTATGTCTACTCAGCATCTGAATCAAGGAACTGAGACACTGCACAATTAAATCTGTGTTGTTGCAACCTGAGTCTGCACTTTAGTCAGTAATGGGACCCATCTCTGTTTATCCGTGCATCGCCACTGCAGAAGCAGCTGTCCAGTGTGTTCAGAGATTTCCAGTTATAATTTGTGTTCTTGGAAATAAATTCAGTGTATTTATCAAGGACAGTTCTTCTGGATCAGAAGGCATTAATTTCAGAGCAAAAGAGAACAAAAAGCAAAAACAATTAGAATTCTCCCAGAAGGAGATGTGAGGATTTGAAGCAACAGAGAGTGTAGCAGAAGAACAAATGGGTGTTAATTGGCTGATTTTAATATTAGCTTGAAAATAAAAAGCTTTGTTATTGCAAAGTCAGGAAGGCCTGGAAAAACCTAATTGAAATTCTGGGAACGTAGTGAGGTTTAAGGTGGCTCTTGATATATTTAGGGAAGACATTCTCTGGGATCAGCAATCCTATATCCAGAGTTTTGACCACCTCCTTGAAAGCTTTGCTTGTGGGCATTTCCTTGCAGATATACTAGCAACAAACCTGGGAGATTCCTGTCAGATAAGAAGATGTTAAAGAACAAACCAAAGAAAAAACCATACAGACAATTCCCACTGTCCCCAAACAGTTGTTGTTTATCCCAGCTGATTCCAGGGCTGCACTGAAGTGGGTGAGCACCCGGATAGAAGATACAGCTGGTAAGCTGGGTAAAGAAGGCACACGTTAAAGCATGGGGTGTGAAAGCTACTATAAACAGTTAAAAAGGCTTTTTTGTGGATAATGTTTCATGTAGATGACAGGACTGGAAGTGTGTCACAACAGAAGGCTATCATTGTCACTCTAAATTTTGTTTACCTAGTAAAATAATTAGTCTACTATGACCCAAATGGTTAAAGACCATGATGTTATAATAAAAACTGATTCAAATTTAAAGTATTAAATAGAACAAAATTTGTTGAATTTTATATGAAATTTCTCTTGGTAAAATCAGCTGAGCCATTGGCCTGAGTCTATGTCAATATTAACTCACAGGGTAACATCCCATGTCTCAAGAAACTGTGAAATGATGCAGGTCAACATGACAATTTGTGCACTCAACTAATGAATCATATGGAATAGGATATGTGAAAAGAAATAAAACAGCGCAATAACATCTACTTCTTCCATCCAGAGACAGAAAAATAAACATTAGGAGCTTAATTCTTCTAAATCTCAATTTCAGCTCTTCATGTGCTCACTATTAAATTGCTCCCTCACTAAGGTACAATCTGTCCATAGTCATTTACAATGCTTGAAATCCTCCCATGTTTAATCCATTTTTTTACAGCCACTCAAATATGCAGGATCATTACCTAATAAAGATGATGTGGAAGTAGTATGTCCCTGGCACTCTCTTTTCTTTATGCCCACTACTTACTTTGAGTATTTTTTAATGAGTTTGTAGAAGTATTAAGATATATTTTTCCTTCCATAATTAAGGGAGGGACGAGAAAAGAGAAACCCACTGGTTAAAATTTTAAAAATTGCTTTTTACATTTAAGGATGAAATCTTTGAAGCAGATGTTCTACCTAGATGGAAATGGTTAAAATTAAATTGTTGCATGATAATAATTAATAATCTATAGAATAAAAATAACATTGATAATTAGCATTCAATTAGCATTTATCTTTCAGTTTAATCTTTCCTATGGCTCTTCAGTTTATATGCCACTGGCTTATTACAAGAAACTTCAAACTTTTTTCTAGAATGACTAAAACCCTTGATGAGCTGATTATTGGTATGTTGAAGTCGTTATCATTTAATATTATCTCATTTTCTCCCTGTTCTCTACCTGAGGCAAACTGATAAACAAGTAAAAGGAAGTCCCTTATTACACAGTCTTTCATTAAACTGTGAAATTTTTTGCTATGGAAATTGTGGGAACCATAGTTTTGCCTGAATTGAGAAAGACATAACCTCATAACCTTGGGGTTATTAAGCACAATGGGTTGTGACATCTAATCAAATGACATCTGAGACACTCATCTTAACACCCGTCACAACTGATGGGGAGAAATAGGCCAGTGAGGGCTCAATTCATCTCATCCTAAAATAAATGTCTAAATAGGTCAGGAGAAAGGCAGTGTGCAAAGACAACCTGGGGCAGGAACCTCAGGTAGAGAACTCTGTGAAGAGCTGAGGTTGATCTTACCCTGCAGAGTGCTCACAAGGGTCAAATGTTGAACATACTGGTGAGACATGACCATGTACCTGTGTCCTTCTCATATTCTTCTCTCAGCATTCTTTCTGTGGAGTGCAGAATAATGGAACACAGTCTCTCTGGACACCAACAGCAATTGCAATGCCCCTTACAGTCTGCATGCCAAAGATGGTAAATGTTTGGTTCTAGAGGTCTCAAAATATAACAGTCATACAAGATGAACGGCAGCAGTGCCTGTATTGTAGGTAATACCCACTCCTTGCTGAGGCTGGCACTAGTATCTAGAGGTGCCCCTTCCCAGAGCTTCCTGCAGTGGAGGGATAGGACTCTGTAAGAGCTGGCCTTTTCATGGCACTCCTGGCTCCCTCTGCTCCCAAACAGTTTGTGCCTCAGGGATTTTTGCACTTTGAAATACATGTTATGCTGCTGGTAAAGAAGTCTGGCTAGTCCTGGCCTTCTGTGCCTCGCCTTCTGCTGGGATGGTGGGTGTGCTGGGACTGGAAGTATCCTATTTCACCTGTGCACACAGTTCTGTGTTACATTAACACCTCAGAAATAATTGTTCTTCAACAGCAACACGTGAAGCAGGCCATTGTGTGCTGGTTCTGCCCAGGCAGAAACAGCAGTTTCATGAACCATGAGGCTAGCACAAGAATGTGCTGTGGGCTTAGCTAGAAACAGAGTAGACCTTTGGTTATGGGATCTCCACCTCTAGTTTGAAAGATCTTACCTGCCTCATAAAAACTCTAGAAAGAAGTTTTAAATATTGTGAAACAGTTCCATTTGAAGTTCATGATGATATTACAAAATTAAAGCAAATACAGTTTTTCAGACACTTAGCTATTGAAGCAAAATCATGACAAGACACATGTTTGAATTTCAAATGTGCTTATTTAAGTCAGATACAAGCTTGAGCTTGTGTCTCATGTACTTTTAAAGAGCTTTGAGTCAAATGTAAATCTAAGTGAATCTGTAGGGCTTTTGCCCTATAGACATCTTAACTGCATAGGATATTCCTTAGGTTTTTTTTAACCATTGATGATCTTGCAAGCATAATGTTTAAAACATTGGCTTTTTTAGGATTCCTACACTCTGAAAGTTTTTTTGACTGTTGCAGTCAAAATACAAGGTAGGCTTAGAAGTAAATGCAAAACTACAGAATTGATAAAAGATATTTTATGTGAGCATGAGAGTTAGGCTTTGACAGTGGGAGAATATTTGAATATTTTAAGTTAGATGATTGGAAAAAATGCTTGTGTCTGTGTATGAGGGTGTGAGAGTTCTGAGAAGAGATGTAGGGAACTTGGAATTGTGTTTATTTTGGAAAAAAATATTTTAGACAACAAGTTACCTAGACCAGTAGTTAAAGCAGTGACTACAAAAGAAACCTACTAAAAAAGATAAGCAATCAAACTGAGCAGCAAAATTCCAGGAGCTCTCACACACATGCGCTCTCCAGTGGCTTCTTCTGAGTTTGACCTTTTGGTTGGTCTTGCTGGAGACTTTTTTAAAGTAGAAAGATAGTTCAGTTTTGGTTTGGATAAGATGCTAGCTACACTTGGAAAGCCCCAGGAAGTCATTCCATGAGGTGCATCTTGTGCCAATTCACACAGAAGACACCATGATTGTAAAAGCTGTGAATTGATCTCTACCCTTCTTGCATAAGAAATTATATTCTCTTTCCCTACAATGACTGCCTGTGCTGTGGACTGCTCTGTTCTGTGCTCACATAGAGAGTTTTGGATTTTTAGCTTGACTACTTTTAATAGCTCAACTAGCAGAATCTGGCCTGACAGTGAAAATAAATTGCACCAAGTATTTTAACTGACTTGCGTTATAATCTCAGTAAATGAGATTATAATTAAGTAGTTTTGTCGTTATTGGATTAAAATTGTTTTTTCCTTCTTAAAACATTAGAACTCTGCCCATATACCCAGACCACATTTTGGTCCTGAAATGTCTCCTACTGTTTTCCACAGCTTGTTTGGTGTATGCTTCTTGTGTATGAAAAAAAAAAGTAGAAAAAGAGTGGGCACACTTCTTCTGATGCTGCAGGAGGAGCAGGACATGGGCCATCTCTTGAGAGTTATTTTTTTCCAAAGTTCTCGTGTTCTGTGCATTTCCAACTCTCTTTTTCTTCCTATTTTCAAGGTGGAAAGAAAAATCATTACATATACTCAGCCATTACATTACTTGAGAAAGTATAATTTATAAAATATTTTTTCATAAAATCATTTCTGCAGAAATCTTTGGAACCTGTTCTACCCTCTATTTTGTATTGCTGGAGGGTTTTCTTGAAAATAACTAGTTTTCATCTCTTTATCCCTTGTATCACAATTTTTAATTCCTGTAAAATACTCTGAAATTATCTTCCTAATGAATAAAATCATGCAAGCATACAAAGTTTAAAATATCAAGTCCACATATGCCATTTATCATGGTAAATTTTATTGTCATTTTTAGAGATAAAGATAAATCAATTTCTGTGGTCTGATATTCAGATATTCACTTGATGTTCTCAAAAACTTGGAAGATGAATATAATGAAGGTATGAATAACAGTAACAAATAACAGTGAGAAAGTTCAATTTTAGTCTCAAAATTATATCAAATCTCTAGTTAATTATATGGAGAAGATGAAATAATGGCTATGGGCAAAACTTACTATTTTTATTTATGGATAGGAAACATAAAGACAGTAAAAAGATTATATTTGTTCCAGTATCTATTTTTATTTTTTCCTAAAATATTAAATGCAGGCTAGGAATTTCTTGGTGCTTTATGCGAGTTTTATAAAATTAAATATGTAATTTGATAGCTAAGAAAGATAAATGGGTGGATAGGTATATATGCTATACATAGAGAATATATTTCTGCATAAAACTAAATAATAGGTTAAGAATAAGAATCTTTCTGTTCAATAGCTGTGTTTTTATGCATTTCAGTTGCATCTTTTGAATTCTTTTAAAAGTTAGAAATGTCTCCCACATCTTTCCGCACAAGGCTGACAACAGCCCAAATCTATCTTCACTTCCTGATATAAATCAAGATTTTCCAAATTACATGTTACTTTAGAAAAATTCTCAGGCTTCTCTACTTTCTCTGTTTACCACGGACACCTACTACATTGTGCCCTTTTTGTCTCATAAGTATGAATCACAGAAATAACTTGCTGCAGTCAGAATGAAGAGATTTTGAAACGTGGCACGCAGTGGCTTTGGTCCCTTCTCCACCTCAGACAAGAGGTAAGACTTGTGTGCATGTGGTGCAAGGCAAGAACCTTGCTGTAGAAATCTGCTTTAACTGCACAATGGGAGGGAAACTCCAGCTCCTTGCTGAACACACATGGTCTAAGTAATGGATCCACTCCTTCCCCTTCCATATTTCCCACAACACTGCTAATATCTGGGGCCAGAAACAGCCTACCAGAAACCATCTTCAAGTCATATATAGATTCTGTGCCTTCATCTTTGCAAGTCTTCCTATCTGAGGAAAAAAAACCCAAGTTCAATAGGAACTTTATTGCTTTGAGGAACAGTTAAAAGTCACAAAAGAATATAAACATACAGTAGTTCTGCTGTAAAGAAGAAGAGTAGGTAATTCAGATATTGCTGTATATTATATTCCTGCATTCCCCACTGATTTGAGGAGGAAGGACACAGTGCTCGAGTCTCTGGACATGGTCTCACTTGGGCCAGACTGAGAGCCACTTTCCTTCTGCAGAAAGCTAAATCAGCACTTCTACTCCTTTGGCACAGCCTGAAGTGTACAAACCACAGCCTGAACTCTTATCTTTGTGTAGAAGAACAGTCCTGAAAATAAACTGGAAGTCAGAAAATCCTCTCTCTGTATTTATAGATAGCTGCTGTCATGCTACTTCTGTTTGGCTCCAGCTTACATGCAGAGATCTCACCTTCACCTGGCATCTGCAGGACTTGTCCTCCAGGATGGGTGCTTGTGATGCCCTTTTCTGGAAAAGCAAGCAGTGACCTCAGATTCAGAGGTGAAATTTGGCATGGTCAAGTAAGAAGGGAGCATGATATTTTCTAGATGTCTTGTTGGGATGCTGATGTTTGGCTGTTTAAACTGTTCCTATTTACTCACTGAAGATATTTTTTATTCTGGCAAACAAGCTTCCCACCTCTGCACAAACACCTTTAAGGTAAAGGCTACTGAGTAGACAGGGGATTTTCTTGTGATTCTGCCTTTCCCCAGGAAATTGATATCAATCATAAAAAATAGGAAAGTTTTCTTGCTTCTGCTCTTGATGCTGTCCTGGCTCCTGTCAAGAGGGAAGAGAAAACCAACAAGTACAAATAATTTCCTGCACTGCTAGAAGCAGAGTAATGCAAATCCCAGCCATACTGAGTATTCAGAAAGGTAAAGAAAGGTTAGATGTCTCAAACTACTTCCTCCAGTTTCTCACTGAAATTCTTGATGAATGGTAAGCTTTCTTCTGAGTTCCAGCTGTTCCACTGAGCCTTGGGATAAGATGACAACACCACTTGATATTTTATTTTCATGTAACCATTAAAAGGCTCCCTTTCCCCCTAGACTGAGAAATACACTTCTATTCAAAATATGGAACATCTGTCTGAAAAGAAGTGTCATACTTTCTGTCACAAAAGATGCCTCAGATCTGATTGCAAGGGCACTTGTGTATGAACAAAATCACTCAAGTACAGAAGTATTAACCAAATTCTTGTATACCATTTAAATGACTGATTGATGGTGATGACTGATGATTGCTGTGCATTAATGCCTGAAGTTCTATCAGGCATAAAAGCAGTATTCTGTCTGGTAGATAAGGAACAGATTTTTCAGTCTATAGGCCAGTTCCAGTGAGAGCATGTGAGGTCTTTCCAGTGTCTTTAGCTTATATTTTGTCCTGGGACTGAAGTGGAATCTGCTTTGCACTACTCCCAGCATCACAGTGGGTGTGATTCCCAGCAAGCAGAGCAGTGTGTCCCATGACCATTTCTCCACCTGATAAACTGCCTTCTTTTCTCTTGTACACGTTGTTCTGAGGTGGCAACATGTCTGTGGCTGCAGTAACATGCTGGTATGAAGCCTATTAAATAATAACAGCCTCAGAAAACAGCAGCTCTGAGATAACCCGTAAAGCCAAATTAATCTTCTCAGACATAAAATATAATTGGCATTGATAAGATAGTTTAACTGTACTTATCAAACTTGTCTGAACTGTTAATATACAAACTGAAGAGAGGCTTGGGTGACTTCCACTTTCTAAAATTAGTCTGGGGGATGTTACAGTAATGTAGATCCAATCCTTTTTATTTTATTGTTGGTGCAGTCTTAGCACTACAGTGGAAAGATGTATTTTTGAGGTTCCCAGACAAAGGAAGGGATGATGAATCTGACTCCATGTTCTTAGAAGGCTAATTTATTATTTTATCATCTATATTATATTAAAGAATGCTATACTAAAACTGTACTAAACTATATTAAAGAATTCAGAAAGGATACAGACAGAAGGCTAAAAGATACTAATGAAAAACTTGTGACTCTCGCCAGAGCCTTGACACAGCTTGACAGGGATTGGTCATTAGGTTAAAACAATTCACATGAAACCAATGAAAGAACCACCTGTCGGTAAACGATGTCCAAACACATTCCAAAGCAGCAAACACAGGAGAAGTAACCAGATAATTATTGTTTTCATTTTTTTTGAGCCTTCTCAGGAGAAAATCCTGGCAAAGGGATTTTTCAGAAAATATGACCATGACAGAAAGATCCTGGAAGGATTGAAATAAACACCTGGCATTTATCACTTTGTGGTAGGCTGACCCTAGCTGGATGCCAGGTGCCCACCAAAGCCCCTTTATCAGTCTCCTCCTCAGACAGACAGAGGAGAGAAAATAATGAAAGACTTAAGATAAGGACAGGGAAAAATCACTCACCAGTTACCATCATAGGTAAACCAGAAAACTTGGGGGAAAATAGTTTAATTTATATCAATCAAAGCAAAGTAGGATAATGAGAAATAAACAAAAATCTTAAAACACCTTCCCCTCACTCCTCCCTTCTTCCCAGGCTCAATTTCACTCATGGTTTTCTCTACCTCTTCCCCCACAGAGGCAAACAGGGACAGGGGCTGGGGGTTGTGGTCAGTCCATCACACATTGTCTCTGCCACTCCTTCTGCCTCAGGGGAAGGGCTTCTCAGGCTTTTGCTCTGCTCCAGTGTGGGGTTCCTCCCTTCATGAACTTCTCCAGCCTGAGCCTCACCACGATCTGCACCCTGGGCTGCAGAGGAACTCTCTGCTCCAAAGCCTGGGGTATCTCCTCCTCCTCCTTCCACACTAACCCCTGTGTTTGCAGGACTATTTTTTCTGTTTCCTGCTTTCCTACTCACTCCTGAATTTTATACCACAGGCACATCAGGTGGTTTTAGGTGGAATCTTAGACCCTTTTTTATTGAAAGTGTTCTGCGCAAGTTTGTGGCTAAAATTTTCATCCAAAGGAACTATGATGGGCTTTTTAAAGTTTTCATAGATACAAAGAGTAAACCAGCAGTTTTTAATCTATGTAGATACTTCATGTAGAAATTCTGCTTTCTATGGTGCAGTGAACTGCATTTAATATGATGTAAAACATGAAGTCTTCATCCTTAAAATTAATCTGTAGGGCAAAGAGCTGTTTTTCCCTTGTATTTGAATTAAGTTGTCCCTCTAATCACTCTACATCTCTGTGAAGTCCCTTGACTGGGTATTTTATTTCCCTTTTAAAAGCTAAAACTGCCATGTTCTTTAATTCAGTTGGTTCTCTGAAAAAATGTGGCTTGAATTGATGAGATGTTGCAAAGATGCTTGGTTCAAAATACAGACTAGATGGAAACCTCTTATGGTAAATGTAGTAACAAATTCTTTGAGTGAAATAAATATTTCCCTTTGGAAAACTCAGTTAAATTCTAACAACCACTGCCTACTGCCCTGCCAGCATGGCAGTATATTCAAACAGAAGGGGACAGTCTAGATACTTGATGTAAAAATTACTGAGTGAGCCCTTTATAAGGGAATAATTTCATTCTCTTTATCAATGATTAAGTGTTGGAGCTGTATTTTATGTATATTTTACAATGTTAGTGAAACTTACCTTTTTAAACTGAGGGTGCTGTTAAGAGCTAATTCACCTGACCTAGACAAAGGTTTGGAGAAAGATTAAAAGAAAATGTGATACATGTTTGATAAATGCTCACCTCCTGCTTCAGGCTTCTCTCTGTTGCTTACTGTGATTGGCTGAACAAAACTGTTCCCTTAAAAGATGAACAGATGTGAGGCTTGACTTTTCCTTTTTTACAGAATCCACTTAAGAATGAATGACTGGACCAATCCCAGAAGATACAAATGGCTCCTCACTGCACTGGGATGTAAAAACCTGGGGTCAGGAACTTGCCTCCCTTGTTCAGCCTCTTCTGTGGCAGCTGCCTCATTTCCACTGTGTTTGCTGGGTGTCACAGGAGAGTCAGGGAGAGTCAGAGCAGGCACATCATCTGGGAGGTTCTTTTTCTCTCTCTAAAGCTCACTTTGGGCATGCAAACACTTTGGTGCATCACTTCTTTCAACAGAATTGACAAATGATGATCACCTTTGGTTTTGCTTTATTATTTGGTTCATATTTCTGCTCCCAACATTTTCTTGTGCTTTCCTGTCTCTCTCTTTTTTTTTTTTTTTCAACTGGCATTTAGCATAATTCTGCCCTGATCTTCTCTGTTTCTCTAGCTGTATCTGTACAGGGTCTTCATCTGGTGTTCATCAATACTATGACTGTCTAAGTAAGGGAGGCAGGTATTATCCAATGTTTTGAGAGCAAGCTATTTAAAGTTCCTGACATACCTTTGATGTCTATAAGCTTTCTGTCAGAATGCAAACTAGGTAATCAGGTGTCCTTTACCATGCTTGAAATTCTTGAATTTGTGTCACAAAATTAAGCTCTAAAATCTCATGTATGTTTGATGAGAGCTGGTCATCTTGTAAATTGCTTGTGGATGTATCAAACCCAGAACTTGGCTGGGTCTGTCTAAATCCTGTAGGTAACCTTGCTCTTCAAAAAATGTACCAAAATAAATATTTGGTGTGTTAAGGAGCAAAGAACGATAGGAAATTTAGAACTGGGTAAGCACTGTAAAAGGAGTGGAGGGATCTGAAATTTATTTAGATCCAGGGTTTTATGTAGGTTTTTATAATCATATTAATAACAAAATAATAATAATAATAATAATAATTGCACTGTATCATGTCATTGAAATGGATCTATTTAATGATTTATTGAGTTGCAGCAGGTAATTAATGGCTTGCTGCTACTTTGTTATTTAGAAGACATTACTATTATAATTCACACCTTAAAATAATTTGAAGAGGAAATCAATAAAAAAGCAAGTATGCATTTTTATCCCTTTTGATATTCACATAATTTAGAAGAAAGTGGCACATGAAGAGAGGAATCAGCAGAGCCAACATATTGTTTTGAAGCAGTCATGCACTTATAAATAAATAGAGAAGTTCATTCTGAAGGCCCTTCTGATGAAATAAACCCAGATGTCTGAGGCTTCTTTAATGGGAGATGTTTATGTTCTGTGGGCATTGATACTGTTAACTTCAATAGAGGGAAATCTCTTGAAAGACAAGTGGCTGTCAAACCCTGCTGTGAATCCCACAGTGACTTTTCTCAGAAAATTGTTTACTGTTAGTGGGATCCAAAAACACAGAGATTTTCATGAAGACTGACAGATACTATCATTTTTTGGTCACTGCTAAAACAGCAAGACCAATTCATTTCAGTAAAGAGAGTCAGGGGAGACATTGCCTTAGAAAATTATAATCTCCCCATAGAAGAGCAAGTTCACATACAGAGATATGGCTGGAGGCTGCTGTAAAACCCATGGCTTGTGTTGGTATTTCAATTATTTATGAGAATGGAAATGTTAACTTTTTATGTAAATAAAAGAGATGAGAAGTACTTACAAAGCAAATGATGTTAATACTCCTGCTCTTCACTCATTACTTTTACTCTCAGAATGACTTTGTCAGAGTCTTTTGAATCAATGGGAGTTTTGCCAATGACATTAGCAGTGATTGGATCAGATCTATAGCCTTTATAGAATGTTACACAGGATATGAAGTACAAAAAAACATATTGAAACAGTTTTACTGTTTAGCAACAAATGAAGGCTTTCTTTAGGAACAAATCAAACCCAAAACTTTTGAAATTATACACATCTCTCTCTGAGGTTCACTGGCAGGTAGAGACCCTAAAATACACATGATTTATGTTCACAGTTAGATACTTAGTCATTTAAATGAATGTGCACACAACTTACCAGAACTTTAAAATAGGCATATATGATTTGGACAGCTCTAAAGTGAACTGGCAAACCAGGATGTAGCCCTTCCTTACTATGGCCTTTGCAACATGTGATTTATTTGTTTACAGAAGAGTTGCAATAGGCAATTAATATTGTTAGACCTGGAGATACAATAAAGCTCCTCAAAAGTGGTGAATATCACATTTTAGTCCTCTCAGGCTGAATGAAAGAGTGAATTACGGATTCTCTCTTTTTGAAGTAGCTGAAACAACACAAGAGTGTCTTAAACCATGAGCCAACTCAGGAGCCCTGACTTCTGCCAGCTCTGCTGTGGTGTGAGTGCAAGAAAGGTGCCAAAGTGCTGGTTTTGGATTGCTGTGAGCATGCTGTGAGCAAGGAAACATGCATGAAGACCAGAAAATTCAGCCACATCCAGAGATGATTTTTGGTATGAACCTGAGAAGAGAAAGGTAATTAAGAGAGATAATAGTTTGGATGCTGATGGAAGTTGGGTTTACATTCATGAGTAAAACAATGTTTCTCTGCTGTTTTAATTATCCTTTTTTTTTTTTTTCCCCTAAGAAAAGCCTGATGTGGAGAAAATTTTGATCTTAACAGCAATACTGCTTCCTCTTTACAGACACATTCCATAAAACTTACACTTTATTTTTTTTGTTCTCATATGGTAAAAAATCAGTGTTAATTATATCCTCAGAATGTGTCTGCAAATCACACAAAAATGAGAAGGGCTGATTCTGGTCTTATGTTGTCTGTTGTGCTTTATCCCTAATAATGTAAGTACTCAATTTGACATTGCACTAATAGAGGGGAATCTCTGCTATCAGAATTTACTTGCCAGGAAAAAAAAACATCAGTTCACTTACAGATCCAATGGAGACTGGTTATTTGGTAAGGAAGAATCTCCTACAAGGCTAAGTAACACTTTTCTCTGCCAATGCCAGCTTGAGAAAGCCCAGACTTTTCTCCTTGTTACCTCAGACAATTCTTAGACCCTAAAGTGTATCATCCTTTGGAGTGGTGCATGTGATTGTGTGGCTGTGTGGTTGGAGTTACAGTAAGAATCTTACAGATGAAAATTCCCCCATTTTTGTTTTCTTTGCAGTTTTGCTGCTTATTAGGTTCTACTAGCACACAGGCTGACCTGAGCAGCTCTTCAGCAGCAAGTGGCAATTAGAGCCCATGGTGAAGCACTGAATTCACTCAAACACTTCCTGGGCTGTGCAGTTGCACCAGGGGGTAGAAGGGATCCACCAAACAAAATTCTCTGCAATGAGCAATGTACTTTGGAATGTGGGTAACCTAGGAAGAGTAACTGCTTTGAAAATCACTTTGGAAAGGATCTGTTTTTCAGTCAGAACGCTGTCTGCTTTGCAAAGATTCAACTCTGCAGTGTGGCTCATCGTACCTCACTGTTTGCAAGGCTCCTCTGACTGCTTTGAAAAGTGAAGGCAAGTAATTTTTCTCTGTGCTTGTCCATTAACCTACACATGCACCATAATCCAGAGACCTTGTATAGTAGGCTTTGTAAATTTAGTGTCTGATTTGTGTCCTTTCCTGTGAAACATGTTACTGTTTCATATTGCAGCCTCAAATTCAGAGAGAGTTGGCCATCAATTATTCATGAAAAGGTTACCTCAGTTGCAGATGAACTTGGACTGTTGATGCAGAGAACCTCCATCTGCCTTCCTGTCTCTGAATTTAATGTGTCACCCAGCCTGATTCAGAGACATTCTATCTGCTTTTGGGAGATGCTGCACTTCAGTTAGGAAGCTCAGGTACAGAATTTATAAATCCTGGTGTAATTTTGCTTGGATGCAGGTTTGTTACTTTATCTCAGTAGATACAACCACAGTGTTTTGTTCTGGATCAGGCAGACAGAATAATCTCTTTTAGAATCACATCTGCTCCGAGGGCAAAAGTTTCCCTGATTCTCTTACCTGTCTTTTCTTTTCTACAACAATACTTTATAACTGAATTTTCATCTTTTCAGTGTTTTTGCATTTTTAACATATCCTTGCTACCCTCAGTCCCCATGAACTGCATGAATTATTTTCTCTTGATTGGAAAATAAGGGAAGACAAGGATGTTTCTGATGTCTTGATTTCCATTCACACAGTTCACACTAAAATATGGTCTATGAAGACCAGAGTATTTTTGGAGTGCAGGTTTAGGTAGTTGCCTTTATATCATTAATGGTTCTCTGCTTTGTTCAATTCTTGAATGCATTTTAAAAAGAGAAAGAGGGAAAAAAAAACCCAAACAACCAAACCCAAAATTCATTAGGTGTGTTATACACATAACTAAGAAAAGCAGTAATGTTTCTACATATGATACTAAGATAAGGAGCTGTCTTTTCAGGCTTAACCATTTTAATTACCCTGGATAAATGCTGCATACTTGTTTCATCAACACACCTGTCTAAAATCTCTATTAAAAGCAAAATTTATCTATTATTTTGATATAAAGCCCTTATCAAGAAAGCAGAGACACAAAACATTTCAAGGAAAAATACAACTAATCATCAATTTTTTCATGGTATCTCAAAAGATCAGGGTTATGCCCTGTGCCATCTTACTTTCCTAGGTTCAACAAAATAAGGAAGTGTCAAGGAACATTTTAAGGCAGTAAATACCAAGCAGTTTCATTTATTAAGTAAGCAATCCAAACAATTTATTCTTTAGGATAAAAAGTGTTTTGAAACCCAATTTCTGAAGCCTGAGTCTGAAAGAATAAAAATTGAGGCTTTCTTTTTTGTATTTTCTTTAAAACCATTCTGCTCCCAGAAGACCAGATTTGCCCCTCTGTCTGCAGATCCATCCTCTCAGCTGTGGGGTCAGGAGGGCAATGCCACCACAGCTCAAATCAATTTTACCTGAGCTAGGAAAATGACTTCTCTGCAAGGAAATGTGCAGAAAAAGTCCTTACAATACAAGGAAGGACCATGGACTGCCCATTGGTTCATATTTCTCCTAATTGTGTGAATTAGACAATCATAATAAAACATTTCTGCCTTTAAAACTCTGGGCATCACTCTGTATAATGAAAACCTAAAGGGGGATGAGAGGGTTAATGCAGACCCAGCCTGCCAGAACTGGATGCAAAATTTATTCTTTGAATTTTCCTCACTTTTCTTTTTGCAAATTGCCTGCAAACAGTTTACTCTTTTCTTTCATTTAGTATTATTCAAAATTATTTGCTGAATAATTTCTGCAGTTAATTCCTGATCTCCATATCCTTCATGAGCAGCTCAGTAGCAATTCCTGTTAAACATTGAGGCTGCCTCAGCTAATTACTGTGGGATATGCGAGCACCCTGTACCATGAGCCGAGCAAGTGCTCCTCAACATGCTTTAGAACTGTTCCTCCTGGATGATAAAGACTTCCTAGCACATGAAGAACATTAATTTATTTAGATACTGAACTAAAATCCAGACTAGAAGCTTTAGAGAGAAAAAGCGGTACCAGGATGAAAGCTAAAATTTTCTTTTGAGCAATGGGCAGATTGAAGGAGAGACATAAAGCATTAGTATTCAATGGCCACCTCTAGGATAAAATCCATGGACCTACACTTCTTTTCAGTCCTGTTTCCCTGTGTTTAAACTGTCTTCTGACAAATCCTGAGAATGTCCTGCCCTTGAGTCCCATTTGTTTTGTTAAATATAGGCCTTGCTGTCCATAGCTAGGACTCCCTTCAGGATTTTCTGTCTCACATTCTTTGTTGGTCTCTGTGGACAGCAGGCTCATCGTGATGGCCACTCCCACCTATGTCACTTGCAGCACCTCCTGGCCTGTTTAATTTCTCAGGTTCTGTCTCAAGCCGATCAATTTCTACTTCTTCACTGGTGAGGTAAGGCCCACAGAAAATTTTAACAGTCTTTTATCCTTTCCTATCTCGCTATAGTTCCTTTTTCTTTTGGGATTAACAAATTTGGACATTCCTGGTAATGCCAATTCAGAGTTTTGCTGTGAGCGTTGCTCCTGTAGCCTATCCCATTCCCTCCTTCCACTGGCTCTGCTTTCTGGCTCATTAAGCACAAGTAATGGTCCTTCCTGGCCTGCTTCTACTCCACCCATCATTTCTCAGTCATTTGGATGGACTGTGGTGCCAGCCTCCTTCAACAATTCTGATAAATCTTTGAAACAATGTTCTTCATCTTCTTGTGTTGTTTAATGCTGCTTTCTCCTAAATCTAGGGAGGAATTTCCCTTTATCACCTAAAAACTGGGTTTTCAACATCCTGCAGAACCATTCTTTACAGATATGTTATGATCATTATCAAACATTTGGATTGTTTTCCATCCTCATTCTTTTTTCTTACCAATACTCACTTGCTTTGTCTTATATTAAGATAGAAAACTGTGGGAGCCTGAGTCAACTTTTAGTTCTCTATTCAAACACCATTCACATATTCCAAGCCCAGGACTACCTGCTTGGATTCAGAGAGGTGGGAAAGAAGTGACTTTACTCGCACAGAAAGCAAGCTGTTATTTAATATTATTTTGAATGATTTCTGAGAAGATATTGTGAAATTTTAATTGATACTACTTTGTAAATTATGTAAGTTCAAGAGACTTCTAGACCCCACAAAAGTAAAGTGGAAAATTGAGTGATTCAGCCAGCAGGTGAGAATACAAAAAAATCATTTTAGAAGTGATGACACACCTGTCTGGACTTCTCACAGTTGATTTCTGAATGAAATAAAACTAGCTTGGAAAAGGATTCAGGTCTCCAAATAAGAGCTGATTAGCAGTCTGATCTGGTACTGAAATCCCCAGCTTCCTGTGTGTAATTGCCTTTCAAATGTTCAAATGCTGAAGGTTGAAAAGTAGCATGCTGTGCTCATAGAGATCAGTGTTTGCAATGAATATACAGATATCTCAAATAACTTGGTTTATTGCCATTTCACCCACATACAAAATTCATAATGAGAGCAAGACATAGGTTATTAAGTGTGACAGAACAATGTATGTATTAATATTAATGAGACTATATTTGCCTTGACCTCACAGCCTTACAGCATTAATTGTATTTCAGATTCTTTGGTTTTCATATATATATATATGTATATAAGAAAGCTGTGAGTGGTCACACTTTTACCACTCTTTAGATATTTATAGTCAAAATGTCCATAGCTAATTGAAAGAAATAAATTTTTTTTCCAATTATCATAAAATGCTGATTTTAAACTTTTGCATAAAGTTTAGTCATGTTTAGTCTTGAATGAGTGTAAAGGGAACACAGACATTTACCTCTAAAGAAATTTTCCCCTCTATCCTGCCTCTGATTACCATATTGCCAAGTTTTGCAAAGTTCAATCTATTTCCTTTTATGAGCTTCCATGTTTTTAAGAGTTTTTTCTTTGTTACAATGCCCTAAGCATACAGCTATCAAATATTGGCAATAAAAAAGTTCATTTTACAGAGTGAACAAAATTCTCATCTCTTGAAGGGACTCAGGTGACCATCTTTTAGCCTATAAAATTCAGGGATTTTTTCTCAAGAATCTATGGTTATACCTTGATTTTGTGCATTTTTTGCTTCTGTGGAAAGCTCTGGCTGACTTTCATCACCTCCTGTGGAGAGGATGTTATTGCTATGATTATTTGTTTTGCCATCAGTGGCTCAAACACCGTGTACACAGCAGTCCAAAGACAGAATGTGCCAAGCTAGTCTGTTATGAATTTATGTAGTCACCCAAGTCTGCTTATCTGCAGGATCATCTATTTAATAAAAAATAACCTAAATCTTGACTGTTCTTCCAGCTTTCTAGTCCATCAGATAAACTGTGTCTTTACAAATTATTAAATAGGAAATGTTAATGGTTTTGAATTAAAGTGATATTTGGAACTAGTTAGTATATTTCAAAGTTGATAATACCTTTTGAATAATTTTGCCCCTAAATTTGCATTGTAAGCTCACTTTGTTTTGTGATCTTCTGTTCTGAGATGTGAGAAATTAAGTAGCTATGGCTCAGACATAGAATTTTGGTCTCAGTCTTCACACAGTCTCATTCCATATTGCCTACTGCATCTCACCTTTGAGTACCACAAAATTAGGTCCTCAAGCCAATTTGCTCATAAATCAGAGTGCTTTAACTGATCTACATTATGGATATTCCAAATTGCTAAATTAGTGTCAGCAAGATATTTAATGATATCCAATATTAATATAAATCTTATGTTACTCAGAGAGATCATTTGCTTTGAAAATCTCATACTGAACCTAGTTTTATTGCAAACCAATAATTCATCCCGAAAGTCAAATTTTTGTCATTTAGAATTTATCACTGAGTCCAGGAAAGCTGCTTAGAACAGGAAAAGAACACTTCCAAGGAGGTGATGAGACTGAACCATCACATGACATGAAAAAAGCAGAGGAGGATTTAGATAACAGGTGGACAGTGGAAAGTGGACAGAAGGAAAGACCAAAGGGACAGGGCTGCAGCCTGAAGTCAAAGAACAGCTAAAGCAGTGTGTCAAACACAGAGGAAGGTAAATGAAGGTAAGCACAAATAAAGGTAAACACTTAGAAGGGCAAAGCATAAGCCACAGTCTTAAAAAAAACAAAACCAACTCTTTTTCCTGCAACTGGTCTTTGACCCTAATTCTAAGCAGTCCTGATGAGTTCTTGTGGATGAATATTTTGAAAATATAAAATACCTCTGTATAAGAGTTTGGCTGCCAATCTGAGATTCTCCAGGTAGCAGGAGTTCATGCTACCTGTACGTGAGGTTGAGTATCACACATGCCTTTCTGATGAGTACTCTGTATCTAGGAACAAAATATAATTAACCATTTGATACCATTTAACAAAAAATATGCCATATCTTCCACAACTCCTTTTTTTTTCCAGTCATCTGACAGTCACAGATACTAGATTGCTTGAGTATTTCTAAATTATTACTTTTAGAGAGGTGGTAATGGATAAATGGACAAGAATGGTTCTTCTATGCGTGTTTGAGTGATTAAACTTTATGCTGTGAGCCATCAGTCCAACTCTGCTAGTCACAATTTTTTCCTCTGCTACTACAGCAGTACTTAATATTACATTGCCCAAGCACATCCATATGATACTGTAGATTCTATAGAAATCTATAAGATTTCCATTTCACTTCCCAGTATGCTAAGCATGGAAATGACTTACAATTTCTTTATGAGATAAGAAACCAGGAAGTGAAAGGAAAGAAATTCCCATAAAAAATAATCTTGCCTTCTGTGCTATTTGCTACAGCCTTGCATCAAAATCTGTATCCAGTTTCTGCTTGTTTTGTTCTTTTTTCCTTTTCTTGGAAATGTCATTTCTCCTTAGAACAGGAGTTCTTGTCCTAGAGACATATTATTTATTTACATGGTGGTGTCTAGCTATGGAAGCAAAATGTTAAAAAATGCTTAGTCTGTTTGACATGCTACTTCATTTCACCACAACAACAATCTTTTGAACCTAACCTATCTTTTTTTCAAAAATAAAGTATTAGACTTCTAACCTTCTAACACATTGCATGTGGCCATCAATTGCCAGAAGGGGCTTTGAGGGAATCTGACAGTTATGAATGAGGTAAGGAAAGAAAACATTTGAAAACTTGTTAGTGAATCACTTGAGGGTAAAAGAGGCATTGTAGAGAATATAAAAGAATCATCCCATGTCCCAGTTCTCCATTGTTTAGAGGAACATCAGCTCACTGCCATGTCAATTTGACTATGTTTATAGTGAGATGGCTTTTCCCAGTCTGGACAAGTATGGAAGTGTGAAGGTTTTCTTGTGTTACTTGAGGTGAGTGATATGTTTTCTGCTCTTCAAATTATGGGGTTTTGTGTGTTTCAGAAGAAATAATAGGAAGTGTTCCATAATTCCAGAATTTGCACCCAATAATAGAAATTTTGGAGACTTTTTTATTTATTTTAACAGTACAGCCCCAAAATCAACCCAGAAGACAATGGGAGGAAGGTTTCATTCATTTTGTTGGGGGCAGGCAAGGGTCAGTTTTTTTATATCCTAAAGTGTCATACATCCCTCACCATTCTTTCCTTCCCATTCATTTGTATGGAAAATCACAAAAAAAATGAAATCTTGTCTAGTCTGGGATTTATGTGCCATTTTTAGGTTGCAGATTTTCTGTTTGACCCAGAAAAAACAAGGATTTTATGTTTTTCTCCTTTTCCCACTACTAAGTAAGGAACAGTTCTTCTCAGGGGTGTGGAAATTTCTGCAAATGAGCTCCTTAAACCTTGCGGTGCTGGAAGCCATGGTAATGTCTAAGCAGAAAGAGATGAAACATCAGTATTTTTGCACTCTTTCCATTGATGTGATTATCTACATTTATTTTGCAGGTTTCAAAGTAATTATCATAGGAGTATTGTTTATTAGCTGTTTTCCAAAATAAGTCTATAGGCCAAATGATGTAGAAATTTAGATGCTGGACACTGATGAAAATTAAACTTATTATTATTATTTTGCAGCTTAGATAACTATAATTCTCATGGTTTGATCAGCCCCATAATATTATTGCAACATTTCATAGTACTTTCAGTTTAATGTTTCTGTTTTATGCATCTAATTTATTTCTTTCATAATTGATATGAGATGTGCATTTCTTGTGAAGTGCTGTGGGATGTGTAACATGAAAGGTTCTGTACAGGAACAACTGTTTTTCTTATTAGAATGAACTGCAACATGACAGATTAAACATTCAATTAAGTAAAACCTCACAGAAAGGAGCTTAACAATGTTCACTTTTATGAGGTACTAAAGTTTTTGGAATCCATTATTTTGAAAGTCCATCTACTCTGCTTACAGGTAAAATAATAACTCAGTTGTTTCAGAAAAGAGGCCAAGTATTATTTACATAAAGCTCCATTGTAAAAATCTGGGTACTATTTCTTTCCAAGGCTTAAAATACTTTGGTGAGAGAAATGAAAATACTCATAATAGGCAACCACAGTATGTTATAAACCACCTTTATGGTTCATTATAGATTGGGTTTAATGCTGTTGGATTAACACTAAAGGTTAATGTTTGCATAAAATATGCACGATTAGTTTAATACTCTGGAACTGTGATCAGGTTCTCTAATGTTATGAAAAGGAGTGACATGATACATGGTTAAGGCTGACACAAATAGAAGTGTGATATATTTCCAACAAAACTGGTCAAGGGTATTTTCAAAATCCTCCCTTATGTGATAACACTTCAAAGCCAATCTGTACCAATGGGAGATTTTGTGTTCAGCTCTCATAATTAAACTGTTTTCTGGCTGCAGGAATTGCATGCATTTCTAATTTGCAGTGTAGGCAAAGTGCTTGGAGAATGATACGTTCAGATTTTCTTCTTACATTTTTTGAGCCTTAGGTATTATGTGGAGTGGTTTTGTTTTATGCATTGATTATCTTTGTTATGCTTTATTGCCAGGAGAATGATAGTATTTCCTATGCATAGACTAAGTGGCAGATTTCACTTATTGCTTGTGTAGAAGAGTCTGCCTAAGCTCTTCACTTACCAACAAATGATTTATAAATTTATGATTTACTTTTTCTATCTTGATCATGCCTCAGAGATAATTACAGTTAGGCATTCTTTCATGCAGCCAGGGAAGAACAGTGTATTTAGCATGTATTTGGATAAATATCAGCCATAAATCTTGGATAGGCCACGAACTTTTGCTGCTGTCAAGGGTCTGGAGAGCAGATAATAAGAAAAGCCTATGGGCTCTCCTGAGGTAGGGAAACAATGCAGTAATCATCAGGACTTATGGACACAGCTACAAGGACATGTACATATTTATATGAACATATTTAAATGTACATTGCTTTATATGGGTATGTATTGCATAAGGCTCAGAGCTGGTTTTGTTTGGTATACCTATGGTTGTGGATGTTCCACAGAGAAGAAGCTCTAGCAAGACTGTTGTACAACCTCTAAATCATGATTCATATCAAAACCTGTATTCACAATGATAAGTAGTGATTAAAATAAAAATTGCTGCACTCCCTTCCCCTTGTTTGTTTGTTTTGGAGGGTTTTTGTTTGTTTGTTTTAACACAGATTATTTTAGGCATCCAATTTTTACAACTGATAATGTGGCCACAAGAAGACGTGGATGGAAAAAAGTAACCATTCATGGGAATAGGGCAGTAGGCACCTTCAAAGGCAAGTGTCCCTGCTGTCATTTGTGTAGCATGCAACCACAGCCTGTTGCATGCCACAGCCTGTTACACCCAACGGGTGGGTGGCTCCTTTCATGCTTTAAAGTGAAGAGTTTGGTGTAAATGGGACTGCAGAATCAGAAGTAGAACTCCTTCTTCAGTGTTTTTCAAATCTTTATGTGTAGACCTATTGTGGGCATGTTTCTTTAAGCCTGGCAAAAAAGCTGCATACCCCTGTCATTATTGCCTGCCACAGGTCAGGATCCTGTTTCAGAGAACTGGGTTACCTGGGGAACTTATTTTGTATGAAGTTCTAGGACTGCCTGTCAAGGACAGAGCAGTGCCCTTTACCCAGCTTTGATCTAGCAAATCAACAACATCATGGCTGCTTCCAAGAACAAAAAAATCTTTATGAAGATAGCCTTATATCACTTCACACTTGAAATTACAGCCAAGAAAACTGGCATTTGAATAAGCAAAAAGCCAAAAAAAACAGTCTAAAACTATGGACAGGTTTTTAATGGGCACTGCAATTGGTCTTGTTTATTCGTTATGTATTTGTTATGTAGCCACAGTCTCTAGAGACCAAGAAATTTAAAGACTGAATATTCATGTCTCCTTTTTACCTAGGCTTGGTTCTGTAAAAGTTCAAAAGCACAAGTGCAAATTCACTGAAAATGGATTTTATGGAGATCTTGTTTTAGAGGCTCACTCATGTTTAGAATGAGTTCTTCAACCTAGAAATTGCTGATTTGTTTTGATTACCAAAATATTGAATACTGGAATCAAACATTTGTGCCACATTTATTGATGCCTGTAAAATGCAGACAGCTCATGGTATATCAGCAGTCATGCATTTTTGGGAGATGAGGTAACATTCCTTTGCTAAGTGATATCAATCTTAATGTAATTAGTTTTAACAGCATGCCCTTCATTATTTTTTTCTATTTTTACCACAGTTATCTTCATTTTCTCTACATTCAGCAATATCTCTTCATCTGCTAGACTGACAAGAACTTTCTCAAAGACAAACAATGCTAATGAACCAGAGACGTGTCTCAATCAATGTCTTTCTTTTCCCATCTTGATGGGAATCGTATACAGCTGCTAATTTTGTATTAGGCTCCTTTTTGTTTTTTTCCTCCCTCCATTCTTGGCCTTGGAGACATTGAAGGAAAGTGGTTTCAGCACTTATCAAATACCTTTTTATCAGACTGACTGGGGGGCATTCAGTGACATGGTTGATCACTCCCAGGAGGCACAGTTTCAGCCACAGCAAGCCGACAAAGGTCACTGGAAAACAATTCACTCAGATTATGTTGGAGCACAAAGTCATATGGACCTAAATCACATGTCCATAAAAGCTGGGCTACCAAGTTTAACTCTCTGTGATCTTATGTTTAAATATTGTTACAGTCTGAGAGCAGCAGCTGTTATGAGTCATAGGTGGGCTTGAAAATTATTCTGCAAAGAGTCACTGAAACCACATAAATTGTATTTATATGAGAATTTCATGAGCTCAGCTGTTGTTGTTGCCTGACTGCAAAGTCTTAATTAACCAATGCATCACCTTACCTGAGACAGCAATGCAAAGTACCCTCCTATTATGTTCAGTATACACTATTTCACTATTTCACATAACAATGTCCCTATTGTTAAAAGGGACAAATCAAATATGCTGGACAAGATAAAATTTTAGGTGCTGAATCTTCTGCTGCAGTTTTTTGACTTGGAAAAAGCCACACATTTTGAAAAATTATATGTTTCTATTCATATTGTATTAGAAATAAATAATTCATAGCAAGTTTGGTTTATAAAATTAGGATATTTATTACATCGACATAATGTTAAAAATTTGGTTCCTCCTTGACCTTAATTTTATTTTGTTGTTTGAATATCTGTGGTGACTTGCAGAGGTTGTAAATCAAGTGTCATTGTCAAGTATGGGCACTCTTGTCCACGCTGAACATTTCATGGTGTACTTTCTTCATTTGCTGAACCAATTCATTGTGCCATGAACTGGAATAACCAGAAGGAACCAGGCCTGAGGTGAGGCTGTCCCAGAGCCTGGGAGAGGTGACATGATGCAACACAGTCACTAGAAAGCATAACATCACCTCACAAGCTAATGGTAAAAGTCACATGGGAATGGAATCATGTTTACCGAGTGACCTTCAAAGTATTCTTCTAACTATTCTTTTAGGAGGGGAAAGCATTAAAATAAAACCCCAAAACTCAAAACATATCCACAGGAAAAAAAAAAAAATCTTAGTTGTGGTTGTATCTTAGGCCAAAAGGAAGGAATTTAGAAGATCCTCAAGAGGTAAATATGTCATAGAAATAGGAAATATCCACTTCCAGATGGAAATAGAAGACCATTAGTAGCATGAGAAGAAGTTTTGATGTTGCTTCTGTTGTCTGTTTGCATGGAAGTGGAACACATTACAGGATGATTATGGATTACTTTCTGCTCTATTAGTAAAAAAAGGATATATGAATCAACATCTGCTAAGGACATAAATAATTTTTCAACCAACACAGTGATTTGCACTAAATAAAATCAAACCACAAAACACTAAAAGAGATAACTGGGGGGAACCTTAATCTTCTCTCACCAATAATTCCTGAAGCCCTGAGAAAATTTGGAAAAATGAAAGAATCTGAATTTTGTGCTAATATTACAGCAATTAGAGGTGTCGAGCTGAGTGTTTGGAACTGGTGGTTTTTTAACCTAAATGTCATGTCAAAAAGAAAGGGGAAAATTCATAAAAGATTTAGTAAGCAGTAGTAGAATGTTGATGTAATTACTGTAATTCAACATAGTTTGGTGAAAAAGGTCATGTTGAAAAAGCTTGTTGATAAAGCTGTAAGACTTTTAATTAAGTTCTGTCTGATAAGCTGGTACAGCTATGTTAGTTCTATACAATAGCTAACAAAAAATGTATGAAATGCAATAAATATTAATGTATAATGGTCTGGATATCTGATTGACTTCTCATGTAATTATGTCATGGAGAAAAATCTTTTAATTTTAAAAATAATAATCTGGAGATCTAATGGACATCTTTAATTTCAGTGTGGAAGAAATAAAACTGGGGATAAAAAATATTTTCAAGAAAACCAAATGTAATGAAAAATGCAAGTAGTTTTACAGCTGCTCATTTGACAGCTGAGCCTAGAAGATTGTAGAGCAAGAAGGGCCTAAGGTCATCTGGAGTAGGATTTTAACTGTGTTTATTGGTGCTCATGTGGGAATTCTGTGCTAGAGATGCTCCCTCCTGATTATGACCAATGGAGTCAGCAAGGTCTAGGAAATGTTTCTTCAGTGTGACAAGAGATGAGAATCAATTTTCTTAGCAGAAGCACTTTTTGCTGCTTAAAATATCCTGAGACATGATACATCTGCCTTATAAGGGCTTTAACAGAAAATTTTGGGGTAGACCTGTGGGCATGTGTGTATTTTTGCAGCTTTTTTTTTTTTTTTTGACATTTTTGGAAAAGTCTAGGAACGAGGTTGATTAGAGCCTGGGCTAAGTTTAGCACTAACCTTGACTAAGTCACTAGTGTCTTAATTTCCTAAGTGGGTAAGAAGGGGAAGGAAGTAAAATAAAAGATGAAAACAAAGCAGAAATGCTCAAAACTCAGTCTAAGCTTTTTTTTTTTTTTTTTTTTTTTTTCACAAATGCTTGAGGGCTGCTGAGAGTAAATGTTTGTACAAGCTAGAAATGGAAACTCAGAGCTCTACAAGGCTGTGGCAGTTTCAAAAAGAGTGCAGTCTCCAGAGCTCAGTAATGGTTGTTCAGTAGCAGGAAACCAGAGTGATGTTCAATGATCTCCTGAGGGTGGCCAAGAAAACAGGCCTGCTGAGCAGACTGTAACATCTTCTCAAGTTTATGTAAAACAGACATATGTTTACACTGTTGGTTGTTTTGAAATGTCTTTTTTTCCAGCATATACTTTGTTCTCAGTGCTTAAATAAACAATGCTTTGGTTCAGAGAAGGCTCGTTTGTTGCTGAGTATCTCCAGTTGCTGACTCTCAAAGGAAAGAAGCCCTGGTGCCAACTCCAGCTACAGGTGATAAATAAACCAGGAGGCAAGAGAGTGTGACCCACCAGCAGGGGACCATGCAGCAGAAAAAAAAGCCCACAAACAAAAGGGAAAAAAAAAGAGGGAAGATGTTGATAATTTAGCCCTGTTGTCAGGGTAACTTTTTTATAACATGCTCCTAACACTGAGTGGAGAAATGGACACACATAACTTCTACGTATAGACTTGAATGTAGATGCAAATTACTTTATAATTGAGTATGTAGCAAGTGAGATAATTCATTTTCAGCTTAAATAATATATGTTTTTAATGTAAGAAACCATTTTGGGGAAACTGGGTGTGTATTCGGACGGGTCAGATGTGGAGCATCCAGATGCAGTTTTCCTGTAAGCAGTTTGAGCTGGTTTACATTAAATATGATTTCTAGGCCAAGGTCCCCAGAAATGCTATGTACTCATAGGATTGAATGGAATCAGTTCCTAAAGTATATCTGCTGTATTTTGCACCTTTATATCTTGTAACAGAAGTGGTGGACGTTAACACCACACTTATGTTCCTAATTTGCTGAAGAAATTAATTAATGCATTACACTTGTGTAATAAATTTTGATGTTTTGCAGTTGTACTAAATAATTAGTCTTCTTGATGAGCCTTTTTTCCTGTTATGTCCTCTTTTTTTTTTTTTTCCACTACTAATTTTGAATAAAGACGCCAGGGTCATGATGCCCAGAATGGCAGGTCAATAGCAAGTTGAAATAAAAATGAGCTTTTGGGAGAACACAGAAAAATTAGTTAATTGGGGATGTCAGACCCTCCTTAGCATGCAAAAAGAGTGGAGGTGGTCAGTGAGAAAAAAAATTTAATTGGTTTCCATCATATGGACCGAAGATGCATTTAATTAGAAGAAGAACATCCTCTCTCATCTCTTGGGCATGCTAGGTCAGAACTTTCATTATTCTTCTATGTTTCACACCTTTGTTGGTTTTTTGCAGAAACAATTGTGGTCTGATTAAAAGGAATTATCACAAAAGGCATTGAAGGAATAAGAAGTTGCTTAAAATACATGTAAAAAATGTGTTAATATTTCCATGACGAATTTCAGATGATTTATTAACTTTAAAAAAATAAGATAGAGGTTTTAAGGGTATTGCAATAAACATTTCTTACTTTCAGGCAATCACATCAGGCTACGTAAACCAAAAATATATCAAGTACCATTTAGCTTAGATGACTTTCTGATTAGTAACAACAGAATTTGCATTCCTAAGAAAAGACATAAAACTACTGGAAGTTTCCATAATACTCCATTGCTACACTGTAAAGTCTGTAAATAATAAAATATCTCATTTTCCCAGTAAAATGCAGCTTTATATTTCCCAACACAGCCACAGTGCAGGTATTGGGGTCAAAGATGATAAAATGTGATAAGTGGCAACAAGAAAGAAGATTACCTCTCAATCACAGGATAGATTTCAGGCAAACATATTTCTGAAAAAAATTAATTGAAAACAATGAAGGATGGCACTGAAATGTTTGTATGCAATTGAATGACATCTTCAGCCATAATTCTTCAAGATGAAAAACAGAATAAAGCAACCCTGACTACTGATCAAAGTGGAATTAAAGGAAAACACTTTTTTCATGGCTTTGATAACTGACTGCCATTTTCACTTTCAACACAGTTTTTAAGCATCATCAGACAACTTTGCAAAGTAGATACATGTTGCCTCTATTTTCCAGATGAACTGGTCAGGAAACAGAAATCATTTACAAAACAGGAAGGAGCCAATGAACCCACAGATGAACTGATCCATCAGAACTGATCACAAAGCTCATCTCTGCAAAGGTGACATGACTCCTGGTTCTGATTATCTTTGATAGTTATGCAGCCTTTGGGTTAGAGCAGCGTGTCAGTGAAGAATGTCTGTCTGGAACCAAAAATCAAATCCTGACATGGCAGTGACAAGCATGCAGGGAGTGTTTAGCCCTAATGAGGACTAATGGCTCCCACCCACACTTGTTTACTTTGTTTTCTAGTTTTGGAGTGTGGTTGCATACTCAGCTGTCATTATTTCATTTCTTCTCAAATATTTAAAATAATATTTAAAATATTCTTCTCAAATAGCAATAATCATTGCTAAGACAGCATGTTCCTAGGACACTGTGTTATATTAGTGCTTTCTCTCAGCTGTCATTGACAGCACAGAATACCAGGTCATGAAGACTGAACGTTTCAGAAACAATTACCAATTCTTTTTTTACTCAGAGAAACTGCAAACATGAAGGCTTGATCTTGAGTTCCCTAGTTGGTGCTGAATCCAGCTCCATGGTTTGACTGTCTGCATTCCTGTGTGGCTCAGTCCTTGCTGTCTGCCTGAGGGATGGAGTGTTACAGGAGCCCTGGACAGTGCTGCGTTTAACATGGGGGAAACAGCTGAACAGAGCAAATGAAACAAATGACAGTGTGAGAAGTGGGTCAAAGTTACAGAAAGTGCAAAGTAGGAGAGTTGGATTTTGTAAGCAGTAAGGAGTTAGGTAAGAAATATTTAGATTCCCTTCATCACAGGGCCTTTGGCAGCTTGCTGTGCCTTGCCAGTTATACCTGGGTGCCATTCCTGGCACAGGGCTACACCTGTCATGGGCATCCTACAAGGCCCAGTTTAGCTCAGGGATGGTCCAGAAAGAGTTATTTGGGTACAGATGGAGCAAAAACAGTGGGGAAAAGTACAGCAGGGAAGAGTATTTTTTTTGGGAATGGATTGTGATCAAGAAAGAGATCTAGGTACTCTGTACCAAAAGAAGAGCCCAAGAAATGCCTGGTACATCACAAGGGATGCCCAGCAGGTTAGTGGTGCTGTTGAGGAAGACCTGTGGGATAGTCCTGGGCTCCCTCAGGGAGGTGGAGCAGGGTGGTAGGCCAGACCTGTTGTTCTGACCCTGCTGTGAGAGATAGACAGGTTTCTGTGCTAAGGAAGGCCAGGGCAGGAGATGCACAGTAATGGATTGGGCATCCTGTTCCACAAGAAACAGCAGCAGTAACCACCCACTGCTTCCCAAGGCAGTAAGTGACATGGGGTGAGCAGAACTAGCTGGGGTCAGAGTTTAGAGACACAGCCCAAAAGTTAGGCAGGGAAAAACCTCATGTCCTACAGTACAAGAAAAAATAAAGTATGTGCACGTGTGATACAACTAGAAACATTTTCTATAGATTCTTCTTCCTAGATAAGCTCATTTGCATTAAACCCTTCCTCCTCCACAGAAAATCCTTTCAGCCTCTGATTCTGTTCAAGTTAACTCAGGGTGCAGATTTCATGTTTTGTGTTATTTGGAGGTAGAGGTTCTTGAAGCATTTCTTTTCAAAGAAGAATATGTTTAAAGGCATGAGGTGTTACTGGGATATAGAATAGTCCTGAGAAATCAGAGTAATTTTATTATTCAACTTAATCCTAGAAAGTTAAATAAGCAAACACAGTTACAGGGTTTGCAAAATCATTAGCATTCATATTATTTAAATATGTATCCATGGCCTGTATCATGTCCTTTGGAAGTTCCAGTCTGTTTTCAGGGTGGTGTTAAACCAAATTAAGCACTATTAAAAAATGATGGCTAATAAAATGCAAAGTAGAGGGAAATCTCACAGATACACAAATTTCAAAAAATGGACAAAATGATTGTTTTGATGAAGAATAAGACCAATAAGTGAGGCGTCCTTTATACCACTCTTTTTTTTGCTCCCCCAATAAATAGCAAGGATTTACATTGAAAATATTTCGCCACATACATGAACTGGGCAAGTGTTAATATTCAGACAGACTCTGAAAACAGCAAAATATTCCTTGAAACTTTAGTAGCAATTCTGGAGGTGCTTGAGCCACTGGGGCTATGTTCTCCACGAGCTTAGATTCTGTGTGGGTTTTTTTGACCAGTCTAGAACTACAAATAAAACATTTTTGTGGAAAAAAAATGGGAAAAGCAGAAATATGGCTATGGTTTTCACCTTTGTTTCTCTTAAATCACAGTTGAATTGCAATGAATGTTTTCTTAAAAATTACATATATCCCAGTATTTTAAAATATTGCATGTCTAAAATAGTTTTTGACTAGTTTTACTCATGAAAAAGTCTGACAGAGTGAGTTATCTTGGGGAAGTTTGCTGTATATTTACTGGTTTTGAAGACATTTAGGATATTGGTGGAATGTCTGTTTTTTCACATGATTTGTGAAATGCTGTAATTTCACTTTCCTATGCACAGAGTCAAAACTGTCAAAGTAGATGAAATCTTGCTGTAAGTATTCAGTTGGGGTTTTTTAACATCCAGCCAATGGTTTAAAATGTCTGTAAGGAGCTGCCACGTGCTGTGTGTGGGTACATGGTACAAAGGTGGCTCATAAAAGAGATAAGGGGAGCTGTGAAAGGCTGGACCTAATGACATGACTTTCACTGGTTTCCTGTGGTTTGGGATTTCATTTTCATTATGTTCAGTCTGCCATTTCTTAGAGTCCAGGTAGAATACCACCTTTCTGTTGCAGACTGTCAAAGAGGGTGTTAGAACCATGGAGGTCAGTTGTTGCAATGTTATTAAAATTTTGGAAAAATGTTCCTGGCTTTATGTCCACAGTTTAGAGTTAAATTGTTATACCTTAATAAAAACCCCACAATAATCTCATTTTTAGATGCTGCTTTTCTAAAACACCAACTTTACTCATGAAAGATCTCTTCTACATGTAACACATTCCCTGTCCCCTTTAAAACACATCTAGTGGTCTGCTGTTACGTGGTCCCAACATTTCAAATTTCCTGTTCTTGCCTACAGAGCTTTTGACTGTCAGGAGGGCAAATTTTTATGTTTTCTCCATGCTAAAAAAAATTTATTTACTGAAGGCAAGGTGTAGTTTTGGGTGGGTTGGTATTTTACCTCTTCCACCATTTTTGAGTCATTTTTTAAAAATTTGCAGATGTCATGGAAGTCGTTGGGAGTGTGAGACTGCATTTTAGTCACTGGTCTATGGGCAGGATAAGAAACCTCTTATCTGAGGACTTTGCCTCAGATAACAACACAGTCTGGGAGCTCCTTGCTGCTTCATGTTCTGCCTGGTGCAGGCATTGCCTGCAGAGGCTCCACAGCTGTGAAACCAAGGAATAATTCTATAAAGAGAATGGTGTGCAGACCTGTGGGTGGCACAGACATAGGCACTGTCTGGAATGAGCCACTGCCCTCCTCCTGCCAGCAATCTGTGCTTTTTCCTCAAAAAGGGACCATCTAAGCTGCAAAAAAAAAAAAAAAAAAAAAAAAAAGGATTTTTCATCTGCTTTTGAAAATGCATGGCCATGAGTTTTCTAGCAATTTCTAGCATGTCTCTTGTAATTAAGAGCTTATCATGTGTCAGTACATCAACAGATATAATAAATCTAACTCCTTTTTTTTTTGGTGGTATGTCAGTATTTCATATTAAGGCCCTTCAACATCCAGAAAATATATTTGAAGACCACATGGAAATTTAGGGTTTTGTTGATTTGGGTTTATTTTTCCCCATATAGCTGAGTATTACAAAGGAATAAAGTAATCAGAATCAATGTACTCGATATTTAGTATTGATCAGCCATCATTACTTCAGTTCCTCTTTAAGATACTCTCTAAAGCATGGAACACTTCTAGCTGCAGTTCTAGGTAACAAGTGTCAGGGACAGAAAGCTGAAAATAGATCTCTCTTTCTTACTATTAGAAATATGATTAATTTCTGTTTGTAGTAAAATTCCTCTGTTGACTTGGGATTCTTACTGGCATCTTTCCATTTTCTGTCAACAGAGTAGCATAGAAAATTAGAAGCTCCCCTGGTCTGAATCTCCAGAAGTAACAGACACTTTATTATATCCTCTGAGTACTTCCAGTAGATGATGTTGTTGTAATGCTAATACCAGACACAGATCTAACAGGTTTTGATTTACATAGAGCACATTTTTGAAGGATAATTTGCTGGTCTGCATGGACTTTGAGCTGACAGAATTTTCAAGGAGGTCAAATAGCTTTCACTGAACCATGCATCATGTAATTACAGTGGCGATCTTATTCCTGTGATGAGAAGTAATTGCTGGCAAGAGAAACTGATGCCAATATGTGAAATATTGAAGAATTAGTAGAATCAGTTCTCACTACCTTTTTCAGATATTTGAAATGTCAAATTTTGCTGAGTAAACACCAAAGAAATTGGTGATCATAATGGACTCTGGTAGATTTTCTTCTTGAGACAATTAGTCTGAAACTTTTATATTATCTTTCTGTTTCTTCCCTTCCCACCCCAGATGTTTCAGTGTTTGGGAAAGCACCAAGGAGTAAGAAATAGAAACTTAAGATTTTTAGGCAGGCATGAAGAATATGTAAAGGTATACATAAAATATAAACTTATTTCTAAACATATTCCCCACATACAAATACACCAGAATTTATAGATAGAAATATATTATTCATTATGACTACTATGTTAAAAATGCTTTGCACATCCATAGAAGATTGAATGAAAGTATCTAACTTCCCTTATATTGACAAACAGCATTTTCATGGTGTTATTTAAGTACATCAACCAAATCTGGTGTTTATGCCTGCAAACAAGAAAAGAGAACTTTCTGCTGAATTAGCACAGAGAGGAGCATTCTGAGGTCTAGACTGAAGCATATGGACCTTTCATTTGGAAAATTCACAACTGATATTAATCTAAGCCTATACACGTTCACAGAATGAGGCTTCCATATCTTCCTCCTAGATGGAATATTTATGATTTCTTTCATTTCTCAGAGAAAAAAAAAAAAAGGATTTGAATTCATAATTACTCTTAACAAAGTCCTTTATGAACCTGTGTATTGTAGTGTATGCATACAGAGATGGATGTTTATATAAACTTTTAAAGAGATAAAGGGCATTTACACCTGAAGATATGCATGGAAAGATAATGGCATATGCTAATCATCTGTATAATAATGAATGTTGTCTTTGGCATGATGGACCCTATTTCTGATATCACAATGTACTTTTGATTCTAACAATGTCACTTATTTCATCTGGCTTTTCCTTGTATGCACAAATGCTAAAGCAAAAAAAAACCCCATATGTCCTTTGTGAGGTGTTGCACATTCTCCATGTTAAAGGGAAACTTCATTTTATCAGAAACTATTTCTCTTCTCATGCTTCTTCATTTTTTGAAGCGCTAGTTATATTTTCTCCAATAGACATCAAATTTCACATCCAACTCAAAGAACTTTTTCTCCCCAGTTGGGAATAACCTACTTAGGGAAGAATTTGGACCTACTAAAGTGATACAATGTCAAAATAGAGAGTGAATGGAAATAAACATCTTAGGTATCTATTCTCAGCTGAGCCCACTTAAGTGTCAAAATGCAGACTCAGCAAAGGCTGTGCATGTCACTGGGGACGACACCCACACTGTCAAATCTCAACAAAGCATTGTTGAAGTAAGTCTATGGAGACTACATTAAGTTGTCAAATGAAACAGATGCCAGCACAGATTATATTGCCTCTGAAAGACAAATAATAAGAAATTAAACACAAAGACTCTGATCTTCAATCAAAGTTTACAAGTGCATAGAATGCCACCTGGCTTGATTTTTCTTTTAAATTTTTTTAAACTCGTTGCTCTGGGTTTTGAAGAATTTGAAGCATTGCTCCTTTTTCCTGTGATGTTTACTGTTTGGACTTTTTTTAAAGTTACTGAAGATTAAATATAGCTATTTAACAACAACAACAACAACAACAACAATAATAGTAATAATAGTAATAATAATAATAATAAGTTATTATTAATAATTATTAATGCAAACGGTTCTTAGTACCATTGTTGGGTTTTTATTGTTTCAGGGCAAGGTCTAGCTTTCAGAACTGCTCAATGGGCTATCCCAGCTGAGCATTCTCAGTTTACCAATTGAAATTATAAGCAATCAATAGCACAGAATTACACATTACTATTCTCAAAACAGCATGTTGGCTTCAGCTGTGTTATAGCTTAACAATTATCAAAACATCAAAAGAGTTCACCTGCTGCCAGAGTTTCACAGCAAAGCTAACCAGTCTGGTAAAACTGTTCCTATTCAATTCCTTGAGGATAAGACAGGGAGAGTTTTTGTAATAGATATTCATAATAATACTTGAAATTAGTATTTTAGCATGTGGGTTAATGTAAGGACTTTATGTAGATGTTTACATTTTAATATTTTGCTGGCTCAGAAGGAGGGAGCTTGATTAAATCTTTCATAGCATTTTGTGTTGGCTTTAAAGAAAGATCCCACAGCTCTCCTCGTTGGGCAAACAGCTTTCTTGAGTGACTTCCATGACATGCCTGGGTGGCTTTTGTCATCCTGCTGCACCCCAAAGTTCATTCCAGAGGAGTAACTTGTATGAGCTCTACCACTGAATCCCTCAGACTTCTCAGGAGCAGTGACTCTGTCCTCAGGGCTTGACTCATGTCCTTACTTCCCCCAGGGGAGACAATCTTAAATGAAGCTGTGCTGCTGCCATCAGAATGGACTCCCCTCTTTGTAGTAGTTTTAAAAGATTTTCTGCCTGCTCTAGAAGGACACTGCAAATTCTCCGCATTTCCTTCAAGACAAGGCCAGACTGTCCCCACAAATTCTATGCCCCTCAGAAATGAATCAAGTGTATAATTTATGCTTTCTTTACATCCCAGAATCAGCTGTGAATTTTATTTGGATAAGTTTTTGCAGAGGCATGTGGGTCTAAGCCACAATCCTAAACCTTTGCTCAACACTTATACTGAAAGTCTCAGTGGAAATGAAAACTATAATGTCAAATTCAATAACGTTAATAATTGTTTTGAGTTTGGTATTTTTTCTTTCATTATGTAATCAGTAATTCTCAAGAAAAAGCAAAACAAAAAAAACCCCCACAATAATACTGTACTGAGAAAGTAATTTGGGCGAAAACAAATCTAGCAGGACTTGCTTGGATTCATTGTCACACACTGTAACAAATTTAGGTTCTGAACAGGCTCTGACTAACACAAGTAGCACAGGTTTTGCACAGTACTAAAACACAGGAACCAATGTCTGTGCTTTAGTGGGCTCTGTGCTTTCCAAAACAAAAAATACTTTTCTCCATTATTTTTCTTCCTCCACAGATGCTACCCACAACATAGGCTATTTTCCTCTTCCCTGGTACAGTAAGCTCAGTTTGATCTCCCATTACTTCAGCAAATTGATATGGAAATTTTGTTCTTCTTATGCCTATTCAGTTAGTTTTCTATTATTTTTTTATTTTACCCCATAATTTGCCAAGTAACAGGAGGCTTCTTAAACACTTCCTAAGGGTTTTGCTACTTTACAAAGAGTATTTGCATTCACTGGGTTTTAATCACAATAAAAGCTTTTTGACCATGCTGCAATTTTCATTTTCTGGCCAATTTGTTTCACATATGTTCTTAGACCTTTAGAATGTTAAAAAATTGTTATCAGAAGCATCAGTTAAATTCAATTCCATTGGTCTCAGCTATTCTATGCCTAATGGTAAGAAAATGGATTTTTATTATTGCTGTTGTTTGATTGACCTTAACAGTAAGGAGGTTTGGCTGACAGGTATTCTGACACTTCTAAAATCCAAACTTTTCCACTGGTTCAGAGTCCAGTACTTCGAAGGTCTGGGTGATTCCCAGTAACTTCTGATCCAACTGCAGCCCTCAGTCCCAAAAGAATTCAGCACTGTTTCTTATCTCACTGCAAGTTCTTCTACTTTTAGAAATACTATCTCAAATGTTTTGCTCTTGGCTACTTAAGTTCCACATCACAAAATTTTTCACTATTGTGAAAAATTTCACTATTTCTATTCAGAAATGTCTTCACTATTAAGACTGTTAAAAACTTTGATCTTCCCTTTCTCTTTTAAATTTTAACTTTATTAGAAAAGACAAAAAGATTGAAGCTATTTTTAGTTCTGGTGTCAGTCTAGAGGCCCTTGCAAAAAAAAAAAATCCACTGTTCAAGTTTCAAGTTTTTTTCTAAAGACCATAAAATTTCCCTTTTGAAAATTTACACTTTCTTCAGTCACAAATCTGACAGACACTATGCAAATTTTCCTTCACTGCAAAAATAAATTCTCATTCATAAAAATATATCTACAATCATAATGCTAGACAAAGAGAAAATCTTACTAACTAAACAACAGTGTGTTAGGAGCTCACTTTTATACTTTTCTCTATAACCCTAACCAGAAACCTTGTTAATCTGAGATAGCTGCATGGTGAGATCTACTGTTGATTAAGTTCAGCAAAAATGTTTCTTCCTCATGGTGCGATCTACTGTTGATTAAGTTCAGCAAAAATGTTTCTTCCTCATTAGACAATGTAATGGTAGCAGTATAAGAGCTCCCTTGATGTTGCCACAACAGAACCACAGTGAAATCCACTGTCTGATCAATTTAGTTTATTCTGTGGTTAGCAAGTCAAAATTTAGGTTCATAAAGTGGCTGCTGTAGACATAGCCTACAAGATACTCTAATAATATAAATATGAATTGAAAATACCTGTAGAGTAGATGATGTTAAAATGAGGTTTTCAGGAGAATCCAAAGAGGAACAACAAGAAAATACACTCACGCAAGACCTCTTGTTGCAAGAGATTGTCAGAAGGCAGAAAATACTTTCAGAAAACACATTTGTGGTATTTATAAAACTCTGATATTTAATTCTTATAACAATCACACGGTCTTGTGTTCTTTCCCTTTGGTGCCACACTTTATGATCATGTGAGGCTGCTCCAGGTTAGAGCCTTTTCATCTTCCACCCTGCTCCTTGTCCTTTGGAGGGAAAAATGGACAGGAGGAAGGATGGGTTATAGTTATAATGCACAAGCTTTCTTTCTGCTAAGATATCATTATTATGAATAATGTGCTGTATGTGTGTTTCAACATGATTTCAATAAAATTATATATTTTAAACATTCCTATCAGTTCTTTCCTATTATTTATAGCTGCGGCACCCATATTGCATAATTCATGTTCAAATCATTTGCTGAAATAGCAAAGACTTTCTCTTTATAGCAATTGTTTAAAAGAATAAAATGGGGATATTTAAGTGGCTAATCATAGAGTTTGTCTGAGAAAATATGAGCATTTAAATGACATGCTGATAAACTGATCAGAAATGAGTCCTGGCAGCTACTAAAAATATAAAACAAAAGACAATGTCTCTGCATCTGTTGTGTTATTTAAATAATAATTGCATTTTAAACCACATTCTTTTATATTCCTTTATTAAAAAGGGCCAATTATGGAAAGAATGGGCACCAAAATTCCGATAATAAAAACCACATCTTACAGTTTGAAGGATAGAGCATTGGTTTTATACAAATGATTTAGTCCAAGACTTTCCTGAGAGGAAGAAAAAGTATCAAATATTTTTAAAAAGTGAGCATAAAACTTACCTTTGCAATGTGAATTGTATTCCCATGGTTGAAATAAAAGCTGATAGCAACAAACTTCATCTAAATGGATCAAATGACACAAATCCCTCCATAAAACTAGGAACCATTTGCTGAATTCTTTTACTGCTTGTGTTTCTGAGAATTGAAAACTCACATACAGGATTCTGCTTGAACACATTTACAGTATCTTAAGTTGGGGTCTTCTCTGTTTTGACCACTTTTTAGGAATGACCTGATGAAAACATATCAGTTCTCTGTGAAAAGCATACAAATGTTCTCCAAGCTACATTTTAGTATGCTAAGAAAAAAATTGAAAGAAAGAAATCCCCTAAATGTCTATGACAGTATATAATTATTTCTATGCTTTTCCAGCAGGTGCCATAGCTCTCAGGAAGTAACAATGTAAAGTTGTTTCTGGCCATGAACATGACCATTCCAAAGGAGATACTTCAAAATTTGACTGTATTACTCAGTGAACATCTCGTGAGTAACAGCTACAAAAAAATCAGGCCAGGTTTGCAACTGATTTGTAAGTTACAGAAAAGGGCTGAATTGGCAGTGCTTGTCCAACTTGGTTGTAGCAATCATTAAAGTCTAAATAATTCACAATGACTCTGTGGTCGAATCCCTAAGGTATGGAAAAAGGAGTTTGTCAGAAAATGTCCAAGCTCTACTGAAAGACTTGCAGTGTTTCTTTCCCTTGGTTCAAATGTAAGAGGTTATTTTTAAAGAGGAATGATAGACCACAAAAATAAAAGTTTTGCACATTAAAAATAGCATAATTCTCATATAATTCTCAGAGCTGGCCACCTAACCTATTTGGTCTCTCACCTAACCAATAAGATTTGGCAAACTTTTGACATCTCTTTCTTTTTAGGTCTTTAGATGGAGACTAGAGAGCTCCCTGTTAGCCTCCATGCCTAGTCAAACCATGGATTTTCCTATGGGGAAGATGTTTGTGAATTGCTTCTGCTGCTGGTCATCCTTCAGCCTCTGCAGGCTGAATCAATCCCCCCCTGAGAAGAGAAAGGATTTCAGGTTCCCAAAATTTTTTTGTTTATGATGGGCTTTAATAAATGCCCTTCCAGTATCCATTAGAACTTACCATGGTCATTTAAAAACTGGTTTTTTAAGGACTGGATCCTCTCTTTCATATATTTTACAGCTGTTTTTTTTTCCTTTCTGTTTGAAATGGGTAGAGCACCTTTATCATTAGCATGCTGCATGTGTCTCCTTACTTGACTTTTACATTATTGCTCTAGCTATTACTATGCATGCATTATTTATATGGTTGGCTATCAAGGAAAAAAGGCAAGCAATTTACTTGTCAAAACATATTAGAATGCATGACTTTAAATCAAAGTTGCATGGGTCTGTAAAAAGCTATAATAAATGTTCTTTGGCTAATATGTTAGTGTCATGCAGTGGGCATGGTCAATGTATTGGGTAAGAAACCTGTAATCACTTTAAAGACTCCTTGAATAGGAGAGAATTTTAGATTATTATGCTTTGCTTTTAATTGTATGACATTAAGACTTAATTTATGAAGATTATATTATTTCAGTGTAAGAAAATTCTAACCCGTGTTTTAATGTTACCATCAGATTTAAACATGTATTTGCTCAGTATGAAAATGATAAACATGGAGCCTAATTATATAAATCTAACCTACACATACATATCTTTGGACTTTAAATATGTATCTTCTTTCCTGCAGAATGCATTCCTCTGAGTTGGAGAAAGTTCCTGCAGTGTTGATAATTCTATCCTGCAGGACACAGATTTTGTGGCTCCCGTGGCCTTGTGCTTGCGTGTTGTAGCACACAAACAATTGCAGCTGAAATCACTGTATGCAATCCTTACACAACAGGTTCCCAAAAAATCGATGTGAGCCACCTGTTTCATGCACAAGGTGAGGTAGCTCCCTGTGAACGACACTTAGAAAGCATTTTGACAAAACCAGAATTCTTTCCTGCTCCCTATTGCCCTTGCCACAAAGAGAAACACATGCGCCTTAAATGGTGTTTAGCTAGCACTATGAAAATTTAAAAAATTTAAATTTACTGACCAAACTGAAAGCCCCAAATATTTAACTTCTCTCAGCAAGTAAAACCTGGAAAAAACTGAGGGCCAAAAATCTAGAACAACAATTTTAAAATTAGATCCAGGCAAATCTTGAAAAAAATAGTTTTCAGTTAGAAAACAAACTAGAATTCAGAATAAATTTCAAGTAAATCATCATTACATTATATTTCTAACCTCATTTTAAGAATATTCCTGTTTGTTTTGTTCAGAAGTGTCAGTAATATCTTTCCTCTGCTTGAAATACCATTTTGGGCCAAATAGACCCTTTCTGATCTATTCAAACTTTCAAAGTGCAGTCACAAAGGTCTAATGAATGTTTATCCCACCTGCAGACATGCTTATTAATGCAGGCTCTAATTTTTAATCATTGTCCATCATACCAGAGAGTTTTTAATTTCTTCTTCCATATGTTCTTCTCAAATCATATTGAAATCAGGGAAATGAAAGGGAGCTTAGGTGAATGTTGAAGTAATTATAAAAGTTATACAGATGTAATATCACAGAATCTGGAAAATCACAGTTAATGTCACTTTTCATATGAAGAAGGCTGAAATGTGCTTTGATAATGTCCAGTTTTATTAAGATACAGTGCCTTATTCAAGGTGGCTGAAAAACATTATGTTTGGACAATTAATGGTATAATCTTTTCCCTTCTGGTGTGGCAAATTACCCAAGAGTTCACCAAAGCCAAAATGGTTTTGTATCCTCAGAGTGGAGAGGGGTCCATTTGGGATATACACCACCAGTGAATTCTGAATAAGAAGTCATAGTTGAAAAAGTCTGACAGAAAATGTAAGCTTACTTAAATCTAGGTAAGAAAGAGGCTGTGTCCTAATGTCAAGGAAATGTTTGACATTATCCAAGATTTGGTTGCACTGAGCACTGTCTGGGCAGTGGGAGGTCTATGCCTTAAAGATCTTGCACTTGGAGCATTATGCAGTGGCCATAGTGTACAACTTCCCAAAAGTTATGCTGTAGCTTGAGTGAGATGAATCAGATTTTTACCTGAGGTGATAGCTGAAAATTTTTGACCTGTGTTATTACCTCACAGTGGGTTAGATTACCCTAATTTATATACAGGCTGTGACCATAAGATAATTTTTTTTCATATGGTGAAATAGTCACCTTTTTTTTTTTTTTTTCTGTCCTCAGCTTCAATCTATTTCAACATTTAAACAAGATGACCTTCAAATTTGTTGTGGAAAAAAAAAAAAAAATTACTCTTTTTCACATTGTTATTTATGATTTCCGAGGAAGGAAAAGCACATTTTCACCTGGGGAAAATATGCCATTTTCAGAAGGTCTATTTGTCAGACTGTAAAAGGTGTTAAAAGGGGAAGCAGTTATTAAGGTTCTGCAAGAGCAATAAGATAAAATAATTTATATAATATTATTTGTCTAAGGTTGCTTTAAAAAAAATACAGATTTGCTAAAGCAAAACTATTTGTTATGTTCCCCATGTGAAAAGAGCAAGACAATCCTGGGTTAGCTATTTAAAAAGGATATAAAAAATGGTTTTTGATATATTGAAATTATATTTGAAAGAGGAAAAAATGCTAACAGACAAAGAAGAAAATTGCGAGGTTTAGCAGGGTTTTATTGTAACGAGATTGATGGACATTTGTGGGCATACATAAATAGATTTAGTCAGTGCTTCACTGAAAATAACATTGGAGATGAGAAAAATGCCATATTCCTGCTCATGTGCAAGACTCGTGAAGGCTGGTTGGATTTTCTGTCTCTTCAAAAACCTGAAAAAGTAAAGAAATTATTCCAAACACACAATAATTAAATGCCAACCATATATTGTAAATGGGTTATTATACTTTAAACTGACTGGGGAAATTGAGAAGGAAAAAAAAAAAGTAAAAAAAAGCAGTGCATAACATAAAGGGTTTATTTTAGTTATGATGGAGAATGATCTAGAGCTTTATGACCTGACTGACTACTGGGAAACCATTTCAAAGATAGGATGGTGTGTTGGGTGATAGACTCATTCAGAAGTTGTGGAAGTGGTAGGTATTTTCCCTGGCCTGTGTACCTGTGACCAGGTGTTATGGCAAACCAAGTGTAGGTCCAGCTTTGCAATGAACTGAACAATGAGCTGTTGGATGGATCTCTGGTCATTGCAATGTGGGCTCTCCTATCTAGCTCACACACAAGTCTCTGGCTGTAAATATCTATATAAGGATATATAAAGAAAAATATCTATAAAAAGAAGTCCATAGCTGCAGCTTTTCGAAGACACTGAGATCAAAAACCAGCCCAGATGAAAGATGACAAATTTCCAATAACCCTATGTGTAAGGCAGCATGAACTGATAATTGCCAGAGGCTCAGAGAGACTCAGAAAAATTAATAGTGGGATGCTGTAGGACAAGTCAACCTTGGATTTTGCAACTGGGTTCTGTCCTAGTGAATGCTAGGGACTCGATAGGATGGAATTCCATATTCCACTTAGCAGGGAGTGGCCATTATTGACTCAGAAGTGGGACAGTGTGATGCTGAGATCCACACTGAGGCAGGGGAAGAGCCAGCTGATGTTTCTAACACACATATCTGGCCAGCAGTAGAGACAAGAAATAGAACTAAATTCTCTTGCCTCCAAGACAATGGCTTCTTTACAAAAAACTCCCTTGTTTCCATTCTTCCTGAATCTGCCCTTTTATTTTGCCCTCTATTTTGTAGCCTCCTTCAGGGTTTTCTTTATTTACTTATTGCTATTTTTCAAGATGTTTTATCAAATTTTTTAAGCTATATATACAATTTAAAAAAAAAATCCTTCACTAATGCTGGAAAGACAGTATGATTATATGAAAGGACAAAGTACATTCTGAGACTTCCCAGCCTCACCCTGTGAAATAAATAGATGATCATGTTTAATGAATCTGTTGACAATACAAGAAAGGATCTGGTCTGCCTGGAGCTTTATAAATATACTTTAGCTGGAAGGCTTAGTTATGTAGGATATGACAAACTTAAGCTCTATGATCTTAGCTGAGAAGAAATCTCTGTGGAAGCTGGTTATCTGTCATGGGGCTAACACCAAAAGAGTTCAGAGATTATGGAAAAGCTTTGTGAAAACAATCTGCATATGGGAGGGAGGAGTTCACTCACAGGATTTTTTTTTTTTAATAATTGAGAATGAGGTGATAAGACTAAGCTAGAGAGACAATAGGATATTTTACAGAATCAGGACTCCTCTAAATATTGCATCATGTCTTTCATCCTCTTAATGAAGCTTGAGAGAGCTGTAGAGAGATATTGACCTGGAGGAGTTAAGAATCCTGTGTATTTTCAGTGATGTTGTCCTTGGCCTTTTTTATGCTTTCCTGAAGGTTAATTATCCATGGGTCTTTTGTCCTATTTATATCTTGGAGGTTTGAGTTTAAGCTAAATGATAAACAGCTTATGTACTACTTCCTTATTTCAGCATTTCAGACTGGCTTTTTCTGTATAGGTCACACAGAGAAAAGTATTCTGAAGGAGGATGTGTATACAGATGTGTGGTGATCTTTCAGAATGTCTGATAAGGAGAAATGTGAAGGAAAAGCATCCTGGGAGGGATAGAATTTAGCCCAAAGCAGGGTCATTTATACCAGAAATATTCTTAGCAGGCATTTGCATGTTTTTAAAACCTATATGGCAGAGGCTCCACAAATGTTTCTGGTGATATTTTCTGGTGCCTCTCTACCCTTACCACTAGGTAAGTTACAGATATCCTCCAGTTTTCAAAAGATAGATATGTGCTGGACTTTTACCCTGGCAGTAAGGGGTAACTGTCTTCCACTGAACCATTCTCAAATCAAGAAAAGCCTTTAAAGATTACTCCAGTGAAGGGTGACCAAAACACCTCTTCTTCCAGAAGGCTTCCTCATAATTAAGGGATCAATGTGAAAGATGAGAAAGATTTGCTTCAGTTTTTTTCTTATAGTGACTTCACCAGAGAAAATAAAGACAGGTATCACTGAAAAAGCTGGATTTATTAGGTCATAAGCTAGAATATGTAAAACTGCCAACAAATGGAAATGACACAAAAAAAAAAAAAAAAAAAAAATTGGTTGTAAAGCAGCTTCCCCTGACTGGCCTGTCCAAGGGGGTTTCTGTTTACCAGAAAACAGCTTTAATTTAGCTCAAAACAGAGCTTTAGTTTAGATCAAAACAGAGGCTCCTGTGATGCAGTCAATTCTCAAAGGTGCCTTCTGAGGATGAGACTTTTTTTTCCCTGACACCTCTGAGACACAGCCCTGAGCTTCTGGAAAGATCTAGACTCAGGTTCTAGAGAAAACTCTCTGCTTTTCTTGGCTTCCTTGCCATGGTTTTATGTCTATAACTTTTTTTCTCTATTTTCAGTTTTAAAGACCTCATTTTTGAAAAAAAAGACAAACAATTTTGTACTGAATGTCACCTCATTGAGTCTTTATCAAAGCTTAATTCTGCCATGGACCTTCTTGACCTCCAGCAGTTTGAAGGTAATCAGTTTCATGAGAATGAAGTTTATCTAAAATTGAGTTAGAAACTCACACAAATTTGTGGACTTAGCAATTACCTTCCCTCTCTGGATGTTATTTTGTATTATATATTATGTGAGAGAAAATTGAATTTTTTCATCCTCAGACTTGTACTTAAGACAAAACAATAAGTGTCAGCTTTGCTGGAAATGCATTCAGTGATATCACTATTAATCACAGTCATTCTACTTATCAGATCAAAGTAGAGCACATATGCCATAAGTCCTTTGTATTCTTAGCTCATTCACATACACAGTAAAATCCACAAACCTGATTAACATCTCTTGTGTTGGACGCTGAGCAGGAGACATTATCCCTGCACCATCTAGGGGTAGGATCCAACCAATCCAAGACCAACAGCTGGGAAAGAATGTGGCAATCATTTTATTTGACATAAACAAATAGAATCCTATTTATTCTATATAAACAAGTAGAGTCATAGATTATCCTGTGTTGCAGGGACCCATAAAGATTATTGAAATCCAACTCCTGGCACAGGACAGCCCCCAGAGTCCCACCATGTGTCTGACATATGGAAGTCTTTTTCTTGTTGGTCATCTCAGCTATGAATGTTTATGGTTTTTTAATAACTCGTGGTTTTGCCCTTGTGTTATTTAAATCATTAGTTTTGGCACCGCTTTTATTAGAAGTAGAATTCCTTCAACAGGAGTCTTGGACAAGCTACATCTCTGAGCTTTTCCTGAGTGCTTAACAAGAGGTAACCTTTATTATCTTCAATTTTACATCAGCTTAAATTTGATTCTTTTTTCTATCTGACCTTTACAGATGATGGTGAGGGAAGTCCTGATATCTTTCATTTTGAAAAGGTATTTAAAACAGAAATAGGAGAAATGTTTGCATTTTCCTCACTATTCTATTGCTATTGACTAATTCACCCAAATACACTTTTTATTTTAAGAGACATTTTAAAAATGCATTTCAAGCAGCCTGCAGAATATTCATGTGACATCATTTTATGTGCAGTCTTATTGCAGAAGCCAAATTACAATTTAGCAATAAATTTATGGCAGTGGGTATAATGAAAATACCCTTGTTATTTGGGATACAACTACATGACTGGAGGTATTTATATTATTTACTGAAAAGTAAATTTTTTTAGACTTCATTAGAAGTTATTATTTCCATGCTGGGGTTTGGAAATTAAATATATTTTGGGCAGGCTGGTTTTAGATTAGGACTGTCATGTGTGAGTATACAAATCTGAAGTAAGCCAAAAGAGAGATTGGATTGTACTCCTACACCAATCACTGGAAAATGAAATCAGACATTCCATAATTTAACGATATCTGCATGAAAGACAGAAGAAATGTGAAGGGGATAATGCCTCAGTGATAATTGCAGGGTTTTTTTTCAGTTTAATGTTCCTTAGGGCAGGATTTTGTTTACACTATGCTACTTAACTTTTTGTTTCTTGCCACTTACCAACTAGGTCATTCTGCAAAGTTCTGTGCCAAGAATTTTGGGAAAATATATTTTCCTCTGAGGATTTATAATATAATTCTGTCTCATTATGCCTGGTGTTTTTCTCCTCATGCTATGATATCCTCAAAGAGGAAAGAAATAAAACAGCTTCTCTTCTTGTCAGTAAGGCCCAAACAGACTAAAAAAATTAATTGCAGCAATTACACAATAGTATGATGCCAGCTCATGTGCACTTCTGAAATTATCCTAGAACAAAAGGGAACCACTTAAAGAGCGTGTGAGACTCCCCGTGAGGTGAAAGTTAAAAGAAAAATTATTGCAAATTCTAAGATATTTCAGCAACAATCAGCTGTGATCTTTTATCTGAAAAGGAGAGATTCTTTATATGTTATTCCTGTCTGGTAAGGGCAGGTGTTTGCTGACCTAATGTATTTACCTATTTTTACTAGAGTGGGAAAATACCCTGGAATTTCCATTTATTTATGTTCATGGGTTCCTGTAACAGATGTTTGAATATTAACCCAGAGTGGACAGCTCCATAGTCTATTTCCTGGCCATTAGACCAACTATACAGCAAATCTGAACTCAGTACCTTTGGACACTGTGCCTTTCTCACACAGCTGATGAATGGAGATTTGGAGGAAGCTGTTCATACTCTGGCCTGCAGGCCAACAGGACACACACTCCAGTACCCTGCTCAGAGGATGGCCAAGGATGCTCAGAGGCCTCAGCACAGCTTACTTGTACTGTGTGCCCATGAGCAGGAGGGGATAAGAGGTCCTTAGGAAACCTCTGTCCCACCAGGCAAGGACATATCTGGAAAAGCTGTGGTAACTTCTGGATGGGGAGGGGTTACTGGAAAGATCTGTGTGAGAGAGGAAAATCTATAATGACCCCTTAAAAGAAGAAAATCTGTGAGTCAGTGGGACATATGCATTTACAAGGCCTGCAGTGAGCTCTGATGTGCTGGATGGAGGCTTTAGATAAAGACATAAAGAAGATTGTCAGTGTACATGAGGCAGAGCAAACCCAGAGGGCAATGGACATGAAGAAAGAATGTGGCTTGTTCTGTACATTTAAATGAAGAGAAAAAACATAATGACTCATCCAAGCCAAGATTTCAAGGATGAATTGTCATCACACATCTGGGGCTCACAAAACTGAAAAGCACATCACAGTCACAGACTGTATCACTAAAAAATCAATGAGAGATCCTGGGTTGAAGCAGATCCCTCTCTTTACACAATGGGATTTTCACTGATGTGGCACTAACATGTACATGCCTCCAACTTGCCTTTTCTCACATGGTGTTTACTGGCTGATTCCAAAATATGTGCCATCCTTCTGTTTGCCTTTGCAGATAAGTTATGCGCTTATGTCCATCACAGTAAAATAATAAAATTCTAAAGCAAGACAAAGTGGAAAAGGCAATTCAGCAATTTCTTTATCTGCACAAATGAAGTGAGGCTTGCAAAACAGTTGCCTCTAAAGCTGAGTATCTTCAAAGGTACCACAGCCTCTCTTTGTCTCCTAGTCCTGGTAGTGTGTAACTTCTTCCCATAACAACTTTCTGGCTTTCCTCCTTCTTCAATCCATTTCAATCTAAACTATCCCATAAAAAGAAAATGAATAAATAACTCTTTTAATTTGTTCTGTTCCCTGCTAAATGACAGTGAAATACTCCTGCTTTTATTTCTCCAGGTTCTAAGTTTAAACATTGCCTTACCATTGATCCTTATTTAAGTAAATACTTGGGTTCCAAAGTTTAGTTCCTTTTTCTGTTGTCTTATGGTAGCATCTGATCCATAGTCATTCAGCATCTTAGACTTGTTTAAAAACTGATTTAAATTTTGTTTCTTATGTTCAAAATCCCAATGTATTCATCAGAGACAATAGCAAGACACACACATGTTTAGATATAAGTTTTCTACTGTCTATAAAGTAAAACAATTACAGTCCTCTAAAGGATTCTGTTGAGTGGATAACTTTGAGAGCACTTCTGTTACTTAAACCTGGCTGTAGTCCCTGAACTAAGCCTCTGTGATCTCTATCAATCAACTCAAGAATCACCTTCAGTATCCCAGCCAAACTCTTATCTGCTAGCTGACTCTGAGCAGAGAAAACAGATGCTGTTTTATGCAGTATTTCGGGTGAATTGGCAAAAATTGATGGTGTAGAGGTGACCTGGAGGTTCTTTAATATTGCTAAATATTTTGCTGATGTCCTTTCAAGACCCTTTTGGAGGAATGCCAGTGAAGGTGCTTAAGTCAAATATATGACTCAGATTGAGAAAATCTGGTTTAGGTTTACATAACAAAAACAAAGTCAAATGAGATTCCCCAAAACCAGTAACGAAACCAGGAGGTGCTTTATGTCTATTACATAGATCCAAATATTTCAAACTCTGGTCTTGAGAAGACCAGGGACTTTGTTGTGGAGTTGAACGATCCAAATATTTTGTTCTTGTTTCTTCCACTTTGGACTGGACATTTGACCTGCCTTTTGCTGTATGTTCCTTGTCAGCTCTTACTTAATCATCCTTGTACAATCATTGAATCATTGTTTAAGCATTTCTAAATCATTTAAGGAATATTACCAAATGACTACTACTACAGTTTCAAAGAAGAGAAAATTGGACTTTCAACAGATTGCAGACTGACATGCACGTGTGACTGTTTCAGATGGACAGCTCCTGGCAAAAACCTTCTGGGTGAAACGTGGGCAGGAATAGCTCATGTAAGGATTACTATTTTCTCAGTTTCTTCACTGCTGTGAATAAAATCTTTTATTTCATTAGATACCAAAGATGAAGGGCAGGCATGTTACTAACCAATATAGGAAAGGTAAAAGGATTTATACTGAGCCATTGAAATCGTGGCTGGGAAGGTGGTACAGGGAAATATCTTTGTGTTGGAAGGAAAGCTTTCCCTCTTCTGCTAATGTATCTCTTGTGCAGCTCCATACTAACTGATGCATTTATATAGACCAAAAAGAGCTTATCAAAGATGGGAATGCAGGAAAATTGTTGTCTGAAATATTAACTTAAGAGGACCCATGCACATCTGGGAGTGAAATAAAGGAAGGATTCATTACTGAAGAAATATATTTAGCTTTATTATCTTCCAACAACTTCTGAGGCTTAATTAATGTTTTTCTGCATTTTGAGATTACCAGATGGGCAGCATTATACAAATGTAAATTGTTTAATTTTGTTGTAAAACTTCAATTTTTGGATGAGCATCAGCTCAGAGTGCTGTGAAATACAGGTGTTAGGACAAATAAGTGAGGTAGGTGCTGGCCAGCCTCTTTGGAAATAAAAATGACTGTAAGAGTTCTGGTCCTAGTTAAAGAGGAGGCTTGTGCAGACATAATCTGTGAGTTCAGTATAACTTCCTTAAAAGTACTTCAATGACAAAATCAAGGGTTTGCTTGAAATAATATATTTGTTTAAAAGAAACATATTTTGACATTGGATTTTTCAGACCTAAATTTTTTTGTGCGCTTGTAAACCTCATTCCGCCTCAGCTGTACTATAAACTACACAAACACAAAAATACATAATACATGCATATTTGTTTGTGTAAATATTCACAAGTGTCAAGACAGGAGTTGAATCCTGATTACAGGTGCAGGTCTGGATGTATGGGTCAAAGGAATATGCTAAAATCATATCTTATTATCATAGAATAGTTAGGATTGGAAGGGACTTTTAAGGATCATCTAGTCCAACTCTGCCCCCAGCAATAAGCAGGAACATTTTCAACTAGATCAAGTTAGTCAGAGCCCTACACAACTTGATCTTGAATGTTTCAGGGATGTGATAATTGCCACTTTGCTGGGCAACTAATTTCAGTGTTTCACCACCCTTATTGCAAAAAAATTTCTTCCTTACATCTAGTTTAACTTCTCTTCATTTAAGCCTGCTTTGCTCTATTGCAACAGGTTCTGTGAAAAGTTTCTCTCCATCTTTCCTACAAGCCCCCTTTCAGTGTTGAAAGGCTGCAATAGGATCTCCCCCAAACTTTCTCTTCTCCAGGCTGAAGACTCCCAGCTCTCAGCCTGTCTTCATGAAGAGGTGTTCCAGCCCACTGACCGTGTTCATGGCCCTGCTCTGAACCCACTCACAGAGATCTGTGCCTGCTGAGGACCCCAGAACTGGAGGGGGTGATCCAGGTGGGGTGTCACAATAGCAGAGAAGAGGGTCAGGATCACCTCCCTGGGTATGCTGGCCACTTCTGTGCATGTAGCCCAGGACAGGGTTGGCTTTTTGGGCTGCAAGCATCTGTTACTGGCTCAAGGTCAATTTCTCATCTAAAGGTAAAGTACTTCTAAAGCCAAGTCCTTCTCCTGCAGGGCTGCTCTCAATCCCTCCATCTCAGCTCAGCTGCACGACCTTGCACATGGACACTTTATGATATTTTACATATGAGAAATGGATAATGATATGACTGTGCCATTTGCTTTTTAGGAGAAGAAATAGTGTGATAGATATCCGTGAAATGCACACATCCTAGTGGACAGGAAGCAATACTCTAATCTCCAGAGTAGAGTATCAATTTCTTCCTCATTGTTCCAAGAGGTGACATAAAAGATAGGAGATAAAAGCAGGACTAATGAATGGGCAGTGAGGGATGGAACAGGTTATTAAGGTTACTTTTGAGACTATTCAAACATTGATATCAGAAAACCCTTCATCCTTTGGCTGGATGAGAAACCTTATGCTGGAGGGATACTGGGAATATTCAAGGAATGCAAAATACCATGTTAATTATATCTATTAGAAAATTTAGACTTTGACATATTAAGTAGTCACCTTAATTAAGGTAATGAATTGTTATGGTTGTTCAACTAATGGCCTTTGTCACTCATAAAGATAGGGCATGACTGTTAGAGAAATACAGTGAGAATTAAAGTGCATGATAGAGGCCAGTTGAGAAAATGCAAGTATACCCAATCCCTCTCTTTCTTCCATGAAACGCCATTCAGATAGAAAGATGACTATCCCTTTACCCTGCTCCAAAATACAGAAAACTCCTACAAACAGCTCAACAGGCCCAAGAAAACATTCCCCAAACCAGGGTTTATTATTTCTCAGTAGGTTAATCTGACTCTAGGTTATGGAGTGAAGCAATAGAATGGAATGTTTATCCCAAATATATCACCTTGATAATTTCCTTCTCCAATCTCATAAATTTAACTTTCTTTTTTGCATTGGTTTGATTTGGAGCTATTTACCCAGAATTTGATAGGGGTTATGAAAGCATTTTAACTTGATCTTGCAGGCTTGGAGGTTTTTTACTTATTTTCAGGAACTTAAATATTTGAGGGAAAACAGATATTGAGACATCTGAAAATATTGTAATTGTTGTTTTCTCACAAGGAAAAAAACACAGCAGCTTTGTTGTATCACATCATGTGATGGGCACTTGCTAAATAGAGACACCCTTCTTTAGCCTGTACATCCCAGATGGCTACACAAATAATTCTTCTTTTTTGCTGCTTCCCATTATTTTTAAAGTAAAGGAAATGCAACTCCTTATTTACCTGCTCTGTGCCAGTTATGATTCCCATTCATGGCATCGATGGTGGCTGGAAAAATGTCCCACAGTCTGTCCCCACTGTGTCTAAAATGAAGCTCCAGCTTGGTTCAGCCTCTTGCATCTCCAGGCATCTCCAGCTGTATAGAAAGAGACAAATGAGTTACAGCGCACAGGTAGACTTAGACAAAATAAACATACAACATAGATATGGGGAGAGTTGTTAGATATTACTACCTGGTTCATTAAGAAATAGGGAAAAATTCTTTTGCTAAAGTCAGTGGAAATGACAAGTCAGTGGAAGACTATGAGAGATGGTGCAGGCAGAAAGATAATACCTATGTCCACTGAATTATATACAACTCCTCTTGACTTCAAAGAACCAGGACTTGACCCTGGGACCTTTCACTAACTCTGGTAAGAAGTAAATAACTCTGTTTCAGCCTGTTATATGTATTAACATCCCTGTTAGTTATACATATGTGAGACTTGAATGATTAAGATTTGTTTATTGCTCATATGGGAAGATGTGCTAATATTTTACTCCTTGTTTTTCAGCTTTTATAAATACTTTGCTGCAAATCCCCAGGCTCCTGGAAGCTTAAGATAATTAAGTTAATTTAAACCAGATTTGTTTTGGGAGTGTTTCTGATTCAGCATTTGCTAGCAGCAGAAGTTTTCCAAGGGCACTGCTGAACGAAGTTTAGGTCATTAATAGACTGAGGCACTGTATGATCTGTGGGAAGGCACCATCCATGTAACAGTTGCCAAATCTGTCCTGAATTGTATAAACATGTTAGTTTCTTTTCCAAGAACAGTTGGAGAAAGATGAATTCAAATGTTTTTGTATCTGTGTCAGATTCTTTCCCTAAGGCAATTAAAATGTGGAAGCAAAACATGCGCTGCTCATACTTTTCTCAGGAGAGAGAAAAGAGCATGAACACATGACAAATGTGAAAGTAAATAACACTCTGGTGGGTGAAAGCTTTGAACTATGGTGGATAGCCCTATATGGGATCCAAGCCATGAAAGAGTAGCTGTACACTTAATAGCTAGTCCCACTATTAGCTATTTCTTCTTCCTTTCATGTGTAAGTAATTTGTAACACCAGGAATGCTATAAATCTCCCTTCTGTGTTTGGTTGCACTGATAACAGAGTACTGCAGTCTCTAACCATGAGTTTAGTTTTCCTGTATAATTATGGAACAAAGAACTCAGACAATGAGCTAAGAGTTTGGCATTTTGTTTGGTGATTATCTATAATACTTACAAATGAGCTATGATGAGGAAAGAAGGAACAAAAGACAATTCTGTGCTCACACACTGAAATCAAGGCCCAGATAAATTTTGAACATTCTGGTATTATAACAGCTCAAAAGGGTGTCAATACACCATGCTACACTCAAACCCTGTATTTTAGGTTCCTACAGCATAGCATATTTTGTTTCATTCAAATAAATGGTACAAGCATAGTGTTTTCTCAGGACAGCTGAAAATACTCACCCTTCATCTTCCCCTGTCTTTTCTAGTACTAGGAGACAAATACAAGCAAATGTCCATCATCCTGGAATCCAGGAAGAGCATGCCCTGTGCTAAGTCACTCCCACAGTTCATTTCTTTTCAAAGTCCTGTTTTGTTTTGAAGTCCTAGATGACAACTTTTTTTCCTGATATCAAGGGATTATAGAATAATTAAACAGAATACTGTGTGAGATCCTTAAGTGACTATAGAGTCATTTCTCTTCTTTGTTTGGAACTGGGAAACCATGCCAAAACTGCAAGAGCTATTTGATAATCTAACCCAGAGTTTTTGAAAGCTCTAAGCACACTTAAATTTATTCCCAGATTTTTCTGCAGCATTTACATATGTATGAGCATGTTATTTTTTGTGCCTCAGTTTGCTGCCTCTGAAACCAAAAGTGGACTCCTTGCTTACAGATCTTTTCTAAATATGTACTTGGAGATGCTCAAATGTTGGCTTTACTATTCCAGGCATGAAGACTTTGCTAAATGCATTTTTGTGTGGTATACAATGAGAACTATGTAAACATACTTTTAAGCAATCAGTATTATTGTGGATTCCAATGTATGAAAAGATGGAGAAATTTGCAGAGAAGACTGGAGCAAAAAATTGCATTTGTCACTGAAATTTAATTTGTTGGAATATGTTCATTATAGATTGCTGAATTGCATCCACAATTAGAAACATTCATTGTGAACATGCTGTATCCCTTAAAGGTCCTGTCTGTGGAAGCTAAAAACTGGGATGAACCCTAGGGACACTCCAGTTATACCAGTCATCAGCAAAAAGAGTATTGCAGCCCACCACCAAGGAGGAAGGACACTGCTCCTCTTCCCCACACAGATGAGGTCTCTTGGTCAAACTCCCAGTAGAAAAGAGAAAAGAAATATTGACAAGATAATTTTTGAGAGATATTAAACAAGCCAATTAGCCCATTTTACCTCTTCTTAAATAGATTTTTCTCTTTTTCTCCCTGGATTTCCATGATTTATTATTCTGGGCTCAGATGGGAATCCTAGGACTTGCAACATTTAGCTGTCAGAGTAGTCCACTTGAGTTAAAAATACTGCAGTCTGAGAAATTCAAAGGACAGAAGTGGTAAACTTGTCCATTGAGGGTTTCTGGGTTTCTTTCAATGCATCACAAAGAATTTGTTTTCAAATGATCAGAGTGGACTGATTTAAAATATATAAATTTATCTATTTTAATATCAGACTTTCTTTTAGCAGGAAAAAAGAAATCTCTTTCAAGTTGAGAAGAAAACAAATTTCAAAACTTCTGAATCCTTTGTAGAAGAGAAATTGCAGTACTCTGTTCAGCTTTAATAAAATGTCACCTTTTAAATGACCTAAATTCACAGTAAAACTGATGAAAAAACCCCTGAGTTTCTCAAAGTTAATTTTGGCTATTCTTCAGTCTTATTTCATAATTTTCTAATGTGTGTCAGTGACAGACAATGCACAGTAGTTTAATTATTATCTTCTGCTGTGTGAGCATGCTGTGAAAAAAAGATTGTGGGGAACAGAAGAAGGAGGAGATAAAATATCCTGACACAAATTAGTATTTAACATACATTTTGAAATCAATCTGCTGCTGCTGCCCCTGTTTCTTCAGCTTTTTAGATACAGCATGCCAGAGAGCCCATCAATTTTATTTCCTCACCAGAATGTGGTGAAGAAACAACTGCTTTGTCTTGTTTGTTTTGGATTTTTTTGGTCCCATTTAACAACACATTTCCCAAAAAAAGAACAGACATCTGAGGATGATTGCAAACATTCACTCCATCAGTTTGGGCTCTGTAAGAATCTGACTCTAAATGATTTAGGGAGAACCACTATTTGTCCACTTGTGATGAACATATTTTTCAAGTTAGGGTACCAGGGCTTTCTGCCCAGCAGACAGATGACAGCCCCAGTTTCATCAACCTGACAAAGTAAATAAGAACATGTTCAATATTTAACACACAGCATGTAAATAGCCTGTCTGCCTTCATGTATCTCTTGGGTTCTCAAGAAAATTACTGAGTGGGTATGTTGTAAGAAAACATTAAAACATGAATACCTTTTAGTAAACAAAAAACCCTATAGAGTTTAGTACTGATGGAAGCAGTTTTGGAATAATAGTTGTTCATTTCTGCCTCTGTTAAATTTGTGAAGAGCATTATTCACAAAAGGGTGGCAGAAGTCATTGTAGTTGGAAATGGCCAACCATAATTTCCCATGAGGGCTTTGGAGAAGCTCGTATAAGGAAAATATCTCCAATCTCCCTTGTGTGCTTTGTACAGAAGTGTAGTAAGAGGCACTTGGATGAAGATATACAAAATAATCAATAGCATAGGTCATACAGGGTTGGGAATTGTGTGATGTTTTCTTATTATAATAGAAAAGACCATGCATTGAAATAGAAATATGAGAACTGCAAGCTAATGAAACATAAATTCTACTTCACTCCACATTAATTTTTTCTTGGGCAACCCTTGGGCTGAAAGATTTATACAAACCAAGACCTTAGAAGGGTTCAGTTGAAGCTGGACATTTAAAAAGCAAGACAAAACAAGAGGAAAAACAATCAACCACATGGGATAAGATACATTTTTTGCAGATGTAATCTAAGTTTTAAGAAGAACATTAAATTATGAATCTATTTTTCTTCTGATCTATTGGTTGCTTTTACTCTCATTCAGATCTCAGATGAAGTGAGAAGGTGTACGTAACTTGTAGTGCAGTGAAGTAGAGTTTCATGTCAAAATTCTGTGAGTATAAAAGCAGGATCACCTTTCTGCAAAACTCTTCTGTTGACAGTAGCATGCAAGCAAGGAACCAGTTGTTCTGACACAGCTCAAACAAATTTAGCAAAAATACCACCAGTTATTCTGCCAGTACAAACAGATCATCTGCCAAGCTTGCTGTAAAGTAGATCAGCTGAGAAATCCAAGCTTGCCTTTGGAAAAAAGACCTTTAGAGGTCAGCACTTTTGATTCAGACTTCTCTTTCTCTTAGTCAGAAGAATGCTCTTTTAATATAACAAAATAGTAAAAAGATAGAACATAACTTATATTTAATTATGGGATGCAGGTTAGTATTTTTGGTTTATTTTATTTTTCAGGATTTTTGATTGTGCTCATCCCACCCTGGCTAATTTATGAAAGCAGTAAGTGTTTTCAGCTGCTATTGAAAGATGAAATAATGAAGAGCACCTAACTTCCCACTGAATCAATATTTCAGCTCTGCTTGAGGCCATTTTCAGTAATCATTGAGTTGAATTGTTCTCATTTTTATATTATTAACAAATGGTTTCATCATTCTGTTTAGGAGAGGTAATGTAAAGTTACCAACACCTTTCTTTAGAATATGTGTTTTTCCCTCATTAATATTTTATGACAAAATCTTACCCCTAGTAAGACATTGAAGAGTTGCCTTTGAATACAAATGCAGAAGAATTATGAAACAGGAACACAAAATACAAGCAGTTTAGCCTGTTTACAAATTATATGCTAGACACTGAGGAATTGTTTTCTGTTTTTTCTTTCCATCCCACCAAAAATCAGGAAATTTGTCCAGCAGCACCCCAGCTCTTCCAAATAGGAATGTGAAGTTGAGTTCAATTCACTTTTCAAAATTTACACATTAGTATTTTTCAGCCAAGAGAGAAAGTATAGATTCTCCCCTCTTTTGAATGCCATGATTGTCAAAAAGGGTTTGGGGATGGTGGTCTTTTGCCTTTTTAAAATAAAGTCAGCATGAAGTAAAGGATTTATACAAACATGCAAGGTTCAAATGAAATCCACTGCATTGAGTCTCGCAAAAAATCAGGTCTCTACTCATGCCTGGAAGAATGATTCAGGAACAGAAACTAGCGCTGGGACTGTGAAGCAGTGTGGGCTTTACAGACATGAAGTTAATATGACGGGAAGATTTTTCCAGACTATCCCTTTCCAAAGTAGTTTTCTCCCTGGCTCATCACTATTTGATACCTTAAAGGGGTCCCCCTCTCTGCCACATTCCCTTCAGACTGCTGCTGCACTCTCTCATTTTGTGGAGGGTATCAAATAGAGTCTGTCAAATAGCCTATCAAATAGGCTGTCTTTTAAAATGATCTTAAAAAAAAGATCATTCTTTTAAGCAGTGCATTTTGAAAATGTGGTGATGTCCCTAGAATTTAGGTAATATGCAAGAAAAATAATTACACTTCCTTAATTACTGAATGAGCTTTCCATCTTTGGGCTTACACTGATTTTCAGTAGCTGAAGATCTGCTCATTTGCTCTATAACCTTCCCCATGCCATAGGTCAGTTCATTCCCTACTTTCCAAGAGTGTTTGTTTGTTTTGCTATTACTTTTCCTATTTTACATTTCCTTCAGCAAATATTTTGGGGCTGAGTGTTTCAACACTACTCTCATGGAAAAATACTTCCCTATGCAATATTTCCAGTCAGGCCTTTTGTTGTTTTGCCTTTGAGCTGTTGCTCTAACTCCTAGAGTCCCTCAAGAACAAGAAATACAGATGGATGCAAGGAATGAAAAAAGCACACTGCTCTCCCACCTGTATAATGACACTTCTGCAAACACTAAATAAAACATTCCTGACAAAGATGTGTCTTGCTTTTGGTTTATTAGGGACTACATTCTTCTCCATTGAAATCCAATTCCCAAAGTCCCAGAGATTTTGATATAAACAGAATGTTATTCCTTAATCAAAGAATACATATTTTCTGCTTTTATTGATGTGGCAGAATAAAAACAGATATGTTCCTTTCCCTGTACTTACAGCATAAATTGAAACCTAAACTGAAATTTTTGGGTTTTAAAGTAAGACAAAGCAAAGAAGATCAAACATCTTTTCTAGTTCTAAGAGATAGAATCTCTATCAGGGTACATTATTTTGAAATGACTCTATCTTTGATCAAAAAGATGTTAGCTGAAGCAAATCTTTTTTCGGGGATGTTTTAGGATGTGCCCAGTGAGAATTTACCACCTTATATTATTTACTTCAGGACAATGTTCCAGCTCCCATTTTCACAGACAACAGTCCTATCTCTTTCTCATTTCATTTGTTATGACAAAGAACTCTTTCAGTCATGCACAACCTGCATGGCCAACCTGGACAGTAGACAAGAGCGCTTGAGAAAATCCAGTGGTTCTGGGCAAAAAGAAGAATGCCTGGTGCCTTCTTATTCTCACACTCCTTTCCCAGATGGCCTTGGAGCTCAGGCTGGAGAAGGGCAGAAAGACACCCAGGATGTCAGTTGTGGTGGTTTTTGTTTTTGTTTGTGTTGGGGTTTTGTTGTGGTTGGTTGATTGTTTTTAGTAGGTTGTGGTATTTTTCTTTTGTTTCAAAAAAAGTAGCTTTCTTTCTCACACCTTCCTGTAACAAGCTTGAGATATTCCTTGCAATAATTAGACTTGTACAATTACAGTGCATGCATAGAAGAAGCTCACAATTTGAGAGCAAAATTGCCAAATGATTGTGTGGTACTTACATGTATTCATCACAATGTAAATTACACAACATAATACTAAGGGCCAAAACTAAATCTATTCCAAAATATACATTTTAGAAAATATCAGTTTGAATATTTCCAGGCTTACATTTTCTAAAGACGAAAGACAAATGAAATACTTTAAATAATATACTAGAAATGTCTTAACACTCATTGCAAGTAAAAATATTTCACAGAAACGCTTTCATTTCTGTTTTCATCTGAATTTTCCATTTTCTTTTCTATGGTGAACCTCAGGAAACAGTAAAAGAAAAGGAGAAATATTTTTCATTTATCGCATCATTGCCTTTTTCACAATGCTTAGAATTAATTCTTAAAATCCTTGTGCTAGATTCATACAAGTTTCTCCCATTCTCCCATTTTCAGCAAACACTTTTCCAAGTAAGAATTCTTATGTAAGTCCATCATGCACAACTCTTTGAAGTTATAAAAGTAAATGTGTTCCTTACTCTGTGGCCTAACAGAAGCACTGAACTCAATATCTTCCCAGGAGCCCTCTCTCTGTTATTGAGCTTGATGAAGATTTCAATTTTCTGTGACATGTGGAACACTAACAGCCTCCATTCAGCCTTTCACATTCTTTTAAAGTTTCAGAAGGTGTTAGCAATATCTGAGATCATTTGCAAAAGGGAAGAATGTTCTTATTTCTTATTCTTGGTTTGTTTGTTTAAATAATCTAATTATGGAATTATTAATTCACATAATCAAACATGACTGAAACACAACTGATTTCTTATTGCTTTTTAAAGATATGACCTTGTAATGTTTGGAACTTAAGAACTGATAGACATCAGCTACGATGGGTTTGTTAAACCCTGTAACACACTATAATGATATCACAGTAATGGTCTAGGAACTGAGTCTTGATTCAGGAAAGCACTTACACATAGCCTTAAATTCTCATTTATTTTATATAGCCTAAAGGTTTGCTTTTCATATCAAGATGGTGTAAAATAGGTTTAGCCAAATGAGAATACAAACAGATTAAATTAGAATTGATTTTTAAGCACAAATTGAGGTCTTGAAAACATATTATTTCTGTGTAAAAGCATTCACATTTATTTCAGTTAGAAAAATAATTTTGAAAATACATGTCATCAGATTCTCATGCATGTTAACAGTTGTAAGGAAGATGAAACAAAATCAAGAACAACTACGCTGTGATCAACAAAAGAAAAGCTATTATATAGCTAATATATATAATAAAAATTATATATAATATAGATAAATTTATTATATATAATATATAATGTTAATTATATATAATTATATATACCTAATATAATATAATATAATATAATATAATATAATATAATATAGTATAATATAATATAATATAATATATATAATAAAAATTAGCTATTATATAGCTAATTTTTAACAGAATTAGATGTTTCTTAAAAGTGCAAAACCCATCTTCTCTTTCTGGAAAGAAGGTTAGCATTAGTCATGAGTCAAGTATATTGCCTATTTTATGGATTAAAGTTCTTTTACCACATCAGTTAAATCATAAATGTGTAAGAAAGGAGAACTCTTATATAGAAGGAGGATGAGATTCTACATGGTTCTTGACTTTGTCATAATAGATAGTGCAGTTAAATTCTCCCCCCAAAATCAGCACATTATGAGGAAGACAATTCAATAAAAGGCTACTTCAACAGTAATTCAAAAGAGCTCCTTTCTTTCCCTCAGTAGTGGAACAAATGTTAATGAAGCAAGCACAGATTTGATCAAAGTTGTCCTGAAGTTTTAATAACATTTTAATAGCCCTAGACCAAAATAGGAATACCATAATGTGTATCTGAATCAGACTAAGATTTTTTTTTTTTTTATAAACACTGTTCAGTTTCTGGTAGCTGCACATATTTGTGCTGTGATATGGAGACTTTATCAGGAATTAATGCATTTTAGAATTATCCTGTGAAGGATTACTTTGTCTTACCTTTGGTAGCAGTGTATAGAGTATTTACCAGGTTGAACTGCTGCTTCCAGAAATGTGCCTTCAGGTGTAAGGAAAAGCCAAAGGAAGATTGGTGAGGGCAGTGGGCAGAGCAGGGTGTCCAGGGCAGAAATGGGATGGAGATTTCCCTGAGCTCCCCAAGGGGCAGCTGGCACATGCTGGCTCTCAGGTAATGTGTGCTGATGGAAATCACATCAGCCAGGAGACCACAGCTTCTTGGAAGGAAATAAAGGTCTATTCCTTGTTTAGCCTCATGATTTGGAGAGTATATGCTGTCTACAGCTGCAGAGAGGGATTAAATTCCACAGGAAGGAATTAAACTCCTGCAAGGAATAATTAATAGAATTATTTTTTGACAATGCTTGTACAGACTGGTGTCAACAGATTTAAGCTGGAAGTTGGAAAAAATTTCCCTTCAATAGAAATAGCAAAATAAGGTAACTGCCTTTAAAAATGCATCCTTACATCTCAAAATTCAAGTGTGTGTACTTCAGCAGAGCAGGTGAACTGAACAGAATGGTGAAAGATGTCCTCTGTCCATGCCAGTTCTGGCTGTGCATCAGTTCCTGACTAAGCCAGCATGAATGGAGACAGGTTATAGGACTGCACTGTTTGGGGGGTGGGTAGGGAAAGCTTTCCTTTTAGATGTTGGCCCTATAACTGAGCAAAAGAAAAAGTCAGTCCAGGATGTGGATGGCATAATGGCTCACACGACTGACATGTGCATGTATCAGATGAGCTGTAGCAATTGCTGGTGCACCCTGCACCACATTTGTGCTAGATGTACACATGTATGCATTGTTCACAGCACGTGGCAGATAATGCACTGTGACTTAAATTGTAATTTTAAGACTAAACCAAGTAAAACAATTCAACACTGCCATAAGTTGAGAATACAAGAAAACACAGCTAATGCAGGCCAGGCAAAGTATAATAATTTCTTATTCTGTGGTATTATGAAAATGTGCCAGAGCCCAGACTTATTATCTAAATTATCAGTGGAAAAAGTGTGAAGCATTGCAAACCTCTTCTGTCTTCTTTTTCTCAAAAGTATGAGTATATGAGTAATTTATAAATAACCAAGAGACCTTTCAAAGCATCTATAAAATGCATATATTTGTGTATATGAGCATCACAGAGCTAAACGGTTCCATCTGCTGAACTACTAAAGAAAACCAGGCAGATGATAAAACATCTTGGGGCTGACATGTCTTTCTTCATGGATAGTGATAAGAAAGAAGTCCTAATATAGAGGAAAGAAATAGCATGTGATACTCCCATATTTTTCAAAAAAATAATGAAACAGTGCATCACTGACACACAACACCTCTTTGTTGAGAAACTTTCTAGAAGGGTTCAAAGAGAGTTCCTTCACACATTCTTTCTGCAGCTCCACAATAACAAACAAACAAACAAACAAAAGTTACTTTTCCATCAGCCTCTGAAACATCCTTAACCAGGGAGGAGGCAAATGTGTATTCTTCTGTTTGCTGTTACACTGTGTGTAATGCACAAGCCTTGTGCCATCTCTGCCTGTTAACCTGTGACTTGGTGACATAATGCATACTAAGGATGCTCTTTAGGAAAAATCGTGATGCTTTGAAGTCTCTAAAGCTTATTAACAATAGCAGGAAATCAACGAGTTTTTGTATTATTCCTAAAGTTGTGGCAGTGTTTAATATCATTACTCTCTAGGTAAGATTATTTAATGGACTATGGCAAAGACAGAAGTCATTGATTTATGCTACATAAATTCTATCAGATTTAGCCTTACATTTTATTTCAGTAGGGTTTTGCATAACTACAGCAAAAACTAAATATCAAATAATTACTTAGGTTCAGACTTTATCTAATGAAGTTAGCCACTGGATAAATCTGATCTAAAAAACACCTAATTAGAAAACTGAGTATTGCCTTTTTGAAATAAAAATGAGCAATCAAATAATAACAAAAAACACCACAAAACCACACAGAGAAGGAACCAACAATCTGAAGTATGAATGAAGCAGTGTTGACTCAATACATAAGCTCTTTAAGGACAAAAAAATCATATTTTTCAGTCGACATTGTGTATTTAACAAATCATGAAGCTTCATTGGGTTTGTCATTTGCAGTGAGCCTGACATGCACCTTGGAATAGAGCAGTTCCTTATATCTCACCCTAGTGTCTCTGCAAGCCACTACTGAAGTTATGCTGAACCTGCAGCTGCACTATTTGAAAGGAATTAATACCAGCATATGAGCATAAGATGCCAAACAATTTTTCGAGACCTATAAAGTTACTTTTTTAGAGCAAGATTTGAAAAAGGCAACTAATACTTTTAGAAATTACTTCTACAGCTCTAGTTGTCCCAGACTACTTGAGTTCTGTGCAAATTTGCTGCCTAGCATTTTTTTCTTCCAGGAGCAGAATTGCAAGGATTGAAGCACTTTAAAAAAAATAGGAGCAGCTAAAAGATCATTCTAGCTGAGGATAACCAGTTTCAGCCTTCCTTCTGTGGTTGAACACTTCCCTCCTCCTCATTCTCTCATCTCTGGAGCAGATAGTAACAGAAGGAAGACCTCTGCATTCTCTGCAATGTGTTCAGGAAAATGCACTTATTTTGATGGTGACATAGACTCAAAAATTAATTTTGACAGAATAAATGACCAAAGACAGTGGGAACTCATTTTGATCAAAAAAATATAAGAAATACATTTCCTTATAGTGAAATTTTTGTGACTCGTCTTGACCTTAGTGATTCTTCTTGTGGCAAGCTCCTAGTACTGCATAATGAGTTTCTGGAATTTTTACATGAAGTGGGTTGCTTAATTAGTCTCACTGACTCCCCTTTCAAAAGCAGAAATGTTTTCAAGATTGAGATATATACTTTTCTGTAGAAAAAAACCCCAACAAACTGCAGTTCATCCCTGGAATAAATTGATTGACTGAGATTAATCTCTAGGAGCAATGACTTTGGCTCATGCAGTCTACTTGTTTAACATATGTAAAAATCCCAAGCTAAACAGGGCAAACATAAAAGCAGCCTAGACCCTTGGTATTAAAATTGGCTGCAGAAACAGATTGTGTAATGTAGGGTTTATTGAATCCCTGCAGCTTTCCAGCAAAGCTCACTGTGTGAGGTGCATGTACAATATTCTGGCATAATTTAAATGAAAATGTTGACTAGCCCTAAAAGCTCCATTAGGTGGTCTAAGCTGAATAGACAGCCATTTGCCATGTCCTCAACACCTGCTACTTAAAACAAGGAGTACTGTTACCATGGGTTACCAGAAGGTATTCTGTATCAATTGTGTAATGATGAAATTGTAGGAATTCATGTTTCTTGGGGGTGAAAATTACAAAACACACGGAACAGCTTTTATTGGACAGTTTAAGTGAAAAAGTCCAGCAGCACAAAGCCCCATTTTTCAGCAAAAAAGGAGTGTGAAAATATAAATAAACATCAGCTCAAATCAGCACTTTGCTTATGAGTTATGATTTGGACACTTCCCATTGCAGTGCAGAAAACCACCCACACCCATGAGCTGTAAAGTATCTAGGCTGGGAAAGCTGTGGCAGTCAGACAAGTCTGTCAAGCTCACCATTTTTTCCAAAAGAAATATGCTTCATGGACATGATCTGCCACTCTGCTGAGTACCTTGATCTCCCACTGAAACATGGAAGTGCTCATCACCTCACAGGAGCTCACTTACACGTGGTCTTAAAAGTTTTTTTACTGGACAGCTGTCATCCAAACTCAACAGCTCATCTGTAGTCAGCAAGGCATTTTTCTGGCATGTGCTGACATCCCCTTGGCAGTTTAACATATGCTGCTGTGTTTTGTTGAACATGGTTGGACTTGAGCATGCTGGACTTTTCCTTAATGCTTCACTTAGCAGGTTGTTCTTATTGAAACTGATTGCTCTGCTAGGCTTGTGCCTGAAAAGTGAGAGGGGAATGCTTTAACATTTCCATTATTGAGGTATGGAGTCTAACTTAGTGATCATCAAAGGCCAGCCATACTACAACAATTATGCTTATGTGGCTTACTTTGATGAAGTTACTTTTTAAAATTATGTGATTCTAAGTCCAATGCATCAAAATATTTTGTTACTGTCTTTCAGTCTAATGGACTAGATACAAAAAATCCCTTTTAGCCTTTGCCTTGATTTTTTTGATCAATGGATTTTCCTATAAACGTGTAAGTGATCTGAAAATTAATTTAAAAGATATTAACAGAGATTGTGGGTTTCCTGGAAGCTGCATAGAAACCCTGCAGAACTTTTGGGAAGACATTAGAAACAAATTTCCGAAACATCCTCTGAATTTACTCTAAAGTATTTTTGAAAACCAGAACTTTGATTAAGGCTCACTACTTTTCACAATAATCCACTCACATTAAAAACAGTTGGGGGGGACAGGAGAGGATGGAGGGATTGTGTCTGAAATTTAGCTGATGTTAAATTCATATATTTGACACTATCATATCAATCATATCATATCATATCATATCATATCATATCATACCATCATATAATATCATAAATCAGTGCAATCACTGGAACAATAATAGCTTACATTATAGTCTTTGAATTTTGTAATTTGAAATGTCAGGGAAACAGCCTTTCTAACACTGGCTTGCCACAGAGAAGGCTAGGGGTGTCCTGGCCTGCATTAGAAGGAGCTTTGCTCTCAGGTGAGAGGTGATCCTATCCCCCCCTTCTCAGCACTGGTGAGGCCACACCTGGGGCTGTGCTCAGTTCTGGCTCCCCCATACAAGAGAGAGAGACACAGAGAGAACTGGAGAGCTCCAGAGTACTGGACAGTCCCACAGAGGGACTGCCACAGAGGTGATCCATGCACTGGAGCATGTCTCCTGCAGGGAAAGGCTGTGAGAGCTGGCACTGCTCAGCCTGGAGAAGAGAAAGCTCAGGGCTGACTTTTGAATGCATGTAAATACCTGCAGGGAGAGTGCAGAGGATGGAGCCAGGCTCTGTTTGGTGGTGCCCAGTGGCAGGACCAGAGGCAATGGGCACAAAATGAAACAAGGGAGGTTTCCTCTGAGCAACAGGAGACATTTTTTACTGTGAGGGTGACCGAGCACTGGCAGAGGATGCCCAGAAAGGTTGTGGATTCTCCATCCTCAGGGATATTCACAAGGTGTCTGAACATGATTCTGAGCAACTGACTGTAGGTGTCCCTGCTGGAGCCCAGACTAGACAATTTCCAGCAGTCCCTTCCAACTTCAATCTTTGTAATTGTTGGGTAGCAAGATTTTGAGCACAGCAGTGTGGTGAGTTGTAAATTTTGAAGGATGCTGCATGTCACTGGAGTGTTCACTGGGCCTTGTCATGCCAGAAGTGTGGCATGCCAGATCTGGCATGTTTTTAATGGCTGGATTCTTAGAAAAGAACTTGTCCTGTAGCAGTACTCTGGGTGAAAGCCCTAACCTTTTCATTCCCTCAACAAGTTACATGTTACTTTATTAAAAGAGGAAGATAATTTTCAAGTTATCAAACTAATATATCTTAAGAGCTTCAGGAAGATCCTATGTATCTAAAGAGATATGAAATAGGTGTATGAATGGAAAAGAGCTTCTAGATTTAGGGGGAAAACATCTCAATGATGGAAATTCTCACACACCCTAGCTAAGTAGAGGCATTGTACTTGTTCACTAAGCTGACCTTGAAATACTTTAGAAAATCCTTAAAATCGATAAAAGGGATAAAAAGCAATGAAAAAAGGGACATATGTCCTTTAATAAAAAAAAAAAAGCTTTCACAGCCAAAGGGTACTAAAATACTTAGACTGAATAAGTAATTACAACCATCACTTAATGAAATGAAACTTCAGAATCTATCATGACAGGTTTGATGCTGCTGTAACAATACACTGAAGCTTATTACATGTTAAACTTGTGCTATAAGTGCTTAGTCTTTTTTAAAGTCACTTCATTATTTAATAAGATTCAATCATGGGTATGGATTGCAAATTTTCCCAAAAATTCAAAGTGTAATCAAACATAGTCATTATTTTTTCCTCTATTCTAGTTAGGTAGACTTTGAATTCAGATATCCACCTCTGTGAATCTAAAAGAGCTGTAGGGACTTGGAAAACACTGCAAACCAAGCAGAAACTGCTGTACTAAGTCTACAATTTTGTCACGACAAGTTTTTTAAAAACCAAATCTCTTTTATGACATTTTTAGTGTGGTGATGGACCAAGGTATTAGTTGATCATAATAAAACATTTTTTTTCTTACTAATGAAAATTCCTCTGTTGATCTTAAATACAGAAATCAAATGCCTTCATTTAATTTGCTTTCATGACTTCGTGAGTCAAATTAGAATTGAGCTTTTCGAACGTACTGATTTAGGATATTTGTGTTGATAGGCCCTCTTGTGACTTTATTTTAAATATTATGTAATAGTTTTCGATAGCAATTTACAAATTAGAATGAAATCTAAGAGCAGTGCATTTCAACTATATGCCAGATACAGCATTATTTCTGATTTTTGATTTGATTAGGGAAAGTTCTTGATGAGCAAGTGATTTAAAAAACATACTTACAGCTAGTGAATATCTGTGAGTATGAGATTGGAGAAATGCTGCCAGCCAGCAGCCTTCAGCATTACACTGCTCACAGGAAAGCCTGATTCCCTCCCTGCTGCTGGCTTCTGCCTGGTGGAGGATGGAGGGGATATAACTTTCAGCAGGTCTGAGACTCCTGACTTATTCATTGTCACCAACATATCCCAAGGTATTCTGGCTAACTGATACAAAAATAATATTTCGCTGTTTGGTTTCTCTTAGATAAAAACTAAGACTTTGTTTCCTCTTATCTTTACTTGACATAGCAAACAATACTGAATTGCTCATCAAATTGTTATTTTTGTTTGCAAAATAGGCAACACAACCTCAGGATTCCCAGGAAGATGTAAAATCCAGAAGGTGCTGGCACATGAAGACAAATAATCAAGCTAGCTTTTTTTTAAACTTACTTATTATTTCACAGCTCAACAAACTACAAAGCTATATGTAGTTAATTGCTTTGGTTGGGTACTTGTACTTTTTTGGGGATAGCACGACTGTCTTTGAAAGCATCTGTATTCACACAGTGCTCAGACTTTTGTTTTATGGTCTCAATGCCTGTTAAGAAAAAACTTGAGCATTATTTTGGTAAAGATGACAAGCTTAAAGGTGATCTTTCTAATTGTTAGGCTAATGAGACAAAAAAAAAAAAAAATTAATAGGCTTTAGTAGAGCGTTTTCCAGGAGAGGATAGACAAATGTCTAACAGAGGTGATCATGGAAACATCAGAGTAAGGCAAAGAAATGGATTTTCTCCTGAAATATCTTCCACTTTTATAATCTAGGCTAATGTTTAATTCTTGGTTTGACCATCTACAACAAAGAACCTTGTACATTGAAAGCATAAAAGATAATCATAGAATGACAGAATTGAGTTGGAAAAGACCTTTAAGGTCATTTAGTCCCACCACTAAGTCAGCACTGCCCAGTACACCACTAAACCAAGTCCTGAACTGCCACATTTACATGTCTTTTCAAAAGATAAATTACCATATTAAGCAGGACTGGTCCCAGTCCTGACCCTTGGGAGCACACTTCTGACCAGCCACCAAGTGGGTTCAACTCCTTTCACCACCACTCTCTGGGCTTGACCAGCCAGGCCATTTTCTATCCAGGAAAAAATATACCCAGCCAGTTTCTGCAGGAGAATGCTTTGGTAAATGGCATCAAAGGCTTTACTAAGGACCAGATAGACACATCCACAGCCTTTCCCACCCCACAAAGTGGATCAGACTTGTAGGAGTGTGACAATGTTCGCAGGGGTGTTAGGATGAGAGAAGAGATGGGAAAGTTGACTCCATGTTCAGAAGGCTGATTTATTATTTTATGATATATATTATATTAAAAACTATACTAAAAGAGCAGAAGAAAGGATTTCATCAGAAGGCTAAGCTAAGAAAAGAAAAGAATGCATAACAAAAGCTTGTCTCTGACCGAGACAGTCTGGACAGTTGGACGGATTGGCCATTAATTAGAAACAACCAGATGAGACCAATCACAGATCCACCTGTTGCATTCCACAGCAGCAGATAAGAATTGTTTACAGTTTGTTTCTGAGGCCTCTCAGCAACTCAGGAGGAAAACATCTTAAGGAAAGGATTTTTCATAGAACATGTCAGTGACATAGGAGCAGGTGAGGTCAGTCTCAAGCAGGACCTGCCTTTCCTAAGTCCATGCTCTCTGGGACTGATTCCCTTATTGTCCTGTCTGGGGCACTCAGGATGATCAGCTCCATGATCTTCCCTGCACTGAGGTCAGACTGACAGGCCTGTACTTCCCTGGAAATCTACTTCTGGCCCTGCTTGCTGATGTGGATCACATTTGTCAGCCTCTAGTCACCCAGCCATCCAAGACTGCTGATAGGTGAGGGTGTGGCTCAGTGAGCACTTCTGCCAGCTCCTTCAATGCCATCGAGTAGAATTTCCAATAGGAGTAGAATTTCCAAATTCAGTGCTCTCTAACAACCCCCAAACTTCAGTCTTCCACAGAAAGTAACTTAAAGAATTTTGTCTACCACAAAAATGACTAAGGTGTTCCCTTTGCAGCAACCTCCCACAGACAAGCACAGAGTCAGTAAAGTTTATTTGACAGGTTACTAAAAAACAAGATATCATAAAAAATTCATTATATTTAAGCCTCATAATAACTTGGTGCCCATTCAAGCAACATCAGAGTAGTGAATAGGAACTGTCTAAATGGAACAGGAAAAATATATTTAAAGAAGCAGCAGAAAGACATCTAGATAACAAAGTAAAGACTGAAATTAAGTTTTGAAAGTGTTCAGTAGTAGACAGTTTTCACATGACTAGACACCTATTATTGTACTGATAAAAATAGCACTGCTTTGAGAAAGTGTGTGTTTCATCTCATGTATGTAAAAATTTAATTCTGGTAAATTACTTTATACTTATCCACAGCAAAATAACCAGCTTATTCCTCTTACCATATATGCACTAGTGTGTGAAGAGTGAGCACATGCACAGATTCATTCAAAAAGGACATTTTCCATTGCTCCTCATGGCTTCTCTTAGTGAGAAGGGAAATTTCCCAATTAAAAACAGAGCAAAATAACAACAAAACCTCAAAATACACAACCAAAGGAAAAAAAATCCCAAACTCTGCCTCTTGTATAAAGCCTTGTTATCACAGAATCCTTATCACTGTGCTTAATGCATAAAATTTGGGGATTAGTAGTTTTCCACTGATTTTTGAGAGATTGCTACCAAGCCAAAACTCAGATTCGAAATTGCCAAAACCCAGCTTCATACTTGAAAGACCTTTCCAGCCCTTTTCTTTAGATTTTGATGGTAAAGAAAACTGTAACATTTCAGAAGTGGGCTCTACTGATGCTCCTTCTATCATGCACTTAGGCAGGTGTGAGAGGAGTGATGACAGCCAGACCTGTGAGACTGACATGAATTAACAAGAATTGCTGCTTTATGATGATTTTATTTTCTTGCTCATCTAATCAGTGAGAATGCAGACACTGAGGGAATGAGAGTGCACTGGAGCTTGGTTGTAATCATCAGTAAAGAGTAGCAGTGACTGAGAGGGTCAGGTAAACAGGAGTTTTGAACTAGAGCTGGGCAGAGTATAAGAAGGATGCTGGCTTTTAGCTAAAAATGAGAAGGAAAAAAGGAAAAAACAAAAGAAGAAAAAGAAGAATTTGCATGGATAATGGAATGTAGTCCAAACAATGAAATAGGAGTGCTGACAAAGTTCCCAGAAGTGTATTCTGTACATTATTTGTTTATATGTATTATAGTGCCACTGAGGATTGAAGAAGCTTTTCTGAATTTTGTATTTACTTTTCATTGTCATATTTTTATCTTGTGGAGCATACCTCTAGTTTTGATTGGCTTCAGGTTTTCAGTTGATCCTACTGATACTGTAAGGATAAGGATTGAGAAACAAAGACTGAATTTTTTAGAATTTTTCTATTAAATATATCAATTTGTGCAAAAAATTATTAATTAATATGAAAATATACTTTTCTGATTATTTCTTTTGAATAAAAATTAGACAGACACAATGTCTCATTTTTTATTATGGCTGTGAAAAACCAGCCTTTGGGATCTGGGTTGCTGATGTAGTAATATGGTTACATTGCTACTTTTTGTACAGGGGGGAGCCTCTTAAAACAACCTTTTCATTTCCCTTTTTCTCTGGTGAGAGTGTATTCCCTTATACTACTCTCAAAGAAGTTGACTCCAATTTACTAAAGGCTTTGGCATCACACCCTGAGAGCTATGAACAAATCAATGTGTAGAATATTAACCTGTCACAATGCAGAAATGTGTTTTCTTGCACTGTCTTCTAAAGGGAGTTTTTATCAGGAGTCTCTCTCCATCTGTGAGCTATAAGTCAAACTCAACTGAAAAATGGCACACTCAGAGGTGTGAAAATTTCCTGTGAAATGGAGAAAAAGGCCCAACTGGCAGCCATTAGAATGTCAGAACTCAGTGAGAACTATTGTCCCTTTATGAGAGACCAAGGCAACTCTGCTGAGATAAATCTGTGCTGGGAACATTGGCAAATCTGGTGGGTGGCAGAAAGTGTTCATGGGAAAAAAGAAGGTATTTTGAGTTCTGGTAGCTTTGATAGAAGCAACTGTGCTCTGATATAGTGTGTCTTCCCACAGAGTAGGTAAAACACTTGATAAAGAACGTTGGGAATGTTGTATGAGAGATAGCAAGGCTAGGCATTGTTTGCTACAGCTTTCATAAAAAAAAAAAGATTTAGTCTGTTTGCCTCAAAAGTGCTGCTTTTTTTTTTCCCTCCAGCCCAAGAAATCATTATGTCCCTTTTGATAAACAAGGAAATGAAGGAGTCAGGGCAGCAGGGGAAGGTAGAAGAGTAATACTTCTTCAACACTTCTTACACTTGCCACCTGGAAAATCCACAGAACAAAGAAACCAAAACCAACCAGTGATACCAAGGCTGGTAATTCTCTCTCTAAAATTCAAGGGAACATTATGTAATGTAGACTCTAACGGTACCCCACTTCTCCCAAAGCACATATATGTGCTTTGATGATGACTGGTCCTGAATAGATCCAATAAGCCTCTTCCACCTCCAGGTGCCCTGTGGTGGTGAGTAAAAACCAGGGTGGATGCTTGCTGGGAAGTTGTTCACACTGCCTGGATCTCTAGGGGAAGATTTAGTCTTAACTTTTGTTTATGTTACTGAAGACAGCTGAAAATCATTATTTCCCTTGAAGGATAATGTAGCAGTAACAAACTTTTATTTCCCCAGTCATCTAATACATGAGACTGGTAAAGGTAGTTACTGTCTACATTGTTACAGAAATTGTATAATTGTAGAACAGAAATTATTAATTTTCTATTTGGACTAAGTGCACATATATCAGTCAGCAGCTAGAGGCTTCATAAGAATGATGTCACTAATGCTAGAAAAATGTTGTGGAGAGTGTAGATGAGAGCTGTCCCATAGCATACTGTTCCATTGCATTTTGAGGCACTTTTGGCAAACCCAAATCAATGAATCTTGCTAAAATCTTTCCAGCTACACTCTTGTGGAAAAAATATATATACACTTCTGGTGAAGGTCAGACCTGAATGAGAAGCCTATGAATTGTTTCTGGAAAAATCTTTGTATAAAAATGGTAAATGGAAATATGATCTATATTTTCCATGTGGATGTATGTGATGAAGATACCAAATGGGCTGGCATTCCTACCACTGAGCACCCTTAGGAGACATGCTGACAAGGTGGGTAAAGCGTGTGTGACTGCTTGTTCCATGGAAATGCTTCTCCAGCCTCTCAGCTCATTTTAGTGTGGATTTAACAATGAGAACCTGTTCAAATGACCCTTGTTTGCCTTAAGAATGTATGAGCTGTCTGGTGCTTGTGAAGCTATATTAAACACAGAGAGTTGTGCTTGGTGAGGTGCTATAAAACAAACCATTTATTTTATTGGTACCTATTTCAATAATACTTACGTATACACCTAGTAATAAAGTAAATCCATAGCTACAAAAGATGGTAAAATTCCTTAGTTTCAGTAATTCAATTTATTATTTCAGAATTTAAGCAAAAAGTCCTATGTTTATGAGAAAAAATTAAAGTATCAGCATAATAAGTGAAATAATACAGTGGGGCTACTATTAAGCCTTGCCAACAGCAAATAATCTCAGTTACATAAGAGTTGTGAAACTATCACTCTCAGTTACAAATGTAACTAAAACACAGTGATGCTAATAAAGCCCTTCCCACTTTATTGGGATGAATTGCACCTATTTGACTTTGAGCACATTATAAACTGTTATGTAAGAGTTTTACTCAGCCTTATCCCATCACTTTGATGAACACAGAGTGGCTACATCATTGTTTTGCTTCAGTCTCTGATATCTGCTTTACATGGGTAAAAAACAAATTCTTGCACCAAGAGAGCACTTATGAGTAATTATTTTGATAATTTTTAGGAAATAACTGATTAAATGGAGAAAAGATACATTCCCTTATAGCCAAAAGTGGTGCCAATAACCTATTCTATAAAATTATGTCCAGTATATAGCTTCTAAGCTGGTTGGTTGAATTCTATTATAATAAGAGAAATATGTTAGAAATGGCACATAAAAATCTCTGGACTGTGTAACTATTCTGTCAAGGCAACAGAATATCTTTTGAAATCAAAGGTGACAGAGTTTGATACAATGAGGATTCATATTCATAAAAGATTCTTAGGGAAAATAGACAACGGGAAAAAATCAGTATATTCTGTCAGGGTAAGGCAGACCAAGCAGATGTTGTTTTGACTTTTCCAGTGATTCTTAAAATTAACAAGTTAGTTACTTAACTTTTGCTGTCATTTCAGATAATGGCTGCATCATGTGCAGTGCAACATTACTGTCAAAGATTGGTTGCTCTGTCTACTTGTTCTATAGCAAGTGAAAATCTGTTTGAAAATATACGGAGGAAAGGGGAGAGTGAAACAGAAGGACTGCATTTCTGTTGAAACACTATAGCATATGGTAAATATAAAACATTTCATATTTGCATTAGACGTAGAGTGAGCATCTCTCTTGGTTGGAAATATAAAGATATTTTATGTAAAGACAAATATAAGGAACTATCAGTGCTTAAATATGAGTGCTTTACTGCTTCTTAAAACTGGACAATACTATACTTTGTAGCAGAAACAGCTATGATGTATATGAGACACTGGAGAGCAAAGCTGTGGAAAGGGACCTGTGGCTCCTGGTTGATGGAAAGTTAAATCTGAGCCAGCAGTGCCCTGGCAGCCAGGAGGGCCAACCCTGACCTGGGGCATCAGGGACAGCATGGCCAGCCAGGCCAGGGAGGGATTGTCCTGCTCTGCTCGGGGCTGGGGAGGCCTCACCTTCAATATTGTGTGCAGTTTTGAGCTCCAGACTCTAAAAAAGACATTAAACTAAATTTGTTGCCCTCCCTATCCAAAGGAGAGCAAGAAAGGTGCTGAAGGGCCTTGAGGAGAAGCTGTGTGAGGAGCGGCTGAGGGCGCTTGTTCTGTTCAGCTGGAGAAGAGGGGACTGAGGGCAGACCTCCCTGCAGTCACAGCTTCCTGTGAGAGGAAAAGGAGGAGCAGGCACCGATCTCTGCTCTGTGGTGACAGAGACAGAACCCAAGGGAATGGCCTGAAGTTCTGTCAGGGGAGGTTTAGGTTGGATTTAAAAAAAAAAAACCTCTTCACCCAGAGGGTGGTTGGGCACTGAAGAGACTCCCAGGGCTGTGGTCACAGTGCCTAACAGGGTTCAAGAAGCATTTGGACAATGGTCTTGGGCATCTGATGTTTTTTTTTTTTGAGCTGTCCTTTGAAGGGACGAGGTTGCACTCAGTGATTCCTGTGGGTCCTTTCTATGATTCTCTGATATATTTACTCTTTCATCAATGCCTTTTTTTCCTGTAAGTGTTCTTCCTCATATGGCATTTCCCAGGTTGAAATAATGTATTTGTACAGGTCAATCTCATATATAAATTTCAGCTTGCAAATTATAATTTGAGCTTTGTGATTTTTTTATTAAAATACTAGATTTCTTCAGGCAGAGTTAGAGGCGTTAAACAGGCTTTGATTAATAGTAACTATGCTTAATTTCTTCTCAGTGGATTCAGAGGATCAGCATGCCTTTGCTCATGAAACAAAAGACAGTGCCTTAAAATGAAGATGTGTCATCCTAATTATACCAATCTTATTCTATTCAGAAGTTATGTGAATTGCAACAACTGAAGAATTTCAGCAGATAGTAAAATCAGATTCTTAATTTTAGTGTGAGTCATGAGGATTTAGCATTTTACAGCTTTGGACCTGAAATAAGGCATCTTAATTATCTTAGCAGTTTCACACATAAAGTGATTTACATGCCACCTCCTACCCATCAACCTGGGGTTTCCTTTCACTTAATTAAATTTCCAGAAACACACTTCATATATGCTGTACTCTATTGCCTTCATAAACTGTATTCTTCTCTATATATCATATCCCATTTTGTATGCATAAATCATGAAGGGATTTGTGTCTCTCCTTGAAGTTTTAGAGAATATCATCATCTTGTCTTTTTTTTCTTTGGGTTTGTTTTGTTGTTGTTTATTTGATTTTTTTTTGTTTTTTTTTTGTTTTTAACATTATTTCTTATTATGCAAGCAGTTTCTCTGTAAAATTTAAAAAAGAACTTAAAGTTCTGAGGGGTAGGGGGTTAAAAGAAACCCAAATGTTCTGAGAAGGGCTGTTATAATAATTCAGGGAAGGAGAAGGTAAGCTACCTTCAGCTGGAGACCCAGACCTCAGCAGAATAGGAAAACTGAAATAAACTTCCCACAAAATGCTGCAACAACATTCCTGAAGACGAAGCCACATTCTCCCTTCAGTGAAAAGCAAAATATTTTCTACAGATAGCAAAAACTGGAATTTTTTCCTCAAAATATTGAAACATACACACATATGGACTCTCAAAGATTAGCACTGAAGAGCACTTCTGAAAGGGAATTTGAAGGATCCACAGTAAAGTCAGAAATTCTGCAGCACCTCCTGCAGGGTTATGGAGTTGATGGGTCTTCAGTAGCCTACTGTGTTTTCACTTCTAGGAAATTTCAACATGTACTAAGATTTTCAAAACATCCTGAAAGGCAATTTTGCAGAGAGCTCCATGGGGCTGACTGATGCAGCTCAGTCCAGACAGGTTATATGGTTATACTGGGATTTTCAAATGTCCAGTCATGAGTAGAACTCAAAAGATAATGGCAGAATTTGGCTTTTTGGAAAAAGGAAGTTTAGTGACTGTAAGATGCTTTTTGAAATTGAAGGTTTTATTTTTTGTCTGTAGACTCACAAATGTCAGTAGATAGAGGAATACAGAAAATGAAAGTACTTTTATGTTAGCATGAAAATATCAAAGGTATTAGCCCCTTGTAGAGGGTTCTCTTGTAAAAAAAAGTGTGATAGCTGGAATTTTGTAAATAATAGGAATCAGCCTAAGACATGCTTTGGTTTTACCTGTATGATTTGAATCTGGCTTAATTTAACCAGGCTCTGAAGGAGCAAAATCTGTATTTTTCTGAAACAAAACTCAACTCTTGCCTACAAAATGTTCTAGCAGTGCATTCTGCCTAAAGGCCTAATACCAATGGTTGTACCCTCCAAAATTATGAATGAGCTCCTGGTCCCACTCATGTAGTTCCCCTTTTCTTTGTAAGAAATTAAATATATTATAAATAATTGTTCATATGGAGAATTTAATCACTGACTACCTAAATTACTCAGGAAGCAGGACCTGCTGGTATCCATTCCCTGAAAACACCTGGCAGTGTAAAAATATACTACAAGATGTGGCAACTGCATGACAAGTCAGTTTTCTTACTGAAAAGAGTTTTCATAATCGGGAAGTCCCTTGAAATTGTGTTTCTCATCTAAACCTTGCTTCAGACTATCTGTTCAGCTGATATTTTATACTGAGATCTAGAAGCTGTTCATAAAATGCATAAGACTTTCTTCAGCTGCAAAAATTGCTGACAGAGAGTTGTACAAAGAAATTGTATAATGTCATTGCAAGCTGAAAATGATCGGAAAATTATTATTGAAAAACACTAGGGAAGAATTTTTAAGCTATAGTTACTTAATAGTGGCTACCTTACAAGTTTTAAGCAGTGCTCAATAAGGGATTCTGATGATTACTGTACTCTTACTGTTTTTATCTGTTTATTCAGATTTTTAATTATAAATTAAAATACTAATGGAGTGTGAATCTATGCCCCTCTCCATTTCAGGGAAACAAGGAGACATCAAAAGCAGGACTGGAACTTTAGAAGCTGGGTCACTGGCTCTGTCTTTTGTTTCTGAAGGTGGAATCCTGACATCAGCTGAGTTTTCAAAGATAGCTTTCAGCTCACATTTTCTGCTTGTGGCTGTAAAATATGAAATATTTATCAGTTTTTTTTTTATTACACATGAAAAAATAAGGAATAAATACTGGACTGAACTTTTGAGCGCTACGTTTATCATAATGCAGCAGTTTGCATTGCAGTTACAGACAGGTAGAGGTTGTAGACAAACAAAAATGTCTCAAAGTACTTGGTGCCTCTTTTGATGACCACCAGCAGTTTGGGAAACACCCTGCTCACGCATTTTAATGCATTTTGGTGGCATATTTGATGTGGGAAGGTCCACCCTGCAGGAGTTCATGAAGGGCCATCTCCTATGGGTGCCATCCCACACTGAACAGGGGATCACGGTGAGGAGGAAGGAGAGTCAGGAAAAATGCAAATTGAACAGGCTGCAACCCTCATTCTCCACGCCCCTGTGCTTCCCTTGGAGGAGAAGAGAGAAGAGTTGGGAGTGAAGTTGAGCCTGAGAAGAGAGATGGGCTGGTTTTGTTTGGGATTGAGGCTGTTTCCTTCACAGAAGACCTTGTGGTGCTGTATTTTGAGAGTAGACCAGCGTATTACCTACAGCTGAGCATCAAGGTGTTTCTGCCTCCAACTCTGCCCCACTGGTGAGGAGGCTGGGGGTGCACAAGAGGCTGGGAGGTGACACAGTGGAGACAGCAGCAGACCCAAGGGGTGTCCCACACCATGTGTGTCCTACTCAGTGCAGAAACCTGGGAGAGGGAGGAAAGTTCAGTGGGATGCCATTTACCTTCCATCATCAGTGTTACACGGGGTGGAGCCCTGCTTTCCTGGGGACAGCTGCTGCAACATAGAAGCAATGACTGAATTCCTTTTTTGCCTTTTTGTGTGCATGACTTTTGCTTTACTTATTAAACTTTTTCTGAACCCATGAATTTTCTCCCTCTTAGTCTTCCAATTCTTTTCCCAATCCCACTGAGGGAAGTGGGACTAGTAAGTGAATGGCTGTGTGGGGTTGAGATGATGGTTGGGGTTGAACCACAAAGGTTGGAATGATGGAGGGTGGTATTACATCTGTTCTTTTTTCTTATTAAACTACTCTGTTTAATTGAAAATAAATTTAATTAATTTCCCCAACTCAGGTCTGTTTTGCCCATGATGATAATAATAATTCATAAGTGATCTCCCAGTCTTTATCTTGACCCACAAGGAGCTTTTTGTCTTATTTCCCTCCCCTTGTCTTGTTGAGATGGATAAGTGATTCCAGTGCTTTTTCCCCATTGAACAAAACTAACTCAAAGAGAACTGGGTTCACTGTTTTGGTTTTGTTTCATTTTGTTTGGGTTTTTTGTTTTATTTGGTTTGGTTTTTTTTCTTTTAATTTTAAAATTCATTGTAGGTTATCTGTACTCCACACTCCAATATTCTTCTTTGAACTTCATAAAATAATGATTCAGTCATTTAGGTAATTTAACTGGAATGACAGAAAATTAAAAATGCCAAGTAAAAAAAGTGATAGAAATTGCCAAGGTAGGTTTACCTCAAGTGAATAGAAACTTAAATGAAAGGTCCATGTTAAGGTGGCATCAAAGGAAGTGTCTCCATTTTTGACAGGTGAAACTGTTATCAACCCCCTTTATTGATAATATCAGGACTGCTTTAGTTCCAGACTTTAGAGTTATCAGATAATTTCACATCCTTCACATTCCCTAGGCTGTATTCAGGTTGACTTTTTGTACCTTTCATCTCTCTAAGGCACGTTTTATCATAACTCCCTTTGCTATCTAAATGTGAGAGAAAGAAATTTTGAAGAATACTGTTTGCTACTGAAATAAGAAAAAAACCCCCATTTTCTTATTGCCTTGGTGATTTGATACAGTGGCAATTCAGTTCGTTACTCAATAAATAAGAAAAAATGTAACATACAACTGGACAAAATCTAACATTTTTGGTTTTCAAAGGGAGATGTCACTGATGTGTCTATCTATACGGCTGGTTTTTTGAAAACCTTCTAAGATGATTAATCTGTAAAATATACTTTGGGAAAGCTGTGGCATTTCTTTTCCTTACTTCAGACTGCTCTGAAGCACAAGCTGAACTGCTCACTAGAAAATGCAAACTTTGAGTAAAACTATTATTCCTGGATGCACAGCTGAATCCAAAGTGATCTCAGGCATCTGACCAAATTGAAAGTAATATTCCATTTTTAATACTTAGAATAAATTTTTAAAGTATATGAGTGGGCACAGATTTTTGTAACATTTTACATGACTTTTTCTTAAGAAGTAAGACTTTGCAGTACAGATAGAAAAAATTAAAAAATTTTTGGTTCCTAACAAGAGTACAAGAAGTTCTTGAGACAATGTTAGGAATTTGCAATAGACAGTGAGAATTTGGTTTGCTTGTGAACATGGCATATTTAGAGAAATAAACAGTCCTAGAAATTGTATGAATATGAAATACTTGAACATTTTACAGATAGAACATGCAATATCATTACTGATACTGATATAAAAGCTTCTAGACTTCTCTACCAATCAAATGAAAAAGGGTTTAAATTTTGTTCTCAATAAGTATTAGAGAGATAAGAAAAAAGCCTAAATAAAAAACAACCCTGGAGCAGAAGATAATGGAGATTTAACAACAAAAAAATAAAAAGCTAAACAAGAGAAAAACAAAACCAGCAGCTACAGGTTTACAAAAGGTAGAATATGAGAATGTCAGGGAAACCATTAGGGAAGGCAATGGGTCAGAATGCTTTCTTGAATTAAATATTAAATGAAGCTAGTGGGTGTTGACCTCATGCAGAAGGTGGAAACACTTATAAGGAATACCTTTCAGGACAGATTAATTTGATTTAATCTCTATATGGCAGTAGAGAATCTCTTGCTACTAGAAGAAGGTAGAGAATCTCTAAGTAGGTACAACAAAGAAGAGAACTGCAGAGAGTACAATACTCTGGATACATAAAAGTTTAGAGAAATTACATTAGAAATGCCAAATTATAATAATATTGAGTTATTAAAAATTAGAACTGTATATAAATACAGAGAGATTAATACAGAGATGAAATAGAACAAAAATAGGAATCTAAGCAGGGGCCCCAGACAAATCTTTTGTTTAGTTTTAAGTAAATAATGAAATCAGGGACAAGGCAAACAGTTGGGAATGAGTACACAGAAAAGAATATGTGTGTTTTAATTGGAGGTCAAACGTATGGAATTTTGTACACTTTAATTGGGGAGCCTCAACACTGTGGGCTCTAGATTTTGATACTTTTGTACAAAAAAAAAAAAAACACCAAAAAAACCAACAACAACAATAACAACAAAAAAACCCCAACCCCCACCCCCAAAAAAAAAAAAAACCAACTAAAAAAGCCATGACTGGTGGAAAGATGTGAGTGGGTGAATGGGAAGGCCAAGTTACTAGATCTCTTTGACTCTTAGTTCAACTAGAAAGAAAAATTAGCAGCTGTTGGAGAGTCTATTTACTTAATGAACACATTGATTATTCTTCTCCAAGTGAATGACTCTTATTTCTTTTGATATAGTGAATTCAGCCTGATTTTCTTTATATTAGCAGGAAAAGGAGAGAGGGAAGGGAAGGGAAGGGAAGGGAAGGGAAGGGAAGGGAAGGGAAGGGAAGGGAAGGGAAGGGAAGGGAAGGGAAGGGAAGGGAAGGGAAGGGAAGGGAAGGGAAGGGAAGGGAAGGGAAGGGAAGGGAAGGGAAGGGAAGGGAAGGGAAGGGAAGGGAAGGGAAGGGAAGGGAAGGGAAGGGAAGGGAAGGGAAGGGAAGGGAAGGGAAGGGAAGGGAAGGGAAGGGAAGGGAAGGGAAGGGAAGGGAAGGGAAGGGAAGGGAAGGGAAGGGAAGGGAAGGGAAGGGAAGGGAAGGGAAGGGAAGGGAAGGGAAGGGAAGGGAAGGGAAGGGAAGGGAAGGGAAGGGAAGGGAAGGGAAGGGAAGGGAAGGGAAGGGAAGGGAAGGGAAGGGAAGGGAAGGGAAGGGAAGGGAAGGGAAGGGAAGGGAAGGGAAGGGAAGGGAAGGGAAGGGAAGGGAAGGGAAGGGAAGGGAAGGGAAGGGAAGGCTCAGAGCTGTTGAGATGAGACTTTTGCTATAGTGAATTTCAGAGATCAGGCACAAAACTCACACCACTGTGCATTACATTGTCAGCTTTCCCATTTTTTATAACAACCCATTTAGAGGAAAACCTGTGGGAGCTATTGCTTCCCAGTGTGGTGCTCAGAACATCAAGCAAGATGTGCATTGCTCTTTATCCTTTTCCCTACTCTTCTTCTTTTCTCCCTTTTAACTCTAGTATGCCTCTCATTAGGATTTCTGCTGAAGGCCCTAGGAAAGGTTTATGCATTTATAAGAAGCAGATAATAGATGCATGCACTTCAGTGTTTGCCATCTTGGCTTCTCTTTAATGTAATTCATTATTCCACAAATATACGGCACATAGTGCTGCCAAGTTAATTTGTATAATAATAATGAGCTATTAATTAACATCCAAGAACACATGTTTCTTCCAACAATTTGTGGTAATAAAGTAATTAATGAAATTCAAAATTTCATTCTAGACAGAAAGTCTGACTGCTGTTTGGAACATTGCAACCCTCTTCTCTGTGAATACAATCAATAAATTCCAGTGTTAATCTGCTAAAAAGGGTTGGAAAACAGTATATACATAAAGACAGAATTGTTGTGTGGTGCTATTCTTCTCTGAACAGTTACATTACTTTGCTGTTTTATATTTAAAAAATATTCAAAATATGTTCCCATCAGTAAACATTCACCTGAGAATGACACTGCTGTGCCAGACACTGCTCCCTAATGATAGATAAAAAAATCCAATTTTCTCTCAACTAAACAAAAACCTTTTATTTTCGTACTTCTCATACTGGTATGTAACAGTCTTCAAAGTCTTTGAAATCACAGAGACATACATTGTGAAGAAAGTGCAAAGCTTGAGAGCTGTACACTTTGGGTAAACTATGGACCATGGTTTTGGCATGAATCTGAAAGTAAAAGTAACAGGATCTTCACTGCTCAACCTGACGTGAACCTCAAGTGCCTCAATAGCATCACTTGCTTTTCTAATCATGACAGTCTCAATAAAGAGGAGTGTGGTTTAAAGTGAGTATAACTAAAAATTTTTCTCAAAATTTTTTGTGTACATGACACTTATAAAAAATTTGAGTCTAATTTCATGGAGAATTCCATTAAGTTCAGTGGGAAATAGGGACAACTTTCTGGGAAGTTCCTCATGAGCTTTGTAATGTTTGAACTTTGTAGAATGTTTAGCACATTATTTTAAAAGCAAAAAAAAAGGCAGTTTCTAGTACTCAACAAAGTACTAGAACAACTGTTTGTGGTTTATAATATATCTAGCAACTAATCCTTCTCAAATGAATCACAGTATATGATATGAGTTGTACTTATAAAACAAATCAATCTCCACTGAAATATTTATTAAATCAATTTTTAATCATTCACAGAGGATTTTTTCCAACATGGAAAATTATGAGGAAAATAGAGAAACACGGCCACATGACACTTGTAAAAATTTTTCCTTTTGGCAGATTCTCAGCACATTTGGGATACACAAATTATTTACTGACTCCTTAGTTGTGCTTTTCAGTTTATCATGAACCATCAGAACAGAATCCCACAACCATAGAATGGTTTGGGTTAGAAAGGGCCTTTAAGGGGATTGTTGCAATCCCCCTACCATGGGCAGGGACACCTCCCTTTAGACCAGGTCTCAAAGCCCCATCCAACCTGGCCTTGCAAAACTCCAGGGACGGGGCAGCCACAACTTCTCTGGACAGCCTGTACCAGTGTCTCACCACTCTCACTGCAAAGAATAGTTTATCCTTCAATTATTTATACAGTTTTTTAAAAGATATTTATGAAAAATACGTTACCTAAAAAAGCTTGAGTGAAGTTATGTAGAAAAGTATAAATTCCGACTCCATTGCCAACCATCTTGCTCAGGATTTTTTTCAAAATCAAGAATTATATCTTTCTGAAAAGTCACAAAGCACATCAAATAATTTCTGACAAAATTTAATAAAAAACATTCCTAAGAAGACAATAAAATATTTCTAATTCTAGGTTAAGCCCAAACGGGAAGGTGGAATAAACATACAACAATCTTTGTGCATCATTCACATCTTCAAAGATCATTTTCTTGCTGAGAGATGTTCAGCCACTCTACACTTAGCATCTACTGAAAACAGAGGATGTAGATCTAGTCCAGAGCTCTTCTGAATGATAATGAGAGGAAAATTATGTATTGGATGATATATAAATGTATAAATCATTCATATATTTTCTGGTGTTGAACTTTGGCATGTAGGTAGCCATGGTCATGAAGCCCTTTCCTACAACCAAATATTGGTACAGATGTTGCAGGAATTGGCTGTAGAGATGAACCAAGACTTACACGTGGAGAGCAATGAGCAGACACAGCAGCAGTGACAGCCAGCACAGAACAGCAGTGACAACCACAGAGCCCCCTCTGTTTGTAACTCTGAGAGGCTCTGGTGGCTCATCCCACTGGTGACTATTCTTAGAGCATCATAATATTTTAGGAGTGCTGCTCATGTATAGGGCAATGCAAAGCGTGAGAAGAAACTCTTGAGGCAGCTGAGGAAACACAATAAATCAGTGTTTGAGAGCATGTCAGAGACAGGCATGCAGAGCAGCTCTGTGGCTGTTTTCTCTCAAACAAGTCACTGCACAACTTGAACAGAGAAATGTCTTGGAACAAATGTATTTTAGGGACATTAAACTGGAAAGTGTGGCAACCGTGATTTGTGAAGGCAGACAAAACTTCCTACATCTGCTCACAAATTCAATGAAAAAAGAAAGTAATTGCTAATTCTCCTTTTTTTTAACCACTGGCCTAATCTATTTTATCTGCAGACCCCATGTGAACTGTGTTTGAATGATGTTATAATGCACGATATGTTAATCCTGCCTTTATTTTTAATTTAACTAATGATGGTTGATTGTTATTAAAAAGAGGAATTTTAGATTGTAGGTGGTATTATTTGTTACCTTGGGAATCCAGGTCAGAGGTTTTCAATTTTATTTTTCTTCTATTTGTGACCTTCCTCTTCTTTCTGTTTGCAATATCATATATTGTGAACTGCTTTTCTCAGTCAGCTTCTGTGGAGCTCTTAGAAGTGCACTGGCAACTTCCAGGAATGCCCAGGAAGCAGGCTGGATACCTCTGGTCATGTTTTACTTCTTTTGATCATTTAATGTGGAGGTATCTCCTTTTCAGAACAAACAAAAACAATAAAAAAGACTTGTGGCCTTTGCCATTTTTTTGAAAAATTAACTCCAAGGCTTTTAAAGTTCATGTAATGACACCAACAGAGATTTTCCCTCTGTTTCCAGAATGTTTATTTTGGAGACAAGTAACTGGTGGTGCAAATAGGTACAGAATTTCAGAATCTAGATATCTTCATATGTATTGATTTTTGAAGTCCTGGTGTTTATTTAAAGAAATGCAGCTCCCTTCAACACTGTAAAAATGTGAGCTGCTGGCCACAATGCACCCTGTGGCCTGCTCTCAGCTACATACCTGTAGTGACCTGCTCCTATGACCAAGTCATTTATTAGTGTCTCCTGGCAAGGCAACAGCACAAATTGTTTTTGGAACAGGGGTTTCTGTTCTTCCTCCTGCAGTCATGGGATGGGATTCATCAGCTTTTGCATTAGACTCAGAAAACTAGACATAAATCTTAGCTAGTTTTAATAGGCTTTAAAGAGGAGTACCAAGAAAGTGCTTTAACATTTTTTTTCTCTTGCTTTCTTATTTATAAGGGGATATAGAATGAATTACCTTAGGTGTAGATACCATGTCTAGATTTAATGGATCCTCATCTATGATATTTTCTGCTTCCAAATCAGTGAGTTTGGGGGGGGGGGGGAAGCTTCTGAAAAGCCAAAAATTAGGCATTAAATAAAGTAGAAATTGGTGTGCAAACAAACTATCAATAAGCCTCAACCTTTGCTCTCAGTTGAGTTTGAAAATGTTAAATCTTTTTCTCTGGGGAAAACTTTGTTCAACACTTCTAATAATTATAACAGCATCTTTCAGTAGAAGATATAATAGCCAGCTCTTTGAAAAAACTTGCTCTTCCCATCTTCAAAATGTACACTTTGAAAGAAGACAAGCTGCTAAACTCAGGTTTTATTAAAATGTGAGACCTTGAACATTGCAGCATACATTCAGAAAGCAAGCAAGATGAAATAAAGAGCAGGGAGAGTCAAATGTTCCCCATGGTTTTGTCTCAGTGCTGTCCTGCACTGCACATTGCCCTCACCTCTCCTCAAGTTTTCCGGGGACCTCTGGAGGGGGCTTCATTCTGGATCACTTGCTTGTCACCTCTGATGAAATGTAATGAAGACATAAACATTTGTGCAGCCACTGTCTGCTCTCTTTCTGTGGATCAGTTCTAACCAATGGCTTTGAAGGCAGAATCACAGAATCACAGAATCGCAGAATCACAGCATTGTTAAGGTGGAAAAGACCTCTGAGGTCATCAAGACCAACATCAACCTAGTACCACCAGAATCATGTTTGCCATTAATCCATATCTTCAAATGCTGCATCCAGATTTTTTTTTAATTCTTCCAGGAGTAAAGGCAGATCTTTAATATTCATTTCAACTCATCTTATCCCTCCAAAAATACTGCAGTCTTCTCTAAATACAGTCTTGCTAGTTCTTAACTGGGAATCCAGCTCTGTGAAAAATGAAAAGACTAAAACTGTGCTATGAACTGTGCAGACCATTTTTCCTATCTTGAAATATACTGTTTTGTCATATTAAAGATGTTAAAAGCTAAACATGGATAGAGTTGAGCAGTAAATAAATGTACTCAAAAATCAAAAGTTGCTAAGGTGTTATTACACTCAAGGCCATATATAATAAACATAAGGTAGACAGACACAAAACTTGAGCCAAATGTTTATTGCTCTGGGATAGTTGTTTTCCATAGAAAAACTAATGTATACAATTTTAAAATTAACCTCTTAGATAAAAGATAAAATAAAAACATAATGATGATATGACCATATGATATAAATTTGTGAAATATTATAACTTTCCATTCATAAGAAATTTTATGTATTTTTATAAAATTACTTTGCTCCTCGAAAAGAGGTTTTTATAACATTCATTTTTGCTTTCAGAAAATTCAGGGATCTCTAACAAGTTTCTTTTCAGCTTGTGATTAGTTTACTTTTGTCCTTTCTTTTCCCATTTGTTCCTGTCACCCCATCTTATTTTCTCACTCTGCTCTTCTGAGGAGAGAGGAAGCAGGGCATCAAATGAGTGCATGAAGGTAACTCCTCACATGAACCAGAAATATGCCATAATTCAAAAAGGAAAACAGCTGAGAAAGAATAAATCTTGTTTTAATGTGCCTGAGCTTGTATTAAAAAATACAGATGTACTGTATGCATATGAAA